>NC_092379.1:112625564-113305064 GCF_030028105.1 Mobula birostris
GAGGTTTAAATGAAACCACAACAAGAAATGACTGAACAACCATTAGGTCTGATTTTTCTCTGGTTGCAAGGGCATGTGACAAGGGAAGGATAGCTGGAGCAAGGAGAATTGGAGCAGTGGACAAATTGATTTCAAAGGGAATATTCCTCCCTGAAGTATAATTAATAAATGCATCAAATGATGACCTGAGGAATGGAGATGGTGAAAATGACCGGAATATCCAGGTGAGTGGACAATCCTGTCAGTATTGAAGTTGTGAGGAAAATATGAAAATGAGAATAAATCCAAAAAGTACAGATTTCACCAGTACTCTGCTTAAGTAACTCTAGGTCCAGAAATAGACAGAGATGAATCAAAAAGGTACAAAGTTCATTGGCAAAGCAAATGATATGGATATTCATTCTTTCAGAAGTGTTTGCATTTTTTATGAGGTGGAAGGTTAGGTGAAAATTAAACTTGAACTAGCAAGTTTAGAGTCAACCATGACTAATTCTGAATTGGGCTCTGACCTTCCTCATGACACGAGTTCATAATGTGCTGTGCCAGCAGACCCTGGAATGAACAAGAGTTGCACACATGCAGATATCTGAGTAAACTATGCAGGCCTGTAGTAGAAACAGCACAGAAATGACAGCAGGAAATACAATTTCATTTTAAAGGATATCAAGTTGAGAATAGGCTTAAACACGTTCATCGCTCCTTTGCACATCTCAGAAAATAAATTGTTGTTGCAATCTAACTCACTAATCATTATAGAGGCAGAGTATATATTTATTTTAGTAGAGTTTTTGTTGCGACGTCTGTCAGCATATTAATCTATATTTGAAGACAATAACCAAATCAAATGTAATTGAGGAACTGCAACAAAGCAAGGGAATATAAAGTTCATGGAAAGGAATTGAGAAAAGCGGAAGAGCAGAGTGTGTCCACAGGCACTTAAAGGTATCAGTTCAGCTGGATGGGGGTTTAAATCTGAAACTTGGTGGAAAGATTAGAGAGACATGTCGAACTATGTTTTTACCCTATTTGCAGCAAGGGTGTGGCATTCACAACCTGAAAGAGAGGTGAAGCCAGAAACTGTCATCATACTTAAGCAATGCTGTGACTTGCAGGCCTATGAACCTAATACTGGAAGGTATGATTAAGTTGGATAGCCATTTTTTTCAACCAACACAAACAAAATGAACCAAAAGGCCTCCTGCTATGTCGTAACTTTCCTCTAATTCTGTGTTTGAAATATCTTCTTCCAGCTATTGAAATCCATGATAAGAGAGAAAACATTTCAAATTGGGTGAAATTCCACTGAGGATTCATGTTAATAGTGTGACTGATGTGTGATTAGTTAATCATCAACATCACACTGTGCTGGTGTATACCCAACAGGAACACATGTAAGATTATTCCCTCCCAAAGAACAGCTTGCTAAATCCTCCTAATGCAAATTCATGACATTTACTATGTGCCAGCCAAGGTGATAGGGCACATCAATTTTTCCTTTTATTTCCTGCAGCTAATGAGTATTAGCAATTGGCGATAAATGAAACGGATCTTGAAAAGTTGAATGTAGATTCACAGAGGGATGGGAGATGATAATGGTGTAGAGGTGGGAGAGGTAATAGATGATAGTATTCTGAGCTTTAACTTTAGCAATGCGTTCGGCTATTCACTGATCTTATCCAGCAAGACCCAATAAACCATACTTTGAATGTTAATGAGAAATAACTTAATTCTTCAATTTTAAGGCAAATGCATGCAGACATATGGATAGTATTTTGCTGAAAGAATAAAATTTTGTGAAAATATTACAAAAAGGATGGACCAGCAGCTTGGACAACTCAGTGGGCAGGTTACTCACAAAATACAATGTAGTTTTGATGATTTATAAGACGTGCTCATATCATAGGCACATAGGTATTTCAAAACCATCCATCCTTTTGATTACGTGTTCCAAAGTTCAGGGCAAAATCAAAGTCAACGTTAAGATTCTGGTCATCTGCAAAAGTACAGCTGCAATGAAGAACTTACTTACACCAGCTCATAGCATAAGACCAGAAGACACAGGAGCAGTATTAGGCTATCTAGCCCATTGAGTTGGCTACACCATTCAATCATGACTAATCCATTTTGTTCTATCTCTTCCTCAGCCCCAGTTCCCGGCCTTCTCCCCGTAACCTTTGATGCCATGTCCAATCAAGAACCTATTAATCTCTTCCTTAAATACTCACAGCAACCTGGCCTCCACAGCTGCATGTGGCAACAAATTCCACAAATTCATCACCCCTTGGCTAAAGAAATTTCCCTGCATCTCTGTTTTGAAAGGGTGCCCCTCTATCCTCAGACTGTGCTCTCTTGTCCTAGACTCTCTCACCTTGGGAAACATCCTTCCCACACCCACTCTGTCTAGGTCTTTCAATATTCAAAAGGTTTGATGACATCCCCCCTCATCGTTCTGAATTCCAGCTAGTACAGATCCAGAGACATCAAACATTCCTCATATGATAACCCTTTCATTCCTGGAATCATCCTTCTGTACCTCCTCTGGACCCTCTCCATTGCCAGCACATCTTTTCTAAGACGAGGGGCCCAAAACTGTTCACAATACTCAAGGTGAGGCCTCACCAGTGCCTTATAAAGCTTTAGCATCACATCCTTGCTTTTGTATTCTAGACCTCTTGAAATTAATGCTAATGTGGCATTTGTCTTCCTCACCACTGACTCGTCCTCCAGGTTAATCTTCAGTGTGTTCTGCACAAGGACTCCTAAGTCCCTCTGCATCTCAGATTCCTGGATTTTCTCCCTGTTTAGAAAATAGCCCATACATTTATTTCTACTACCAAAATACATGACCATGCATTTTCCAACGTTGTATTTCATTTGCCACTTTCTTGCCCATTCTCCTAATTTGTCTAAGCCCTTCTGCATCCTGCCTGTTTCCCCAACACTACCTGCCCCTCCACCAATCTTCGTATCATCTGCTAACTTGGCTACCAAGCCAATTATTCCGTCATCTAAAACATTTACATACAGCAAAAAAGAAGTGTTCCCAACACCGACCCTTGAACACCACTAGTCACTGGCAGCCAACCAGAAAAGGATCCTTTTATTCTCACTTGCTGCCTCCTACCAATCAGACAATGCTCTAACCGTGCCAGTAACTTTCCTGTAATACCATGGGCTCTTAACTTGGTAAGCAGTCTCATGTGTGGCATCTTGTCAAAGGCCTGCTGAAAGTCCAAATATACAACATCCACTGCATCCCCTTTATCTACCCTACTTGTAATCTCCTCAAAGATACAACATTCACAACAAGAGAAAACATAAAATAAATGTAAATTATACAAAATTATGCAAAAAATAGCACAGTTAGAACAAAACAAAAAGACAATTGTAATGCCAAGTGATCAATAGCACAATAGTGTTGCTGTACTGAGATATTGACTAAGGTTGTGCAGATTGGCTCAAGAACCAAATGTTTGAGGGGAAGTACCCCTTGAATTTTGTGGAGTGGAAGCGCAGACTTCTGTCCTCCTGTCCAGTGGTAGCTGTGAGATGTGGGGATTTTTGATGATAGATGTTCCCTTCTTGAAGCAGTACCTTATGTAGGTATTCTCAATGATGGGGAGACATAAGTCAACTACCCTCTGCAGTTTCTAATGTGCTGGACATTCAAATTGCTGAAACAGACCATGATGCAAATATCAGGGTGCTTTCAGTGTGATTTCCGAAGCAACACTTGTATTTTGCATGTTGATGTAGAATTGAACTTCTGATCTCACCTTTGCAAACATCCTGTGAAATGGTTGATGAGTAATGACTAAGCATCAAGCAGCATGTCACAAGATCTTCTGCCCATCCCTCCCCCTCAAATCCACTCAAATGGCCTTTTGATAATCTTTTTAAGGACATAAGTATTTCCCACAAATGAAATTTGGAAGCAATACAAAAGGATTAAAATAATTTTTAAGAAGAAAAGAAAACAATAAATTTACTTAAAGTGAGAAGTAAAAGGCATAAACTATTATTTTTTTATGCAGAACTGAAGTGTTAAATCTAATTCTGGAGCAGGATTTAAGAAACACCATGAGAACATTTTCATAATTCAGAATCTGTTATCAATCTTTGGAAACCATATTGTATTGCCATATACACACCAGAAGATGTTTCCCTTTGAATTCACTAGGAGCCTGGTTCTAAGGTTGATTTGAAGGTCATCATAATTCCAGGTCCTGTTTTTGACCTGGGCCCTAGTTTCAATCCTTCATTCAAGTTGACTGGGTTCACCATTCCCATCATCCTTTGAAAATAATCAGGCCAAAGTTCCAGCACTCCATTTAAACTCAGCAACACTCTGGTTCTTGCACATCCTTTACCAAGTTTACTGGAAAATGTATCATAATACTTTATAACAGCTAAAAGTAAATGAATAGTATATGAGGATACCAATCCAATAGCACCAAAGTCTCAAGCATGCTAGATTATTATAGTTTCACTGTAATCTTTTCCTTCTTTTTATTCCTCCTTTTATTGTTGAAATAACACCATTGGCTTGCTCAAGAAATTGCAAACACTTATCTTTATGCTTCCATAAACATTTGAAACATGAAGTTTAAACAATCTACCTGTTCAAGGACATGGTGTACACATTAATCTGTTGGATTAATAATTCAGGAGAGTAAATCATAGTTGATCAGTTAACAACGAAGGCCTCACCAACTTTTATACTTACTGTGAACAATAGTTCTGTCATGCTTTAGAGATCATATCCATTCATAAATATGATATTATGTCATATTTAATTTCCACTGCTCTTTCTTAGGTGAAACAGTTCCACAAAGCACTGAAGTTGCTCTCAGGCATTGTACAGTGGAGTTCTTTGAAAGCAAACACAAATAATATGTGCATGTTTAGTTTATTTTAGTTGCTTTTAATATCATTTCCTGTATCTTCATGACATCCATAATACCTTCATGGTAAGAATAAAATGTATATTATATGGCTCATTATCACTGGTACACAAAATGAATTGACTTTTCAACAGTACAATTTGTAGATGCCACTAGGCAATATTAATGTTGCCTTTACTGTAATACAAATCCACCATTTGAACATATTAGGTATTATGTATCTTTTTCCTGAGGGAAAGTTATATAAATTAGTCATAAGCATATCTTGTTCTCTTTTTTTTTCATTTGGGACATGTTGCAAATATTATGCCTTATTTTCTTTTATTTGGATTTTACAATTACGCCCAGTTGAAAATCACCTTAGAGCATTGTCAAATAACTTGTAAGCTTTATTAATACATTGTAATGTCTCTACATTTTCTAAAAAAAATCTGCATTATGGTGCTAAAGAAAACCATCATAAAATTATTAAGGTTCAAAACAACTCAATATTCAGTTATCCTACCTTCAGTCTTGCAGACTCAATTGGATCAGTCCAATGAATCATTGCGTCTATTAAATAAGAACATAGTTTGCAAAGATTCACCATTATAAATAAGTTAAAATTACATTTTCATCATAGTATGACTTGTTAATTTAAACCAGAGAGGAATCATGGAAGTTTGCAGGATTATTAATTCTGCTGAAATGCTTGTAATGGGAATTGAGATCAAACAGACATGAAGTTGAATATTGTAATGCCCTTCATATAGCAATGAGTCTAAAGAGTATGCTGGGATAATTTCATACTTTACAGATGCTGTGCTAGCAATCTACAGACAGACATTACATGAATATTTTACATGTGAAAATGTTAAAACCAGAGACTGGGTCAAATGTTTGCTTATGTCAGTTAGTGCCTTCATGGGTACAGAAAACTTTCTCTCAGCCTTATGGAAAACAAGATTCCAAAACGAACTTCACAACTATTTTCCCATTCTTGTTAATGTGCTGTTTTGCCATGGCATTTGGTCTCTGTTTTCGGGGTCACTGAATTTAGACTGTATCCAATCAGCATGTAAGAAAGTCTATGGAGGTCTAGAGTACTGTATCTTGAATTGCACTGATGTATACTTTCTATCAGGTATTATTACCTTAAGAAGCTGAGTCCTATGGTTAACTCATCTACATTAGGTGTACTGCATTTTCCTTTCAGACACAATCCTCGACATATTAAAGTACCTAAAAAAGGTGTGAAAATACTTATATTTATGGGATAAGGATCTTAACTTATTGTAATGCTGGGGAGACCTGAGCTTTCCTGACTGCCCTAACTGGGATCCACACAATAGTTCAGGGAATAATGTCCTTCTGTGTGCTCAGTTTAAAAACTACATCATGGAAACAATGTTGACTTGAAAATATGCTGAGAAATCAGAAACGTGATAGGAAAATGTTGGTGTGTTCAAGATCCATTGCTGCTTGATCGGTGAGTTAGATTGATACTTCACTTTAAGTTGAAAGAGTGCTCATTTGTTGGAGGTACTGCTTTTTAGTAAACTGCTTAATCACAGCTTAATCTTGTACTGCTCTCCTTTTTATGCTGAGGTACAGCATAAGCATGTTTTCTTCATAATCTTCACTGTCAACACAGTATTTTTCACTATACTGTATAAAAGTAGAAGTACTCCCCATAAGGCCTCCTTCCTGCCAAGAGGGTTTACCCTACATGCATCATGTACTTCTCTCTATTTGCTCATCTTGCCTCATTCTAGAGGAACTAACACCAAATCACTCATGGCTGAACTGACATTCTGCTGTAGTTTAAAGTCAATGTTCAGTTTTTTTCTTTTATAAAACAGAACATTGTAACTTATCAACACTGCTTAAAAATCTAGGAAATAAATAGCAAACAATTTATTCCAATCAGTCGTCATTTAGTCATAAGCAATAAAATTGCAAGTAACTGATGAGCACTTCAAGTAGTGTGTATCAAGTCAGCCTATTTTTCTTGCAGATTGCAGGGTAATATGTTTATATATGAAGAACTGTGATCAAAGTGACTTTGACTGTGATGACCAGCTATCTCAGAAACTGCTGATCTCCTGGTATTTTCACACAGAACAGTCCCTAGAGTTCGTATAGAATGATGCAAACAAAAAACAAAAAAATAAAAAAAAAATCTGGTGAGCAGCAGTTCTGTGTGGAAAAATGCCTTGTTATGAGTGACATCAAAGGAGAATGGTTCAAGCTGACAAGAAGGTGACAGTAACTCAATTAACCGTGCATTACAACAGTGGCGTGCAGGAGAGCATCTCTGAATGCACGACACGTTGAACTTTGAGGTGAATGGGCTACAGTAACAAAAGACAGCACTGGGTCCCACTCCTGAACCTCATAAACTGGTCACTGAGTGCATCTGAAATCACATATTTCTTATTACACTTCCCAGTATGGTGGAAAGTGCAAGCTTGCCTGTTAAAAAGCATTGATATGCAAGTTGAATACTGGTCATAGTACGGCAACCAGTGATCAAATTCCATGGTGTCATGTTGTATTAGTTTAACTGTTAAATGCATGAAATAATTCATTTTCTTCAAACTGAACAGATTTAGTAAGCCTGAATAAGTGAACAGCCTTTAAAACATTTTAAAAGTGTATCAATGCTGGTTGGCAGAAATAGTATGCTTGAAAAATTAATACGTTAGAGTGTATGAACATTCAGCATTTAACCTGAACAATTGGAAATGTTCTTGTAAGTCAATAACTTTGTAGAAGTTACAGGCAAAAACCCTGAAGAATAAACAACAGAGATCCACGTGTCAAGGAAAGCTTTAATATTAGTAGAAGTGGGATCAGATATGAAATGGCATTAACCAACTTTCTGGCATATTAAGGTACAGCTGATATTCCATATAATGACATGGTTGAAAAATTAAAGATACTTTTCAATCTGCTGTAGTTTTGTAACATTGTTCAACTGAAATCTGAGGAATACCCATGCAGGTAGATTAATTGAAGAGTAAAACATTGCAGTCTCATTAATACTCTAGATTGAAAGTTTGAAAGATGTGTAGGATTGCCCTGGCAATGGAAATTTTGCTGAATAATACCTGAGAGACTTGATCGGCTCAAAACAAGTGTATAATACCATGTTGCAGTGTAGCAAGGGCAGTAATGGAGGAATAAGCAGAATCCTCTTCAGAGCCATATCACAGGAAAGATAAAAGTAGCTTCATCTGGAAACCAGCAAACCATGTGACCTGGAAGGCAGGAAACCCATTTGTGACATGATTCTGAACTGCTGAAAACTTTCCAGAGAGATCATGTTGCCTTGGTTTGCCCATTCAGAACAACACCCTAAATTAATTGCAATGCAATATGACATCTTGCACACATTTGCAAAAGGAAGGAGAACATAATAAATATTGAAAGCTGCAGACCATGTACATCTTGCAGGCAGGGAAAACAAATATACATTTCAAACATTGAAGAGTGCCTAGAATGTAACAGAAGTGGATGAAGGCATGGAGCGCATACAAATTGGCATTTACACTACAGATGGTGATGGATGAAGATACTGCATTGAATTTAAAATGGCCATGAAAGTAAATGGTCATCGTGTTACAATGAATATTGATACCACAACAGATTGCTCAGTAATACAATGAGATACCTACCAGCACAACTTTATGCAAGTCCTGCTAACTAAAAGCAAGATCATACTAAATATGGCTTCAGAGAAGACTTGACAGCTCCAGAGAAGTACTGACATCTCTAGAAGAGGTGAGCTGCACCACTGTTCGAGGTGACAATGGAGTTATGCTGCTGATAATTGTGGCAGACTACCTGGAAATTAATAGACTTTGGCAAGTTCTAGTTTTTAACACTACGTACTAGTGTAGAATGCTTGGTTTCTGCACATTGTAGATGAGAAGTTCCTTTTACCCTCCAGAATCACTCACCTAGCCTCTGATTTGGCTCAGTGATGTGAGGAAAGGAGAAAGGCGACTCAACAAGCCTGTAGTACAAGCTGAAATGTAGAGTTTCTGAGAGTAGCAGAAATAAAACCACTATCAATCCATTTTGCCAATGCTGCTGTCAACGTCTTTCCCACCTGTCAATCCCAGCCTGATCATTTGCGCATATGTTCACTCCACCTTCACCAACCATTCGCAAAAGCAAGGTCATCTAGTCCTGATCCCCTGTTTCCTGATGCCTGACTTATAATACTTTAATTGTCAATTCCCATTTGTACATCCAGAATGTGTCACCTACTTATCAGCCATTTGACTCCATGCTGGCCTTTACCAAGTGTGAAACAATGTCCTGTTATATGTAATAACTTGAAACACATGTATGATATCTTTCAATAGCTGATGTACTACCTGGAAATTCATGCATTTCCCCCATGCTCCCCATTTTATACACCACTGTTTTAATGCACCTTTTTTGAGTGCATTATGATTTCTAGCTCAGGTTGTTTACATTGGTTGGCAAATGAGTATAGGAGGAATAGTCACAAGAATATTAAGTGAAGAATAAAGACAAAACTCCCACACAGAGGAGCAGATGAAATGTATTCCCAATATCCTATGTGACAGATGTTGTTCCATTTGAAAGGGAAGTTTAAAGTGGAAAAGAAATAAAAATGAAAGGAACAGGAAAAAAGGATGAAAAATAATTTACATGTATTAACTTTCAGTGAAGATTTTTCAACCAAAGAACAATCTGGGTAAAATAGCGCCCATGTGGATTACAAATTCTATGATTTCACACATCAGAACCCATTCTCCGATATCTATATTCTGATATATCAGCACAGGAAGCATCCCAACTAAACCCTGAACAAGTATTCTTAGATTACTGAGCATTTATTGATCACAATGTAAGAGAAATGTTATCTGAACATGTTTGTAATACAATACATTTATTGATATTCAGTTTTACAAGCAGTGTATACCACAGGGATCTTGTTCAGTTATATCTTCATAAGCCTTTGTAGTCAATAAACACATTGCTCCATTAAAAAGGTTTTAGGACTAATAATAGCAGAAACTGGACAGGTTTCCTCAAAACTTGATCAAGATAGATTTGGTTCTCTGAGCCAGAAATTTGTAAATTAGAATTGGCTATTTATTGTCATGAGTGAATTTGTTTGGGGTTGGCTGGACCACAGATTCAGATTCAGGTTTATATATCACATGTTCAGTGAAACGCCCTGTTTGTGTTAACAAACACACCTAAAGGTGCTGCTGACAAATGTCGCCACACATTCTGGTGCCAACATTGCATACCCAGAATGCTCGGCAGAACAACACAGAATATAGCAAAACAGTACACAGTGAATGACAAAACCACCACAGGTAACCCAGCTTACCATCCACACACATGGACCATCCTTCAACTCCAGTTTCCTGTCTCCAGTGCCAAGGCTTTGGCCATCGGGCTTTGACTTCCAGCCTTCCAGCCTTCCAATTAACCTTCTTGCTTCAGTCAACCCTCGGACTAGCCGGACTCCAGACTCTCTGAACATCAGTCCTCATGCCTCCCCGTGCTCCCTGCACATACGAATATCCATTTCTGGGACCCACTGTCCCAGTGCAGCCTGACGACCACATTCAGAATGGATTTATTACGCTAGCAGTACAAGCACATTGAGATAGGAAGGTTCCATTCATGAATATATTAGATCAAAAAATGTGTAGTTGGCGAAACCTTAACAAAATTTAGGAATGGGCAGATATGTGTCAAGTAACTCTTGGACCATACGGGTCTCAATCAGTAATGATTGCATTAAAATAGACCTTAATCACAAACATCAATGTTCAATAGCATTACTTTTCTGAGATTTCTGCACCTCCCTACATCTAATAGCTGCAAGAGCAGGTCAGAGGTTAGGTATCCTGCAGGGAGCGATTCACATTGAAGTTCCTTCAACTATCTACAGCACATTGTCAGGGTTGTAGTGGAATACTTTCTACTTATCTCCAGCAACATTCAACTCTATCCACCACTATCATGACTGCAGCCGATCCCATCTAATACATTGTGGCTGTTTGCTTCAGCTTTGAAAGTATTTCCTAAATTTACAATCTCTCCCATTAAGAGAGACAATTGGTTTTAAGCCCTTAGGAACCCTAACAAGATACCCTCCAATTTGCACACTATACTGACTTGGAAATATGTCACCCAATATTTCATAATTTCTATGTCTAAGACTCCTTCACCAATAGCAATTTGGAAGTATCAGTTGTGATTTAGCAAAGTGGTTCATTGTTACTTACTCAAGGGTAATTAGGCAATAACTAGCTGTTACAATGACACTCATGTCATGAGTAGACAGATTGGTGAAGAATGTGTTTGGCACACTGGCCTTCATCAGTCAGAGCATTTGGGCCGTGTGTTGCATGTGTACAGGATGCCGAAGAGACCACACTTGGAGTATTGTGTACAGTTTGGTCACCCTGTAATAGAAAAGACATATAAAACTAGTAAGAGTGCAGAGAAGATTCATGAGGGTGTTACCAGGGCTTGAAGGTATGAGTTATATGGAAAAATTGGGCAGGCTAGGACATTAGTCCTCAGAGGAGATTGAGGAATTACCTCTTGGAGGTGTTATTAAGTCATGAGGGACAAAGATAGGGTGACTACAAATAATCTTTTTTTTCCCACAGGGAAGGGAAGTAAAAATAAAGGGACTACGTTTAAGGTGAGAAGTGAAAGACTTTAAAGGGATCTGAGGAAAACTGTATTTGGAATGAGAGACCGGTACAATAATAACATTCAAATGATATTTGGATAAGAGGAGGAGTTCAGAGTATTATGGGCCAAACATGGGCAAATGGAACTAAAATGGCGGCCACCATTGCTGGCATGGATGGGTTGGGCCAAAAGGCCTGTTTCTATATTGTTTTACTCTGTGACTCAATGCCAAAACCAGTGAGCTATTAAAACATAATATGCCTGCATGCCTCCACTTTCTGAGATAGAAAAGTGAATAGAAATTCTTAACTACGCTGCTCTCTCCTCCTACTATGCAACAAGTAATCTTAGTGCTTTAAATTTTGTAGTATTTGCAATCAACTACTGTTGTGTACTCTACATTAATATTTTATTGAAGAAAACACCCCTTACCGTACCTTTATGTAAGAATCTTTTTTCTGAAAGGTATATGGAGCTCAGAAAAATAGAGGGTCATGGGTAACCCTAGGTAATTTCTCAGGTAAGGACATGTTCAGCACAGCTTTGTGGGCCAAAGGGCCTGTATTTTGCTGTAGGTTTTCTATGCTTCTATGAAAGTATCAACTATTTACTTGAGGAAAAAATTGTACAGATCACTTAATAGTTAAAATTGATACTGAGAAAAAGTACTTCACATTGGATTGAGTGATAACATATGGTTTCCAAGTCCAAGGAGGAGTACTATTTCTAGACAGAATCTTTCTTCTTTGCAGACATCCATATTCTTGCCATTGGTAATTATTAGTGGTCTGCCCATAAATATTTACACAGTGTTGCAATATTGAATAACAAATGAGAATAGCTCGCACACTGTGGACCTTACTAACCTCTGTGGCCACAAATTATGTTTCAAAAACAATCACTGTAATTCTCTATTGACTGCTGCTCTGTGAATATTGCCACTCTGTCAGTATGTTTGTTTGCAAATCACCTTTGATTTGGTGCTTATGCCTTCAGGTAGAAAATAATCAATACAGTCTGGTGTCATAAATGTCTGTTTTTGTCACGTGCAATAAAATTTAACTCGGAGCCATTGTGGTCTGTGATTTTAGGTTCCCAATGGGACCGCAATGGTTTGTACATGTATTTACTGTGAGTCAGTCAAAAAGTCAACATTTCATCAGTCTCAACAGAACTGAGGAGCTGACTGCAGTTTAAGAGCTGTTTCCTCAAAACCACGAAGAAAATACAGTTCATAACTTTTTAGATTAACTATGATTATTTTATTGCTTTCTCTGAAGAAGCCAAGATCTTAAGAGTATCCAATAAAGATATGATAAAATATTTCAATATTTACTCTCCATTTCCATTTCTAGTGTAAAAGATAGAATAAGAGAAGTCATTCTATGGTATAGAATTAAAAAATGAAAAAGAAAATTGACATGGGAATTTCCTACAGTTCATTCAGCATAATTCAGTTTCACAACAATCTTAGTATATGATCAAGTTGGGCAATAATTCCAGTTCTAATGAGCAAGGGAGATGGACATTCATTCCAGGAACAGTAGCAGTATATAAAAATACGGAGAAAACTTGGCAAAGCGGCAGTGTAGGATTTAATATGTGCTCAGCAGAAAGCAGCATGTTCCATTCAGAGGTAAATAGTAACATATACGCACTTTGATAATAAATTCACTTTAAACTTTGAACAATTGACTTCTTGTACCTCTAATTCACTATAGATACCATGTTGTAGCTAACTCCAAGCAATTTGTAAAATCATAATTTAACAACAAAATATAATGTTCTATTAACCTTATAATGTCTCAATCCTTAAACTCTAATTTTCTTTACAATTTACTAATATTATAAATTACAGCTTTGCGAAGTAGATGTACTTCTTGAGTTCCAAGATGCCACCTTACTCTCTCATCAACCCAGTTCAGATTTTCATTAAACTGCATTAAAATCTTTGATATTCACCCAGAGAAAATAAGTTGGTTACGGGAGCAACAGAAAAAAAGCATTTCATATTATTTCACCTTTTCTTGTGGAGCTTTTTGCAAAGGGGATTGCAATCTTGACGTTTTGACCATGTATGGTATCAACTGAATAAATAAACATCTACAGGTGCAGAGTGTTAAAGTCTGTTATGGATTCAAATTGCAATACTAAGCACAAAGGACCTTGAGTGCTACATTAGCCTTGGTATTAACTGGGATACCAGCATTAGAAGTGCAATAATGGGTCAGCTGCCATCAGATGGATGATATATTTGGCATGTGAAGCAAGGTCAAGATGGATAGAAGATCAAAGAACCACTAATAGCAATTAAATTTCAATTCCAGCAGGAAATACTGCTTTTAGAAATTAGAAGGTATCATTAAAGAGAAAAAAAAATCTATGAACCTGTACTGTGATGCAGCTTTTAAAATGTTATCTTGAATTGAAAATCCATTCTTTGATATAATTATAAGTGATAACTTGGTGAGATTTCATTGACTGAATTGAGAAAGTTATCACAAACTGCAAGCATTTTCAAATGTGACTAGTCCCACAGCTGTGAATTAGCTTGTCTTAAAATACTGATAAGTTTAAAAATACAGAAAAAATGCTAAATGAAGAGGAGATTTTACAGAATGTTTGTATTATTCAAAAGTTTATTTTTAAAGGTGCTCATTAGTGCAATCATGTTAAAAAATATCTTAAGCTTAAGAAGTTCTTTGAAGGGCCATAAAATGTGCACTTGGTGGTAATTCATTAAAGTGGTGGAGGAGCAACTAAAAATATCTGAATTGAGAATACTTGTTTAGTAACGGAGAACATTTAGCTAAATTCGGGCAAATTACTCTCAATTCAGCTAAGAGGAATCTTTGCTATAACCCTGCCCCATCCCCATCAGGAAAAGCCTCAAAGTAATACATTATTCAGCATTTTCAAAAAGAAAACTGCTAACAAAAAAAGAGTGAAGTTCTATAATCTCATTTCAATGCTTAATCTTTGATGAAACTTCTGAAACAATGTTTGCGAATGCAGTAACATGTAATAAACACAGAGAGAAAAATCTTACACAGATGTGTAAAAAGAAAAGATGTAGCTTAAATTCCTTGGAAGATGATTCTTAGGATTCAGTAATGGAAAGTTGAGATGTGGCAGAGATAATAAAGAGTTATTTTAATTGGGTTTTCATGGATGAAGACACTGAGAACACGTTAATAACAAGAAATATTCAAGGGGCCACAGGGAGGGAGTATAATGTGAGGCTTTGTACATTGAAAGAAGAATTGAAACTGGAAATAATGGTTTGAACTGAATGAGACTAAAAGAGTTTTGGAGGTCTACTACCTAAAGAAAGGTTGTCATGTAGTTGCAGCAAGTAATGAGCAAAGTGAATGGAATATTACCATTTATTTCAGGAGCCATGAACCATAAAAGTAGGGAGAATAATTTAATCTGCTTTTTTAAAGAGTATTAAAATTAAATGCATTGTTTAAATAGCTTTCCCTTTAGTGAAATGGACATAGAAACAAAGTAACTGATTACATACAGGGGAATTTCGGTCATTTAATCACAACTGAGCAATATCTGTAGTTTTGCTACATCAGCGCTCGTTGCTTATGATGCTGCAGAAATACAGAATTCTCTAGGTATTGCTGACTATTTTGAGAAAGGGAAGGATGAATGCTTGCAATCTTGGATCATGTTGCAATGCTATGACGCGTTTACTGCTCTAGGGACGTGCTTCTTACAAATATTAGGTTTTGAAAATAATAGTATGAAGATCATTATTTTAGTTATGCTTTTGCTGTTCTAAGTAGCACCAGAAACTAAAAAGAAATATAATTATATGGTAAGAGGTAGAAAATAATCACCCTTTGAATTTTCGGCAATCATAGTTGAAGTTATACTATTACTTCAATCTGAATACTATGGACAAAATTGTTTCAGCATTGAAGTGAGAAGTGGCAATTTAATATTGGTAGTATCCTGCTATTCAATGCTCAAGTGCTAAAACTGACACTATATTTTTGTAAGATTTTAAATTAGCAGTCTGAGGAAAGCTGTTCTGATCATATAATGTTTGTAGCTGCTATCAGTTGGAACAAGTTGAATCTGCAATATTTGGGCCTTCTGGGGAGGCATCAATAATTGCAGAATAGGTAAAATCTGAATCTAACAGAATTCTAAGCTACCAGGTCCTGCTGGTAACCAATTGTAAACTTTAACAGACTTTTTTTAGTATCCATTTTACACTTTGTTTGATTGAGAATGCCATTTTAATATTGCAGGGTGTTAGATCTATAAAGTAACTTCAAGTGTCGAGATGTGAATTGATGATTTTGAAATGTTTGCAAAGTAGGTTTCATGTAAACCTTTTGAGAGAGAAGCTAATTGTTTCTCATAAGCACTGAAGAACATCTGAGACTAAATAATATTGCAATAGAAGAGGTGCAATTTAATGACTGGATTTGATTAATGTCTTCCACACATACCTTGCTGAATATCTGCTGCAAATGAAAGGGAGGCAAGGTAGTACAGGAATTAGTGTTATAAGACCATAAGACCATAAGACAAAGGAGCAGAAGTCGGCCATTCGGCCCATCGAGTCTGCTCCGCCATTTTATCATGAGCTGATCCATTCTCCCATTTAGTCCCACTCCCCTGCCTTCTCACCATAACCTTTGCTATTATGCTATTATGCAGTTATGCTGTTACTGTTCCAGTGACCCGGGTTAAATTCTGCCACGGTGTGTAAGGAGGGATTATGTTCTCCCTGTGACCATGTGGCTTTCCTCTGGTTTCCTCCCACATTCAAAGATGCAGGGGTTAGTAAGTTATTTGGTCAAATGGATGTAATTAGGCAGCAAGGGCTTGTTCGTTCAGGAAACCTGTTGCAGTGATGTTATCTCTAAAGTAAAATAAAATGCCTCAAAAATTTGGATTCACTGATGATTGGATAACTTCAAATAATTTATCATCATTTAATCTCCTTAAATAATGATAGCATAAAAATCATATCCTGTGAACACTTGGCCAAGTGGTTAAGGCATTTGACTAACGATCTGAAGGTCATGAGTTCGAGCCTCAACCGAGGCAGCGTGTTGTGTCCTTGAGCAAGGCACTTAACCACACAGTGCTCTGTGACGACACTGGTGCCACGCTGTACCGGCCCTTGCCCTTCCCTTGGACAACATCGGTGTCGTGGAGAGGGGAGACTTGCAGCATGGGCAACTGCTGGTCTTCCATACAAGCTTGCCCAGGCCTGTGCCCTGGAGAGTGAAGACTTTCCAGGTGCAGATCCATGGTCTCGCAAGACTAACGGATGCCTTTAATAATCATATCCCAGGCATAGATACAATGAGATATGTTGTATACACATTAACTCATATTAGTTTCACTGCAACTTTTCTGTTCGTCCCTGTATGAAGAGTTATATATAAACTTACTTTTGTAATAGCCTTGTTTAACTATTTTAATTCTTTTGAGAATCAAACACTTGTAAATGCAGATCAGTGATCCAGTTTCTATTCAGTTGTTCATTTGGGACTGAACATCAGACAAGCAACTTGACTATCAATGGCAGAGGAGGGGGTTATGATGGATTATGACAGGATAGATTTAAAAACCTGTGCTATTACTGGGTTAAGAGAGAGTTTTGGGGATGGAGTCCATTTGAACCACATTGGAACTTACCCCGGTGAATCAAACTATTAAGTTTGTGATTCAGACTTTAAACTAATATACTTGGTAGGGTTGGTTGGGGGAGGCAAGTGGGGCAATAGAAGGGAGAAAGGAAAACGAGAATTCAGGAAGGAATAAACTTAATGCAATAAGAGAAATGTCAAACCCTTATACCAGCACAGAGATTTCAATAAAGGTACAACAAAAAGGTCAAGAAGGGACAGAAATTGTGGATATTTGGAAAAGAAAAAAATGAATTAATTCAAATATGAAGGAACTGTATCTGAATGTCCAAAGAATTTGCAACAATTTAGAATTTATCAATGGTAAAATGTGGAAAGCAAGATGTGGCTTTGAAATGATGTAGGTTAGGAAATAAATATTCTAGGATATGTACTGTTTAGATGATAAGCAAAATGGAAAAAGGAGAACAATCCTAGAGAATAGAAATAAATGAAATGAGACAACAGAGGCTAAGAACTAACATTACCTAGGATGGAGTGAAGTGGGATCAAAAGACAGTAAACATTACTGCTAATTGTAGACATGTAACAAGAATTAAACAAAAAGTAATGATCACTTTTATCTAACCAGACCAAGTTAGCAGCAATTGTGTACAAAGCAAAATCACTGAATGCATGCAACATGGTTATAAGATAGGTATGTCAAGGAACCAACACAGGAACTGGGATTTTAGATTAATTTGTGTGAAGAGAAAAGTTAATTGATAATCTGGAGGTGTGAGATCTTCAGGGAAGAGAGACCATAATATGAAAGAATTTCATGTCAAGATTGAAGGCAATTTAGATCAAATAAACAAAAGAGATTCATTGGAAGTAAATAGTATAGTAAAATAAAAGATGTAGAAGTTTAGAAACGATAAAGATGCATGAATCAACACATGGAGTTATGATATTGTCACCAATAGTGAGACGTGGTTGCAGGAAGGTCAGAACTGGTAGCTCAATATTAAGGGTTCTTTTGATTTAGACATGATAGAGCAGGAAGGACTAATGGGGGAAGGGTGCTGTTACTAGTCAGGGAAATTGTCATGGCAGTGCTCAGTCAGAACAGACTGGAGAACTCTTATAGAGAGGCGTTATGGGTGGAACTGAGGAAGAAGAAATGTATTACCATGTTAATGGGGCTATATTATAGACGTGGTTTCCATGCCATTGGAATCAGTTGGTTGATTTGTGAAGTATCGTGTGCTTCTTGGAGTGCAACATCAAGTACACGTTAAACAAATACACGCACAGGCGCCTTCGCTCTGTGGGCCACTTCTTCGGAACGAAGACCATCATCCTTGACCTCGAGGGATAGCCACGACGATGACAACGATTATAGACCATCCAACAGTCTGCAGGATTTATAGGAACAAATTTGAAGAGGGAATGCAGACTGTTGCAAGAAACAAGGATGTGATAGTAGGTGATTTTAACTTTCCACATATTGACTGAGACTCCTATGCTGTAAAAGGACGAGATAGGATAGAGTTTGTGAAATATGTTCAGGAAAGTTTTTTTAATCAGTACGTAGAAATCCCAAGAAGGCAACGTGCAATACCTGATTTCCTTTTGCAGAATGAGACCGGGCAGGTGGCAGATGCTTGTGTAGGGGAACACTTTGCACCTAGTGATCATAATGCCATGAGTTTCAAGGTAATTATGGATTAGGATAGGTCTGGTCCATGGGTTAAGCTTCTAAACTGAAGGAAGGCCAATTTTGATGATAACAGAAACAATCTGGTGTGTGTGGATTGGGGAAGTCTGTTTTCTGGCAAAGGTGTGTTTGAGAAGTGGGTGGCCTTCAGAATTTGAGAGTATAATGCTTGTATGTGCCTGTCAGAATAAAAGGTAAGGATAATGAGTTTAGGGAAGTGTGCTTTTCAAGAGATAGTGTGGCCCTAATTTAGGACAAAAAGGAGGTGCATAGCAGGTGTAAGCAGGTAAGAACAAATGAGATACTTGATAAGTATAAGAAATGCAAGAGAACAAAATCAAGGGGCCTAAAAGAAAGCATGAGGTTTCTCTAGCAGACAAGGTACAGAATAATCCTAAGGGCTTCAACAGACAAGTGTGAGGTGTTGCACCTTTGGAGCTCCAACATGGTAGATCTTACCAAGTGAGTGATGGGGCACTGAGGAGTGTGGCAGAACAAGGAAATCTGGGAATGCAGTTCCATTATTCATGGAAAGTGGCATCACAGATAGATAGGGTGCTAAAGAAAGCTTTTGGCACATTGGCCTTCATAAATCTTTGTATTGTATACAGGAGATAGGGTGTTATGTTGAAGATTTATAAGATGTCGGTGAGGCCTGAGTTGGAATATTGTGTGCAGTTTTGGTCACTGACCTACAAGAAAGATGTAGGTTGAAAGAGTAGAGAGGAAAAAAAAATTACATGGATGTTGGTGGGACTGGAGGACCTGAATTATAGAATGTAGAAGATTGAGGGAAGATTTGATAGAGCTATACAAAATTATGAGAGGTATAAACAGGGTAAATAGAAGCAGACTTTTTCCACTGAAGTTGGGATGAGACTATAACTGGAAGTCATGGGTTAAGGGTGAAAGGTGAAATGCTTAAGGGGAACATGAGGGAAATTTCTTCACTTGGATGGTGCCAAGGGTGTGGAATGAGCTGCCAACACAAGTGGTGGATGCAATTTCAATTTCAATATTTAAGAGAAATTTGGATAGGTACATGGACAGGCAGGGTATGGGGGGGTGTGGGTGCTGTGATCCGGGTGCAGGTCGATGTGACTAGGTAGTTGAAATGGTTTGGTACGGATTAGACAGGTCTGTTTCTTTGCTGTAGTTTTCTATAACTTTGTGGTGAACTTTACAAGATCAGCAGTTTCAGAGCAATGGTGTGATGGCAAATCTGAAGTGATTCAGATAAGAAGGAAAGGTTAGTTTAGATTAGGAAGACAACAAGTCAAGGGGAGGAAAAGATCTTTGGGGATGGGCTAGTAGTTCAACAGATGAAGAAACAATTGAAGAGATGTGCTGTTTAGATTAGAACAGATTTGTTGGAGAGAGAGGCTTAACTGCATTTGAAGATTAAGGGCCATCAAGAATGAGTAATGGGGGTACAAAGTGAAGTTAGGCAGTAGGCAGTTTGATGAGAATTTGGCTGAAGAAACAGAAGTTGGGTCTGTGGACAAGCATAGCTTGGGAATGGCATGTTGAGAGAAACTAGAGAAAGAATGCAAATACAGAGTTGGAGGAGAGAATCTAAGGGGGAGTGTGGAGTGGTGTGGTGGGCTGGGACAAGAGAAGAAAGCATTTGAAATGGATCATCATAGATTTATGACAGTCTTGAGTTCTTTGGTGTTGGAAGTAAAAGAATTCAAGAAGACAATTGACAGCAAAGAAGAGCTGTGGTTTATGCTTAGATTACAAAATCATCTTGAAATCTCAGGATACCAGCTGAAGTAGCCAGAAAACCATTGAGATGTATAAACACCTACAACACCAATTGAAAACATGTCTTATCATTGGTGTCTTCATCCAAAGAACTTATATTAATAATTTCACCTTCAAACAATGTAGTTTATAAACAACAGATATTTCCTAAAATGGATCTGGCCACTCAAAACGAAGCTTCCACTTGGTGGACATTATCTAATAGCACAAGTCTCAGTCATATACACTGCTCATAATTGAGCACTATCTTTACTATCCAGGACTGAAATTAGAAAACTCAAGATTGCATTTTCAAATAATTACAAATATTCTCCCCTCACTTGAGAGTTGTCCTGTTTTCTTTAGCTTGGCAGATAAGTGAACTCTAGTCCTTGCACGATTGTAGTTTGAAGGTGGTTATATTATTCACCAACACATTACAGTACACAGGGAGCTGATGAAAAAGACAGTACTTCTTGGCATTCTCATGAAAAGTTGATTCAAATATTGATTGAGATTTTTTCAACTTCTAACAAAGTGCTTCTTACTATGAGAGACAAAAGTAAATGTACAAATGATATAAAATGGCTGACCTGATGACAAAAGGTAATTGCTTAACAACGCAATAATAAGTAATCAACAACAGCTGTGAGCTTACAAGTAAGCAGTGAGATCTAGTAATTAGTAATAAAGTAACAAACCATATCAGGAAGGACAAAACAACAAAACCTCAACAATGACAGAAGAGAAGCTATTTCAGGTACATAAAATGTTAAGTTCTGTGGAGAACGTAAACCATAAATACATTAGGAAAATAAGAACAAAGTTTATTAATGTAAAAGGCTGTAATGGATATTTACTCAAAAAGATGATAAGTGATTGTATTGATCTCTTATATGGGTTTTAGAAATAAACAAAAAAAAACTCAATACAATTATAGTGGAGTTAGAATCCCAGAGGGATGAGATTTAGTGGGCTGAAAGGCTTCTTTATTTTCATTTTTCTGGGCAGCCTCACATATGAAGAACTCATCATTAGGTTTAAAAAAAAACTATAATTATGTTTTTTTAAATTGCAGATGTTGGAAATTTGAAATGTAAAAAAACACAGCAAATACACTACTTTTTAAGGAGGAAGAGAGTGATCTTACTAGAGTTTAGAGTCAGTAAACTTTTATCAAAACAGGAAAGCAAGTGTGATTTAAATTGCAGAGAAATGAAGGAGATGGGGAGAATAAAGACAATGCCTGTGATTGATGAAGATCGGTGACGAGACTATGTTTAACAGTTCTATGATTCAAGATAAAGAAAACTTCACGTTAGCAAATTTGTATCGGCTAAATATAGATGTACCGTGGAGAGCATTCTGACAGGCTGCATCGCTATCTGGAATGAAGGGGCTACTACACAGGACCAAAAGAAGCTGCAGAGGGTTGTAAATTTAGTCAGCTTCATCTTGGGTACTAGCCTACAAAGTACCCAGTAAAACTTCAAGGAGCGGCGTCTCAGAAAGGCAGCGTCCATTATTAAGGACCTCCAGCACCCAGGGTGTGCCCTTTTCTCACTGTTACCATCAGGTAGGAGATACAGAAGCCTGAAAGCACACACACAGTGATTCAGGAACAGCTTCTTCCCCTCTGCCATCCGATTCCTAAATGGACATTGAACTCGTGAAAAATACCTCACTTTTTAAATAAATATTATTTCTGCTTTTTACACAATTTTAATTTATTCAATATGTGTATATTGTAATAGATTTATATTTTATTATTATTATTTTATTATTTTTTTCTTCTTCTATATTATGTATTGCTTTGAACTGCTGCTGCTATGTTAACAAAATCCATGACACATTCTGGTGATAATAAACCTGATTCTGATAGAGACAAAAAAGTCAGTTCCCACTGGTCCAGCCCCAGCGTCAAGTGCATCTTTTAAGAAGTCCAGCATTCTGACCACAGCCACCTGTTGATTATGAGCTCAAATTTGAAGTGTTCCAATAAGATTGTATAACCAATGTTGTCAGTATCTAAGTCGCGGAATGACAGAGATATACTGCTCAGAAACAAGAAGTTTAGTCCATCAAGTCTACATTAGCAATCAACCACACATGGATTCCAATCTCTTTTTTTATTCTCCACACATATTTATCAACAGTAAAAGGTGAACAGAACTTGCTAGGACTTGTTTGAAGAGTGGGAGATCACAGTGTGAGTTGGAGACAATTCCTTGTGGACTTTATGCACCAGTTTTAAAAAGAGAGGACTAGTCTGCAGGATGGGTTAATGGTAACTTAGCAGGGGCCAATATTGAAAAAGCAAGGCCATTGTTGGAGTGGATAGTGTTAGAGTGGTCAGGCTTTGGCTCAACAGCCTTACAGTAAACAATAGGCATGGGCTAGGACTTAAACTTGAGAGGATAGATGTATAGCAAGTGTAGGTAGGATGGTAGTTCAGACAAAGGAATGCTACTCCAGTGAGGTGTGATTTCAGGGTGCTTGCCAGTCTCCATGCCGGCAACATCTGCAGGAAGTGCACCTAACTTCAGCTCCTGACTGACCAGGCCAAGGAACTGGAGCTGGAGATGTATGTACTCAGGACCATCCGGGAGGTATGAAAGCTTCATAGATGAGATTTTTACTGAGGTGGTCACACCCAGAGTGCAGGCAGGAGCTACAGGGAGGTAGTCATCCCTAGGCTACAGGGGTCAGAAAACTGGGTCACTGTCAAGAGAGGGAAGGGAAATGCCCAGATACTGGAGAGCACACCTGTGGCTGTCCCCCTCATCAACAAATATCTTGTTCTGGATGCTGTTGAGGGGGATGACCTGACAGGGGACGCCCACGGTGACTAGGTCTCTGGCAATGAGCCTGGCGCTGTTGTGCAGGAGGGAAGGAGGGAGAAGAGGAATGAGGGATAGTCATAGTGGATTCTGTAGTCAGGGGAACGGACAGGAGATTCTGTGAGCCCGATAGAGATACCTGCATGGTGTGTTGCCTCCCAGGTGCCAGGGTACGGGATGTATCAGATCGGGTCCAGAATATTCTGAAGGAGGAGGGCGAGCAGCCAGTTGTCTTGGTACATGTTGGTACTAATGACATAGATAGGACAAGGGAGGAGGTCCTGAAGAGAGATTTCTGGGAGTTAGGAAGGAAGCTGAGAAGCAGGACTTCCAGGGTAGTAATCTCGGGATTCTACCTGTGCCACATGCTAGCGAGGGCAAGAATAGTAGGATCAGGCAGATGAATGCGTGGCTGAGAGACTGGTGCAGGGGGCAGGGCTTCAGATTCTTGGATAATTGGGATCTCTTCTGGGGGAAGTATGACCTGTTGAAAATGGACAGGTTACACCTGAACCCGAAGGGGACCAATATCCTGGTGGGAAAGTTTAATAGAGCTATTAGGGAGGGTTTAAACTAATTTGGCAGGGAGATGGGAACCAGAATGATAGAGCGGAGGAAGGGGAAAACAGAAATAAATCTAAGATAGTGAGCAGTAAAGATGTCAGGAAAGACAGGCGGGTCATGGGGCAAATTTGTAGCCATTGGGATGAGTTGCAGTGCAATAAAGTTGCAGTGAAATCAAAACGGAAAGTACCAAATACTGGTCTTAAGGTGTTATACTTAAATGCATGCAGCATAAGGAATAAGGTAGATGATGTTGTTGTATAGCTACAGATTGGCAGGTATGATATTGTGGCCATCACTGAGACGTGGCAAAAGGATGCATGTCTCTGGGAGCTGAACATCCAAGGATTCACAGTGTATCGGAAGGATAGGAAGGTAGGCAGAGGGGGAGGCGTGGCTTTATTGGTAAGAAATGATATTAAATCATTAGAAAGAGGTGATATAGGATCGAAAGGTGCAGAATCTTTATGGGTTGAGCTAAGAAATCGCAGGGGTAAAAGGACCCTGATGGCAGTTATCTATAGGCCTCCAAACAGCTGCAGTGATGTGGACTACAAATTACAACTGGAAATAGAAAAGGCTTGTCAGAAGGGCAGTGTTATGATAATTGTGGGGGATTTTAACATGCGAGTGGATTGGGAAAATCAGGTTGGCACTGAATCTCAAGAGACAGAATTTGTAGAATGTCTGCGAGATGGCTTTTTAGAACAGCTTGTTGTTGAGCCCACTAGGGGATCGGCTGTACTGGATTGGGTATTGTGTAATGAACCGGAGGTAATTAGAGAGACTGAGGTGAAGGAACCCTTAGGAGGCAGTGATCATAACATGATTGAGGTTACTGTGAAATTTGAAGAAGAGAAGCCGAAATCTGATGTGTCGGTATTCCAGTGGAGTAAAGGAAATTACAGTGGCATGAGAGAGGAACTGGTCAAAGTTGACTGGAAAGGGACACTGGCAGTAAAGACGGCAGAGCAGCAGTGGCTGGAGTTTATGTGAGAAGTGAGGAAGGTGCAAGACAGGTATATTCCAAAAAAGAAGAAATTTTCGAATGGAAAAAGGATGCAACTGTGGTTGACAAGAGAAGTCAAAGCCAAAGTTAAAGCAAAGGAGAGGGCATAAAAGGAAGCAAAAATTAGTGGGAAGACAGAGGATTGAGAAGTTTTTAAAAGCTTACAAAAGGAAACTAAGAAGGTCATGAAGAGGGAAAAGGTTAACTATGAAAGGAAGCTAGCAAATAACAAATAGGATACTGAAAGTATTTTCAATTATATAAAGAGTAAAAGACAGGTGAGAGTAGATATAGGACTGATAGAAAATGATGCTGGAGAAATTGTAATGGGAGATAAGGAGATGACAGAGGAACTGAACAAGTATTTTGCATCAGTCTTCACTGAGGAAGACATCAGCAGTATACCGGACACTCAAGGGTGGCAGAGAAGAGAAGTGTGCGCAGTCACAATTACGACAGAGAAAGTACTTCGGAAGCTGAATAGTCTAAAGGTAGATAAATCTCCCAGACCAGGTGAAATGTAACCTTGTGTTCTGAAGGAAGTAGCTGTGGAGATTGCGGAGGCATTAGCGATGATCTTTCAAAAGTCAATAGATTCTGGTATGGTTCCGGAGGACTGGAAGATTGCAAATGTCACTCCGCTATTTAAGAAGGGGGCAAGGAGGCAAAAAGGAAATTATAGGCCTGTTAGCTTGACATCGGTGGTTGGGAAGTTGTTGGAGTCGATTGTCAAGGATGAGGTTATAGAGTGCCTGGAGTCATATGACAAGATAGGCAGAACTCAGCATGGATTCCTTAAAGGAAATTCCAGCCTGACAAACCTATTACAATTTTTTGAGGAAATTACAAGTAGGCTAGACAAGGGAGATGCAGTGGATATTGTATATTTGGATTTTCAGAAGGCCTTTGACAAGATGCCACACATGAGAAGATAAGATAAGAGCCCATGGAATTACGGGAAAGTTACATACGTGGATAGAGTGTTAGCTGATTGGCAGGAAACAGAGTGTGGGAATAAAAGGATCCTATTTTGGTTGGCTGGCGGTTACCAGTGGTGTTCCACAGGGGTCCGTGTTGGGGCTGCTTCTTTTTACATTGTACATCAATGATTTGGATTATGGAATAGACGGCTTTGTGGCTAAGTTTGCTGATGATACGAAGATATGTGGAGGGGCTGGTAGTGCTGAGGAAACAGAGGGTCTACAGAGAGACTTGGATAGATTGGAAGAATGGGCAAAGAAGTGGCAAATGAAATACAATGTTGGAAAGTGTATGGTTATGCACTTTGGTGGAAGAAATAAATGGGAAGACTGTTATTTAAATGGGGAAAGAATTCAAAGTTCTGAGATGCAGCGGGACTTGGGAGTCCTCGTACAGGATACCCTTAAGGTTAACCTTCAGGTTGAGTCGGTGGAGAAGAAGGCGAATGCAATGTTGGCATTCATTTCTGGAAAAATAGAGTATAGGAGCAGGGATGTGATGTTGAGACTCTATAAGGCGCTGGTGAGACCTCACTTGGAGTACTGTGGGCAGTTATGGTCTCCTTATTTGATGTGCTGACATTGGAGAGGGTACAGAGAAGATTCAATAGAATGATTCCGGGAATGAGAGGGTTAACATATGAGGAGCGTTTGTCCGCTCTTGGACTGTATTCCTTGGAGTTTAGAAGAATGAGGGGAGACCTCATAGAAACATTTCGAATGTTGAAAGGCATGGATAGAGTGGATGTGGCAAAGTTGTTTCCCATGATGGGGGAGTCTAGTACGAGAGGGCATGACTTAAGAATTGAAGGGCGCCCATTCAGAACAGAAATGCGAAGAAATTTTTTTAGTCAGGGGGTGGTGAATCTATTGAATTTGTTGCCACGGGCAGCAGTGGAGGTCAAGTCAGGTCAAGAGATTGATAGGTATCTGAGTAGCCAGGGCATCAAAGATTATGGTGAGAAGGCGGGGGAGTGGGACGAAATGGGAGAATGGATCAGCTCATGATAACATGACAGAGCAGACTCGATGGGCCGAATGGCCAACTTCTGCTCCTTTGTTTTATGGTCTTATGGTCTTATGACTTCAGATAGTTGGTGGGTGACCAACAGGAGAAGTTAAGGGAGGAAGCAGACAGTGCTGGGCTTTCCTGTGGCTATTCCACTTAGCAATGAGTATACCACTTTGGATTCCGCTGGGGATAATGACCTATCAGGTGCAATGTCTGGCTCTGAGACTCAGTAGGGAAGGGTAAAATCAGGCAGAGTTATGGTGATAGTGATAGGAGATTTGATAGTTAGGGGAACAGATTCTATGGCCATGAAAGAGAAGCCAGCATAGTGTGTTACCTCCCAGGTGCTAGGCTCCAGAGTGTCTCAGAGAAGCTGCTGAAGATTCTCAAGAGGAAGAGTGAAAAGCCAGAGGTTGTGGTGCACATTGACACAAAGGTAGGAAAGGAGAAGTGAGTATAGGGAACAAGGGAAGAAGATGAAGAGCAGGACCTCCAAGATAGTAATCTCTGGATTACTCCAAGTACATGATATTCAGGACAGGACTGAGGATGGGCAGTTAGCGTACAAGTTGATGCAGTGTGTAGTGACACTGTGAGGAAGGGCAGGCAGATGACAGGGTAAAATTGCAGTCAGTGAGATAAGTTGAAGTGTAACTTGGAGGAATGTATTCCACCCACCTTGGTTATAATCATTTTTATGATAGAATGATATAATTTTTTATCCATAAATCATTTGACCGAACAACAAACCTCTTTATACATAAATCTACTGCACCTTACTGCAACACACATAAAATGCTGGAGGAACTCAGCAAGCGAGACAGCATCCAGTCAACGTTTCAGGCCGAAAAATCGACTGTGCTCTTTTCCACAGATGCTGCCTGGCCTGCTGAGTTCCTCCGGCATTTTGTGTGTGTTACTTGGATTTTCAGCATCTGCAGATTTTCTCTTATATCTTACTGCAGGTACCTTTTACAGTTTAGTGTTGAGGCAGGGCTATGTTATTTCATTGTTAAAGAAGTGTAGATACAATCCTTTATTGAAAGTGAAAGAGTCTATTCCCTAATAATGTTTGTGGAAGTTAAAATGTACATAACATTCCATTTTCTAGTGCTGCTAACTTTATCCATAATACATCCAACAAAATACACACCAAGCGGTTGCTTCTAATTTGTTTTTCCTCCCCCAGGGAATTAAAATATTTTTGCTAAGGGCTTCTCTTGTGTCAAACTTTATTTGTAATTCAATCCATTGTAACTGGAGACAAAGCTGCAGATTGACAGAAACAGGCAGAATATTAGAGGCTTTTATAATTGAAAATAGCAGGGTATCTCATGTTTTATAAAGTGCTTAAATATACTCAGTTAAAGCTTTGCACACAGCTATTTTCCTGACTTTACTTAATCAAGTTCAAAAAAGGTAAAGATTATGCAGTATTCCATTAAATATGGAATGACTTATCTGATAAATTGATGGTAAAAGAATCACAGTAATTCGGTTATTTGTTTTGAGTGCACAGAGACTGAATGCCCAACCTGCTAATCATTGGCTTTCCAATAGAGCAGGGGTTCCCAACCATTTTTATGCCATGGACCCCGACCATTAACCAAGGGGTCCGTAAAATCCAGGTGGGGAGCCCCTGTACAAGAGAGTAAAGGCTATAGTTTAACTAGTGTGTGAGGAAATTCTCAAGGCCAATCATTGATAGTGATGTCAATAAGAAATTCATACCCATCCAAAAACTGTAATTTTTTGATCTTAATCTCAAATAGTATTTGCATCTTAAACTTGATGGGCTTTAGTTCAGACAAGAAAGAAAAAGAAGGGAAAATGAAGTATATTGAGTGAAGCACAATAGGAAACTCAAAAATCAAAGTTCCAAAGTTCAAGGTATATTTATTATGATGGTACACATATGTCACCATACACAAACCTGACATTTATTTTCTTGTGGGCATACTCAATAAATCCAAAATAGAATATGAAACCATAAGAGAATCAATGAAAGACTGTATCAACTTGACCATTTTTAACCAGTGTGCAAAAGACAACAAACTATGCAAATGCAAAAAGAAAATAATAGTAATAAATTAATAAGTAATAAATATTGAGAATATGAGATAAAGTGTCCTTGAAAGTGAGTCCATAGTTTGAAGGAATATTTCAAAGATGGAGCAAGTGAAGTTATCCTCATTGGTTCAAGGGCCTGATGGTTGAGTGATTATAATTTTTGCTGAACTTGGTGGTGTGAGTCCCGAGGCTGCTGTACCTTCTTCCTGATGTCAGCAGCAGGAAGAGTGCGTGGCTGGAGTGGTGGGGATCTCTGATGATGGATGTTGCTTTCCTGCAACAACTCTTTATATAGACATGCTCAACACTGAGGAGGGCTTTAACCGCGCTAGACAAGGCCATTTCCACCACTTTTTGTAGGATTTTCCATTCAAGGGCATTGATGTTTCCATACCAGTCAGTCAATATACTCTCCACCACAAATCTATACAAGCTTGTCAAAGTTTTAAATGCTATGCAAAGTCTTCACAAAGTCCTAAGGAAGTAGAGATTTTGCCAGCTTTTCTTCATAAATGCACTTATGTGTTGGGTGTAGGACAATTCCTCCAAAATGATAACAGCAAGGAATTTAAAGTTGCTGCCAGTTGCCACCTCTGAGCCTCCAATGAGGACTGGCTCATGGACCTCTGGATTTCTCCTCCTGATGAGCTCCTTGTTCTTGCTGACAGTGAGTAATAGGTTGTTGTGGCAACACTCTATCAGATTTTCAATCTCCTTCCTATATGCTGATTCATCACCACCTTTGATTTAGCGAGCAACTTGAACGTGGCATTGGAGCTGTGCCCAGCCGCACAGTCATAACTGTAAAGTGAGTAGAGCAGGGAGCTAACCACACATCCTCGTGGTGTAGCGGTGTGGATTGTGATGGTAAAGGAGATGTTGTCAATCCAAACTGACTGGGGTCTGCAAGTGAGGGAATTGAGAACCCAATTGCACACGGAGGAATTGAGGCTAAGGTCTTTAAGCTTATTGAGAGTTGTGGTCACTTTACAGAAAGTTCAGTCGGTATAGATCAATTACTTTTGATCATTTGCATATAAAATCTGCAAATACAGGAGATTTAAAAAGGAAAATAAAATCCTGAGAGGAATAGCCTTTATTTGCATGATCAAGACCATTGTACCAGTCATCAGTATTTGACTTTTTTTTTTACCATGCCTTATAGATTATCCATCCATAAGCAAAATGGAAAGGATAATTTGTTTTAAAATCTCCTTAACTAGTACTTTAGTGAAATAATTCTATTCAGACAAATGAAAGCATAATAATAAATATCCACTTTGCAGATAAACATCAGGGAATGAGTGAACTATTTCAGTCAACACTGTTATTTTAAACAGCTTGAAATTCTATGTCCATAGTCATATCTGAAGCCATTTTTATTTGAGAAATAGCTGCATTTCTAGGGAAGTAGTATTATAATGTTAAGATGTAAAATAAGTGTTGCAACTTTGGGCAAAATCCCATTAATTATCAAAATCTCACTCAAAGTTAACCTTATTTTAGAGGTGACAATGTGGAAAAGGTGTAAGAGTTGGCAAAGATGTGAGAGAATTATTCTAAAAAATCTAGAACTTCAATACTAAGGAGGGTACAGTAGAGAATATAATAAGCCTTTGCAGCCTTTGTATTAGTTCATGTGTCCAGCTGATGCTGGATCATCTTTTAAAGAGGTTTATATGTACTTTCTGAAAACTTGCACAATTTCAAAAATAATACAATTTTAGTATTTCAAGTTTAAAATAAAACCAGGAAATGCAGGCAGAGCCTGTGGAGAAAGAATACTACACACTGATGTCCTGATCAACTGTCATCAAACTGATTGGTCTTTTCTGGATGAATAAAAATATGTTATTGTAAATATGTTTGCAGATACTACCAAGAGAGGTGGAGGAACAGGTAGCGTTGCAGAGGCAGGTATCTGTAGAAGGACATGGAAAGGTTGAGAGAGTGGGCAAAGAAATTGTAAATGGAACACAATGCAGAAAATTGTGAGGTTATGCACTTTGGTAGAAAGTATAAAGGTGTAGACTTTTTTCTAAATGGGGAAAATTTCAGAAATCAATGGTGCAAAAGAACTTGTAAGCCCTAGTTTGAGGATTCCTTCATGGTTAACTCACAGGTTAAGTCAGCTGAAGAGATGGCATATGCATTAGAATATAAAAGCAAAGGCTTTATTAAGTGTTTATCACACTGCATTTGGAATATTCTGAGCACTTTTTGGCCCTGTATCAAAGGAAGGATGTACTGGCCCTAGAGAAAATCCAGAAGAGGTTCACAAGAATGCTCCCAGGAAGGAAAGGCTTAACATATACTACGACAACTACTGCATCGACTCAGGCCTAGGGGGCCGGCATTGGACAAAAGCTTGTTAAGGCAAGGCTTAACATATGCGGAGTGTTTAATATCTCAAGACCCGTACTCAGATAAAGATCAGAAGAATGAGAGGGATTGCCAATGAAACCTATTGAATATTGAAACATCTGGATTGAATGGATTTGGAGAGAATATTTCCATTAGTAGGAGAGTCTCGGATCCAAGGGCATAGTCTCAGAATAAAGAGGTGGCCCTTTAAAACTTAGATGAGGATAAATGTATGGAATTCTTTTCTACAGAAGGCTGTAGAGGCCAAGTCATTGGGTGTATCTAAGACTCTGAAATTGATTGGTAGGGGGATAAGGGTTATGGGATGAAAGCAGGAGCATGGGGTTGAAAAAATCATGGCATTCAGTTATGGCTGACTGAATGGCAGAAGCAACTCAATGAGGTGAATGGCCTAATTCTTTTTATATATCTTATGGCTTTATTCCTTCAGACACCCACAGCCATTCCTTTTCATTCAAATTAAGGGGAAAAGACCTGTTGACCCTACTTTTAACTTGCATAGGATTCAACAATATTAACCCACAGACAAGGAAACTAATCAATGCTCTTAATTCCTAAGGAGGCTAAAGACATTTGGCATATTCTATTAAACTCTCGCCAATTTTCATCATTGTACCCCAGAGAGCGTTCTATCTGGAAGCATCAAAAGCTCTGTCATACTGCAACATACCTGAGTATGTTACAGAAACCACTCTCCATTCCAGGGACTCAGTCTACACATCTCATTGTCTCAACAAAGCAGCCAACATAGGCAAAGAATCCATACACTATGGGCATTCTCTCTTCCCCTCTTCCTATTGGGCAAAGGATACAAAAGCCTGGAAGCACATTCCACCAGGCTCAGGGACAGCTTCCATCTTGCTGTTATAAGACTATTGAATAATCCCTTAATATGATAAGACTGTAATCTTAACTTTACAGTCTACCTTGTTATGACCTAGTATCTTATTGTTTATTTGTAAGGCACTTCCTCTGTAAACTTGAACTACGTCAATGCATTGTTGTAATGAACTGAATTGTGTGCACACTATGCAGGTTTCGATTGTACCTCAGTACATGACACTAAGAAACCAATTTACCAGATACTTTGAAATCTCAGTGTAGAACAACTTGCATGCTTCTGTCAAAACTGTAAATGTGTGCATCAAAACAGTGCTGTGTTTCCAATGTAAATATCAAAATTGTAAATCATTCTCAACCTACATAATATTGAAGGATCAGCTGCCCCCACTTTTCCCTGTGTCAGTTTGTTTTTGATGGGAACTACAATTTGTCATTGCATTATTTACTTGTATAAGACTAAATCAAGATATTGTTACATAATGTGGAGCCCCTGTCAAATGATTCTGCAGCAAGTTACTTGGTTCTCATGAAGTTTCAGTGTAGATATAATTTTTAAATTGGTAATCAGGTTTTTTTAATATATTATTAATTTATCCAGCTTTACTTTGAGATTCCTAAAACAGTCTCATTATTTAAAATACCTCTGCATTCTATTCCCGACAATTCTAAATCAAAACCCAAAAGTTATACCGAAACTGAATAAATCAATCACCTTATTCTGACAACAAAATACATTCATGTAAATTATGCAGATTTGCTTTGAAGTTATTTCTTTCATCTCTCTTGTCTGTTTTGATCTTGGAAATTGAAATTTCACTAAAATATTCTTACTGCATAATATTTTCTTTGGAGCTCATATTTCTTTAAACAAAGGCATCAAACTGATCAAAATACAGCGTGGAGGTCAACTAAGTGGAAAGATCAGCTACAAAGGACTTATTTCTTAATGGTGCAGGTTAGAAACAAAAAGTCGCTGAACCTAAGATTACTTTGTATGAGCTGCAAGCATGCATTTTTTTTATTATTCCTGATTTTACTTGGGAATTCCGCTTTAATTACTGAAAGAGTGATGACCAAAAGGAATTAATCATGGACCTGCAGTATGCATAACGTTTAAAAAATAATAATTGGAAAGAAGCATTGGAAGAAGTCGGAAGGATCTTGTTGACAAGAGGTGGGTGGATTTCCAAATGTTGTCTCCACTGGGAACTGAGAGAGTATAGCAGGGTATATTGCTATGAGGGCAGTCTCATTAGTGAAACCATTTTCTATATTCCTCTCATTGTGCAGATCTCTGTCTCATTTCCCCTTCCATTGTTCATATTATTTTTATTCCACTAGTAACAGTTTCTTATTATAGCTTTTGCTTTTTTATTTCCCCCACTGAGGTTTCCATTGTCAAATACGATAGTTAGGAATTTTTCAAACCTAAGAAAATCAGGAACACATATTTGTTATTAAGAAAGAGCCAGAGTTTTAAATATGATGAAGAGATATATTCACTGTAAAGGAAAGGTTGGAAGTTTCCAGTTCTAGGCACACTTCAAGGAAATCATCTTACAAAGGCCATTTCATAATAAACAACTATCATAAATCCAAGAAAAGCTTTTCCTTCATATGTTAAAATTTGAACTGAAGATAAATAAGTTCTTCATCAACTTGGAGAAACAAGATATGCTGGAGAACTGGAGCAACACACACAGAGCACTAGAGGGACTCAGCAGGTCTGGCAGCGTCTATGGAGGAAAATCTACAGACAGTTTTCTTAGTCTAAACCCCTCATGAGGACTGGGTGATGATATTAGGTCCTGTTGAACCGTCTTGGCCTGAAATGCCAACTGTTCACTTCCTTCCATAGATGCTGCTTGACCTAATGAACACTTCAATGTACTGTATGTGTTGCTCTTCATCATCTTGTCTTGGACCATAAGACATCGGAGCAGAATTAGGCCATCTGGCCCACTGAGTAAGCTCCGCTATTCAGTCATGGGTGATTCTGTATTTATTTTATCTCCACCTCAACCCCAGTTCCCAGCCTTCTACCTGTAACCTTTGATGCCATGTCCAATCAAGAACCTATCAATCTCTACCTTACATACACCCAACGACCTGACTTCCACAGTTACATGTGGCAACAAATTGCACAAACTCACCACCCTTTGACTAAAGAAATTTCTCCGCATCTGATTTGAAAGGGCGCCCCTCTATCCTGAGGCTGTGCCCTCTTGTCCTAAACTCTCCCACCATAGGAAACATCCTTTCCACATCTACTCTGTCTAGGCCTTTCAACATTTAAATGGATTCAGTGAGATCCCCCCTTATCCTTCTGAGTTCCAGTGAGTACAGACACAGAGCCATCAAATGTTCTTTGTTTGATAACCCTTTCATTCCTGGAATTATCCTTGTGAACCTCCTCTGGACCCTCTCCAATGCCAGCACATCTTTTCTAAGTTGAAGGGCCCAAAACTGTTCACAATGCTCAAGGCGAGGCCTCACCAGTACCTTATAAAGCCTCACCATCACATCCTTGCTCTTGTATACTGGACCTCTTGAAATGAATGCTAACATGGCATTTGCCTTCCTCAACACCAACTCAACCTGCAAGTTAACCTTCAAGGTGTTCTGCATAAGGATTCCCAAGTCCCTCTGCATCTCAGATTCCTGGATTTTCTCCCCGTTTAGAAAATAGTCCACGTTTAACCTCATGTATAAGATGGTAAAAAATTCCTCTCTGACGAATTTTTACTAATGCTGAGTGGAACTGGCTTCTCCTTTGCTTCCATAGTGAATATGTCTATATTAAATTAATTGCCTGACATCCTGACGAAGGGTCTCGGCCCAAAACGTCGACTGCACCTCTTCCTATTGATGCTGCCTGGGCTGCTGCATTCACCAGCATTTTTTGTGTGTGTTTCTCAACAGCATGCCTTGTAGAATTTACCAGATTTTCAAGCTGACTTTGCCTGAGAACTGGCATGGGTGGGTTAACATTTGAGAAAAGATTAGACAGCTGGTACTTGAATCTATTCAAGTCTTAAGAATAGATGGAACTGTACGGTACAAGAACAGGCTCTTTGCCCTAAGTTACACCCACGTTGCGTAATTAAACTAGACTCTTCTGTCATACATGTCCCTTGATTTCCTGCATATTTATGTGTCTATCTCAAAGTCCTCCATTGGTCAGCGTCAACCATGGATGTTACGTCCCAGCTGTCTATGTGACACGCAAGCCAGGATGGTATGATATGGAAAGAAAGCTGTTGCCCGTGCAGTTGACTCCCCCTCTCCATGCAGCTGATGAATCCAAATGAATGGCAGAGACCAATACAGATTAACACCAGCAGTGTTGCTGGAGTTGTCAGTCAGCATTGAACCTGATGCTGGACTACCTTAGGGACTCCAGCTTCCTATTTTTTCTCAAGGTTTATTCCTGAAGCTTTTCCCCGGGGTGGGTATAGCCATAAGGCAGTGGAAGTTAGAGATCAGAGTTTTCTTCTCCTCGATGAGCTGACAAGCCCCATCTGCCTGAAGTGATTGATTTTAAGGTACCAGTAACCTGCCTTTGCCCCTTTACCTGTCAGTAGAAATGGCTCCGCCAGGCTTAGTTCCTAAGCCACAGAAGAAAGCCATGAGCTGGACTTGGCTATCAGAGGCTATTTGTGACGCACACTATTGGGAACTTATCCCCACTACCACCCCAGCCTATGACAACCTTAAGGAACCAACTCTTAAACACCACAATTGTGTCTGTTTCTATTACTATCAAGGCACCTATCATAATTTCTGTGAAAAGCAATCCTGACCCACACATTTCCTGTCAACATTCCCCCCTCACCTTAAATGTATGAACTATTGTACTTGATAATTCTACCCAGGGAAAAAGTTTCTTACTATCTATCCTCTCTACACCTCTCTGCATTTTGTAAACCACAAACTGATCTCCCCTCAACCTCCAGTGTCCCATAGAAAGGAACCCAAATTTGTCCAACATCTCCTTATGACTCATATCCTCTAATCCAGACAACATCCCAGGAATCCTCTTCTACATCCTTTCCACAGCTTTCTTATTCAGAATCAGAATCAGAATCAGGTTTATTATCACCAACACATGTCATGAAATTTGTTAACTTAGCAGCAGCAGTTCAGTGCAATACATAATATAGAAGAAAAAATAAATAAGTAAATCAATTACAGTATATGTATATTGGAGATTAAAAATTGTGCAAAAACAGAAATAATATATATTGAAAAAGTGTTCATGGGTTCAATGTCCATTTAGGAATCAGATCACAGAGGGAAAATAGCTGTCCCTGAACTGATGAGTGTGTGCCTTCTGGCTTCTGTACCTCCTATCTGATGGTAATCGTAAGAAAAAGGCATGGCCTGGGTGCTGGTGGTCCTTAGTGCCTTTCATGTCCTGGGTATTTTGTAGGCTAGTACCCAAGATGGAGCCATCTGAATTTATGACCCTCTGCAGCTTCTTTCGGTCCTGTGCAGCAGCTCCTCCCCCATACCACACAGTGATACAGCCTGTCAGAATGCTCTCCATGGTGCATCTATAGAAGTTTCTGAGGGGTTTTGTTGAAATACCAAATCTCTTCAAACTCCTAATGAAGTATTGTTGCTGTCTTGCCTTCTTTATAGCTGTATTGATATGTTGGGAGCAGGTTATGTCTTCAGAGATTTTGACTCTGTGGAACTTGAAACTGCTCACTCTCTTCACTTCTGATCCCTCTATGAGGATTACTATGTGTTCCTTCGTCTTACCCTTCCTGAAGTCCACAATCAGCTCTTTCATCTTACTGACATTGAGTACAAGGTTGTTGCTATGACACCACTCCACTAGTTGTTCCTGGAGTGATCAGAATTGCACAAAATATTCTAAATTTGACCTAACAGAAGTTGCAACTTGACTTCCTTACTCTCATACTCTTTGCTGTTGTGTGCTGGCACAGCAGGCTGAGGGTAGCAGACACCAACAGAATCAACAAACTCATTCATAAGGCCAGTGATGTTGTGGGGATGGAACTGGACTCTCTCACGGTGGTGTCTGAAAAGAGGATGCTGTCTAAGTTGCATGCTATCTTGGTCAAATGTCTCCCATCCACTACATAATGTACTGGGTGGGCACAGGAGTACATTCAGCCAGAGACTCATTCTACCGAGATGCAGCACAGAGGGTCATAGGAAGTCATTCCTGCCTGTGGCCATCAAACTTTACAGCTCCTGCCTTGGAGGGTCGGACACCCTGAGCCAATAGGCTGGTCCTGGACATTTCATAATTTACTGGCATAATTTACATATTACTAACTATTTATGGTTCTATTACTATTTATTATTTGTAGTGCAACTGTAACAAAAGTCAATTTCCCCCGGGATTAATAAAGTATGACTACTACTACTATACTCAGTACTCCCACCAATGAAGCAAGCATGCTACTTATCTCATTTAATTTTGTATATGACAACTGTCAGGGAGCTATGAATGTGGACCCCAAGATACCTCTGCACCTCAGTGCTGTGAAGTGTCCTGCCATTAACTGTATACTTTCCCTGAAGGAGGGTATCAGCCTGAAGCGTTGTCTGTTTATTCATTTCCATAGATGGTGCCTGTCCTGCTGAGTTCCTCCAGCATTTTGTGCATGACACTCTCCCCTTTCTTCTGACCTCCCAAAATGCAAAACCTCACACTTTTCCTCACAGAGAGAGGAAGCAGAATTGTAAGTAAGAAATTGATAGATCCTTGGCAAGGAAGGGACAGAAAGTTACTACACAAAGGCGGGATTACAAGATTTAAGAAATCTAAACTGCAAGTTCAGGATGAGGGGTTCTGCAGGAGAGATCAATGCAGACATCTGTGGTGCAATGCAGACAAGACTGTTCCACATTAGAAGTTTCATCTGAATTAGAAATTAATTAATTTTCTATATTCACATGCAAACATTTTCGACAAGCTGCTGTACAGTATTGCAGTAGTTATTCATGGTGACCATGAAAAGCTACTGTTGGCACGTGGCCAAGTGGCCAAGTTCATCTAGTGATCTGAAGGTCACTAGTTCGAGCCTTGGCTAAGGCAACGTGCTTTGTCCTTGAACAAGACACTTAACCACACATTGCTCTGTGACGACACCGGTGCCAAGCTGTATGGGTCCTAATGCCCTTCCCTTGGACAACATCAGTGGTGTGGAGAGGGGAGACTTGCAGCATGGGCAACTGCTTGTCTTCCAAACAACGTTGCCCAGGCCAGCGCCCTGGAAACCTTCCAAGGCGCAAATCCATGGTCTCACAAGACTAATGGATGCCTGTTATTCATGGTGACCACTCCAACTGCCCCTAAAACTCAACATCATTTTGTAGCGTCCTTTTATATAGTGTCACATACCCTGTGACGGGTTAAAGAACCAGCAGAAATGGAAAACACTTTGGAGTCCAGTATTGCTACTAACTAATGACATTTATTAGTAACTACACAATACAGTAATATAAATGCAGATAAATCAACCAGGTTAGCAATGAATATATATATATGTGTGTGTGTGTGTGTGTGTGTGGAAATATATATATATATGTGTGTGTGTGTGGAAATATATGGAAAACCAAGCTCCTTCAAGTCTAGGGGTAAATAGATACAGTCTTATGATGATGAGTAAAGTTCAGTTCAGTTCGTGGTACAGGTGTCCCCCGATTTTTGAACATTCGCTTTACAAAACCTCACTGTTACGAAAGACCTACATTAGTAACCTATTTTCGCTTTCAGAAGGTGTTTTCACTGTTATGAGAAAAAATTCAGCGCACGATGAAAGACAGCGCGCCCCGAGCAGCCGCTGTCCCCCGGATTCTCGCTGGCATTGCTTAAACACGAGCCTGTGAGCAGCCATTTGCAAGATGAGTTCTATGGTATCGGAAAAGCCTGAACGAGCTCGTTAGGGTGTTACACTTACGGTAAAGCTAGTCATAATTAAGCGTTTTGATCGTGGTGAACGAAGTAAGGACAACGTGAGTTTGACTTGCGGAAGCTGACGAAGATGATGTTGAAGAGGTTTTGGCATCCCATCACCAAGAACTGACAGATGAAGAGCTGATGCAATTGGAAGAAAAAAGGATAACAATCGAAACCGAATGAGTAATGATAAAGTACGACTTTAATCTTGAAAGGGTACGTCAGATTAGGGAATATTTGCAGGATGGTTTGAGTCCTTATTAAAGAACTGTGTGATAGAAAAATACGCGAGGCTCAGCAGTCAAGCAAGCCTTCCACAGCAGCCACAGCAGATGACGAACCTCGATCTTCGACATCGAGGCGGGCAGTCATAGGAGAAGATGAGCTGCCTGCTCTAATGGAAACAGGCGATGAGATGACACCCCAGTGTCCCACCACCCCAACCCCCAGGCCACGGACAGATACCAATTTGCAGAGAGTGCAAAGGTAGCTGGGAGGCACACAGCACATTTTTAAGAAAAATGCCGAAATAAACATGCTAATTAATTAGGTGCCGCCGACACCTAATTAATTGTCGGCCCAGATCAGAGACGACGCAATTGGAAATCGGCACTGATCTGGGCCGACAATTACGGGCAGCACCTAATTAATTCGCATGTTTGTTTCGGCTTTTTTCTTAAAGATGTGCTGTGTACCTCCCAGCTACCGCTAGACCCCTACATTCTTCGCGGCAATGTATCGCTCAGCGGCCTGGAGAGTGGGGGGGTGGGGGCCACTGCACCACCCAAACTCCGACGACTCAGTCTAACACACCATCATCAGTGTGCTCGGCGCTGTCCCGATTCCGGTAAGTGATACTACACTGTACATACATTATTTCTACTTTATATAGGCTGTGTATTTTTACGTATTATTTGGTATGATTTGGCAGCTTCATAGCTTACAGGTTACTGGAGAGCGCTTGTGCCGTGTTTTTGCCAACAACTCTTGTGTGAGATTTTCTGCCGACGGCGCTTGCATGAGATTTTCGCTACGGAGAACAGTTCAGTAATGATTGTGGAAAAGTAATTCTACTTTATATAGGCTGTGTATTTGTCATATCATTCCTGCTTTTACTATATGTTACTGTTATTTTAGGTTTTATGTGTTATTTGGCATGATTTGGTAGGTTATTTTTGGGTCTGCAAATGCTCACAAAATTTTCCCATATAAATAAATGGTAATTGCTTCTTCACTTTATGACATTTCAGCTTACGAACCATTTTATAGGAACGCTCTACCTTCAGATGGCAGGGGAAACCTGTATTGACTTGAGTAGTGATGGAGAGAGAGAGAGAGAGAGAGGGAGAAAGAGATTTGAGTCTTCAGGTGAGCTGTCGCCATCGATCTTCCTGTCGTCCTCCAAAATCCTTTAGAAGTCAACAACTGTGACCACAACAAAAGGCGACCATTCTTCTGTGGTGGAGCTACCAACCCAGGTGAGGGTTGGACACACAAATAACTCCCCCCTGGTCATGCTCTGTTCACACTACGAGAGCCACTGATCGACCTGCCTGATAGATCCTCTAAAACCCACTTTTTCTGTGGGCACAACAAAGTTCATTCAGTATCCAAAACCATGTATCTCAGGTCTATCATCTGACCTTCTGTTGTCAAATAACAGCTCCTCCCTTCTCTTTCTGTAAGAACGTGCAAGCAGACAATGTTCTTGGAGAAAGCATAAACAAACTGTGAGCAGTCTTTGTCTCTCTCTCTCTCATAAAAACAAGATGGCGGTGTTAAATAACTTTCTCCCTTTTCAAAATCACAGTTCATACGGTTAATTCAGGATCCTATCACACCCCCTTCCTTCAGAGAAAAAATTTTGATGGACAAAATTTTTAGTATAAATGTAAACTAAAGAGTTTGAAATACAATATGTATACTCATCAGTTAACGGAACAGAACATGTACAATTTCTAACTTAACATCTGGATAAACAATCAGCTATAATGTTGTCAGTACCTTTCACATGTTTGATTTTTAAGTCATATTCTTGCAATATCAGACTCCAATTTACTCACCTTCTATTCTTATCCTTCATCTTAGTTAGAAACACCAATGGATTATGATCTGTGTAAACCGCAAGTGGTCTCTGGGCAGGACAAATATAGACTTCAAAATGTTGTAAAGCCAGAATAAGTGTTAGCTTATTCAAAAGTTGAATAATTTCTCTGGTGCACATTAAATTTCTTTGAGAAATAGGTTACTGGGTGTTCAAGGTCATCCACTCCCATCTGTAACAGTACTGCCCCAACAGTTCTTTGTCACTAGCGTCTGTTGCTATAGAAAATGGCTTGGAAAAATCAGGGGCTTTCAACACAGGATGGTTTTCAGATGTTCAAATGCCTCCTGGCAAAGATCACTCTACACAAATCTTTCACTCTTCCCTAGAAGTATTGTTAGGGGGAGAGTGATGTCTGCAACGTTCTTACAAAACTTACGATAATACCCAACCATTCCCAAAAATCTTCTTAAAGCTTTCTTGCCGGTTGGAATAGGAACTTCAGCAATAGCTTGAACCTTGGCCTGTACAGGAGCCAGTTGGCCCTGGCCTACTACATAGCCCAGATATTTTATTGTGGCATGACCAAACTCACTTTTAGCGAGGTTCACAGTAAGATTGGCCTTGGAAATTCTGTCAAACAGTTTTTCTACCACTGCAATATGCAGTGATAACCCGTTGCTGTTTCTAACTAACATAAAGGATAAGAATAGAAGGTTGTTAAATTGGAGTCTAATATTGCAAGAATTTGATCTGACAATCAAACATGTGAAAGATACTGACAATATTGTAACTGATTGTTTATCCCGATGTTGTTGGACATTGTACACGTTTTTGCTCTGTCATCTGATGATTTTACCTGCATTGTTTCAAACTCTGTAATTTACAATTACACTAAAAAAAAATTTTCGCCTTCGTCAAAATTTTTTTTTCCTGAAGGAAGGGGGTGTGACAGGGTCCTAAATTACCCCTATGAACTGTGCTCATTTACCCCTATTAACTGTGCTTTTTAAAAGAGAGAGAGAGAGAGGGAGAGAGAGTTATTTAACAACAACTTGTTTTTAAAGGACAGAGAGAGACGAAGACTGCTCACAGGTTGTTCATACTGTCTTCAAGGACATCGCCTGCTTGTATTTCTTACACAGAGAGAGGAAGGAGGAGTTATTTGAATGACAGCTGGTATCCAGTACGGTGAGATAAATAGGAGGTCAGATGATATAGACCTGAGGCACATGTTTTGGACACTGAGTGAGCTTTGTTGTGCCTGCAGAAAAAGTGGGTTTTTGGAGGGTCGATCAGGCAGGTCGATCAGTGGCTCTTGCAGTGAAAAGAAAAGGGCAGTGACCGGTGGGGAGTTGTCCATGTGTCCACCCTTGCCTGGGGGATAGCCCCACCACAGGAAACTGGTCCCCTTTGTTGTGGTCACAATCGGTGATTTTTAAAGGATTTCGGAGGACAACGAGAAGATCGACGGGGTCAGCTCACCTGAAGACTCAAATCTCTCCCTCTCTCTCTCTCTCTCTCCATCAATACTCAATTCAATACCACGAACTGAACTAAACTTTACTCATCATCGTAAGACTGTATCTTTTTACCCCTAGCCTTGAAGAAGATTGGTTTTCATATATATTCCACACTTACTTTTATATAACTAACCTGTTTGATTTATCTACATTTATATTACTGTATTGCATAGTTACTAATAAATATTAATAGTTTATAGCAATACGAGACTCCAAAGTGTTTTCCATCTCTGCTGGTTCTTTATTCCCATCACGGGGTACGTGACAAGGAATAAAACAGCTGACTCTGATAGCAGCGGGACATTCTGATACCTTTAAAGGAATTTATCCCTGGAGTGTATCTAGCGTCTTGAATTGCTATTTAAATTTAATGAGAAAAGATAGCAAAATGGAATTAATTGAAATAATTAATTGATAATCGGTTACATCATTCTGTATACCTCACTATATTTATTTCCTTTCTTTACTAATCAGAGAGACGCAATGGAAAATACAAAGCAGGGATCACTAATAATTAATCTTTTGCATGATTTTATAATCAGTAATTCATGGAATATTTTATTGTATTGCCCTTTAGTCTTATGCTGTCATTATTTCATCCACTTTAAAAATGCTATTTTTTTTCTCCTTTTAAGAACACAACATATATTTCACATTTAAGAACCATGTGTGCCACTATAAGCATGTGCAGAGGATTGTAATGTCATAAAGAAGCAGTATGGTGGACTCCATTTTGAAGAGTAGCCAAGGGTGATCTTAATCACTATTACAAGGGCTGATGAGAGTTTGTTATGTCCTGAAGGGCACTCCTAAGTGGGCTTTTACATCTGATTGTTATTGTGGTTCTGTAAGCTGACAAGTGCTTTAAATGATTTTTTAAAGTGCAACTTGCTTGTTTGTTCTGATGGTGTAGGTGTAGATTAAAATTCCATGATGCTCCTTGATGGGGTCAGAAAGCTCTTCAGTTGTTCTGGCCAATAATTTTTCCTCAAGTAGTGTCATCAATGAGAGCTGCGATGTATAAACTAATGGTAGGCAAACACAGATAACTGCATTTTGGAGTAATGCAGTGTATATGAATCACTGTATGTAACAAAGGGATTATATTTTGAAAATACATAAATTGTATGCTTTTTTGGGGAATGAAATGTTTGTATTGTTTACAAAGGTTTTGGTATCGACTTAGAATGGCAACAGTTTCCTAATTATCTGTCATACAAGATATTAGTATAATTGTGAAATTGTGAATACCTCTATAAAAGTCTGCTTGATTGAATCTAATGCCTCTTCCATATTTATAAGGGGAATTGTATTAAGGCAAGTAATTGGAGTATTTGGATTATTATCACCTTCATTTGAATTATAAAGCTAAATTTTGATAATGGTGCAGAAAAGAATGAGTACCATATTAACATATAAAACTGGCTTTTCTGAATGTAAATAGTTTGATTATTTTAATTTAATATTTGAGACCACATATTACTGCAAAACCTATTTTGCAGGCACAAAATAGGCAACTAAAGATCAGTGCTGGGTCCATAGCAGTTGATCATTTATAACATGTTGACAACATGGTTGATAAATCAATAATATGCGTAGGTGGGATAGTTAGTAAGTTTACACGTAACACAAAAATTGGCTGTATGGTGAACAGCGAAGAAGATTACAAAGGTCTTTCGATCAATTCAACCATTTGGCTGAGGATTGGCAGGTGGAGTTTAATTCAGGTAAATGTGTGTGGTAAGACAGGACAATAATCGGTAGGGCCCTCGTGGTTGTTGTAGAACAGAGAAACTAATGATGCAGATAAATATTTATTTGAAATTGGTGAAATAGGTAGATGGGGTACTGAACAAGGCATTTGGCATTCTTGCCTTCATTGGTTAGGATATTAAAAAACAGAAATAGGGATGTCATGTTACACCTGTACAAGACTCTGGCAAGGGCACTTTTGGTTTCTCTGTCCTAGGACTGATGTCTTAACTAAGAAGAGTGCAAAGTATTTACGAGGCCATAAGAAAGCTTGGAAGGTTTGAGGTATAAGGAGAGGCTGGAGAGGCTATGACATTTTTATTGGAGTGTAGAGGTCTGAAGGGTGGCCTTCTAGATGTTTATAAAATCATGAGGGGCGATTGACCACAGTCTTTTTCCAAGAGTTGGGGAACTAAGCCCTCTAGTCCATAACTAGAGGGCTTAGTTTTCAAATTACAAGGAGAAAGATTTGAAAGTGATCTATGAGGCAAGCTTTTGACACAGAGGTGATATGTACATGGAACAAGCTGCCAGACGAAGTGGGTGCAATTATGACATTTAAACAGGTACATAAATAAGAAAGGTTTTGAGGGATATAGGCCATACTCAGGCAATGAGACAAGCTCAGTTAGGCAGCTTGGTTGGCACAATGAATTAGGCTGAAAAGCCTATTTTCCATGTTGTATAGCTCTGTTACTCTAAATAAATTAATTGTCTTTTTCAAATTTCCTACATTCCTCCTGTCAGACATTTGGGTATAACTGCAGAACCTTTGTTTTGTCCAGCCTGTGCAATAACCATGAACATCATTAGACGGTCCATAAACCATTGTTTGGGATATTCTGAAGAAGTTCTGAACGTACTCGAGAGGAGAATTCTAGATTTGTCATCGACACAACTTTGTCATTAAGAGTGATCAGGCTTTACCATAATTTAGACTGAAAGAGCAAAAGTAGCCAAGGCCACTAACTTGTATTCTCAGTGAATAATTCATACAAAACTGCTTTATCTGCCCATCTCTTTCTCACTAATACAGTGACAAATCTGCAAAGTATAAAGACACAATCAGAGACAAGTGCAACTGATGGCATTCCTTTGCTGAGGTGTGGGTTGTCAATTCCCTCTACCCCCCTCACCATTCTATTGCCTCTCTGATGTTGCCAATTCCTAGCCATTCAAAATTTACACCAACATGTCCGATAGAATGAATTAAGAATCATAAATAACATATCATATTGGGAATTTAACATTACACAAATTGAATTTGGATAACTTTGATTAAGTGATCAAGCTGTATTTAATTAGAGGGACATGAAATCATTTCCTTACTTTCAGAAGAAATTGTAATATTTCAAAAGTAGAAAGAACAGAAATGAGTAAGCTCAGGAAACCACAGATTTTACAGGTAATACCAAGTCACTCAAGGCCACTGTCCAATTACCAAGTTCCCCAAGCAATATGGACAAGAATGTCCAAATCTAAAAGTTATATAACTATTCATTATTTAAAACATTTAATCAAGTTACTTCAGCAGAAGAACATATAATTAATCTATTTTAAACTATTTGAGATTGCCAATTACGCTATCAACCAAGTATATATTATTTTCAAATTAATTTTGATCATAAATTTAATTTGAAATTCATAATCAAAAACAATGCTTATTTCTATGGAGTATTTTATAACAAAAATGGAAGCATTTGGCTGGTTTTCTATTAACACATCTAATTCAGTGAATAACATCAGCTTGTGCATGGGTAGCACTTAATTTAGTACTTCATCAAAATGTGTTTCACAGAAAAATTAGCAAATATAATTTGATGACTGAACTCTAAACATGTAAATTGATCAAAGATTTAATGGAGAAGGTGGACTTTAAGGGTAAGAAAAAGCTAGGATTACAGAAAGGTACAGGAAATGCATTCATAATTTATGGCCTCAAAACCCAGTCATCATTGGTGGAGAAAATGAAATTGGGCAAAAATGTCTAGAGCACTGGAATAGCCTTTCTGATGATGTTGCTGCACCTTTACAAAGTACTGTACTTGTTTATTAATAACTCAGGGTCACTGTCCAATGACCAATAAACCAAGCACTTTGCAATTCTTTGCATACTGACTACTTCTGTGATCTGTTTGAAAGTTGATCAAAAATCCTTCTTCTTAAGTTAGTAATTTTACCATCTTATGACTCCCTAAATGCATCCTTGGTCAGATGGCAACTCATTGGAATTGTTATAAAATTGTTGCAGTTCCTTGCATGTTGATCAAATTCTTTCCATCTTCTCAAGCACAGTTATGAGGGCATATTCAATATTGTACCTTTCTGGAGATTGTCTGTTGTTTCAGACACATTTACCAGTAAAGTCCTCATCAGCCCATTTATTATGCTGACCAGACTTACAAAGCCAACATCAGAATTCTCATGTCATAGTTGTACATAGCATCCACACAAGTTTTCTGCTTGGAATTACTGTACTTGAATGCTAAGTTTTCCTACTTTTGCATTCTTTGTATTAGCCTTGCTGATACAGAATCACTAGTAATGGCTTTTATTAAGTTTATTCTCAGGTTTTAGTATCACTGACAAGACAAGCATTTACTTCTTATCCTTGGTTGCACGTGAGAGGGTTGTGGTGGGCCGTCATCCTGAACTACGTTGTTCTTTCTGAAGAACATACTCCCACACTGAGGGAGGACTAGGATTTAGACTCTTCACCAGCGAAGGGCTGATAATATATTTCCTAGTCAGGAAGATTTGCATCTAGCAGGGAAATTTAGAGCCGATGCAGCTATCATGTATCTAATGTCCTTAACCCTCTTGATAATGAAGGTTTTGAGTTTAGCAGGTGTTGCAACAATAACCTCGGCAGTGTATTTTGTAGATGGTACATACTGCAGTGCAGGAAATTCAGTTTTGGCTCACTGAGATGGTGCTAACTAGGCAGTCTGCTTTACGGGAATGGCATGAGTTTTGTGAGAGACCTACAGTCATTCAGGTAGGTGGACAGTATTCTAATACCCTCCTAACATGTGTCTTGTAGGTCTGGAGGTGAATTTCTCACCGTATGATTCTCTGCCTCATATGTTTTTTTCAGCTACTTTATAACGCTGCTCAAGATAACCCCCTAGAATGTTGACAATGAGTTCTTAGAGATGGTATTAATATTGGGCGTCGAGGATAGGTGGCAGGCCTTTCTTGCCGGATGGATATGGTTATGGATGGCACTTCTGTGGCACAAATATTGCTTACTGCTTATCTCTTCATGCCTGAGTTTTGTTGTAGTCTGGCTGCATGTAGGCTTTTGCTGCTCCATTTCCCAATTTATTTTTATCAGTGTACTTCATGCCACACTCTGTAAAATGCTGGGCAGTAACACTGACCATTCATCTAGGATCCAGATATTTGGGACTTATATGGACCAAATGTATTGGGAGATCTGGAGGTCCTGGTGAAATACAAACATGTGTTTGTGAGCAGGATTTTGGGGTGTAATGTTGCTTAATCACGTTATTGATGACAGCTTCCACCATTCTGCTCATGAGTGAGATTAGACTAATTATCATAGCAATCTATCTTTGGAGCCATGAGTTCATTACTGTGGCTCGGAGGAAAGCAAGGTTTGCATTCAAGCACAGCTGGGCTGCATAATTAGAAGCATAATTACTAAACAAATAGTAATTTAAATTATTGTAGTTATTGTTATCAGGCTTCATATAATATAGAATTTTCATATGGAGAAGAAAATCATTTGTTAGGATGATCATGCTTAAAATATTTAGACTGTCAAACTCATCTAAATTACGTCAAAGGTGCCTCCCCTCTGACAAGTAAAACTAATGATAGTGAATGCCAAATTTGGTGTAACCTATGGGATTCTTACTTCAATAAGTCTTGAACGGAATTAAAGGTATTCCTTATTTATCACATATGTCATCAAACTCTTACTGTCACGTGATGTGTGAAAGAAGCACTCTGAAGCTTTCTGATCCTTTAAGTCAGCCATGTCACAAGTACTGTCACAATCATTTACTTAATATAGATTCACAGAGCGGAGTTAGTTTTAAGCTTCTATTAAAATTCTTTTGATGAGTAATTGCCGAAAAAGAATCTGAATACAGTCTCAGAACGATAGTCTACAAAGCTTTCCTCCTAAGATACAAATGAAGCTCAAGGCATTACTCTAAAATAGAAAGAAGGCATAAACACCACATATAAATGAGGAACTGGTGCAAGAAAGATTGCCAAATGTGAAGACGAGAAACTTGACGGTGGTGTCCAACCTGGGTAAGAGCATTTGGGTTTGAAAATGGAGAGAGACTGACATGAGCAGAGTATAGAGGGATCCACATGCAACTGGTAATTTAGAGAGACCAATTGGCCATTTTTTAAACTTGTTGGGGGCTGAGTTTAAAAATAGAGAAGTATTGTTAAAATTGTGAAAGCTGTTTTTGAAGCCACTCTCATTTTAGCCATGTTAATTAAGATCAGATTATGAGGACACGCAGTCCTCTTTTATTGTCATTTAGTAATGCATGCATTAAGAAATGATACAATATTCCTCCGGTGTGATATCACAGAAACACAGGACTGACCAATGCTGAAAAACTGACAAAAACCACATAATTATAGCATATAGTTACAACACTGTAAGCAATACCGTAACTTGATGAAGAACAGGCTATGAGCACGGTAAAAAAGTTCAAAGTCTCTCAAAAGTCCCACATCTCACGCAGGCGGGAGAAGGAAGAAAACTCTCCCTGCCATACCCGACCACAGTCCGACTCTGAGTCGTCCGAAAACTTCGAGCTCCGACCAGCCCTCCAACACCGAGCACCGAGCACCATCTCTGCCGAACGCTTCGACCCCAGCCCCGGTCGCCAACAGCAGGCAAAGCTGAGGATTTTGGGGCCTTCCCTCTGGAGATTCTCGATCGCACAGTAGCAGCAGCAGCGACCCGGGCATTTCAGAAGTTACTCCAGATGTTCCTCCGTGTTCTCGCGGCTGTCTCCATCAAATCAGAATTGTGCACGGCCCCTATTTAACAGATACGATAGAGCAGAGAGGGCAGAATAAAAAATTTCACAGTCCTGAAGAGATTTCATGAGTTGATTCCATGGATGAGATTGTTGTCCAACTGCGAATAGCTCACGGAGTTGGATAAATTTTCTTTGGAGTTTGGTAGAGTGAGGGACAATCTTATTGAAGTATATCAAACTCTAAAAGAACATAATGTTAGAATTTGAGATGCTTTCACCAATGGGAGAGCTTCAAATGGGGAAGGGATGTGGCTAAAAGATAAGGGTAGTTATTTAAAAACTGATGTGCAAATGAATTTCTACTCATGGATGCAAACGAATCTGCAATTTTCTTCTCTGCAGTGCAGCACAAACAAGACCAATGAAAGTATTAAAGAGGATGTACAATTTATTTTTGAAAAATGGACAGATTGAGAGTGATGGTGAAATGACATAGAAGATGAGTTAATACCTGGGGCAGATCATTCATGATTATATGGAATGGCACAACAGGTTTGAGAATATGTAGAAGGTACCCTGATGGTGATTTTCTGAAAATATAATATTCACATTTAATTAAATCACAAGGACAGAAGAAACATTCTATTGGGATAACAATTGGCAGGATAGTTTTCAATCCTTGTTGCAATTTTTCATGATATGTTAAACCTTTTTTAAAATTCTGCCAATTTAACCTTTGAATACCAATTGATGATTATTGGTTTTGTTGAATATTTCCAGCAATTATTTTTTTATTTCAAATAAACAACATCTGTCATCTACACAAAATACTCTGCAGATGCTGGGGTCAAAGCAACACTCATAACATGCTGGAGGAACTCAGCAGGTTGTGCAGCATCCGTGGAAACGATCAGTCAACGTTTCGGGCCGAAACCCTTCGTCAGGACTGTAGAGGGAAGGGGCAGAGGCCCTATAAAGAAGGTGGGGGGAGTATGGGAAGGAGATGAACATCTGCCATCTTGCTTCTTGCCTTTGATACTGTTTACTGTTCAATGTACATTGAACTGTAAATGAAAATTATTATAGCAAATTTGAGTGATTATAATGTCAGTCAAAAGAACTCAAGATTAAGGTGAATTACAAATCCTGAGCAAGCAGTTAAAAAGATCTTCTAAGAAATGGTAAGTCTTTATTGCTGCTCATCTCAAGATTAAAACTAAAAGGTGATCTGAAAAGGTGGGCAGAACTGAAAAGGCGTGTGCGAGCAAAGAGGCCTACAAACCTGACTCAGTTACAACAGTTCTGTCTGGAGGAATGGAACAAAATTTCAGCAACTTACTGTGCGACGCTTGTGGAAGGCTACCCAAAATGTTTGACCCAAGTTAAACAATTTAAAGGCAATGTTACCAAATACTGACAAAGTGTATGTAAACTTCTGACCCACTGGGAAAGTGATGAAAGAAATAAAAGCTGAAATAACTCATTCTCTCTACTATTATCCTGACATTTCACATTCTTAAAATAAGGTAGTGATCCTAACTGACCTAAGACGGGGAATGTTTTCTAGGATTAAATGTCAGGAATTGTGAAAATCTGAGTTTAAATGTATTTGGCTAAGGTGTATGTAAACTTCTGACTTCAACTGTAGGTTATCCACCTTCATTATCTTACCTCTTGAATTAGGTCTGAAAATACAGCATTCCAAATATCTGCAGACTTAGAAACACAAGAAAATCTGCTGATGCTGGAAATCTGAAGCTACACACACAGAATGCTGGGGGAACTTATCAGGCCAGGCAGCAGCAATGGAAAGAGTAAACGATTGATGTTTCATGCCGAGACCTTCATCAGTTCTCAGCCTGAACTGTCGACTGTTTATTCTTTTCTATAGATGCTGCCTGACCTACTGAGTTTCTCCAGCATTTTATATGCGGATTTATTTTCAGTTTGAATAAGGATGACCAAGGAACATATCCAAAATATTCCAATGTAGAGGACAATGTAATCAGATTAGAATTAATTCAGAAGCATTTTCTCATTATTTGATAAGCAGCGTGATTCTTGGATGAAACAGTTAGCTATATCTCAAAGGATGTTGTATCTGGATGTAAGACATTTCAGTTTGGCTGAACAGATCAGTTGACTTTGCCAGAACTCCACTGCCATGGGACTCTTTATGTTACATTATTTCTTCACAAGTATGTAAATCAACTGAGGGTTTGTCAGAATCTGCACCTGATGAGGTAAGGATTAGTGCGTGGAAATGGTTCTTTCTTTCGTACATTTCTTCTTACTCAGGTACCCAAAAATAAAGCCAGCTGAAAAAAATAAGGAAGGAGTGAACACATCTGAAATCACATTAAAATAAGGCTAGAAATTTACCTGCACCATGATTTTATGCTCTGTAATTTGATAGGTGTAATGAATAGAATCTTTTCGTGTAAGCACCTAATGTATGATAAATCAAACAGGGCAGAGCTTCTTTCATAATTGATCCACCACTTTTACTACCTCCAAGCTATGGTATAATAGAAGTAATTCAGAATCCTGAAGTCTCTACTGGGGAATAAACTCTATTAATAGCATATGTTCACTCATCCTAAATATTAGTATATTCAACAAGGTCTTTTGTTTGGTCATTAGGGATTCTTTATTATTGCTGCCTCCTTTCTTCCGGACCCATTTGCTCTTGTGAAAGAAACCACCATGCTTTGTTTTGATCCTGTGCCTGTGGCATTTCTTACCATTCTCGTTGATTGCACACCATGGTTTTTATTCCAGAGCTCTGTATGTGAACACTGCTTTATCCCCAGGACATTTTGAAATACCCAGCACCTCTTCTTTCTGAGGAAGCTGAAGGGGGATGGCCTATGCACACCAATACTCACTACGTTCTACAGATGTGCAGCTGAGAGCATCCTACATGCTATGTTGATGTAGTTTCCATACCATACAGTAATACACCATGTTAGGATGCTCTCAACTGTGTGGTATGGAAACTGCACTGAGGAAGACAGGAGGGCTCTACAATGGGTAGTTAAAACTGCCCGTTGCTTCACTGACATCGGCCTATCCACCATCAGACAAAAATATATATAGAAAGGTGAAGAAAAAGGCCAGAAATGTCTTGAAGGATCCCACCCACCCTGCTAATGGTCTGCTTGTCCTTTTCCCATCAGGAAAGAGCCTACGCTGCATCCATGCCAGGACCAATAGACTGGCAAACAGTTGCTTATCCCAAGCCAACAGACTGATCAACACCCCCATACATCAACCCATCATACTCCCCACATCAGCCACTCCTTTCCACAGTCCCTCAATACCCTCCTTCCCATGGTGTATTACCATTTTCTGCTTACACTCCACATCTCATACACACACTGACATAGTCCCTGTCTTACTGTGTTTTCGTTTGCCCTGCTGCTACCTAGAAGAGTTCCCCTTGTCAAGAGTCACATTGCTAATTTATAATTTCCTGTCAGCGTCACATTATGTTCAGATACTCAGTACCAAGCGTCACTCTTTTACATAAAAATCGGTCTATGCATCCATGTAATCTTACGTATGTACAGCCACAATCAACAGTTACTTGTATACTGTGTTGTATAGAATTAATTTTATATTCATTGTGTTTTTATGCTAATTGTGTTATTATGCTGCATAAGATGTAGAGGAAAAATTATTTCATTCTCCTTTTCACTTGTGTACTGAAGAATAACAATAAACAATCTTAAATCTTGAAATATGAGAGGAAAAACAATATTAATCACATCTGGGTTGCTTTGAACCACTCCTGGAATTCACCTGGGTGCTTCGTCAGTTATCCTGCAGTCTAACATAATTTTCATCAACCCTACCTAACCCCTAATACCTTCAATTGTTCTGCTGAATCCAAACTCCAGTGCAGCCATTTCCATACCACAAATATTAATGTTGAACTTTACATATTTTTTTCAAAGCACCAGGGTCAATTAGTTTTCCATTCATCTACCCCACAATCAGAGAATAAGAACTCACAGGGTCTCTCTCTCCATTCCATCATGCCTTGAGCTGGTGCTGGTTAAAATGAGCCATGAAGTTCTTAGCATTCTTTAGGGCTTACTAAGTTGTCGTAAGATTGAAATTTTAGGGATTTAATGACCAATAAATTCCATTTTCTAACAGGAACATTATTGTAACATGTTCTACATTACTTGAAAAGATGGTTTACTATCTTTATTAGTAGAAAAGCCACTTTCTTCAAACTGTATTGTTATTTTCATTTATATATGATTTATGAAGCTAATGTTTTACTGGTATCTTCTATCACACCAGCCTCCACACCTCACACAGCATTTTTTGCTATTTCTGTCATCTTCAAAGAAACTTCATCACCAAATTTACTTTTCTCACAGGTCCTTTCATGACTTCCTGGTCTGCTCTTTCATTCCCACTAACCAGCCCTCTTCTTGTAGCACTTTCCTTTGCAAGCACAGGCAATGCAACATTTGTCTTTTCACCTCAAACTTTCCTTGCATCCATGGATCGAAACAGTCTCCCCTGATGAAATAGAAATTCACATACACTCCTTCAGTGTAATGTCTGGCATTTAGTTTTGACAATGAAGTCACCTTTACACTGGAGAAGTCAAAAAAACTGACTGGATGGTCACTGTGAAACACCTCAATACTTTGGCCTCTTGTTCTGTTACAATGAAGCCAATGTAAACAGCGCTTCATCTTCCACCCAGATATGGTGCAGCCTTTTTAATTAAACATTGAAGTCCACAACTTTCAGTAAGTTGATTTCTGTATCAGGCATCCATCTCTGATATTCATTAAGCTTGTTTGATGTTATTTTCCCCGTCTTTATCCTTTATTTTATCTAAGAGGGGAGGATATGCCAGCTTGATATGTCTTCCTGCTTTGCATTTTCCATATTTTATACACTTCAGTTTATGTTCTCACTCTTTAACTGTTCCCATTCACTAATTGACATTTTATCCTGTGCTCACCTCAGGTTTTTCCTATTGGAGCTACCTTCTGTTCCCTTCACTCCCTGTACCCGAACATGTATTTTTTTTCTCTCTTTCCTGCTCAGTTATGATGTGAGGTCTTCCACCCAAAACATTGATTCTGTTTTTTTAAAAGAATTTACATCTAAAATATGAAATTTTAAATGTGGATCGGTATTACATTAGAAACCCATAGCGGATAAAAATCTACTCAAAAATTCATTTCACTTTTAGTTCTGGTTATTGACCTGAAATGTTGTAAGCCTAAAATTCTGCCTTTATTTTTTTGTTCAGAGATGCTGAGTGTGTTCTGCAAATTGTTTTTATTTTTATTGCTTGAGATTATTCATTTCACTCTGTGTAATTCTCTCAGTTATCTTGTATTTTTATTTATCTCAGTGTGATCTATATCCTTTCCTAAAGCAGATTTCATTTGAATCGAATATGAAGAGAGTGTGTGTGGGAGAAAGAAAATGGTTTGAATAGTATACAATAAAATGTGCAGAAGAAATGAATAAGCAGACTCCTCAGCGATGAAAGAAATTTCAAATCAGAATATCAGCTTTGACAGTTGATTTTTATACAATGTTTAACTAAACAAGATTTCTGAATGTTTACTGGACATGATTAATTGTTGATGTAGAGTCATGATGTATAGCATGGTACATGATCTTGGAAACTGTCATCCCAGTAACATGGACTTGGTGTGTTGTTCAAGTTCTGCAATTTTACATTAATAAAACCTTGGAGGGAGAGATTACGCAACTGCTGGAATAGATCTAAGCAATAACACACATTAGCTGCCAACAATTTTCCTGGCCTAATGATGGCTGTCTGACAGGGGTTCATGGAGGTCAGAGAAAATATGGATATTAAAAATCATGAAACAGTTGAATATTCATTAGAACAAAAACTTGGGAAGTGCATCTCTGTAGTTAGGGCAATTAATGGAAAGGTAGAGGCAGCGACAACAGTAACTACTTTTCTGTTAATTAAATCAAGATAGCACAAAGATTATAAAACAGGTATTTATTTCTTTTTTTTTTCAAAAGGTCAGTCTGATAATATAGACCTATTAGTTCAACAAAATATTGAGAAGAACCAGAATCTATTATAAAGGAAGCAAGTAATTACAGCAGGAGGACAACACACTAAAGCTAAAAAGAGAAAATTTGCAGATGCTCGAAATCCAAGAAAAACACAAACAAACACACACACACACACACACACACACACACACACACACACACACACACACACACACACACACACACACACACACACACACACACACACACTCACACAATGCTGGAGGAACCCAGCAGGCCAGGCAGCACACAACGAAGCTACCAATTCCAGGGCACGATCAGCATTCAAAGGTTCAACAAAATTTAAAAAGGAGTTAGTGGAATATCCAGTGCATGAAATTTGAGAAGTGCATCATAATGCTTACTGATATAGATTCAGGCTTTAGTCATATTCTGAGTCATTAGGAAAGACCTATCTTTAATAGAAATGTACAATAAACTATCAGTTACTGAAAATTCAGTTAATGGAAGTTATTTTTTAATTGGGGATGGAACAAGTTTCATTACATTCCAGGTGTCCGTAGTGAGATAAAATGGCTTTGAGATATTAATATATTTTAATGACAAAGTCATCGGGATTGGTCCCTCCTGAAGCTCTCTAAGTTAACGTATAACTTTGTTCTGCCTATCTGAAGTTAATTAATGTCAATAGGATTTTGTATGAATAGGTAATAAAATACAAGTGTATCAACTCATATTAGATAGAAACTTAAGATTCCAGGAGTGCCTTCAGCCTGCAGACAATCATTTGTGTTTTAATGAGTTATATGATATGCAGCATTAATTTATTTTGAAGGACTTTTTGATTCACTTTGTGCCTGTTCATATTTATTAGTCCCTGATCTGTGCACTGCACAGCAAAGAGCTGGTGGATCATTTCAGAAGTCTGAGAAAAATTCTCATACATCCTCTCCACTAGCTCTCAGGACAAAGCCTCTGTTCTGCTGACTTATGATTAGATTTTGTTCCTCCTGTTGCTTGAGTAAACTCAAGACAAAAATCAATAAATTTTCAGATATTAAGGGAATCAAGTGATATAGTGTTACTGCAGGAATAAGGTGGTTAGGTACAAGATCAACCATAAGAATACTGAAAGACAAAGGGAGGTCTACTGTGCTTCTGTTACTTAGAATCTTCTACCAGTTTGAAATTTAATTAGAAAAAAAACCCCATAACTTCAGGCATTGACTGAACAGTGTTGTTTAAAGTGGGTTTCTAAGAAATCCAAGACTCTCTTAAAAAACCCTATCACATCCGCCTCCACCACCATCGCTGGCAGCCCTTCCATGCACTCACCACTCTCTGCATAAAAAACTTACCCCTGACATCCTTTGTACCTACTTCCAATCACCTTAAAACTGTGCCCTCTCATGCTAGCCATTTCAGCCCAGGGAAAAAGCCTCTGACTACCTACATGATCAATGCATCTCATGATCACCTCTATCAGGTCACCTCTCATCCTCTGCCACTCCAAAGAGAAAACACCAAGTTCACTCAACCTATTCTCATAAGGCATGCTCCCCAAACACTTTCAATGGTCTCCACATCCTTCCTGTAGTGTGGTGACCAGAGCTGAGCACAGTACTCCGTAGGGTCTGACTAGGGTCCTATATAGCTGTAATATTACTTCTTGGCACTTAAACTCAATCCCACTGTTGTTGAAGGCCAATGCACTGAATGCCTTCTTAACTACAATCAATTCCAGCTGCTACCATCTGGGAAGTGGTACTGCAGCATAAAAGACAGGACTAACAGGCTCCTGGAAAGCTTCTTCCACCACGCCATCAGACTGATGAACTCATGCTGACTTGAGTATACTCTATATTACATTGACTATTCTATTTATTATAAATTATTATAAATGACTATGATTGCACATTGGACATTCAGATGGAGACATAACGTAAAGATTTTGACTCCTCAGGTATGTGAAGGGTGTAAGAAATAAAGTCAATTCCATTCAATTCAATTCATGGGGTCAACCTACACAGCAGCTTTGAGTGTCCTATGGATTCAGACCCCAAGATCCCTCTGATCCTCCACACTGCCAAGAGTCTTACCATTAATACTGTATTCTGCCATCATATTTGACCTACCAAAATGAATCACCTCACACTTATCTGGGTTGAACTCCATCTGCACTTCTCAGCTCAGTTTTGCATCTTATCCATGTTCTGCTGTATCCTCTGACAGCCCTCCATGCTATCATGGAGGTGGTGGAATGGGTTAGTAAATTTGCTGATGACACAATACCCCCACCCTTTACTAACCCATTCCACCACTTCCTCATCCAGGTCATTTATAAAAATTGTGAAGAGAAGGGGTCCCAGAACAGATCCCTGAGGCACACCACTGCTAACCGACCTCCATGCAGAATATGACCCATCTACAACCACTCTTTGGCCTTCCGTGAGAAAGCCAATTCTGGATTCACAAATCAAGGTCCCCTTGGATCCCATACCTCCTTAATTTTCTCAATAAGCCTTGCATGGGGTACCTTATCAAATGCCTTGCTGAAATCCATATACACTACATCTACTGCTCTACCTTCATCAATGTGTTTAGTCACATCCTCAAAACCTGATTGAATTTTTTGAAGATGTAGGAGAATTTTAAGGACTAATTTTTAAAATGAGTTGAATATGTCAAGTTCAGTGATATTAATGTTGAAAGTTGTAGCTCATTTTAATTTAAGCACCCTGATATTCTCAGCTATTTCCAGTTAAGTTTTACCTAGTTAAAGGCAAACTAGATTTTCCAATCTCTATAATAATCATTAGAATGATGAATTTTAATTTGATACACCAGCAAGACGATAGCATCTTTGAACAATTTGGTTCCAATTAGTGTAGCCTTTGACTGTAGCCATTCCCATTAGGAAGTGTCTTGGGACAGCAATCTATATGGCATGTTAATCGCAGCTGTTTCCATCTTGTTAGTCTGACTGGATTTAAAAACAGTTCCCAAAAGAATACACCTCTGAATTAGAAGATAATGTACTTTTTACTCAGTCTCTATTTAACATAAAATTAAAAGCATTCCAATTTTGTTTGCTAATTTTCTGAAGTTTTGAAGAAAAACAGATCATCTTATTTGCTTAAAAGTAACACAGTTTGAATATATCAGATTAATTTTTACTTTGCCTGTACCATTTTAAACTACTACCATTCTGAATATACAGGTTTTCAACTTTGGAATACAAATGTTTCAATTTACAAATGTTCCATGTACCAAAACTGACATCTTTTTTTATCAATCTGTCTATATTGTATTAGTTAAAAATATATTTTAAATAATTGTCAGCCTCTTTTCATCATTTTGCCCAAAATAATTCTGTTCTCTCAATGATCCAGTTATTCCTAAATCATAATTTCTTTCACTTAATAATCATAGATTTCCAAATTTATTGATTTGAGTTGTATACAGTTCCTGGCAAATTTTGATATGTATTTCTTGGGTAAATTTGTCAATTTGTTATTCAGCCAGAAAATTATACTAAACATCAGTCAGCTTGGTTATGGTCTCCCAACAATCTCTACTGTCCCCTTAAGCTAAACGTCCCCCAAAGCTATTAATTACCCCAGTCCTGAACATTAACTCAATTTTCTTATCCACATCTCCCTCCTTTCTCACTCTATGGATGTTGCCTGACCTTCTAACTGATCCAGTATTTACGATATTTTTTCCAGATTTCTAGCAACTGTAATGTTTAACTTTCAAGATTCTCTGTTCTGGTATTGGTACTTCTGTCCATCTTTTCAATAATTCCAATAGCTCTCAACATGCTGCAGCTTAGAGTCTTAACTTGGCAGATCTCATTTTGTTTAATGAGTTATCAACTTGAGGCAGATGTTTCAATAATTTGAATTAGACCCTAGGTTGCAGTGACTCTAGACTAATATTTACTTGGATGCTCCCTTGGAGCATTTCCAATGAATTGGCTCCATATTCTTTTCTAAGGAAAAGCAAAATACAATATAAACAGGGCTTCGAGCAAACAATATGTGTGGTGCAGATCTGTGCAATTAGTTGCCATAGTTACACAGAAGTACAAGACCAATAACTTGTAGCTATGAGAATACTGTTAAAAACAAGTTATTCCAATGAACAAGAATAGAATGCAATGTATTCATACATGTATATATGAAATATATTTGTGTATCAAGAAAACCAACAAATTGAATTTAACATGATAACTTCAAACATTCATCATATCGGTCCACTAAATTTTGATTAGATTTTGACTGTTTGGATGAATTTATCTTAATTTTAAAAACTGTCTTCTACATATGGGAGACTTGTTTCTAAGCATGTTTACAAACTGCCTATATTCTATTTCTAATTCACCATTATAACTACCAGCCATTCCTGTTTTACATGGGCAATCCATATTTTAAACTTAGTCCAGATCTTTTTCCTTCCCAATTTTTTTTCTTCACTTCTTCCTTACCAGAAACTATATGGGCAACGATTCTTAAGCTCCACTATGTCTATGAATGTTTCTCTTATTTCAAGTGGAAATGAAGGAAGAGTTGGAGAAAAACAATGGATTGGAAGGGAATAAAGAGAACAATGACAAAGATCTTTGCAAAGCAATTGGGCAGCAGGAGAATCTCCAATGAAAGAAACATGTTGGAAGAATAAGGTTGGACATGGCAAAATAGATTAAAACATGTCAGAGTGAACTGAAGGGAAATAGCAGAATTCAATGTTCATGCTCTTGTTTCCAGGTCTTTCTCCAATGCACTGGGATTTTTAAACCTGCTAAGTTGATTTATCTCACATATTTCAGCATGTACATTTCAAAGTTCAAAGTGAGTTTGTTAAGTACATATATGTCACCATATGCAGGCATTCAAAGTAGAACAAAAAATACAACAGAATCAATGAAATACTTGATTGAAAGACTAATAAAACAAAATCAATGTGCAAAGGAAGACAAGTTATGCAAGTAAATAAATACTGAGAACATGAGTTGTACAATCCTTGAAAATTAGTCCATAGGTTGTGGAATTAGTTTATTGTCGAGATAAATAAAACTATCCATGCTAGTTCAGGAGCTTGATGCTTGAAGGGTAATAAATATCCCTGAATATGGTGGTGTTGGGCCCACGGCGCTGGTACCTCATTCCTGGTGGCAGCAGCGAGAAGAGAGCATGGCCTGAATGGAAGTAGTCCTTGATGCTATAGTGGGTAGCTTGAAGAGACTTGGTATGTCACAGATCTATCATGGAGAACATTCTAACTTGTTGCATCACCATCTGGTATGGGAGTGAGGGGCACTGTGCGAGATCAGAAAATGCCACAGGAAGTTCCAAACTCAGCCAGCTCCATCATGGATGCTTACCTCCCCACCATCAAAGATGTTTTCAAAAGGCAATGCTTCAAACAGACGGCATCCAAAATGAAGGATCCCCACCACCCAGGACATGCCCCCTTCTCATTACTACCATCAGGGAGAAGTAGCACACAATGTTTTAGGAAGACCTTCTTTCCTTCTAAACCAGATTTCTGAATAATCCATGAACCCATGAACATAACCTCACTATTTTGCTCTGTTTTTACACTACTTTTTAAATATATTTTTATTCTATTTTTATGGATTGCATCGTATTGCTGCTGCAAAACAACAAATTTCACATATACTATGTCGGCGATGAAGAAAACCTGCTCCTGATTCTAATTGAATTACCTGAAGTTATCTTGTGCCCATTTACTGATATCCCATTCTACAAGTCCTATTCTACCTTGGGCCCTCAGTGAAACAAATTTCTTGGATATGCATATAGCATGGAATATGTAGGCAAGCACGTTTTTATCACGCTGTCTTGCAGTCAAAGTGTACTACACTGCTTTGCATGAGTATTATCAGGAAGTTGTTACTTTTTGAGTAATTTTACAGTAGCATAGTAGTGCAGCAGTGACTATAATAGTACTACTGTTCCGGTGACCCAGGTTCAATACCCACTGCTGTCTGTAAGGAGTTTGTACAGTATGTTCTTCCCATGACTGTGTGAGTTTCCTCTGAGTGCTGTGGTTTCCTCCCGCATTCAAAAAACATACAGGTTAGTAGGTTAATACGCTACATCGCTATAATTGGGCACAATTTTTTTGGGCCGGGAGGTTCGATAACTGCTTTATCTATATAAATAACTAACAAAATCAATAAATCATACATTTTTCTTAATAATTGCTGGAAGAGAAAAACGTAAGTATTGCATTCCCCTGCATTCTGCTATTTTTACTTAATTTCTCAATTTGATTTGATGATTAAGTGAATAGGATGAAATTCTGGAGGAAAAAGATCACTGGCCATCTTAGCATCAATTCCATTTCTGTTTCATTGAGTGGGCAAATACAAATGAAGTGGTTATGGTAGATATTGTCATTTAACCCTATTCTGATCATGTCCAGCATCTATTTACTCCTGGTAACATGAAACACTTCTACATTTACAAGAAGTAAATCTAAATAAGCATTGTTATTTGGATTCTCTTCTTGCAAATGTAATGTGAACCATACGATTACAAAAGAGACATAAAAGGATACAAAATGAAGACTAATCGGTAAATGTCAGAGCTTAATCTTGTTGCAGATTGCTATTGTTTTGATGTTATTCACTGAAGCGGAGATGTGCCATTAGATAGCATACTGATTTCACGATGAGGTTTTCTCATAGGTAGTTGTGAAATAGTAGCATGAAATGACATTTAGCAAAAAGATGATGATGATTTTATTAGCCTGTATGATAAGCCTGTAAGATTTTTGGAGAATTTTCCAAAAAAATAAACCTAGAAAAGAGCAACGAAGTAATTTAAATTAGCGCTACAGTAAAAGTGGTAGCACAGAGTCAAATAACCTTGGAATGTCCAAGAGAACTTTGAAGGCAGAACAAATATCCCTCAATAAAGATACACCATTGAGAGACAGATTAACATCATCAGCTTCCAATAAAGAGATTAATCCACAACTCTCAGGAGTGCAGTTGAAAAAACAGAAACAAGGTCAGCTCATATTTGAGCAATGAAAGCAGCACAAAGTAACAATAATTCAATAACACTGACTAAATGAATGGTTCTAGATTGAAAATGTAAACTTTGTTTTATGAATGCAGGGCAATAACTTACCAAGTACTCACAAATTGTAATTAAATTATGATCATTACTGAATGATGCATCTGCTGAAAGTTTGAGAAGAAGTCAGTTGACTAGAATTTTCTCTGGATGCAAACATCAACATAAACCAGGTTCCATGCCATTTTATAAATGCTCCGATATGTGTTATTGCTGCAGATAACTTTTACAGGAAACTAATCCCTTAATTTTGAAGTCAAATGAAGTGAGAACATGGATCATAGTATATCATTTAGGCACAATTAATTTTCAACAAGATATTTATTCAAAACATGAGTCCTTGTCTGTTTAAAAATTCAGCAGCATGTAAGCGGAAGAAAAATAAACAATGTCAATGCATGTTATTTAAGGTTTTTGCTATAAAGATTGAAGTATATTGTTCTTTCACACAAGCAGAAATGTATTACATTTCCTGGGTGTTGTACATAGAAGTAGTTCAGATATGTTTTAGTTACGCTACTCTGCAGTGGTCAAGATAACAAGATAATTACTTCAACAACAGTAGGCTGGATACTGGTGGACCTAGAGAGCACCTTTCTTTCTTCTCCTGTGTTCTGCATTATCCCTTGAAATTGTGTTGCTTCTAATGACCTCCCAGCATTGCTGTTACAATCCTTTGTAACCTGCCATCAAAGACATCTATATAGAAAAAGGCCAACAAAGTCATGAGGGATCCAACCCACCCTGCCTATGAACTGTTTGTCCCACTCGACACAGGGAAACAGCTACATAGCAGCCATTCCAGGACCACTGGACTCAGATACAGTTAATTGCCCCAAGCTGTCAGGCTGATCAACAATTCCACCCATTAACCCAACCCACACCATTACTACATGTAAATCACCTATCACTTTATCTACATATAATCAGTCAATGTAGATAACAGTTACTATTATATTGTGTTTTATAGAATTGCTTTTAAACTTACTGCATTTTTTTATGCTGCATCAGACCTGGAGAAACAATCATTTTGTTCACCCTGACACTCGTGTACTGAAGAATGACAGTGAACAATCGTGAATTTTGAATCTTGATGAAACCATAGCTGTGATGATCTGAGACATTTAGAAATAGTTGATAAAACAATTAAGTATTTAAGATTTAATGGACCACAGTAAAGTAAGTTCACTTACTGCATTAGCTCCTTGCAAATGAGCAAAAATTGTTAATTAAAATAAAACAGAATGAAAGAAAACTACTTGCTAACAATTTTAGTGAAAGTTGGCAATCCCTTCCAGATGAATAGATTTATGATAGACCATCAGGAATTACTGGTGATAGACTGTAGTGTATAAAATATTCAAATGCCAAAGTCCAAATATTTGGAAAGACATATTTTCAAATATGTTGTCAATCGGATGAGATGTTACAATTAACGGCATCAGGATGCAAAGAAGAAGAATTGAGAAACTGCCTCATATGCTTATTCATGAGCTCATTCTCAATCAAAGGTAAAAGACATTGGAAGCTCACTCATCAAATGAATGCTGATTCAGGGCCGTCACAACTTTACAGACATAATTGTTTCAAAAAAGTGCATTTGAGGAGCCATTTTGAGATTTCTTCTCAGGTTATTTTTATTTTTGTGTCCATGCAATAGTGCATCAAAGATTTTCATACATTCATTTTTATTAGTAATCAACATTACGTTGAGAATATATCCAGTACTACAAGTAAAGTCCGAACTATAACGGTACATAGATTAAATTGATTGATTGTAATAAATAGTGTCTGAAGATTATGATTGTTGTAACATTAATGCCTTATTTTTATTCATTTATTGAAGTTTTTATTCTGCCTGCTAGTATTCAAGGCCAGTGCCAAATTCAATCATTTGCACATTAAAAAAAAATCAATTTACGTGCTTGTTGCAATTTTCTCAGGGTATAAGTTTCCTGACATTTCCTCCAGAGAGGCTAAGGATTAAATCGTACAGCAATGGGCCAAATTGCATAAATACTCCTTGAACCTTGATGTAAGGTACTGAACAGAAATAGGGAGAAAGGGCTTATACAATTTCATTGCTTAATTGTAGAAAATGCATTCTGTATTTAACATTATTCAAGTAAGAGTTCATTTTCTCCAGTCAGAGAGAAATGCTGCCTATCTGTACTCATTTTGTTATCACTGTAATTCTGCAAATCCTCTTCTAAAGTTTTAAGTCCCATAATACACAGATAACAGTAATTGTCTCCTCCATATAATAGAAATCATGCTCACCATCTTAGGTGGGCATGAAAACACCTTCAGGCAATTACTTAGAATTTAATGGGAAATACACAGGAATAGGCTTGAGTTTCAAATAAAAATTCATAAACCTGAATCTCTTCACTGGATTAGAATATAATGTTTTGCTATGATAACATTGTACAAACAGAACAATGTAATACTAAAATAATTTTCTACTTTTACATTCAACTACATATTTATTGTCCACGTTTCAACATAACATTTTTAAACACTGTTTTTCAAGGTTATCTTTCAATTGTAGTTTGTACCTCAAATTTGAACTGAATCTATACAATATTTGTGTTGAGGACCAAACAGAAAGAAAAAATATCTTGCACTCACATCATACTTTTAACACTTTATACTTGGTATAACGTATGACTCTGAGTTAAATTTTGAACTTTTATCCTTACTCTCTCCAACACTATGTGCTCCTTATTATATTATTGCTTATTCAAGTGTTGCCTAAGCTCAAAATGCTGCTAAAATATATGCCTTTGTTAGCTCCAAGCATTACCAATGTTTGAAGTCACAGTTCATTCAAAGGACAATGGTTGCAGTGTTGAAAACGGATCATCTAAGCTCCAGGATTTCATGATAGGATAGTATCCTGGGCCCAAGCCTCTTCAGTTGTGTTTTTTCTTTCATAAGTGGCAATATCTTCTATTGTCCAAAGACATTTCCTCAACAAATGAAACAACTCACAGCTGGCTGTTCGTCCTAATCGATATTAATGCATGAGCTGATAAGTGGTAAATACCATTTTTGCAGGAAATGTTCAGCCAATAAACGTCTTCAACAAGGAGATTTGAATCACATAGGAACACCACACAAAATGCTGGAGAAACTCAGCAGGTCAGGCAATATCTATGGAAATGAATAAACAGTCCATGTTTCAGACTGAGACCCTTCATTAGGACTGGAAAAGAAGAGGGTAGATGCTTTAATCACTTACCCCAAACATTCAGAACCTTTAACATCCTTTGTTTCACATCATGAAATCCACCGGGGTATCACCATTGACCAGATACGGAACCAGTCACATAAACACGACAGGAGAAATTTGTTGGTAGTTTTACCTACACTTATTTTCTGAGTTTGTCCTGAAGCATTATATAAGACCACAATACCATAAGATATAGGAGCAAAATTAGTCCATTTGGCCCATCGAGTCTGCTCTACCATTTCATCATGGCTGATCCAATTTTCCCCTCAACCTCAATCTCCTGCTTTCTCCCCATATTCATTAATGCCCTGACCATTCGAGAAACTATCAACCTCTGCCTTAAGTATACATAAAGAATTGACCTCCATAACTGCCTCCGGCAAGGAATTCCACAGATTCACCAGTCGCTGGCTAAAGAAATTTCTTCTCATCTCCATTCTAAAAGGACACCCCTGTATTCTGAGGCTGTGTCCTCTGGTCATAGACTCTCCCACTATGGGAACCATCCTCTCCACATCCACTCTATCAAGACCTTTCACCATTTGATAGGTTTCAATGAGGTCACCTCTCATTCTACTGGATTCCAGTGAATACAGGCCTGATCCTAAGTCATCTAACGCTCTTCATATGACAAGCTGTTCAATCCTGTGGATAAAGCACTTGTCTCATTGAGCAACATAATCCAAAACTCTGTTGAATTATTTCTTAAAACCTGACCAAGAACAAATAAAACAGTGTAAACAGAATCACAACAATGAATTTTACTTAATAAGTCACATGAAATTTTCAAGGGTGTGCAATAAATAGTGCAAGCTTTTATACTTTAATAGGATTTATGTATTACAGGTCAACCTTCACTATCCGGCACCACTGGGACCTGAGGAGTGCTGGATTAGTGAAAATGCCGAATTACAGAAGAATCAGATTAAGCATAATCAGTGCCAGATTACAGGTAGTCGGATTAGTGAAGGTTGACCTGTATTTATTCTTTGTAACTTTAACTATTGCCTCTATATTCTGACACCTCACTACCTCCAATTTCCTTGCAAGTTATTGCTTAACTTGAAATATCACTCAAATATTTGTTAAGTAGGACTTATTATGATTATCAAGCAACAATTTGTTGCATCTTCTCTCTTTATTTGCAATCTAAAATCCAATTCAGTTTATTCCGTGCAACATCCCAATGCTTGTCAAGTTCTAGAATGACAAATATAACTTCATAGAGAAAAGTCTGAACTTAATAAAAGTCTGATGGTTGCTTATGAGTAATTCACCTGATAGTAATATTTGCAAATGTTTGTTGAGAACAAATATAACTGTAATGGAGCCATAGTTATTATAGTCATTTAACTTATCTGACATTGCTCCCTGCAGAAGTAAGGCTTGTACACATATTTCAGGATTTCCTTTCCATATTTCAGCCTGTTTGACCACCTGACTCAGGCCTCTTGAGCATCTGTGTATTTAACTGATTCATCACTGGTGGCTATGTCTTCAACAACTAAGTTATCATAAACTCTGAAACTCCCCTCTCCAAAAGTCTCTTAATTTCACCATCTCTCTATTATCCTTGAAAGCTCACCTTACAACGTATCTATTTCACTGAACTTTAAACATCAATCCTAGTATCCTACTTGTTGACTCAAGATCAGTTATAATATTACACAATATTTCTGTGAAATGTAGTCTTGTTTTCTTTTAAAAACATGACACAAAATATTTTGTCGTTACAATGCAGTGGTCATTTTGATTGCACCTAAGTCAAAGACATGGAAATGTGCTCATGATCAGTAGTCTTGACTTTATTGATTAAGAGATAAATATAAGCTAGTTACCTTGTCCTTCATCGTTAAGGATATTTTATCTCCGGACCTAAGAAAAGTAAAAAAAGAAAATAAGGCCTAAGTGGTCGAAATGGTGCCTTAAGCCATTCAATAGGATCATGTCCAAGGTGACATTGGAGTCAGCTCCACTCTCCAGCTTACTTTCAATCACACTTGCTTTCTCTCAAGACCAAAAATCTATCTCACTCTGAATATTTTCAAAGACCTCTAGGGTACAGTATTCTACAGATTCTCAACCCCCAGAGAGAAAGTATTGTCTTCATTTAAATGTTTGATTCAATCTTATATATCTAGCCTTACCTTCATAATTAAAATAAAGGTTTGAATGTTTCATAATGTTAGATGTATTTACATATTTTTGTTTTGACATCTGCAATATATCTGGAATTTCTTCAGTCATCATATCAAACAGAATCTGACTATAATGAATCACTTCCAGTAAAACAAGTATTCATTTATCAGCATTAATGAGTTCAGAACTACATAAAAGTAAATTTGCTAATGCTACTGATCCTACAGTTAGCAACATTAAAGGAAATTCTGTGCTACAGCTATCTCTCAACAGGACTATGTATGTGGTTTCTCCAGCAGAAACACATGCTCGGTGAATTTAGCACGGTGAGAATTAGAAGTATAGCCTACTCTTCCAGGAAACGTCAAAAAAGTGTGTCTGAAATAAGATTAATTGGACTATTCCCAGTTCAAGATAGGTATATCTTCACAGTACAGCAGTTGTGACTCAACATTAGGTAAACAACCTTTCACTAAATTACTCATTGATTTTGCTGTTTTTTTTTAATACAAAGACGTAAGTACAGTCAATCTATAAGAAAAAAACAGCTATGGCACCAATGCTATCAGAATCCCCAGAATTTCTTTGTCAATGATAACTGCAATTAAAATTATCAAAGGATATGGGACTGAGCGTAAAATCACACTGAGATAGAAGATCAACAATGATGTTGAAGAAAGATGAAGCAGTCTCAAAGAACTAAATGGTCCATTTCTGTTTCTATTTCCTATCTTCTTATCTTTTAGAAATGAATCAACAACCTTATTTCCGGAAATAGTAGGGGACAGAGGGTCCAGTGAGATGGAGGAACTGAGAGAAATACATGTTAGTAGGGAAGTGGTGTTAGGTAAATTGAAGGGATTGAAGGCAGATAAATCCCCAGGGTCAGATGGTCTGCATCCCAGTGTGCTTAAGGAAGTAGCCCAAGAAATAGTGGATGCATTAGTGATAATTTTTCAAAACTCTTTAGATTCCTGAGGATTGGAGGGTGGCTAATGTAACCCCACTTTTTAAAAAAGGAGGGAGAGAGAAGCCAGGGAACTATAGACTGGTTAGCCTAACATCGGTGGTGGGGAAACTGCTAGAGTCAGTTATCAAGGATGTGATAACAGCACATTTGGAAAGCAGTGATATCATTGGACAAAGTCAGCATGGATTTGTGAAAGGAAAGTCACGTCTGATGAATCTCATAGGATTTTTTAAGAATGTAACTAGTAGAGTGGATAGGGGAGAACCAGTGGATGTGGTATATTTGGATTTTCAAAAGGCTTTTGACAAGGTCCCACACAGGAGATTAGTGTGCAAACTTAAAGCACACGGTATTGGGGGTAAGGTATTGATGTGGATAGAGAATTGGTTGGCAGACAGGAAGCAAAGAGTGGGAATAAACGGGACCTTTTCAGAATGGCAGGCAGTGACTACTGGAGCACCGCGAGGCTCAGTGCTGGGACCCCAGTTGTTTACAATATATATTAATGACTTAGATGAGGGAATTAAATGCAGCATCTCCAAGTTTGCGGATGACACAAAGCTGGGCAGCAGTGTTAGCTGTGAGGAGGATGCTAAGAGGAGGCAGGGTGACTTGGATAGGTTAGGTGAGTGGGCAAGTTCATGGCAGATGCAATTTAATGTGGATAAATGTGAGGTTATCCACTTTGGTAGCAAAAACAGGAAAACAGATTATTATCTGAATGGTGGCCGATTAGGAAAAGGGGAGGTGCAACGAAACCTGGGTGTCATTATACACCAGTCATTGAAAGTGGGCATGCAGGTACAGCAGGCGTTGAAAAAGGCAAATGGTATGCTGGCATTCATAGCAGGAGGATTCGAGTACAGGAGCAGGGAGGTACTACTGTAGTTGTACAAGGCCTTGGTGAGACCACACCTGGAGTATTGTGTGCAGTTTTGGTTCTCTAATCTGAAGAAAGACATCCTTGCCATAGATGGAGTACAAAGAAGGTTCACCAGATTGATTCCTGGGATGGCAGGACTTTCATATGATGAAAGACTGGATCGACTAGGCTTATACTCGTTGGAATTTAGAAGATTGAGGGGGGATCTTATTGAAATGTATAAAATCTGAAAGGGATTGGACAGGCTAGATGCAGGAAGATTGTTCCCGATGTTGGGGAAGTCCAGAACGAGGGGTCACAGTTTGAGGATAAAGGGGAAGCCTTTTAGGACCGAGATTAGGAAGAACTTCTTCACACAGAGAGTGGCGAATCTGTGGAATTCTGTGCCCCAGGAAACAGTTGAGGCCAGTTCATTGGCTATATTTAAGAGGGAGTTAGCTATGGCCCTTGTGGCTAAAGGGATCAGGGGGTATGGAAGGAAGGCTGGTACAGGGTTCTGAGTTGGATGATCAGCCATGATCATACTGAATGGCGGTGCAGGCTTGAAGGACCGAATGGCCTACTCCTGCACCTATTTTCTATGTTTCTATGTTTAGATGAAGGTTTGGGGATCTTGGGTCAAGCATCAGAGAAGTCTAGTCTGATTCCAGTTATTGGTGCTCCTAATGGGTCTGTGCAGTTTTGCAATAAATATATACATATCGATATTGAATTATTATTTATTCCACTTATATTTGCTGGAGAAGTCTTTGTGATTTGTGCAAGGACATGGGGATATAAAGTTGACTGGTGTGGAATATCTAAATGTTATATTAGAATAGATGGAGAACTACCTCATACTATTTGGTTCACTGAAAAATATTCAATAAGGCTTTGCTCTGCTTATAAACCAAACATGCTTATTGTCAGAGTTATTTTGTACTTATTGCAGGCAGAAGATTATCCTTTGTTGTACAAGTTAAATGAGAAATGTTGTGATGTGTGCATGTAAACTCTGCTATGATATTGGGTATAGTGACTTGAATATAATTACATTTCTGAGTTGACATCCACCATACATGCATCACTGCACCCAATGTTTAGCCCATACAACAGACATCAATGTTTTACCCCTCCGTCCCTATGTTCTCAGGATATAAGTGACAGTTGCATGTTTGCTGACATTTTCTATTCTTAATTATCTTTAACTAGTTATTGTGAACTATTGACTTCCACAGACTAAGTCAAAAATGGCAAGCTCTTACCTTGCAATGACAAAAGATCTATCTGTATCTAAAACATGAGGGGAAAATTGGAAGTTTTTGCATTTCTTTAAAAGTTCTCCTGGATCATTTTATTCATAGCCATGAAAGCTGCTTGTTACATTTATTAAATGTGCATCTGGTAGATAATAGCCAAAATTCCAGTGGGTGTGCAGTATGGAGCAAAGAACATGGATCAGATTAACTTCTTTGTTCAGCACTTTGTTGATCTTCTCTATATTATTGTGACTGAACCCACTTGCTATAATAGTATGTATTGCAATACTCTGTACTGTGCATTAAAAAATGGCCTCTGATTTGCACAGGTTTTTCTTTTACCTGTTAAAGTCAATGTTGATTTCTGAGGTGGTGAGGATACTTCTGTAGGTCGCAAAGAAGTGCAACCTATGTCTTAGTATATGAATGATAATTTTTGCTAGTTTGCCAGTTAATAAATTATTATCAGTCTAAATAACTGGTAAATAAGTTTACAAAGAATCTAATTTAGTACAGTGTATGTATCTTGTTTCTTGTGGAGAGAGTGTACCTAGTGATTTTCCTCTCATGCCGATTAAGTACCCATACTAAAGGGAGATTTTCTATTTGCAAAATGACTTCTACATTTTCAATGCAATTAGACCAGGACACTAAATCATCAGATTAGTCAAGTCCAGAAGTTAAATCATAGATAGTATTAACAATGACGGTATGTTGAATATCAAGTCTTGCATTTCATTCTTAGCTTTCATTTTCACATTAAGGAATGAGTAATCATTATTTGATTTTCTGGATGGGCAAGACTGAACGGGTTTCAGACAATGGTTTCTTTTTTCCATGTGTATGAAGAGATTAACTCTCTACTGGTGAGGGTAATTACAGTTCAAGTGATAGTGTAACATGGATATATCGGCACCATTATTAATCTTATTCTGCTGAGATAAATAAGCACACAATATAAATTATAATTTCTGTGAAAATAAATTTAAAGATTAAAACATTACTGAGATTCTTATATTTGCTCAGACAAGAGATGCATAAAATACCCACTGGATTGCAAATAAAATATTTCTTCCAAGTCAGGCAGAAAAAAATCAGATAAGCCACAAGTAAAGCATTAAAATTTGTTTCATCACAAATTATAATATGTTCCGCAATCAGTATTCTGTTTAATACAATCAGTGCATAAAAAGACAATTTAAATATAGATTTTCCTTTCCTGTCAATTTCTTCTTGACTAATGATTCGTAACCTGCTTGGGTAACCATTGCTCATGAGTTGCTCCAGACAATTAATGTCAGTAGTCTACTGAATCACGGAGCACATCTTTAGAAAGTGATCAAGTGCAGAAACTGTGACTGCATTTCTATTCCCAAACTCTGCAGGCATTGACACCAATTATTGCACTCTCCAGTGCTGCTCCAGCTGAGCTACTCTAACTCCATGCAAATTGCACAATGAACTTTAAACTCTGCCGGTTTGTCTGGTTCTGATGCTCACTGGGTAAAATTGCCAAGTCACTAGCAGAATATTTACTATAAGAGACAGTTATAGAGAGAAGTCATCTTGATACTCCACTGAACAATGCAGTAACATTATCGTACTCACTTTTGATAGGAAGCAAGCGACTTTGTGGTGTTGAAGAACTGCAGAAAAATCAGCACCCTGAAGGAAGTCTTTAGAGACACAGGTCAGTAGAAAAAATATGGCAGGGCATGACCTTTGAGTAGATTGCTCTGATCTACAAAATGCTGGAGGAATTCGGTAAGTCAGATGGCATCTATGGGGAGGAACAAACAGTCACCATTTCAGGCTGAGGCCCTTCTTCAGAACTCACGAAGGGTACTGATGAAAAGTCTCAGCCAAAAACATCAACTACTTATTCCTGAATTAAACTGTTACTTTTTTACTGTGATTGACAGAGGAACAAGTCTTTGTTCAAAGTCTCTCTTCCATCGCTCATGATTTTGCATGTGTCCATGCTTGGTTCAGTTATTGTTTTTCTTACTGAAGTCAAAGCAACTCACTCTGTTCTTACACTCACAGCTTGGGAAGGGATCCGTTTGGTTGTCTCTCTTTTTCAGCTACAGGTATACCTGTTGGTGATATCATTTGCAAGCACGGGTTCAGGATCCATGTGATGGCATTTAGCCATGCCTCATCAATGTTTATTTCATTTTTTTTCATTAACTCCAGGGATGACACAGCAGTGAAGCGGTTATTTTTACCGCCTCATGGCTCAAAACACCTGGATTTTCTCCAGATCTTATATGTTGCTTGTGTTGTTCCTATGTTCTCATTTGTGGCTTACCCTCAGGCGCTGTCATTGCATGCTAGCTAGTAGGTTCATTAGCTACTGTAACTTGTCCAAAGTACAGATGAGTCTCAGGATAATAAGTTGGGGAGTTGATGGGAGATGGGATAAGGGTTGGGGAGTTGATGGGAGATGGGATAAGGGTTGGGGAGTTGATGGGAGATGGGATAAGGGTTGGGGAGTTGATGGGAGATGGGATAAGGGTTGGGGAGTTGATGGGAGATGGATAAGGGTTGGGGAGTTGATGGGAGATGGGATAAGGGTTGGGGAGTTGATGGGAGATGGATAAGGGTTGGGGAGTTGATGTGAGATGGATAAGGGTTGGGGAGTTGATGGGAGATGGATAAGGTTTGGGGAGTTGATGACGACACAAGACTAAAAAGAAAAGCAGATATTTGCTTGCTGGTCATTGTAGACACAATGTGCCAAAGGGGCTGTCTCCATGCTGCACGACCTTTAGCAAGAACCAATCAATTTGGCCCTGTTGTGACCCTCACTTCCATCCTCCTGACCACAGTTCCTTGCCCCACCTTGGTATCGTGTTTGACTAAGTTGTAGGCTTCTTCAGCGTTTTGCTAATTTCACAAGCCCAGTTTTCATTGTGCCTATTATAAATGATTTCTTACATCTACCTCTGCATCCTCAGTTGGCATTTCTCTTTCCCAAACCATCTGCTTCTGATGCCGTATTTCATACCTTTGGTACCTCCAGTTTCAATTGCTGCTACACTGTCTTGGCCAGCTCCCTTTCTTCCACCTATCATAAACTGCAGATCATCTGGAAACTCTCCATATCCTTCACTGGGAAAAAAAAAACAGGCTGGAATTAAGCCATATTAGAAAGAGAAAGGGAGTAAAGTGGAGAGGAAAAATGCTTCACTGCTTGTATTTATAGCATAGCAAGTTAATAGCTCTGAAACATAGTCATTTTTACAATGCAGGAAACTGTCATCTTAATTGAGAACAACATCCAGCTGTCTCATTGCACTGAAGTCTCCATTAGGGACTAAACTTCAGCACTTCCACTGACTTGTATGAGAAAAGGAATTAATGAATGAAATTATATTTTTCAAGGTATCCACCTGTTACAAGAATCACCCCTCGTAATAATGATCAGTGAGGCACAGAGAGTCTGTGCTCACTGACAAGTAACTTTTATTGTTTCAACTAAAAGTACGTGGGTTCATGAACTGTCTCTGTGTGCACCCTACTAGAATTCCCTGACACTCCATAAACAGTCGCTGAATAGAAAAGGATATTACCCGGGAAAGAAGTCTACGCTAGCCAGGCATTCCTCGTGGTCCCGATCTCCACGTGTCCGCGGGGTCCTCCTTATCCACAATGGTTGTTGTCTGGATGCTGGAGAGTTATTGCCCCTGTGTATTTGGAGCTCCTGATGTTCCTCATCAATTGAACCATTGGATCTCCACCCCATTGGCTCAAGGTCACCTGACCTACCTGGGTCACCTTCTTACTGGTCATTTTACAGGGCTACAGCCGACACTGTTTCAAGGCTCTGCCCACCCCAGCCTTGTGTATTTGTGTCTTTACACTCTGACTGGTCCAAACCAGCGAAATGAGGCAACTCAGACAGAGTCTAACGAGATTACCGATTGCAGGTCCGGCATTTTACAAAACAAGTACTACTCCTCCGAGAATGGTCTCAGGTATATTGCTCTGATTAGATTGCCCCAGAGCAAGGATCAGTTCAGAGTCCATTCCCTTTACATAACAAATGGCTACTTGTTTGAGAATGGTCTCAGGTCTAGCAGATCATTACCTGAAGCTTCCTGTGACCACGTTCAGTTGCTCTGATTAGACTATCCAAGAGCAAGAAACTGTTCAGAGTCCACAAAATGGGGGAAACAAAGACAACTGGCTTGTCTGCTTCCCCTGTCCTTGATCAGACTGAAGTTTCTTCTGGCCAACATCTCCCTCCTCTTCAACACACACAACATGCTGGAGGAACTCAGCAGGTCGGGCAGCACCTGTGGAAACGATCAGTCAATGTTTCGGGCTGGAACCCTTCGTCAGGGCTGTAGGGGGAGGGGCAGATGCCCTATAAAGAAGGTGGAGGGAGGGTGGGAAGGAGAAGGCTGGTAGGTTCCAGGTGAAAAACCAGTAAGGGGAAAGATAAAGGGGTGAGGGAGGAGAAACAGGGAGATGATAGGCAGGAAAGGTGAAGAAGGAATAGGGGAAAACACAATGGGTAGTAGAAGGAGGCAGAACCATGAGGGAGGTAGTAGGCAACTGGGGGAGGGGCAGAGTGAAACTGGGATAGGAGAAGGTGGGGGAGGGAATTACCAGAAGTTGGAGAATTCGATGTTCATACCAAGGGGCTGGAGACTACCCAGATGGTATATAAAGTGTTGCTCCTCCAACCTGAGTTTAGCCTCAGCATGGCAGTAGTGGAGGCTATGTATGGATATATCCGAATGGAAGTGTGAAGCAGACTTGAAATGGGTGGCAACCAGGAGATCCTGTCTGTTGTGGCAGACGGACGGGAGACGTTCGACGAAGCGGTCCCCCAATCTGCGTCGGGTTTCACCAATGTAGAGGAGGCTGCACCAGGAGCACCGGATGCAATAGATGACCCCAACAGACTCACAGGTGAAGTGTTGCCTCACCTGAAAGGATTGTTTGGGGCTCTGAATGGTGGCAAGAATGGAGGTGTAGGGACAAGTGTAGTGCTTACGCTTACAGGGATAAGCACCGGGTGGGAGATCCGTGGGGAGGGACGTGTGGACCAGGGAGTCGCGGAGGGACCAATCCCTGCGGAAAGCAGAGAGGGGTGGAAAGGGAAGGATGTGCTTTCTTTCCTCTTGGATCCAAAGTTGGATCTCCTTCCTCTTGATCCAAAGATATTTATCTTAGGATCATTATCCTCGTCTCATTCAGTTAACTGCTCATAGGACTGCCATGGAACCCAGCGCATGTGCAACACTTACATTCTATTTAAAATATTAACATTTACTAACTAAATTCACCCACTTTATACTGACAATCGTCTCTGTTGTTTCATGAAAGCATTATCCTCGATTTTTCCCATTATTTCAGCTTTCCATCTTCTCAGTTGATATACATTGAGCAATACAATTATCAGGGTACTCAAAATTAGTATTACAGCAGCATGTGATACTATTCTTACCCATGGACGTATCTGAACATTTGTCCCCCAATTCCAAAATTTACTCCAAAAGCCTGGGTTACTCAATAGTTCATTTGCCTTACCAGCGCGTGTTTTAATTAGCTTAGTGTGTTTGGTCCATTGATGGATTATCTCCTTTGCCTCCTCCACAACACGTGTCCAGTCTGCGGTCAAGTGAGGAATTGATGGCAATTCAGTAACAACATAGTCCCGCAGATACTCATCTGTATCAGTGTGTTGGATCTTGAAGTTCTCCTTCATTACTGTGTATAATACAAATTTGAGTCCTCCATTTCTCCTTTCTTAGACTGTGTTACCTATGTCCATTGAGATGATTTATTTCTGTTCACTGAGTGTTTTCCAAGCAATGATATCACTCTTGACACATTTATCCACTGTACTGGCTCTGGAACAAGACTGACCACGGTCCCAGTCATGGTAAATTCCATTGCACCAAAATACATTATTCTCTTCATGTTGAATTAAACTTGTAACACACAAGGGTAATATCTGCTCTTATTTCCAGTTTAAGTCTTAAATTATTTTAAGTCCATATTTTGTATCTGTTTTTCCTAGCTCCCAATTGTCCTTAGACTCAAACCGCCTGTCTTTTCTTACCAACTTTTGTTTCAGGATAGGAGGGACAAGCACTGGCTTATCTTCCTTTTCTTTTGATTTTTTGACAAAGCTTCCCTGATTCTCAGGGTGAAGGACTGAAAATCACCCCCTTGATAGGGCCAGTTCCCATCTTCTTGGAACAGTTGTTCCATCCTCAGGTCTTCCAAATCAGGACTATCATGTACATCAATTTTTATGAGCCGATGGTGATCACATTCCTGTTTCTCTGCCACCAATTTTAGCTGGTTGATATGGCACCATCCACTTTTATCTGGAGAAGTCAGCACTTTGTACACTGAAGGGCTAGCTTTGTCTATAATTTCATAGGGCCCTGCAAACCTTGGATTAAAAAATGAGGTGGGTTGGTGTATTCTAATCATCACCCTTTGTCCTGGGCTTAATTCTATGGGACTGACTTTTGAGTCAAAGTAGGCTTTACTCTGTTGCTTTTTCTTTCCTGTTTGATGGGCTGCCACATAACTGGCCCCTTTCACTGTCTCTACCAATTGTTGTACCCAGTTCCCTGACACAATCCCATCGATTTCAGGTTCTGAGATATCTAATCCTAACAACTCCTCCAATCCTCTCATGCCCCTTCCGGTCATGAGTGTATACAGGGTGTAACCAGTTGAAGATGCCTCTGTACTCCTTATTGTCATCAAGGCATAAGGCAAAACTACTTGCCATGTTGTTCCATGTTGTTGCACCATTTTTACAATCATATTTTTTAGTGTTCAATTCATCCTTTTCACAATTCCACTGGACTGTGGTCTATGAGGTATGTGAAATCTTTGCTTGATCCCTAAAAGTGCCATGACATCTTGCATTATCTGGGCTGTGAAATGTGTGCCTTGATCTGATTCGATACTCCGGGGTAGTCCCCAGCGAGTGAATGTCCTTTCCAATAGGATTTTTGCTGTGGCCTTTGCTGTGTTTGTCTTAGCTGGGAAAGCTTCCACTCACTTTGTAAAGTTATCTATTACTACCAGAATATACTTGTACCCTCCTGGGGTGGGCGGTAAGGGACCAGCGTAATCTGTCTGCAAATTAGTCCACTGCCCTTCCACTGGTCTGGTGTGCCGAAGGGCTCCTTTCTTTACATTTCTATCAGGATTATATTATGCACAAATCATGCTATCTGATCTGCTTCCAACCCCTCCTTTTTCTTTTGATATAAATGGACCCTTGGGATCATTTGCTATCATAACTTGACATTCATGTTCACTTCCTTGGTACACCAGGTTATCAGCTAACATAGAGGTAGTGTTTACTCGCTTTACACTAATATTTCTTCCTTACAGCAGCAATGTCCATCTAGCAATTCTGTTTTGGCTTACTGGACTATCTTTAATCCTTCCATCTAACAGTAATTGTATGGGGGTATGTTCTGTCAGTGTTGTAAGTGGATTAAGTCCCACTATGTAGGTGAAATGTCATACCGCCCAGAAAACTGCTAACAAGTGTTTTTCACATACAGTATACCCCTGTTCTACTGGTGAGAACACGCGAGATGCATACGCTACTGGTCTTAACTTCCCATGCGTCTCCTGTAATAACACTACTAAGAGGGTGGTATCAGTTGTAGCCACCTCAAATGAGAATGGCTTGTTTGGATTTGAGGTTTTTAGAGCAGGCACAGTGGCCCGTGCTTGCTTCAGAGCTGTGATGGTCCGGGTGTGTTCTGATTTCCATCCCCAAGCCACATTCTTTTTCAGTAACTCTATTAAAGGAGCTGCTTTAGTGGAAATCCATCAATGTGATCTCTACAATATCCTACCAGCCCCAGAAAGAACCGCAGCCCTTTCAGGTCTCGGGGAATAGGCAGTTTAATAACTGATTCTACTCTTTTCTTATCAATTTCTCTTTTCCCCAGTGTCAAGATCATTCCCAAATAACTAACTTCTTGTTTCGTTACCTTTGCTTTTTTAGGGTTTACCTTTAGTCCCAATGCAAGTAATAATTGCAACAGTTCTGTCAACAGCTGATAATGTTCCTGCTTGGTTTTGGTCTGCAGGAGTAGATCATCTACATATTGTACCAAGCACTCGGATTTTTTGAAAGCTGTTTTAATCTTACAGCTAAGTGTTGGTAAAATATAGATGGGGAATTATGGAACCCCTGTGGTAGGGCAAGTCCATGTATACTGCTGTTACTGAAAGATAAATGCAAATCTGTATTGGCATTCTCTTTCTAGTGGGATGGACCAAAATCCATTATTTATGTCCAAAACTGTGAACCATTGCGCTCTTTCATTCTGTTTGACCATTGTTTCTGGGTTAGTTGCTACAGTTTTGGCTGTTAACGGAGTTACTTTATTCAACTTTCGATAGTCTACTGTCAGTCTCCAACTACCATCTGGTTTCCTCACTGGCCATATGGGCGAGTTGTTAGTGGAGGCTACTGGACTCAGTACCCCTTGTTGTACCAAACTCTGTATTGCCTTACTGACATCTTACTCTGCTTTTTTTGGGAAACCCATATTGCTTCTGTGGTTTGGGGTCTGGATCTTGTACGCACACACTGCCAGCCATGCTTATACCTTGCAAATGTCCGCGAGTTCTGTGCAATAATTTGCTGCACCATCTGATCATTGCTCATCTCTTCTGGTTTTATCCACATTTCACCCATTGTGCATATTTTATTCTGATATTCTCCAGCTGGGATCTGCATGTGGTGAATGTTATTCATAGCAGTTGGCATCTGCCAAATCACACAATTAACTGGGTTAAAACAAAGCCCTGCTTTGGCCATATAATCACTCCCCAGAATATGTTCCTGCTCCCTGCGTAATTCCACCAACACTATTGAATGTTTCAATGCTATGTCTCCTGTTCTAACTTCCAGTGGTACACTCACATGTCCCACTTGTGAATGTCCTGTGAATCCTCTTCAGATAATTTTACCTTGTGTCTTCCAGTTTACGTTATTTACACTAGTGGTGTTGATGGTGGTTTAGGATCCTCCAGTGTCCCATAAAAAAGGTAACAGGGCAGCCTCTGACCTGACCACTCACTAGAGGTCTTCTGGTTTCGTCCCACCATGTGTCACACTCCCATGTTGGTGAGGCCTGACACTGTCATTGAAGCTCAGGGTACAATTCTGTGGATGGTAGTGCCTCCACCATGTTATTTTGTGGACTCCATCTTTCTGGCCCCTCCAAGGGCAAACCACACTGCTCTGCTCTTTCTTGTCTCAGGTTTGGACATTCTCTTTTAATGTGCTCCCCTTGACCACAATTATAGCATTTAATTACTCCACCTTCAGTTCTCCCTGTTACTGGCCCTGTTCCATTTCCTCTGCCCTTCCTTGCCCCTTGATGGTGTGGCAGGGAGGTCCTCAGGGTGCATCCCTTACCCTCATCTCTCCAGGCAGGTGTCTGACTTTTAACAGACATTCCCATTAGAGAGTTTAGGTGGTCTTTGTATCTCCTTTTCCCACACCCTATACATTTTCCTCAGTAACCATGCTTCAGTATGGGTGGATTCAGAAGGATCAAACATTTCCAGTGCCTTTTTAGATTCATCGGCATAGTGACACACCAGTGTCCTCAACCATCTATTCGATGTCTCTGGTCCTAAATGGTTCCACTCTAATGCTGTCCCATAAACCCCTTGGAACACAGCCCATAAATGCAGTGGGATGTTCACCTCTCCTCTGGTAACATCTGGCTAGCACGACTACCGCGTCCTCTCTGTTAACTCCCACAACAGTCGTTATTGTGTTTTTCAGTTCCTCACTTGTTCCCCCACCATGTCATTGTATATCTGGCAAAGCTGAGTGTATATTTAGGAGTGAACACAGTATAATCAGTTTCCTTTCCTCAGAGTCGTCTAGGCCATATATTATTCTCTGATGACTAGTTGCTTGGAAAAGCTCTCGAGGATCGTCTATAAGCACAGATGTCCCGATATCCTTAGCAATATCTCTAAGCTGCTGTACACCGAACGGTGTGGTGTGTGCTATATTCTGATTTTGATCTGCTCCCCCTGCTCCCCCCTCTCTGATAGTAACTAGAGGTGCCAATCGTGCCGACGGTAGCACTGGCTGTCGTTAGTAGGGTGTCAGTGGGAATTCCTTGGGAAATGGTTCTTTGTAATTATCGTAACTGTATCTAGTAGCTTCATCTGCTAAATCATGCCAATCAATATCTCCACATTCACCTTCCTCCTCTTTTTCCGATCCAAAAGCACATGTTATTCCTCGCTGTGCCGCAAGTTGGTCCTGCAGCTTTTGAATATGCTTTAAACACTTTGCATGATCTCCAGTGTTACTTGTCCTTTCCTGTGCTGATTTCTGAATCACATTCATAGCCGTCACTGCACTGTTTCCTTAATCCTTCCACTTCATCCTTCGCCAGTTCAGCAGCTTCCTCTAGTTGACTTTTCTCTTTAAGTAATTTCTCACACTTCAACTGAAACTGGTTCATGTGCATCGAGTCCATACCTCTCTGACTCTGTAAATCAGTAACCCTTTCTCTAATGGTTTCTACCTCCTTTTGGAGTATTTTGTGTTCTCCTTCTAACCTATCTCACTCAACTTCTGTTTTATGCTGATATTCTAGAATTTCCTGTCGTAACCTATCTCGCTTGGCTTCAGCTTTATGCCGACCTTCGTTTTCCGATTCTAATCTATGCCGTTCTGCTTTAGCATTTTCTCATAATTCTATCAAATCCTCAATTAAACAACCAACTGCTACTGATTTTTGTAATTGTTTAAACTTCCTGCCCGACAGCTTCCCTTGGACAATTTTCCATAGAGCATCACCAGCAGTTTTCCCTTCACAGCCAGGGTGACCGACAGACTCCTCATATTGTGGCCTCTTACCCAACACATATTTCTGGAGGTATCCCCTCCAATCAAAACAATCCAAGTCCTGTGGACTTGCAGAATTTCCTGAATTCTTCATCCTGGGTCAGTAACCGCTAACTACCCAGTCCCAGATCTCTGTACCTCACCCACGTGGTCTGACTCGAATCTCCCACTGAAAAAAGAAATTTATCCTTGAGTCCACCCAGGGACGCACCATATTTACATAAGAAAATAAGAAATAAGAACAGGAGTAGGCCATCTGACCCATCAAGCCCACTCCACCATTCAATAAGATCATGGCTGATCTGGCCATGGGCTAATCTCCACCTAGTTGCCTTTTCCCCCTAACCCTTAATTCCCTGACTATGCAAAAATCTATCCAATCTTGTCTTAAATATATATTTACTGAGGTAGCCTCTGCTGCTTCGTTGGGCAGAGAATTCCACAGATTCACCACGCTTTGGGAAAAACGGTTCTTTCTCATCTCCATCCCTAATTTTACTTCCCTGAATCTTAAGGCTATGTCCCCTAGTTCTTGTCTCACGTACCAGTGGAAACAACTTTCTTGCTCTATCTTACCTATCTCTTTCATAATTTTATATGTTTCTATAAGATCTCCTCTCATCCTTCTGAATTCCAGCAAGTACCCTAACCCCCTCATCTCTGGAATCAGCCAGGTGAACCTCCTCTGCACCGCCTCCAAAGCCAGTATATCCTTCCTCAAGTAAGAAGCCCAGTATTGCACACAGTACTCCAGGTGCAGTCTCACCAGTACCCTGTACAGTTTCAGCATAACCTCCCAGCTCTTAAATTCAATCCCTCTAGCAATGAAGGCCAGCATTCAATTTGCCTTCTTGATAGCCTGCTGCACCCGCAAACCAACCTTTATGATTCATTCACAAACACTCCCAAGTCCATCTGAACAGCAGCATGCTTCTTTTTTTTTACCATTTAAATGATAATCTGCTCTTTCATTTTTCCTTCCAAAGTGGATGACCTCGCATTTACATTGTACTCCATCTGCCAGACCCTTGCCCACTCACTTAACCTATCTATATATCTATGTGGATTCTCTGTATCTTCTGCACAGTTTGGTTTTCCACTCAACTTAGAATCATCAGCAAACTTAGATACTCTTCACTCGGTCCCCTTTTCCAGATCATAAATGTATATCATAAACCGTCGTGGACTCAGCACCGACCCCTGCGGCACACCGCTCACCACTGATTGCCAGCCAGAATAACACCCATGTGTACCCACTCTCTGCTTTCTGTTAGTTAACTAATCATCTATCTATGCTAATACATCGCCCACAGCTCTATGCATTCTCATCTTATGGATAAGTCTTTTATGTGGCATCTTATCAAATGCTTTCTGGAAATAAATGTCTAAAGTCAGAGATGATCTTCAAAGTTTTAGCCAAGATTATAGCACTTAGAATTGGCAGAATTATCAACGGGAGCTTCAATACAAAGGGCCCTCAACTACAGTCATGAAGTCAGAGTCATATAGCAGAAAAAAAAGCTCTTATATCATCTGCCAAGTATCACCTATTTGCAGCAAAGCAAAATTAATCCCATTTTATTCTTTCAATATTCCCATAACTTCCTCCAGAGTTCATCACTCACTACACACACACACACACACACACACAAACAAACAAACAAACAAACACACACACACACACACAAACAAACAAACACAGACACACACACACACACACACACACACACACACACACACACACACATATATATTTGCAGTGGCCAATTAACCTAATTAACCTGCAATTATTGGGATGTGCGGGAAAACCTACACAGACAGAAGGAAAACATTCAAACTCCACACAAGCAACACCAGGTAACAAAATGAACAGTCACTGGAGCTATGAGATAACAGTTCTACTGTGCCAATGTGCAGGTGCAGTACTGCTAGGGATCAGTTGTTGATATTAACATATCAGGCACTTTTGGAATACTCAATACAAGTTGAAGTTAAACTCTTCTGGGATAGAAATTGAGATGACTGGTGTGAAAAATTGGACTTGTGGCCTGGTTTACTTAGTGCTTGACACTAATTATATTGTTGCTTTGGATATTCCCACCATGAACATTATTGAGAGGTAGTTCATCAGGAGAAATGTAATTAAAAGTCAAATACTGTTGTTTAATACTGACTGTTTTAGAGTAAGTTAAAAGGTTAGCACAACATTGTGGACCAGGAACCTGTACTGTAATGTTCTATGTTCTATGTTTTGTCCCACTAGCCAAATTTAACTTCTACTCCTATGTGCTGTCTCCTATCATTAGCAGACTTGCTGGAGATAATCCAGTACATGAGCAATAGGATACTAAAAACCATCAGCCTTCCATGGTTTCGACTTTCTCAATGTCACACTTCCCACTTGTGGGAGGTTCGGCTTGTAATCCAGATATTACATTTCTAGGTTCCGGATCCTGGCTCCACATATTCCTTCAGCAGGGCCTCTTCCTTTTGTCTGTCTATGTCATTGAGTCCCATGTGGACAGAAACAACTGGATATTTTCCCTCCTACACTAACTTCCAGCCCTGAGAAGATGTACTTAAACTTGGCACTGATCAGATGATGCAATTTAGGGATTTATTCTTGTGGCAACAGAACAAAGCATCAGTTCTTAGCTACACAATCTCCTATCACTATCACATTTCTTTTCATTCCACAAACTTGGGGAATTGTCCTTTGGTCTACTTGTCCATCTTCTTACAGCGACTATTCTACGAACCTTTGTCCTTTGATGAAGTGAGTCTTTTCTAATTTATCCCCCAAACCTCCACATCCGCTTCATTGTCATAACCTCCTGACCCTCTTCACTGATCATTTGCATAGGACATAATCTGAACAGGATGACTCTCTCTTTGAACAAAGAATGCAGTTAACACTCCACTCTCTGGGGCATCATAGAACCTTGGATTACATCACATCAACTGCAGCCATGCACTGAAAGTATGATCCCCTGGATCACATTTCTTTCTATTAGTTGCTATATATTATTGCCACTATAGATCACCTACTCTGCCATTTCTGTCTTAAATTAATTTATTTGGTTTAATTCTTAAAATATATAGCTAAGCCATTGTCCTTGCTGCACAAAGTACCTTAATCACTAAAGTCCTCAGTCCACACAGTACTGCATTTTGTGTTAAAACGCACAGAGATTGATTTATCTGCAGTATCTATCTATCTATCTATCAATCTATTCATTCACTTATTTATTTATTGATTGGTTCATTCCTTCATTCCTTCATTCATTGAGATACAACACAGCCCTTCAAGCCACTTGACCCAGCAATCTCCCGATTTCATCCTAACCTAATCACAGGACTTTTTACAATGACCAATCAACCTACCAACTAGTATGTCTTTGGACTGTGGGAGGAAAGTGGAACACTCGGAGGAATCCTATATGGTCACAAGGAGAAGGTAAAAACTCCTTACAGGCAGTAGTGGGAATTGAACCCAAGTCACTGGTACTGTAAAGCATTGTGCATGCCATTGCTCTATCATACCACTCTCTTGATGTTGGTTCCTTGGCTATCTTGCACCATCCTTTCTCCGTGTATTGCTACCCAATGAATTTCATAGTGATGTTGAACTTCAGTGTGCAGGTTGTTAATAACTGAGAAGATAAGTTTACTTTTGAACACTCCGGAAGATAAGCATACTCCTCATGCCCTAATGATGAATTAGATTTTTCTTTATTTCTGCCTGGCCAGGAAAAGGAAGAAAGGAATTAAAAGGGTATATTAGTGTATAGTGTAGAGATGAGTGTCAAATTTCTGTTGGACCACGTTGGTGTAGTCCACGTAGAGAGAGAGAGCTCAATGAGAAGAGGAAAAAAGAGGCATGGTGAACTTCATGGTGATCCTTTTCCCTCTCTCACCTTATCTCCTTGCCTGCCTATTGCCTCCTTCTGGTGCTCCCTCCCCTTTTTTTTCTTCCATGGCCTTCTGTTCACTCCGATCAGACTCCCCCTTCTCCAGCCCTGTATCTCTTTCACCAATCAACTTCCCAGCTTTTTGCTTCTTCCCTCCCCCTCCCGGTTTCACCTCTCACCTTGTGTTTTTCTCTCTCCCCTCCCCCACCTTTTAAATCTACTCCTCATCTTTTTTTCTCCAGTCCTGCTGAAGGGTCTCGGCCCATAATGTTGGCTGTACTTTTTTCCATAGATACTGCCTGGCCTGCTGAGTTCCTCCAGCATTTTGTGTGTGTGTTCAGAGAAAAGTGATTTTTGTCTTGTTGATAGAAGCTCATGAACATGGTGGAGATTGTGCTCTTGATGTAGAATACCATGCTAATGTGTGATTAAAGTGTAAGGAGTGTACATTGTAGCAGGCTGGTGTTAGATTGGCACACTCTTGGTCAGAAGGAAAGGTTGACAAGTTTTATTGAAATGGGGCTGCAAGGCAGCATAGCAGATACAGCACCAGTAATTACCAATTGTGGTTCAATTCTGCTGCTATCTGTAAGAAGTTTGTTATTCTCCCCATGTCTGTGTGGGTTTCCTCAGGCTGATCTGGTTTCCTCCCACATACCAAAGATGTATGGTTAGAATTGGTGACTTATGGGAATACTACGTTGGTGCCAGAAGCATGGCGACAGTTCATGTGACAAATAAAGCTAAACTTTCTCTGGTGCTGTATAACTAATGAAAATGCAGTGGTAATAACAATGTTTTGCTTTCACATGTCAATGAAGTCAGATTGTCGATGTTGTGTCTTTGCAACTACATATCGATTAAATAAAAGCACGCAGGTGGGAGGTAGCTTTAACTGGTGTATTTACATTGTAGCGAAGGAGAGAGAGAAAACAATGTGCATGTGCAGACAACAGATCAATATGCATGCACAGACACAGATCAATCCATACCTAGTGCTAAGGGGGTGGAGTCATTGCTCTAATAGAAATAGATCCATACATTACACTTCCCCCCACTAAAGATTAATGCAACATAAAGCTGCATATATACAAAATATACAATTTCCCTTTCATAACAATATTTCCAATAAGCATACTTTCACAATAACGGTCCATAACTAGCTTCACTATACTAAAGAATCAGTCTTCTGGGTGGCACTCTGTTTTTTTCTGGATAGTGCCTCCGGACCTGTGGAGTGGTTTCAGGTTTGGTAAGTGTCTCGTCTATGACAATGTTTTCCGTTGCTGGTATCATGTTGCTCTCAGTGACATGGTGATCACTGAGAGGTAAGTCCAGTGACTGCAATGTGTCCATCTTGTTAGCTGCAATTAACTCCAGTATGTTCTTTGGTTGAGCGTCCAAGTATCTGGTCCAACACACACTGTTCATCAGTGATCCAGTTCTTGTAGCAATCATACCAGGTGACTAGTTGTCATCTCAGTAACCACATGGGTAGAACTTCCAGTCCAACCTCAAAGCTCCTTGCAGACTCACTTGGCAACAGGTTGAACTGTTTATTCTGCACTTCCTTCCATAAGTCTGGTTTCAGGAGTTCTATGTGAGATCTCAGATTCCTGCTCATGACCAGGATTGCAGGTGTTTGATTTGTGGTTAATGATCAGGGTTCTGATACACAAAAAGGAAATTGTCCACTTTGTCCTGTAGAGAAATATCCTTCCTGTCCAGCACTTTAATAGACTTCTTGAAGTTTTGAATAAACCTTTCAGCTAACCGATTCATTGCTGGGTGGTAAGGAGCTGACTTGAAATGCCTGATGCCGTTTATCTTCATGAACAGTCGGAATTCTGATGTACGTTCTGCTCTGCTGTCACTCACAATTTGTTCTGGTAGGCCTTTTCTGGTGAAAGTAGTCCTCAGGGCAGAAACAATCTTTGCTGAGGTAGTTGCCTTCCTTGGTATAACTTCCAACCACTTCAAACAAACATCAACAGCAATCAGGAAACATGGAGTCCATGACTGGCCCAGCAAAGACAATATGTCCTCTTTGCCACGTTGACAATGGCCATTCCCACAGGTGTGTTGCTGCCAGTGGGAGTGCATTTTGAACTTTTTGGCATCCTGAACAGCTTTTGGCCAAGTCTTCAATCTGCTTATCTAATCCCGGCCACCACATGTAGCTCCGGACAAAACTCTTCATCTTGACTATACCGAGATGTCCTTCATGCAGATTCCTCTAACACTCTGCTGCACAGTTTAGCGGGAACCACAATGTGAGGTTCACACATCAGCATTCTTTGACATACTGACAGCTGGAATCATCTCACTGAGAATTCTGGAAACACAGGGTACCATGAGCTAGCCATTCTTGCATGATGATGTCACAGACTTCTGACAACGTTGGGTCATTCCTTGATTCTCTTTTTATTTAGGAATTTGTTACTGGCGACCAGTCCACCAATGCTGTGTGGAACACTTCCGCTATATGAGGACTTTTCTTCTTCAGTTGCCATCAGTGGAAGACGTGACAAGCCATCAGTGTTACTGTATTGTTTGGTATTCTTGAACTCTATGTCATAATAGTCATAGTCATAGTCATAGTTTTCATTACAGTTGCACCATAAATAATTAAATAGTAATAAAACCATAAATAGTTAAATAGTAATATGTAAATTATGCCAGGAAATAAGTCCAGGACCAGCCTATTGGCTCAGGATGTCTGACGCTCCAAGGGAGGAGTTGTAAAGTTTGAAGGCCACAGGCAAGAATTACCTCCTATGACGCTCTGTGTTGCATCTCAGTGGAATGAGTCTCTGGCTGAATGTACTCCTGTGCCCACCCAGTACATTATGTAGTGGATGGGAGACATTGTCCAAGATGGCATGCAACTTGGACAACATCCTCTTTTCAGAAACTACCGTCAGAGAGTCCATTTCCATCCCCACAACATCACTGGCCTTATGAATGAGCTTGTTGATTCTGTTGGTGTCTGCCACCCTCAGCCTGCTTCCCCAGCACACAACAGCAAACATGACCGCACTGGCCACCACAGACTCGTAGAACATCCTCAGCATCATCCGGCAAATGTTAAAGGACCTCAGTCTCCTCAAGAAATAGAGACGGCTCTGACCCTTCTTGTAGACAGCCTCAGTATTCTTTGACCAGTCCAGTTTATTGTCAATTCGTATCCCCAGGTATTTGTAATCCTCCATCATGTCCACACTGACCCCCTGGATGGAAACAGGGGTCACCGGTACCTTAGCTCTCCTCAGGTCTACCACCAGCTCCTTAGTCTTTTTCACATTAAGCTGCAGAGAATTCTGCTCACACCATGTGACAAAGTTTCCTACTGTAGCCCTGTACTCAGCCTCATCTCCCTTGCTGATGCATCCAACTATGGCAGAGTGAGCCCCTAGGAACATTGCCCAACATTGTAACCAGAGAGCAGCCATCACCGGGGTTCCCTTCCTTGCCTTGAAAATGGACCCAAGGGGCTGGTGGTCCAGTGTAAATTTCTACCTGTAGAGGTAATGGTGGAACTTCTTTATTCCCCATACTAGACTAAGAGCCTCTAGGGCAATCTCTGCGTAGTTGTGTTCTGCGCTTGTCTGTAACCTTGACGCAAATGTAATTGGGCGTTCAGATCCATCCTTTACAGTGTGTGACAAAATAACTCTAATGCAATAAAGAGATGTTTCAATGCCAGTCTGATCTGCAGGGATGGGTCATAATAGGTGAGAAGTTCATTGGATGTTATTGGTTCTCTTTGTCTCTTTGAATGCTTTTTCACATCTTTCAGACCACTTCCACTTTGCTCCTGTCTGCAGCAGTGCATTCAATGGCTGCAGTACTATTGCAATGTTAGGGAGAAACCAGTGTTACTAGCTTACCAAAGAGTGACCTGAGTTAAGGCACATTTTCTGTTTGGGGTGCCTATAGCACTGCTTCATTCTTCTCTTGTGACTTCTGTAAGTCACACTTGTTAATGACATGTCCACAATATGAAATTTCATTCTTGAAAAACTCACATTTCTCTCTCTTTTCATTCAGACCATACTCTTTCAGCCTGGTAAGCACTTTATCAAGGTTTTGAAGGTGCTCTTCATCATTATTGACACTCATGATAATGTCATCAAGGTAGCATTGTGTTCCTGGGAAACCTTAGACCACTTAGTCCAATGCTCTTTGCCAAATTGCCTGAGCTGATGCGATGCCAAAGTTGGGACGATTATACTGGAACATCCTCTTGTGAGTGTTGATTATGAGAAGCTTCCTGCTTGATTCTTCAGTCTCCATTTACAGATAGGCTTGTGACAAGTCAATCTGTGAAAACCTCTCCCAGTCTGCCAAAGATGCAAAAATGTCTTCTATTTGTAGCAGGGAATACCGCACCAGCTTGATGTTCCCGCTGAAATCCCCACATCTGTGAACGGCTCCTGCCTTCCCTTTCTTGATCACTGTGACAATAGGTGTGGCCCAATCGCTTCACTCAACCTTGGAGAGAATTCCAGATACCTCCAGGTTCTGAAGATCAGCATCCACTTTCAGATGTAGTGTGTAAAGCACTGGACGCATATTATGGAATCTTGATGTTGCTGCTTCATCCAGTTGAATTCCAGCCTTCATGCCATTGAATTAACCAATCCCCTTCTCAAACACCTTGTCATTAACATTAAGCATCTACGCTAGTCTCTGGTTAGTGTGACCACTTGGGCTGCTGTTGCCTGTTGATGCCTCACCGAGAGCTTTGACTGAGTGCCATTTAAGTTAGATTTTTCTCAACTGTTCACGTCCAAAAAGTGCTGGCCCTCTACTTTTCAATACATAAAGCTCTAACTGTTGTGTTCAGCTCTCATACATAACATTCACTTTCACTTTGCGCTTAGAGGACATTTTTTTGCCTGTGCAGGTCTTCAGCATCACTGAGGTCTTCTCCAATAGTATCTTAGAAAGCAGCCTACTGTAATCAGCCTCTAAAATTATAGACAAATCTGACCCTGTGTTCAGTTCCATTTTCAGTTTTATACCAGACACATCTATTGTGATCCAGATGATTTTGTGACGTGCTTCAGTAATACTGTGCAGTTCTAGGAATGACAATTCACTTTTGTCAGACTCTATATTGTCTGATTCTGTTTCACATTTGGTTCCTTTATGAATTTGCTTAGTTTTGCGTTTGAAAATTTTCACTTGGTTGTGCTTTTTGTCTGCCTTGCACAATCTCTGTATGTGACCTTGTCTGCGACACTTTTTGCAAACTTTCTCATTGAATCAACAGTTACTTGCATCATGGGAGGATTTGCCGCTCTGATAACATCTTTGGCTTTTTGCACCACTCAGGGACATTTTGTGCATTTCACATTCTAACCACCTTTTCTCTAGTTCTGCTGCATCTTTTGCAGCTGTCTCCAATAATATTGTAATGGTCAGTGCCCGTTCTAAGGTAAGATTTCTTTCTGCCAGGACCACCATTTGAGTGCTTTGACAATGTGTGCTACATAAAAGTCTGCCCCTTAATGCATCATAGAGTCCACCTCTCAAGTTACAGTACTGGGAAAGTTTGCACAGTATTCTGTAATGTATTCAGCAATTCTTTCATACTTTGACTGGTTCCTTTTGTAAAATCTAAATTTTTCAGTTGTTACCGGTGGTTAGGGCTCAAGTGATTTTGTAAAATTGTGACAATTTCATTGAACGTATTGTTTGCTAGGTTTTCAGGGGTTTCTTATTTGCATAAGAGACTGTATGTCCTAGTACCCATTAAGCTAAGAAGTGTGGCTGCTATTTTTTGCTTATCCATGTGGTTCACCTTACAATACAGTTCAACCCTCTCGATATGGGTAATGTAGCAGGATCCTCCTTTGAGTCAGTATGGGTGGAAGTCAGGAACAGGAAGGGAGCGGTTACTCTTTTGGGGGTATTCTATTGGCCCCCTGGTAGCAGCAGAGATACCGAGGAGCAGACTGGGAGGCAGATTTTGGAAAAATAACAGGGTTGTTATCAAGGGTGACTTTAACCTCCCTAATATTGATTGGAACCTGATTAGTTCCAATGGTTTAGATGGGGCAGAATTTGTTAAGTGTGTCCAGGACGGATTTCTGTCACAGTATGTTGACAGGCCGAGGATCTAGTATTAGGTAACGAACCAGGTCAGGTCACAGATTTCTCAGTGGGTGAGCAGCTGGGGGACAGTGACCACCACTCCCTGGCTTTTAGCATTATCATAGAAAGGGATAGAATCAGAGAGGACAGGAAAATTTTTAATTGGGGAAGGGCAAATTATGAGGCTATAAGGCTGGAACTTGCGGGTGTGAATTGGGATGATGTTTTTGCAGGGAAATGTACTACGGACATGAGCTTGATGTTTTGGGATCTCTTGCAGGATGTTAGGGATAAATTTGTCCAAGTGAGGAAGATAAAGAATGGTAGGGTGAAGGAACTATGGGTTTCAAGTAAGGTGGAAAATCTAGTCAGGTGGAAGAAAGCAACATACATGAGGTTTAGCAAGCAAGGATCAGATGAGTCTATTGTGAAGAACAAAAGGATGACAGGAGTGAAGGTAGGACCAATTAGAGATAAAGGTCGGAAGATGTGCCTGGGGGATGTGGAAGTGAGCGAGGTCCTCAATGAATAATTCTCTTCGGTATTCACCAATGAGAGGGAACTTGATGACGGTGAGGACAATATCAGTGAGATTGATGTTCTGGAGCATGTTGATATTAAGGGAGAGGAGGTGTTGGAGTTGTTAAAATACATTCGGACGGATAAGTCCCTGGGGCCTGACGGAATATTCCCCAGGCTGCTTCACAAGGTGAGGGAAGAGATTGCTGAGCCTCTGACTAGGACCTTTATATCTTCATTGTCCACGGGAATGGTACCGGAAGATTGGAGGGAGGCGAATGTTGTCCCATTGTTCAAAAAAGTTAGTAGGGATGGTTCGGGTAATTATAGACCAGTGAGCCTTACGGCTGTGGTGAGAAAGCTATTGGAAAATATTCTTAGAGATAGGATCTATGGGCATTTAGAGAATCATGGGCTGATCAGGGACAGTCAGTGTGGCTTTGCGAAGGGCAGATCATGTCTCACAAGCCTGATAGAGTTCTTTGAGGAGGTGACCAGGCATTTAGATGAGGGTAGTGCAGTGGATGTGATCTACATGGATTTTAGTAAGGCATTTGACAAGGTGCCATACGGTAGGTTTATTCAGAAAGTCAGAAGGCATGGGATCCAGGGAAGTTTGGCCAGGTGGATTCAGGATTGGCTTGCCTGCAGAAAGCAGAGGGTCATGGTGGAGGGAGAACATTTGGATTAGAGGGTTGTGACTAGTGGTGTCCCACAAGGATAGGTTCTGGGACCTCTACTTTTCGTGATTTTTATTAATGACCTGGATGTGGGGGTAGAAGGGTGGGTTGGCAAGTTTGCAGACAACACAAAGGTTGGTGGTGTTGTGGATAGTGTAGAGGATTGTTGAAGATTGCAGAGAGACATTGAGAGGAAGCAGAGGTGGGCTGAAAAGTGGCAGATGGAGTTCAACCCAGAGAAGTGTGAGGTGGTACACTTTGGAAGGACAAACTCCAAGGCAGAGTACAAAGTAAATGGCAGGATACTTGGTAGTGTGGAGGAGCAGAGGGATCTGGGGGTACAGGTCCACAGATCCCTGAAAGTTGCCTCACAGGTAGGTAGGATAGTTAAGAAAGCTTATGGGGTGTTAGCTTTCATAAGTCGAGGGATAGAATTTAAGAGTCGCGAGGTAATGATGCAGCTCTATAAAACCCTGGTTAGACCACACTTGGAGTACTGTGTCCAGTTCTGGTCGCCTCACTATAGGAAGGATGTGGAAGCATTGGAAAGGGTACAGAGGAGATTTACCAGGATGCTGCCTGATTTAGAGTGTATGCATTATAATCAGCGATTAAGGGAACTAGGGCTTTACTCTTTGTAGAGAAGGAGGATGAGAGGAGACATGATAGAAGTATACAAGATATTAAGAGGAATAGATAGAGTGAATAGCCAGCGCCTCTTCCCCAGGGCACTACTGCTCAATACAAGAGGGCATGACTTTAAGGTAAGGGGTGGGAAGTTCAAGCGGGATATTAGAGGAAGGTTTTTTACTCAGAGATTGGTTAGTGCGTGGAATGCACTGCCTGAGTCAGTGTTGGAGGCAGATACACTAACAAAATTTGAGAGACTACTAGACAGATATATGGAAGAATTTAAGACGGGGGTTATATGGGAGGCAGGGTTTAAGGGTCGGCTCAGCATTGTGAGCCGAAGGGCCTGTACTGTGCTGTACTATTCTATGTTCTATGTTCTATATATATACAACTCCCTGCCTTCATTAGTGCTATCTAATTTGTCAACTTTCCCAAATTAAGCCATCATCACGTTAGTTTCACTTTAACTTTGTTTGTTGACATCTTCTACGTACCATGCAGTTTACTTACACGTTCCTTTGTTAGCATCCATAACTGCCTACTCCGTACTGTTTAACCCTTTCCTCAAATAGATCCATTCATTACAGTTGGGTTTAGTGCTTTTTGCAGTAATCCATCAAATCCATGTGTTGTGATCCCACATGCATTTGGCATCATGGGGAAATAACAAGACAAACTCCTATTCAACATTTGAAATTTTGTGAGGTTTGGATCTTCCAGCCCTTCCCTTAATGCATTTTTCAATCTACTGTGTTTTATTTGGCAACATTCACAATGCACCTCCTCATGAAGAGATTCATGCTGCCACTAATTGGCAGTGACACCTGACTTCTCAACCTGCAAATCAGTAACTTGTCAGTAAACAGACTGAATAGCTCTGGCAGGTTCTGAATAACACTGAAGTGGGGCACCGAGTCCAAACTCGCATGCATTTCTTGTTTATATCGACAAAACACATGCCTGTTATATCCTGATTTCTAGTGCTGCTCTTAGCATATCATTTACACAAAAATGTTGCTTTTTAGCCAAAATAGCATTTGGCTCATCATTGTTAAACATTTTAGAAGCAATTTAGGCCAAAACTATATAATATTCAATCAGTAATTCAAAATGTACTGGAAAGTAATTAATGAAAATGTATTTTAAAGGTATTTAAATGTATGTCTATATGTTAAGCTTGCCAATGAATTTGCTGTATTTTTTGTATTGAGCATTAGAAAGATAGATAATTTTGGAACATTTTATGCTGGGAATATCTCTCTGTATGTAAATATTACACTTAGAGGGGGATATTTATGCAGTGGAACTGAATGGGAAATGGTGTGGTAAATTACTTTCAGAAACAGGATTCTAAATGAAGCACAGAAGCCATTCACAGCAAAGGACCACAGATTGTATTTTGTATGTGCCATGAAATAAAAACTTTGTAAAGAATGAGTAATGACTTCTTCGCAGCTTTTAGTAAGATTTTCTACTCTAATTTTGACTATTGGCTACTTAAGTCATGATGAAGGAAGGAGAAATTCTTTTTAGATCAATGGAAGGCTTTAAGGTGACTATAAATGTTTTTCAAGATTTTAAGATTAACACAGTTATCGAAAATTATGAATTCTGAGTAATTCTAAGATAACAATAAGTGATTAAGAATAAAAGACAAGGTTTAACAGAACTTTTCCACTCGGATGTTAATGAATTAGTTCAAGAGACAATCAGGGGTATTTGAGATGAAGGAAAAGGTTGAGAAGATGGAGGAAGAGCAAGGAAGTGAGATTGATCTATAGAAGATCAATAATAGAGTTTTTCCTAATTCAAAAAAATTATGTTTCCTGATATATTGAGCAAACTGTCCAGGTGGAAAATAGTACTAGCTCACACAAACTGTGTTCCTGTTAGTTTCATAATATCAAAGCCACCAGTTATTAGTAGTGTGTAGAGTCACTGAGAATGATATAAAAAATAGACAGCTACATGTCAATGATTTCCAGTCAATTATCTACTGTGTAACTTTGCTGGCTGGGATTATCCAGTTAAAAACTCTGTCCTTCAGAGGGCTCTCCATTGTTCTGCTAATAAATACATCGTCATCTCAGGCATCAGCTTGTCCCATGGAAAAATTCAATGATCTGAATTGACACTAGTGCATTTAATGAACCTCCTTGCACTGAAGCTAATTTCACACTTACCTTTATTATAACTATTTTGGTAAGATTATATATACAATCAATCAAATCATATGTTAATAAACTTTCTGCATTCTTCCAACATCTGCTCACCCATGGATCTCAAAACCTGAAGTTTCAGCCACAGAAGCAGGATTTCAAGAGTGGAGCAAGGTGTCGATAACAACCAAACTTCAAGATGACTGCACTTCATGTTTTCAATGTCTTGCTTCACTGTTTGTAAAAGTTTCTAATAATCAAGAACAGAATAAAATTAATTAAAAGGATGTTAATAAATAAAATAATTAAACAGTATACTTATTTAAAAATAAACTGAGCTACAGTAGACTGAAACAAAAATAAAGGGAAATGAACAAAGAGCTTAGCTTGATGTCGTTATAACTTGGATCACATGGGACATGCCAGCCATAGTTGGCAAAAAGCACAGGACCAGTCACAAAGAGTATCCAGCCTCTCAGTCAGTGTCCTCCAGAATACCAGTGAATTCAATGGTAATTGTAGTGGATAGAGACAGGCCCTAAGACTAAACCAGAATAGAGGAAAGCATGCATTACAGCTGGCTGGCAGATCTCCAAGGAGTTATACGTTCTCTGTCAACATTATCTCCATACAAGAATTGAATTGAATTGACTTTATTTCATACATCCTTCACAAACATGAGGAGTAAAAAGTTTTAAGTTATGTCTCCGTCTGAATGTGTAATGTGCAATCACAGAAATCTATAATAATTTATAGTAAATAGAACAGTCAATGTAACATAGAAATACACTCAAATCAGCGTGAGTTGATCAGTCTGATGGCCTGGTGGAAGAAGCTGTCCCAGAGCTTGTTGGTCCTCAATGGTGAGTTAGAGAGCTCCGAAAGAGGAGGTGATACATAGGTCCGGGAGCAAGGTTTAAAAAGGGAAAGCTTCGCAGGAGCTCGGCTATAACCGGAGCACCAGTCATGAGTTGGAGAGCAGGAAAGGTTCAGGCATAAAAGGGAGACACTGCCTAGTGGAGTGGTCATCAAAGGAGCAGTCATTGACAGCGGTCTGAGGCAGAGTGGTAGGGCTTTGACTCATTCGGGCTTCGGCAAGGTAAGTGGGTAAGTGGACTTCACTTTTTGTTCCTTGCATTTTTTTTTGGGAGGAATAGAGAGCATGTCTGTAGGGTTGGGACTTTACTCTGGGTGTCAGGTGTGTGAATCCTGGGTATCATCCAGTCTCCTAGATGGCCAGGTGCACCGAGATGCAGCCTCTGAGAAACCGTGTTAGGGATCTGGAGCTGCAGCTTCATGACCTGCAGCTTATTAGGGAAAGTGAGCAGCAGGTATATAGGAGCAACAAGGAGTTAGTCACCCCGTGGCTGCAGGAGTTATATAAATAGGTGAGTGTCAGGGAAGGGACAGGAAGAGTTCAGATAGTAGAGAGCACATCTGTGGCCATCCCCCTCAGTAATCGTTATCTCGTTTTGGATGCTGTTGATAGGGGTGACCTGACAGAAGACAACCACGGTGATTGAGCCTCTGGCACTGAGCCTGGTTCTGTGGTGCAGAAGGGAGAGAAGAAGATGAGGAATGCAGTAGTCATAAGGGATTCTATAGTGAGAGGAACAGACAGGAGGTTCTGTCAGCCTGATAGAGATACCCGCATGGTGTGTTGCTTCCCAGGTGCCAGGGTACGAGATGTCTTGGATTGGGTGCGGAGTATCCTGAAGGGAGAGGGTGAGCAGCCTTGGTACACATTGGTACCAATGACTTAGGTAGAAAAAGGGAGGAGGTCCTGAAGAGACAATTCAGGAAGTTGGGTAGGAAGCTGAAAAGTAGGACATCCAGGGTATTAATCTCAGGATTGCTGCCTGTGCCACGTGCTAACGAGCGAAATAGCATGATCAGGCATATTAATGCGTGGCTGAGAGACTGGTGTAGGGGGCAGGGCTTTGGGATCCATGATCACTGGGGCCTCTGCTGGGGGAGGTACAACGTGTACAAAAAGAATGGGTTACATCTGAACGCAAAGGGGTCCAATATCCTCCCAGGAAGGTTTAATAGAGCTGTTCGGGAGGGTTTAAACTAATTTGGCAGGGGAATGGGAACCATAGTGATAGGGCTGAGGAAGTGGAAAACAGAAATACGTCAAAGATAGCGTGTAACAGAGATGATAGAAAGGACAGGCAGGAGATGAGGCACAATCAAAGCCGGTGGGATGTGTTACAGGGCAATAGAGGCGTGGTGTAGTTAAAACTGAAAGCAACAAATACTGGACTGAAAATGTTATATTTGAATGCACCCAGCATAAGAAATAAAAAGGGCGATCTTGAAATTCAGCTACAGATTGGCAAGTATGATGTTGTGGCCATCTCTGAAACTTGGCTAAAGGATGGCTACGCTTGGGAGCTGAACGTCCAAGGATATACGGTGTATTGGAAAGATAGATTAGTAAGCAGAGGGGGTGGTGTGGCCCTGTGTACAGTATAAGAAATAATATTAAATCATTAGAAAAGGATGACATAGGATCAGAAGGTGTAGAGTCTCTATGGGTTGAGTTAAGAAATGGCAAGAGTAAAAGGACCCTAATGGCAGTTGTATACTGGCCTCCAAACAGCAGCCGGGATATGGATTACAAATTACAGCAGGAGATAGAAAAGGTGTGTCAGATGGGCAATGTCATGATAATCGTTGGAGATTTTAATATGAAAGTGGATTGGGAAAACCAGGTGCGTACTGGAGCTCAAGAGAGAATTTGTAGAATGTCTAAGGGATGGCTTTTTAGAACAGGTTGTTGAGCCCACTAGGGGATCAGCTGTGCTGGATTGGGTGTTGTGCAATGATCTGGAGGTGATAAGAGAGTTTAAGGTTAAGGAACCCTTCGCAAACAGTGATCACAATATGATGAAGTTCACTTTGAAATTTGAGAAGGAGAAACTAAATTCCAATGTGTTGGCATTTCAGTGGAATAAATGAAATTACAATGTCTTGAGAGGGGAAATGGCCAAAGTTGACTGGAAAGAGACACTAACAAGAAGGACAACAGAGCAGCAATGGCTGGAGTTTCTGCAAAAAATGAGGGAAGTGAAAGACAGATATATTCCAAATAAGAAGAAATTTTCAAATGCAAGAAAGATACTACTGTGGCTGACAAGTGAAGTCAGAGCTAAATTAAAAACAAAAGAGAGGGCATACAAGGAAGCCAAAGCAAGTGAGAAGACAGAAGACTGGGAAGCTTTTAAAAACTTGCAGAAGGAAACTAAGAAGGCCATTTGGAAGGAAAAGATGAATTATGAAAGGAAGCTGATGACTAATATCAAAGAAGATTAATGATCTGATAATAGTTGGATAATACTCTTGAACCTCATGGAATGCACCCTTGGGTTCTGAAGGAAGTAGCCGGAGAGACTGCAGAGGCATTAACAATGATCTTTCACTAATCGATAGATTCTGGCATTCAACCGGATGTCTGGAAAATTGCAAATGTTACTCCGCTATTTAAGAGGGATGTAAGGCAGCAGGAAAGAAAGTATACACCTGTTAGTCTGACTTCAGTGGTTGGGAAGTTGTTGGAATCGATTGTTAGAGATGAGATTGCGGAGTACCTGGAGGCACATGACAAGATAGGCCAAAGCTGGCATGGTTTCCTGAAAGGAAAATCCTGCCTAACTAACCCACTGCAATTTTTTGAGGAAATTACAAGCAGGGTAGGCAAATGAGAGGCAGTAGATGTGGTGTACTTGGATTTTCAGAAAGCCTTTGACAAGGTGCCACACATGAGCTGCCTAGCAAGATAAGATCCCATGGAATTACAGGAGAGTTACGAGCAAGGATGGAGCATTGGCAGATCAGCAGAAAACTGAGAATGGGAATAAAGGGATGCTATTCTGGCTAGCTGCTTGTTACCAGTGGAGTTCCACAAGGGTCAGTGTTGGGAACACTGCTTTTTACAATGTGTGTCAATGATTTGGACTATGGGATTAATGGATTAGTGGCTAAATTTGCCAATGATTCAAAAATAGGTGGAGGAGCAAGTAGTGTTGAGGAAACAGAGAACCTGCAGAGAGACTTAGATAGTTTAGGGGAATGGGCAACGAAGTGGCGAATGAAAAACAATATTGGAAAGTGTATGGTCATGCACTTTGGTGGAAGTAAAAAACAGGCAGTATATTATTTAGATAGGGAGAGAATTCAAAATGCAGAGATGCAAAGGGACTTAGGAGTCCTTGTGCAAGATACCCTAAAGGTTAACCTCCAGGTTGAGTTGGTGATGAAGAAAGCGAATGCAAAGTTGGCATTCATTTCTAGAGGTATAGAATATAAGAGCAGGGATGAGATTTTGAGGCTCTATAACGCACTCGTGAGACTACGCTTAGAGTATTGTGTGCAGATTTGGGCTCCTTATTTTAGAAAGGATATGCTAACATTGGAGAGGGTTCAGAGAAGATTCATTAAATGATTTCAGGAATGAAAGTGTCACTGTATGAGGAACGTCGGGCAGCTCTTGAACTGTTTTCCCTGAAATTCAGGAAAATGAGGGGGGATCTCATAGAAACATTCTGATTGTTAAAAGGCCTGAACAGATTAGATATAGCAAAGTTCTTTCCCATGGTAGGGGAGTCCAGGACAAGAGGGCACAACTTCAGGATTGAAGGATGTCCATTTAGAACAGAGGTGCAGAGAAATTACTTCTGTCAGAGGGTGGTATATCTGTGAAATTTATTGCCATGAGCAGCTGTGGAAGCCAAGTCATTGGATGCATTTAAGGCAGAGAGAGATAGGTTCTTGATTAGCCAGCGCATCAAAGGGAATGGGGAGAAGGCAGGGGAGTGAGGATGACTGGAAGAATTGGATCAGCCCATGATTGAATGGTGGAGTAGACTTGATGGGCTGAATGGCCTACTTCTGCTCCTATATCTTATGGTCTTATAGTCCTGGCTTTTATGCTGCGGTACTGTTTCCCGGATAGTAGCAGCTGGAATAGATTGTGATTGGGGTGACTCGGGTCCCCAGTGATCCTTCGGGCCCTTTTCTTGCACTTGTCTTTGTAAATATTCTGAATCATGGAAAGTTCACAACTACAGATGCACTCGGCTGTCTTCACCACTCTCTACAGAATCCTGTGATTATGGGAGATAAAGTTCTCATGCCAGGATGTGATGCAACCAGTAAGGATGCTCTCAATTGTGCCCTTGTGGAAACTTCTTAGGATCTGGGGGCACTTACCAAACTTCCTCAACCATATGAGGTGAAAGAGGCACAGTTGTGCCTTTTTCACCACACAGCTGGTACGTACAGACCATGTGAGGTTCTTGGTGATGTGGATGCCGAAGAATTTAAAGCTGTTTACCCTCTCAACCCCAGATCCATTGATGTCAATAAGGGTTAGCCTGTCTCCATTCCTCCTGTAATCCACAACCAGCCACTTTGTTTTTGCAACATTGAGGGAGAGGTTGTTTTCTTGACACCACTGTGTCAGAGAGATGACTTCTTCCCTATAGGCCTCCTTGTTATTTTTTGAGATTAGGCCAATCAATGTAGTGTCATCAGTAAATTTAATTAGCAGATTAGAGCTGTGGATGGTGACACAGTCATGGATATACAGGGAGTAAAGGAGGGGACTTGGAATACAGCCCTGAGGGTCTCCTGCATTGAGATACAAGGTGAAAGACTCAGCAAATATCTTCAGAGGTACTACGGTAGTGTGGCGATTCGAGCAACACTATTGCAGCTCAGGGCATCTGAATTCAGGTTCAATTCCGACATCCTTTGTAAGAAAGTTTATGCGTTCTTCCCATGTGCATGAGTACTTCCTCCAGGCACTCCGATTTCCTCCCACATTCCAAAGACATTCCAGTTAGTAGTTTAATTGGTCATCATAAATTGTCCTGTGATGATGCTCGGCTTCAATCAGTGGGCTGGAAGGGCCTCTCTGCACTGTATCTACACAGAAAATAAATAAATAATCAAAATGGAGAAAGACTTGTTTCCAGTGGCATTCTTCATCTACGTTTTGTTCATAGAATTCTTTGTTTTTTTATACTCCATTTTATATCAATGTTTGAATTAATTACATTCATGTATAGAGTTGTTCAATTACAATAGGGACGCAAAGCTTCCCAGGACTTTGCAATTGACAGTTTTCCTTTCCCTTCCTTTATCTCCGTTTTTTTTTCAGCTTTATTATTTTTCCAGTCAAAGATTTTTTACAAGCTAATTTATCATACACAGTTAGGTCATTGCGAGACTGATTAGGTATTGTCCTTAACAATTAATGACGTGGCTTCGGTTGAGGTCTGATACATTGGAACATACATGAAGTACACATTGGCGCCCAGTGTGCCCTTCTGCTGTTGTAGCCCAGCCACTTCAAGGTTTTTGATGTGCTGTGCAGTTCAAGTTGCTCTTCTGCACACCACTGTTGTAACAGGTGGTTATTTGAATCAATCTGGTTATTCTCCTCTGACCTCTCTCATTAACAAGGCATTTTCGCCCAGAGAACTGACGCTCACTGAAATTTGTTTGGTTTTTTGCATCATCTTCTATAAACTCTAGAGATTGTTCTCCATGAAAATCCCATGCGATTAGCAGTTTCTGAGATACTCAATCCACCCTGTCTATCATCAGCAATCATTCTGTTGTTGATTGAATGAAGGCACTAGAGAAAATTACTGGTAGGTATGAGACAGCCCCTTTTGTTAGCTAAACAAGATATAACAGGTACCATATGGAGATGCTTTCAGTCGAGAGGTCTACCTATGCCCAACACTACACATATTTTATGTGCTAAATATCAAAGAAAATTTAGGACAATTCAAACAAATCCATAATTATAATCTTCCCACTATCACAGCCAAAATTTGTTGATAACTGTCGCATGCATGCAATGGAGTGTTGATTGGACTGATGCATATGCAGATAATGAGTAAAGTGCCTATTTCCTGGTCTGCCAAGTCTGTAAACCTATTATTCCGAGCTGCATTAAAATCAAATCCACTATCCATATTCAGGTGTGGTGGCAGAAATTATCTGCTAAATGTGTTAAACCCAAAAATCGCCCTAGCAATTTCAAGTCAAAATCACTTAGATTATATTTCTTCTTCCCATCCTGTTGTTTGATCTGAACAGCAAATGAGCCTCTTGACCATGTATGCATGCTTTTATCCATTAAGTTGTTGCCATATGATTGGCTGACTTCACTGCCACAAAATCACTCACTGGCTGTGTATCCCTTGGACATGGTGTTCACTGCAGCCTGGCCCGTGTGCAATCTTTTGCCGAAAGCTCCGATCCTAGTACTTCCGTGTGCCACAGCATGACCCATTACCAGAAGTGTGTAGCTTCACTCACAGAACAACTTCAAGAATAGATGAGACATCTGTTACATAACCGGCAACAATGAACATTAATCGAGACAGGTTTTATGAAAACAACCAAGCATTTATTAAACACATATAAACGATAAGGGAAAAAAAAACAAAGGAAAACTTTAACTGGAGATTAAACAGGTACGCAGCCGTTCATCAACTCCACTCAGCTCTGGTTCTTAAAGCGTTATATGCAAAAACAGTTCTTAAAGTTATACAGTCAGATATAGTTCTTAAAGCGGTAACTTCGAAAGTCCAACAGTTTTACGCATTCAATTGGGTGAGACTTCTCTGGAGAAAGATATCTTCACCGATGCACCTTTACTGCTGGTTCTGTCCACAGGATTCCCGATGCCGGAATTAAACAGTTTAAATCGACTGAACTTAAATTCTTTTTAGAGAGAGAGCGTTTTTGCATTAATTCATTGCGCTATTGCAAGAGTTATCTCAACGCAGGTTCTCTCCAACGAAGACTCAATAAGGTCGATCCTTTATTAAACTGCCAAACGATGCCGACTTCTCTCGATCCTTCACTTTGACGACTTCTTCAATCTCCCTTCAAAACTGTCAGAATTGAGTAAGTTGGCACTTCCAGCCACAAATTCCCAGTCCAAATACAATATCTTGTAAGAGAACACACCTTCCGTTTAAAAAATGAAACTGCGTCACAAAAACAAACACGCAACAGAAACGGGAGCACAACACGTTCTAACTGGAAATCTACAAACTCAAAAACCTACTATGTCACCTGAGTCGACCCTTATATAGTCACGGGGCACATGTCATCACCTGACCTCACATCGGCAGGAAAATCACATCAGGTGACCTCCAAAAGACCATTACAGCATTCTCACAAAAAAAAAACAGATCTCTTTGAGCATGTAACACTTCATGTCTGGATTTACTGGCTGTCGAAGCTTGGATGTTATGTGAATGTCATAACCATTCAACAACACCGTGAAACATAAATAAGATTTCCTTTTAGTTTTCATTTGAAGAGCTATAAAGCACATTCACACTCGAAATTCATGAATGTAATAAATATACAATAAGATAAATAATTTAAAGGCTATTTACCATTTAGCATTCCCTCAGGATATGATGTTTTCAATTGATCTGGATGGAAACAACTATGCTTATGATAGACTCAGCAGACAGGTGTTTGGTATGAGAATAGTGAGGCTTGGAGAGGATTTATTTTGAATCCATATGTGTATGTGTATTGGTGTATTATTGCTGCATGTACCAAGATACAATGAAAATTTTGTCTTGTATACTGTTTATACAGACCAATTCCCACAGTGCATTGACACAGAATAAGGTAAAATGATAACAATACAGAATAAAGCTACTGACAAAGGATAGTGCGAGTAAACGGTAAAGGCCAATTCATAATAAGGTAGATTGGAAGCTTAAAAGTTTGTTTTATTGTATAGGTAGTCTTGTCAAGAGTCTGATAACAGTGGGATTGAAGCTGCCCTTGTGTATGGTGGTGCATGCTTTCAGGTTTCTGGGAAGTAGCTTCTTCCCCTAGGCCTTATTGAACTCCCTGACATTACCCAGGTCTCATCATGCGTGAAGCACCAATAGTGTTATACTGTTCACTTTTTAACTTGTATAGTTTTCATAGAACCATGTCACTAAGCACCTTATCTCCTTTCTGTACTCCGACTTATCATTATTTGAGATGCAGCCCACTACAGTGATACAATGTTCAAGCGTAGATGGAGTTGGGGCAGAATCTATCTACTCAGTCATGATTGTACAGGGAGTTAGGTAGGGGGTTGAAGATGCGACCTTGTGGAGCATTAGTGTTCAGAGTAATTGTGGCAGAGGTGCTGCTGCCTTTCCTTACTGATTGCAGTCTGTGGTCAGAAAGTGAGACATTAACTCCCAGGTTCTGGATTTCGCCAATGATTTTGTTTGGAAAAATAGTATTGAAGGCAGAACTTAGTCAATAAACAATAGTTTATCATATATGATTCTACTGTCCAGATGCTCCAGAGGTGAGTGTAGAGCCAGGGAGATAGCGTCTGCCATGTTTCATCAGTAGGCAAAATGCAATAGGTCGAGGTTATCTGGAAAGCTGGAGTTCATGTGTGTCTTGAACATTCTGTCAAAGCACTTAATCATGGAAGATGTTAAAGGTACTGGGTAGTAGTCATTAAGGCATTTTATCTTGTTTTTCATGGATACTGGGATAATAGTGGTCATCTTAAAGCAGGAGAGAACCACAGCCTGAAGCAGAGAGAAATTAAAAATAACTGAAAATAGCCCTGCCAGCTGATTTGCACATGTTCTAAAGACATGACCAGGGACACCATCTGGGCATGATGCTATCTAGGGGTTCACCTTCCAGAAGACTGATCTTATGTCCACGATGGTGACTGTAAATTAGGTGCAAGACTGTCAGGGTAGACAATGACGTATCACTTCTTATTTGTTCAAAATGTGCATAGAGTGCCCTAAGGTCATCAGGAAGGAGTGCACTGCTGTCAGCAATACTACCTGACTTTGATTTGTAACCCAATATTGTATAAAAGCCCTGCCACAGCTAATGGCTGGACTGAAACTCAGCTTTGGACTTCATTTCTGAGAGGCAGTATCTTGATTTCTATAAAGATCAGGGTTACATGATTTGAAGATTTGAGATTCAAGATTCAAGATTTTTTATTGTCATTTGTCTCTAGGCAAGTGTGAAGGAGAATGAAATGGTTGTTACTCTCGATCTGATGTAGCATCAAAAAACAAGAAGCATTAAAACACAATAAATACAAATACATAGATTAATTTATATACATAAACTGATTGTGGGTACATAAAGCATCACTATCTTATGTTGATATGTATATGTGCTATCTCTGTTTTGTGCTGTGTGTGCCTGTTGGTACAGTGTTCTGTCCCTTGGCCCCAGAGTAACACTGTTTTGTTTGGCTGTGTTCTTGAGTATTCATGTACGGTTGAATGACAATTAAATTTAAACTACCAACTATGAGGTAAGTACATGTATACACACACACACCCACACACACACACACACACACCCACACACACACACACACATATTATATATATATATATAATATGTCTGTATATAAAGTGACTCTGATGGGAAATTATAAAGTAGTGGTGGTGGGGGATGTGCTGAAGTTGGCTCATGAGTGAAGACAGAATGGATGGAAAGATATAGACCTAGACCTTAGATGAAAGCAGATCGCCTGGTTCATCCCTGATTGCCAGTCTGAAAACATATTGTATCTCGATATGTGATTTAGTTGCTTACCCAATGGACGAGAGGAATGATTATTCCATGTGGATCATTCTTGGAAATCATATGATTGTACAAAGTATAAGCACAGTCGGTGATGAGCCATGCCTGGTCAAATTTTTAATATTGTTTGACTCAATCCAGAAGTGACACAAATCACATTGTGTTACATGTGCAAATTTCTGAAGTTTATTTGGTGAACGCATCAGGCCAGGCAGCATCTCTAGGAAGAGGTGCAGTTGACGTTTCAGGCCGAGACCCTTCGTCAGGTCTGAAACGTCGACTGCACCTCTTCCTAGAGATGCTGCCTGGCCTGCTGTGTTCACCAGCAACTTTGATGTGTGTTGCTTGAATTTCCAGCATCTGCAGAATTCCTGTTGTCTGAAGTTTATTTCTTAGTTTTCTAATTTCATATAATTAGTATGTAATTTCATATAATTTGTACCTCATTTAATTCAGCCTCTCCTTTATGTATTAAGTAAAAGCAAGCAAGTTGTGGGAGTTTATAAATCCCAAACACTCAGAACAAGTATGTCTATACTTTTTGATTAATTATATTAATTAACATTAATGCAATGGACATAAAAGCTAAACTTGGATAAATGACAGTTTTATTATAATTATTTTTGGCCTACTTTTCGCATGGCTAATTAATTTGCTTGTCCAATAAAAGGCACTTTTTAAAATTAAATGACTAAAATTACACATCACAAGTTTTAGTTTACAAGCAATTTGCACATTCATGTGAAAGTCTTTTTGAATGCAATTTTAATGGTGTTATTAAGTCTTTTCAAATGTGAGCTACACAGTTGTGTGTGATTCATAATTTAATATAATTTAGTTTCTAGCTTTAAAACATTTTTTGTCTCATTAAATGAACTGATATTATTGTGGTCAGTACTACAAACATTGTATTGTTAAAGGTGCTAAGTTTGAATTTTGGCTCCACAATACCTTAATTAGCTTAATGGTTATGGATCTCAGAATTACATATGGATAATTAGTTGGTAATTTCTTTCAGGTCTGTAAAATGGTCAACATCATCTGATTTTTATATAGTCATTGTCAACATGATCCTGTGGATAGACTTCTCTTTTACTTGAATATGTGAAACATTCAGATACGGTACAGAAGATGGAGAGGTTAAAGGTGTATTGTGGCTTCATCTGCCATAATATGCATATATTTTATAACATACATTCCATCACTGTCATGATTTTGTGAAAACTGAGGATCTTTCTGTCTCTTCTCATAGTGCACCATACTCCAGACTTTCCAACAGTGCAAAATACTTGGTGAGATTCTGGGGGCACTGAAGAAGAGGGCCAGGAAGCAGCAAGATGTTTCCAGCAAAAAAAAATGTCAGTTCAGATGTTAGCAGTTAGAGTTCCAGCCGCAGATCATAGAAGTATGCTTTCCTACGTATGCTTATATTTGCTCAAGAGAACTTCCACTGTCACTCACAATCCATGCAATGAACTGACATTGAAGTAATATTTTCCCTTCCATAATTATAAGAGTAAGACTTCATATCATTTGAAGAGACTGCAAATATCTTCTAGTCCATTCCTAGTTCATTTAAAACATGTTTCCCAGTATACAGCTGGCCTGAAAGGGAGCTGTAATTCCCATTGGATGACAATTTCCCTGAAAGGCCATCAAAAGAAATCAAATGAATAGTGGTCATTGAATAAATATGGATCAGAAATTCTAAGTATTGGGTGGGAATTGGAAAAGCTATTACAATGGAATCCTACACAAGGTTTGACACATTTAATCAAGTTTTTTTGTGTAAATTGATATTACTGTATTTATCTATTTCCCTTAATTCTGCAGGGTAGATAACAAATTATGCATTTAGCTAAAGACGGATGTTAAATTATTACTGTACTCTTGTAATTCCTCACAATCTAATATGTTTGTGTCTTTATGATGATGGCATTTACATGTCTTCAGCAGATATTTTTTGTAGCTAAATGGTTCTTGAGGCAACTGCCAGAACCATCTGACTTAAAAGATTTTCTCATGAAGTCATTACAGTGTGATAAGCCTAAAGCAAAGTAAAACTTTGCTACACTATATTTGTCAGCCATATTAAATACAAATGCCCAGAGAGGAATTCTACCAAAAGAATCTTCTGTACCATGACAAAAGCCTGGAGAGAAAATAAAGATTAATTAATAGAGAAATGGACATATCATTTAGGAAAATCTAGAAAGTGGAAGAGAATATGATTTAATAGTTAGCCATAAATCATTAGGCTTCAAACTGTCATTCATCTTTAAGGAGTCTAAAGTTAGCTGTACTGGTAAATTTTCTATGAAAGAAAGCTATTTAATTGTGGTTTAAGGCACTGTATATTATCATTAGGAACATCTTAGACTGAAAACTTTATTTTCATATTGGGATATTCCATCTCATTTAGACCGTAAGATAGAGGAGCAGAATTAGACCATATGGCCCAATGAGTCTGCTCCATCATTCAATCATGGCTGATCCTTTTCTTTGTCTCCTCCTCAACCCCAGTTCCTGGCCTTCTCCCTGTAACCTTTGATGCTATATCCAATCAAGAACCTATCAATCTCTGTCTTAAATACACCCAATGGCCTGGCCTCCACAGCTGCATGTCGGCACAAATTCCACAAATTCACCAACCCTTGGCTAAAAAAAAATTCTCCACATCTCTGTTTTGAAAGGGTGCCCCTCTACCCTAAGGCTGTGCCCTCTTGTCTTAGACTCTCCCACCATGGGAAACATCCTTTCCACATCTACTCTGTCTAGGCCTTTCACCATTCAAAAGGTTTCACTGAGATCCCCCCTCATTCTTCTGAATTCCAACAAGTATAGACCCAGCGCCATTAAACATTCTTCGTATGATAACCCTTTCATTCCTGGAGTTATCCTTGTGAGCCTCTTCTGGACCCTATCTAATGCCAGCACATCTTTTTTTTTAAGATTACAGGCCCAAAACTGCACACAATACTCCAGGTGAGACCTCACCAGTGCCTTATAAAGCCTCAGAATCACATCCTTGCTCTTGTATTCTAGACTTCTTGAAATGAATGCTAACATGGCATTTGCCTTCCTCACCACCAACTCAAATCTGCAAGTTAACCTTCAAGGTGTTCTGAACAAGGACTCCCAAGTCCCTCTGCATATCAGATTCCTGGATTTTCTGTGCATTTAGAAAATACTCGGCACATTTATTTCTACTACCAAAGTGCACGGCCATGCATTTTCCAAAATTGTGTTTCATTTGCCACTTTCTTGCCCATTCTCCGAATCTGCCTAAGTCCTACTGCAGCCTACCTGCTTCCTAAATACTACCTGCCCCTCCACCAATCTTAGTATCATCTGCAAATTTGGCAACAGAACCATCTATTCCATCATTTAAATTATTTATATACAGCAGATAAAGAAGTGGTCCCAACACTTCGAAAAACCACTGGTCACTGGCAGCCAGCCAAAAAGGGACCCTTTTGTTCCCACTCACTGCCTCCTACCAATCAGCCAATGCTCTAACCAGGTTAGTAACTTTCCTGTAACATCATGGGCTCTTAACTTGGTAAGCAGCCTCATGTGTGGCACCTTGTCAATGGCCTTCTGAAAGTCCAAATATACAACATCCACCACACCCCCCTTATCTATCCTACTTGTAATCTTCTCAAAGAATTCCGACAAGTTCGTCAGGCAGGATATTCCCTGAAGGAAACCATGCTGACTTTCTACTATCTTGTCCTGTGTCACCAAGTACTCCATCACCTCATCCTTAACAATTGACTGGTAACATCTTCCCAACCACTGAGGTCAGGCTAGCTGGTCTATAATTTATTTTCTGCTGCCTTCCTCATTTCTTAAAGAGTGGAGTAACATTTGCAATTTTCCAGTCCTCTGGTACCATGCCAGAGTCCAGTGATTTTTGAAAGATTATTTCTAATGCCACCACAATCTCTAACGCTACCTCTTTCAGAACCCTAGGGTGCAGTTCATCTGGTCCAGGTTACTTATATACCTTTAGGACTTACAGCTTTTTGAGCACCTTCTCTCTTGTAACAGTAACTGCACCTACTTCTCTTCTTTCACATACTACAACATCAGGCATATTGTTAATGTCTTCCACAGTGAAGACTGACTCAGAACACTCATTTGTTCATCAGCCATCTCCTTGTCCCTGTTATCTTTCCTCCTGCTTCATTTTCTAGCAATCCTGTATCCACTCTCATTTCTCTTTTATTTTTAACATACTTGAAAAAACTTTAACTATTCACTTTGATATTACTTGTTAGCTTGGTTTCATATTTCATCTTTCCGTTCCAATATTTTTTTAGTTGCTCTCTGTAGGTTTTTCAAAACTTCCCAATCCACTTTCTTCACACTAATTTTTGCTTTGTTGTATGCCTTTTCTTTTGCCTTTACAATAGCTTTGACTTTCCTTGTCGGCCATGGTTGTACTATTTTGCCATTTGAGTATTTCTTCATTTTTGAAATGCATGTGTCCTGCACCTTCCTCATTTTTCATAGAAACACACGGCATTGCTGCTCTGCTGACATCCCTGCCAGCAGCTCCTTCCAATTTACTTTAGCCAACTTCTCTCTCATACCACTGTAATTTCACTTACTCCACTGAAATACTGCTACATCAGACTTTACTTTCTCCCTGTCAAATTTCAAGTTGAACTCAATCATATTGTGATCACTGGTTCCTAAGGATTCGTTCCCGAATCAACTCCGGTTCATTACATAATACCCAAACCAGTATTACTGATCCCCGAGTTGGCTCAATGAAAAACTGCTCTAAAATGCCATCTCTTAGGCATTCAACAAACTCACTCTCTTAAGATCCATTACTAACCTGATTTTCCCAATCAACCTGCATGTTAAAATCTCCCATGACTACCATAGCATTGCCCTTTTGACACGCCTTTTCTATTTCCTTTTGTAACCTCCAGTAGACCTCCCTGCCACTGTTAAGAGGTCTATATATAACTGACATCAACATCCTTTTACCCTTGCAGTTTCTTAACTCAACCCACAAGGGTTCAAAATCTTCTGATCCTATGACACATCTTTCTACTGAGTTGATACTATTCTTTACCGGTGGAGCCACACCACCCCCTCTGCCTACCATCCTATCCTTCTGATATAACGTGTAACCTTGGACATTCAGCTCCCAACTACAAACATCTTTCAGCCATGATTCAGTGATGACCACAACATCATACCTGGCAATCTGTAATATTGCAACAAGATCATCCACCTTATTTTTTTTATACTACATGCATTTAGATGCAATGCCTTGAGTACCGTATTTGCTATCCTTTCAGATTCTGCATCCCTAATGATTTCATACTCAGCCTATTGGCTGCAACTAACTCCCATTACCTGCATGCCCTTCCTGACAATCTGACTGCACACTATCTTTACTTCCCTTTTTAACCATCAGTCCTATCCTGAGTCTCTTCACTCCAGATCCCACACCCCTGCCAAGTTAGTTTAAACCCTCCCCAACAGCTCTAACAAACCTGCCTGTGAGATTATTGGTCTCCCTCAGGTTCAGGTGCAACCCGTCACTTTTGAACAGGTCATACCTCCACCAGAAGAGATCCCAATTATCCAAGAACCTGAGGCCCTTCCCGCTGCACCAGCTTCTTAGCCACACATTTATCTGCCAAATCATCCTGTTTCTACCGACACTGGCGTGTGGCACAGGCAACAATCCAGAAATTACTACCCGGGAGGTCCTGCTTCTCAACTTTCTACCTAGCTCTCTAAGTTCTCTTTTCAGGACCTCATTGCTTTTCCTTCCTATGTCATTGGTACCAATATGTACCAAGACATCTGGCTACTCCCCCTCCCACTCCAAAATGTTATGGATATGATCTGAGACATCCCTGACCATGGCACCTGCGAGGCAACATACTATCTGGGTGTCCCATTCACATGCACAGAACCTCCTGTCTGTTCCCCTCACTACTGAGTTCCCTATCACTACCGCTCCCTTCTTCTCTCTCTTTCCCTTCTGCACCAAGGACCCATGCTCAGTTCCTGTAACCCGATCACCGTGGCATTCTCCTGGGAGATGATCCCCACAAAAGTACCCAAAGCAGTTTACTTGTTTTTGAGGGAAATGGCCACAGGAGTGCTCTGCTCGAACTGCCTATTTCCATTTCTCCTGACAGTCACCCAGTTACCCGCCTCCTGCAACTTTGGGGTGACTACTTCCCTGAACTTTGATCAATTATATTCTTGCTCTCCTGTACAAGCTGAAGGTCATCCAATTGTTTTTCCAGATCCCTAACACAGTCTTCAAGGAGCTGCAGCCGGATGCACTTCATGCAGATGCAGTTCCCTGGGATATTCTATGTCTCCCAAGACTTCAACATTTGGCATAAAGAGCACACCACAGCCATTTAAATGGCGCAGTAAGAGAGGGGAGAAAAACTAAAAGAAACATTAACAGGCGTTTTACACAGAGCCGATGTCTCTTCTGAGCCGAAGTCTCCTTTGAGCTAAAGCCTGTCACTTGTAATCTTGCCACTGTCCTTTTCCTGACAATGGCCACTCTGATTATTTACTTCTTTACTTTTATTTAGTTCATAGAGCTCTGTTGACACCGCTGTTAGGTCCCATGACAAACTCCCTCGAAAATAACTGCCGCTGACCTGAGGGAAATACCTCTTGTTAGAGTTCTGTTGACGCCGCTGATAGGCCACATACAATTCTACTTGCAATTTGTCAGTAGAAGAGTGTAATCACATTTTATTTTGGAATTGAGTAGCATACCATCTGAGTGAGGTGCAACACCTTATTAGTGAATAGTTCACAGTAAATTAAAATATAAAACAAGAACACACAAAACCTTTAACCTGAAGCTCATATGATACTGATGAAAAGCCATTAACTCATCCATTATATATGCTATGTGCTTGTAGAGTATTTCCAATGTATCCATCATGGGCACTAGCCTCCTTAGTATCCAAAACATCTTCAAGAAGTGGTGCCCTAGGAAGGTGGCATCCATCATTAAGAATCCCCACCACCTCGAACATGTCCTCTTCCCATTGTTACCATCGGAAAGGAGGCACAGAAGCCAGAAGACATGCACTCAACAATTCAAGAACAGTTTCTTCCCCTCTGCCATCCAATTCCGAAATGGACATTGAACCTATGTACACTACTTCAGTACAGTTGCCCATGCTGCAAGTCTCCCCTCTCCATGACACCGATGTTGTCCAAGGGAAGGGCAAGGGCCGATACAGCTTAGCACCAGTGTCGTTGCAGAGCACTGTGTGATTAAGTGCCTTGCTCAAGGACACAACACACTGCCTCGACTGGGGCTCAAACTCAAGACTTTCAGATCGCTAGTCGAATGCCTTAACCACTTGGCCAAGTGCCCACATGTGCCCATATATATATATAAAACAATTAAAATTATATTTATACTCTCTGCAACTCAGTGTTCTTTCTCTATATTTATTCATCTTGTATTTCGTTGTTTGTAAAGTTAACAAATTTTAAAACATATGTGGGTAATATTAAACCTGATTCTGATATCAATTCATGCTGTTAAGTTGATGGTCTAGTAATCTAGAGACATTGGTTAATAATCCAGAGATATGAGTTCAAATCTCATCACTGCAGTTGGAGCATTTAATTTTAATGAATTAATAATTCAGGAAAAAATCTGTAATCATGAGCATAAAGATGATGAATTTTCATTAAAAATAACCTACACAGTTTACTTGTGTCCATTAGAGAATTGACTCTCCTTCTCAACTAACGTGGCCTATATGGGAATCTAGACCCACAGTACAGTGGTCAACTTTAACTGTTCCCCCAGGCAATCATGGATGGGTAATGAAAATGAACCTTTCTCGTGTCACACACCTCCTGTGAATAGGCATCAATATGAGTTACTCAACTTTATTGATGCAGTAACATGCTGGCACAATATACAAACACAAGCAAATTAAGCAAATACAATAGCATGTCAACATTGAAGAAGTTATATTTTCCTATGTTATTTCAGAAAATATTATTTATGTTGAATCATCTGTAGAAAGATTTATAATACTCAGTATTTGCAATCACCATTGATTTGTTTAACATCAAGGCAAGAGATTCTGCAGATATTAGAAATCCAAAGCATCATACACAAAATGCTGGAGGAACTCAGCAGATCAGGCAGCATCTATAGAAATGAATAAACAGTTGACGTTTTTGGCCGAGAGCCTTATTTGAGACTGGAAAGGAAGATGGAAGACAACAGAAAGGAAAGGTGGTGGGGGGCGGAGGGGAAGAAGGACCAGCTAGAAGGTAATAGGTGAAGCCAGGTGGGAAGTAAAGGGATGGAGAGGAAGGAATCTAAGCGGAAGAAGAGAGTAAACCATAGAAGAAAGGAAGAAGGAGGGACACCAAGGGAGGTAATAGACAGATGAAGAGCGGCAGTTTGTTGTTTGAGCAAAAAAAAATCTGCAATCAGAAATGAGAGAAGACATAGCTCACTCAGATTTGCCAGCTGAGTACATAAGCCAGTTTGGTGCTGAGCAGTGGCCAATCAGCAATCAGCACTATTGGCAAGAACAATTAAAATAAGGCACTGGCAAGTGGAGCCACTATTGTTCGAATGGGCAGTGTTGGAGTGGTTAATTGAGGCTTTAGCTCTCTGAGGCTTCAATTCTTCAAGGCTTCAGCATGGAGAGGCTTGAGTGTGAGAAGGTGAAAAAGTTGTAGATAGATTTTTCCCCAGTGTATTTATTGATTCCTTCTTTATATTTGCACAGTTAGAATGGCAGGCATGCTAAGCAGGATAGTTGAATGCTCCTCTTGTGGGATGTGGAAAGGCAGGGAGACCTTCAGTGTTCCTGACGACTTCAACTGCAAGAAGCACATCCAGCTGCAGCTTCTAACACTCTGCATTAAGGACTTGAAGCTGGAACTGGTTGAATTCAGGAAGCTGAGGGGGTAATAGCCAGGACATATAGAGAGGTAGCTACATCCAAGGTGCAGGTCACAGGAGACTGGGTGACAGCCAGGAAGGAGAAAGGGGTTAAACAGTAAGTGCAGAGTACCTCTGTGGTTAAGCCCCTCAAACATAGGTATACCACTTTGGATACTGTTGAGGGGATGATCTGGTAGAGGCAAGACCCTGCGGTCAGGTCTCTGGCACTGAGTCTTAGTCTATGGCTCAGAAGGTAAAGGGGGAGAAGAGTTGAGCTATGGTGACAGGGTATTTGTTAGTTGGGGGAACAGAAAGGAGGTTCAATGGACGAGAATCTCCTGGATGATATGTTGCCTCCTGGGTGACAGGATCTAGGACATCTTGGGTTAAATGCTTAGTGTTCTTAAATGGGAGGGTGAGCAGTCAGAAGTCATGGTCCATGCAGGTCCCAATATCATAGGTAGGAGAGTAATGAGGTTCTGCAAAGTCAGCTCAGGGGGTTTGTTGCTAAGTTAAAGGACAGGATCTCCGAAGTTGTGATGTCAGGATTGCTACCTGTGCCACATGCTAGAAGAGCCAGAAATAGGAAAATACATTGCTAAGGATTTGATGTAGGAGGGGAGCTGTCAGGTTTTTGGATCATTTGGTCTCACAGGGAAAATTGGACCTGTACAGAAGAGAAGGTTTGTCCCTGAACTGGAGGGGAAACTAATATCCCAGTAGGAAAGTTTGCTTATACTGCATGGGAGGTGGTGAAGGCGGGTGGGGGGGAGGCTTAAACTAGAGTTGCAGGGAGATGGGAACTAGAGTGCCAGAAGAGATAGTGGAGAGATTGTGGATACAATCTCAGACAAAGATTGTGGTTAAAATCTCAGACGAAGCCAGGAATCTAAAGGTTGAGCATGGTGCGACTAACGGCCTGAGCTGCGTATATTTCAAAGCAAGGGAGTTATATAGGAAAGGCAACTGAGGTCAGGGCATGGATCAACACATGGAATAATGATATTGTAGCCATTGACAAGACTTGGTTGCAGGAGGGTCAGGACTGTCAGCTCAATATTCTGGTGTTTGGTTGTTTTAGATGCAAAAAAGAGGGGTTGGCGGGGTGGCGTTACTAGTCATGGAAAATGTCACAGCAGTGCTCCGTCAGGGCAGACTGGAGAACTCATCTAGTGAGGCTTTGTGGATGGAATGAGGAATAAGAAAAGTATGACCATGTTAATGGGACTATGTTATAGACCACCCTACAGTCCATGGGATTTAGAACAAATTTATTACGAGATTGCAGACTGGTGCAAAGAAACATCAGGTTGTGATAGTAGGTGATCTTAACTTTCCATATATTGACTGGAACTCCCATACGGTAAAAGCTCCAGATGTGATACAGCTTGTCAAATATGTTCAGTTCTTTAATCAGTACATAGAACTCCCAATGAGAGAGCGTGCGATATTTGATCTGATTTTGGGGACTGAAGTATATAGGTGTATAGCGTGTCCAGGGAGGGGTAGCACCTATGGTGGTGGGCTTGTCGTGCTCCATCCAGGGGCAGCTCTCCACCTTTGGTGGCCATCTGCCACCCAGCTAGCTCTCACCTGTGGCTCCAAGTAACTGTTTGCTTGTGACAGTGGCCACACCTTGATACAGCACTTCAACAGGTGGGCTAAGCCAGGTGTGGGTAGCAGGGAACCTCCAACCCTAGTGAGATAAGTGTGTATCTACCCCAGCATGCAAAGCCAGTTCCGGTGGACTGGGCGGGTGAGATGAACTACAAGATCCAAAGCCCAAGAAGGCAGCGCTGCGATACTTTGTGAAGAGCGAAGGGCATGACAAGGCACAGAAGATGTCATGGCTATCCACTGCAGCTGAGGAAGCCTTCAGTCGTGATGGTACTTTGTACCATTGGGCCAAGATTTTTGAGGCTGAGAGAGTAGCACTGCCCCAGTGCAATGGCTTTTTCACTATAAAACTCCTCCCACACAGGTTATGTTATTGTCGGAAACGACGGATAACCAGCACACACACACACACACACACAATGAGACCAGGGAAATGACAGAAGATGAGCATAATGCCATCAGTTCCAAAGTACATATGGAAAGGGATTGGTCTGGTCTGTGGGTTCAGATTCTAGATTGGACAAAGACCAATTTTGATGGTATTAGGAATGGTCTGGCATGTGTGGATTTGGATTGGTACAGGCATATTTTCTGGCAAAGGCGTACTTTGGTAAGTGCGAGGCCTTTTGAAGTGAAATTTTGAGAGTACAAAGCCTATATATGCCTATCAGAATAAAAGATAAAGATAACAGGTTTAGGTTTGGGTTTTCAAGAGATCTTGTGGCCTTGGTTAAGTTACAAAAGGAAGTGCATAGTAGGTATATGCAGGTTGGAACAGATGAGATACTTGAGGAATATAAGAAATGCAAGGGAACAATTGAGAAAAAAATCATGAGGACTGAAAAAAGGATAAGGTTGCCCTAACAGACAAGGAGAAGCAGAAGGGACTCTACAGATATGTGAAGAGTAAAGGGATTGCAAGGGACAAAATTGGTCCTCTGGAAGATGAGAATGGTAATCAATGCATGGAGCCAATAGAGATACAGGGATCTTAATGGATTTTTTGCATCTGTATTTACTTGGGAGATGGATACAGAATTTATAGAAGTGAGGCAAAATAGAAGTGTGGTAATGAACCTTATACAGATTGCAGAGTAAGAGGTGTTTGGTGTCTTGAGGCAAATTGGGGTGGAAATACCCCCAGGACCGCTCGAAGTGTGACCTTGGACCCTGTGGGAGGCAGGTGCAGAGATTGCAGGGGCCCTAGCAGAGATATTTAAATCATCTTTGGTGACAGGTGAGCTACCGGAGGGTTGCAAATGTTGTTCCACTATTAAAGAAAGGCTCTCAGAAGAAACCAGGAAATTATCGGCCAGTAAGCCTGACATCAGTCATGGGAAAGTTATTGGAAGGTATTCTAAGGGACTGGATATGTGAGTGTTTGGATAGATGGGGTCTGATTTGTGATAGCCTACATAGCTTTTGTGCATGGTAAGTCATGTCTAAATCATCTTATTGAGTTCTTCAAGGATGTTACCGGGCATGTTGATGAAATCAAAGCAGTAGCTGTTGTTTACATGGAGTTTAGCAAGGCATTTGACAAAGTCTCACCTGGGAGGTTGATTAGGTATGTTCAGTTGCTTGGCATTCAAGATGGGGTAGTAAATTGGATTAGATGTTGGTTTTGTGAGAGAAGCCAGAGGGTGGTAATAGATAGTTGCCTCTCTGTCTGGAGGCCTGTGACTCATGACCGCTGCAAGTATCATCATCTATATGAACAAACTGGATGATAATCTAATTGACAAATTTGCACATGACAGCAAGATTGGGGATGTAGTGTACAGCAAGGAATACTATCAGACCTTGCAGCGGGATCTGGATCAGCTGGAAAAATGAGCTGAAAAATGGCAAATGTAAATTAATGCAGACAATTATGAGAGACTGCACTTCAGTCAGACAACCAAAGTAGGTCTTATGCAGTGAACTGTAGGGTACTGTGGAGTGCAGTAGAACAAAGGGATCTAGGAATACAGGTTCATACACTAGACAACAATTTTTTTCAAAAGTGTTGCTTCCTCAGAATTTTTTTTTGTTTATGATAGACTGCTTGAAGATGAACACAAACATAATTTAAGACTACTTGTATCGTGCAGGAATTTGGAGAAACAACAAATTAAATTTTATTGAATATAATGTGTTTAATTGCATAATAGTACTGATGCTTTGCCTTAGTTCAACTAAGTTAAAAAAAATTGTTAATGATTCTGATTTGTACTTAGTGTCTGAGGCTTCTCGCTTAAGTGTCCAACAATAATTCGCCAGCATTTGTGGATTGCAGTTGCCCTGGTATCTTTTCTCCATGGCCGTAATGTTTTGGTGAAACCTTTCACCGTGCTCGTCACTAACAGCACCAAGACCTGCAGGGAAGAAGTCTAAATGGGAATGCAGAAAATCAGTCTTTAGTGACATGTTGCATTTCATGGTTTTATATGCTTGAAGCATGCTTTCAACCAGCTGCATGTAGTTTAGTGCTCTGTATATGCTGAGAAAAATTTCAACAACTTCCTTGAATGCCTTCCTTGATTTTCTCTGGTCCCACTAGAAATTCTTCAAATTGCCTGTCATTGATGACCTGTTTGATTTGTGGACCAACAAAAAATGTTTTCCTTAATCTTGGCATCAGTTATTCTGGGAAGCATCTGTCTCAAATATCGAAATCCTTCATAGAAATTTTTGTGCCTGGTGATAGCAAATTCTATCTTTACAGCCCTGAACCCAATACTTATTACTAAAACCTGTCCTGCCATGCAGCATGCCTGGACAAAATAGGAAGCTTTCCAGCTTACATTGTGGGCAACATGTTAGTTGACTTGAATTATGAATTGAAAGAATAAACATAAGCGATTTCAAAAATTGGTGCATGATAGGGAAATTTTGTGGTGATTTTCACGATCAGTAGCCCAAGATACATAAGATACACCTAAAGGTATTCAGGAAGCAAAATCTTTGCTGTCCAGTGTAATTCATTGAAAGTGGCTGCACAGGTGGATATCGCCATTAAGAAAGCTTTTGGCATACTGGCCTTCATTAATCAATGTATTTTGTACAGGTGATGGGATGCTATGTTAAAGTTACATAAGACATTAGTGAGACCTAATTTGGAGCATTGTGTGCAGTTTTGGTCACCAACCTTCAGAAAAGGTGTAAATAAATTTGAAAGAGAAAGTTTACAAGTATGTTGTTGGGACTGGAGAACTTGAGTTACAGTATAAGGAAAGATTGAATAGGTTTGGGCTTTTGAAGTTCAAGGGAAGATTTTATACAGGTATGCAAAATTATGTGAGATAGGGTAAACACATTGACATTGGGTGGGACTACAACTACAGAGCATGGGCTAAGGGTGAAAGGTGAAAAGTTTATGGGGAACATAAGGGGAAACTTCTTCACTCAGAGGATCACAAAAGGGTGGAACGAGCTGCCAGCACAAGTGCTGCATGCAAACTCAATTTCAATGTTTGAGAAACTTTGGATAGGTACATGGATAGTAGTGGTATTGATGGCTATGGTCTGGGTGCAGGGCATTGGGACTCGGCAACTTAAGTGGTTTGGACGGAGGAGATCGGCCAAAGGGTCAGTTTCTGTGCCATACTTTTCTATGAGTCTATGACTGTAAGAGTTAAGGGGCCAGAGTGGGGAATAGAAGAAGTGGGAGGGGGGAGTGAAAAATTTACTGGGAGGAGTAATTGATATTCATGCCATCAGGTTGGAGGCTACCTAGATGGAATATGAGGTGTTGCTTCTCCTTCCTGAGAGTGGTCCCATCATGGAAAAAGACATGGACCGACATGTCTGAATGGGAACGGAGTTAGAAATTAAAATGGTTGACCACTGGGAAGTGTTGCTTTTGGTGGGTCCTTCCCAATTTGTGTTGGGTATGACCTATATAGTGGAGGCCACATCTGGAACATAGATATAATAGATGACCCCAACAGATTCACTGCTGAAGTGTTTGGGGAACTGAATGGCGGTAAGGAAGGGAGTAAATAGAGGGTGTAGTATTTCTGTCATTTCCAAGGTCATGTGCCAGTAGGAAGATTCGTGGAGAGGGATGATTAGACAAAGGAATTAAAGAAGGAGCAATCCCTATGGAAAGCAAAGAGCGGGTGAAGGTAAAGATGTGCTTGGTTGTAGGAACCATTGAAGATGGTGGATGTTGTGGAGAAAGATCTGTTGGATTGCTTATCCCTAGAAATGGATCACACCCCATACAATCAGAAAATTGTCTCTGATAGCATCACTAACCTCATCAAATCTGGAGAACTCCCATTCACTGCCACCAAACTCATAAGTTCTCTTCCTCCGAACCGCTCATTACTACAACTTATCCAAGGTTCACAAACATGACTACCCGAGTAGGCCCATTATCCCTGCCTGCTCCTGGACCACTGATGTTGTGTCTCGAATGTACTCTATCCCTCTTGGGTTCTCCCTTCCGACCTACACCAGTGATACGTCTCATGCTCATGATCTCCACAAGAACTTTCAATTCCCTGGCACTGGCCATCTCATTTTCATCATGGATGTCTAGTCCCTATACATTTCTTGTCAGTTTCATGAACTTTGCCTCCAACTTCCACCCTGTCTTAAATACACTTAGTCTATTCCTAACACCTCTCACCCATTTCTTGATCTTTCTGTCTCCAACTCTGGAGACTAACTGCCTACTAACATCTTTTATAAACTTACTGATTCCCACAGCCTTTACAATACTTTTTCCCCCCATGACTCCTGTAAAAATGCTATTTCCTATTCTGATTTCCTTTGTCTCCACTGCATCAGTTCCTAGGATGATGCTTTCCTTTCCAGGACATCGGAGATACTGTCCTTCTTCAAAGAATGGGGTTTTATTTCCCCCACCATTTATGCTGCCTTCATTCACACTCTCGTTTCCCAGACATTCACACTCACCCCATCTTTCTGCAGCCTTAACAGGGATAGAGTTTGTCCTGGCCTCACCTGCCACCATTCTCCATAACTTTCACCACCTTCAGCAGATCCTTCCACCAAACACATCTTAAACTCCCCTCACTCCTATTTTCCGCTTACTGCAGAGATCACTCCTTCTATGATTGCCTTGTTGATTTGTCCCTCCCCACGCATCTCCGTCCTGGCACGTATCCTTGGAAACAACAGAAATCCTACACCTGCCCATTCACCTCCGTCTGCATCTTAATCCAGGGCCCCAAACTGTTCTTCCAGGTGAGGCAACACTTCATCAGCAAATCTGTCAAGGTTGTCTATTGTATCTGGTGCTCTGATGCAGCCTGATTTAGATTGGTGAGACCCGACATAAATTGGGGAACCGCTTTTTCGAGCACATCTGCTCTATCCGCTAAAAGCAAAACTTCCAGGTGGCCAAACATTTTAATTCCTATGCCCATTCCCATACCAATATGGTGATCCATGGCTTCCTCTTTTGCCATGATGAGGCCATTCAAAGGTGGAGAAGCAACACCTCATATTCTGTCTAGGTAGCCCCTAACCTGATGGCATGAACATATAGTTCCTCCTTCCAGTAATTTTTCCCCTTCCCCTTCCCTCTTGCTCTATTCTCTACTCTTGCCTCATAACTCTTCTTCTTGCCTTCATGTCACCACCACCCACCCAGTGCCCCTCCTTCTTCCCTTTCTCACATAGTCCACTCTCTTTTCCTGTCAATTTCCTTTTTCTTCAGCCTTTTACCTTTACTACCAACCCGGTTTCACCTATCACCTTCTAGCTAGTCCTCTTTCCCCTCCCCCCCACTTTTTTATTCCGGTGTCTTCCTTTTCCTTTCTAGTCCTGAAGAAGGGTCTCGGTCTAAAAATGTCGACTCTTTCTTCTTTTCCATTGACGTTGTCTGACCTGCTGAGTTTCTACAGTACTTTGTGTGTGTTTCTAATGATTTATTTTTAATTTTCTGGATTCCAATATCAGTTTTTGAAATAATTCTCAAAGGTAAATAACAGGGAAGTATTTCTAATAAATTAACTGTTGAACAGAGCCAACAATATTAAAAACATGTATTCTCTGAAAAAAATGAAGCACAATTTGAAATGATTATGAATAACAATAAAAAAAGCGGTAGAATTTACAAAGTTTAAATTGGACTTGAAATACAATAGCAAAACAATTGTTCTGATGTTTTTAGGATTAATTTTTCACATATTCATTTGGATCAAGAACCTAAAATCCTATTGGATAATCATATTATATGGATTTTACAAATTTTGTGATGAAGGGATCTTTTAATAACTTACTCTATATCTCGTGGGGAAATGTTGGTAACTTTCCTTGGAACTGCTGGCATAAGTGCCAGATTGTTGTGATGTTTGCGTGTTGTGTGATATGTTTTGGAAATAAAAAATCCAGAAATTTGATCTCATCCTCTTCATCATCTTTTTGGACACGTTTGTCTTCTTGATTTCAAACAGTTTTTAAAATGCAGCTTTGTCATTCATGCACTTGTTGCCTCCTCCCTGCTGGTGCATTTACACCTTAATCATATCCTTATCTTTGCCCATTCAGTCTCTAACAGCTACGGCTATCAGCAGGGATGACAGTAATTAATCTGTGGACAGACAGCCTCTCCAAATTAAGCAACACACACAAAATGCTGGTGGAACGCAGCAGGCCAGGCAACATCTATAGGAAGAGGCACAGTCGACGTTTCGGGCCGAGACCCCCGAAACATCGACTGTACCTCTTCCTATAGACACTGCCTGGCCTGCTGTGCTCCACCAGCATTTTGTGGTGCTGCTTGAATTTCCAGCATCTGCAGATTTCTTTGTGTTTGCCTCTACAAATTAACTTTGTTTCAGGTTTACAGGCAACAGTTCACATTCCCTGCCATGACAGAATATTATCAGAATAATCTGACAACCAGTCTCTCATTCCCTTTGATCGAACTTCAGAAGAGTTTGTGGCTGTCTCTATTTGAAAAACTGCAAGGAATTTAATCTGTGGCTAACCCTCCTGGACTGTTCTTTTGTTGGCTGCCCCAACTGCTGAAAGGGCCCAGCTCACTTGAGTTCCCTCCCCATTCAGGCCGGGTTGGCTGCCTTCAGACACAGTGTGCAATTTCATCTCTTTCTCAGTCTGTCTCTCCATCAACTTGTGGAACTTAATGTCTCTGCCATAACTTGGATTCCCTCCTGTCTAACCAACCAGCATATGCAAAATACTGGAGGAACTCAGCAGGCGAGGCAACATCTATAGAAGACATTAAACTGCCGATCAGGTCTTGATGAAGGGTCTTAGCCCTAAATGTTGACTATTAGGCTTTCCTACAGATGCTGCCTGGCCTGCTGAGTTCCTCCAGCATTTTCTCTCTGTGTTGCTTGGATTTCCAGCATCTGCAGTTTTTCTCATGTTTGTGGTTCCCTCATGTCTATTTTCCAAACATCTTTCCGTTCTGATCTATATTATAACTAATCATTTATGTTTCAGAATCATCCTTCATTACAAACTACTGTTAACATTATGCTTTAACAAGTAATTCATGGCTTGCTGTCACACCCTCTGTGTCTTCCGCATTCATATTCCCGTTCTTTTTCCTTCTTAGGTCTGCTTCTGTTAGGAGCATCCACATGTGAAGCAACAGGCAAGTGTTCATCAATTAGATTCTCTGTAATGACTTTGCTAATGGGCTGACTCACTTGATCTGCCTTCACCCTTTGGATGTCTACGGTCCTGGATTCCTATTGTTTTCACTCAGTCGCTGACCTTGCATTTTACCAGATACATGCTGGGCTTCAAACATATTGTACACTCACATTCCTGGAGATAGGAATGACTTGAATCTTGGCTATACATTTGTGTTTTATGAGATAGACACTCTGACGATGTCACAACTTTGCAAAGTTCTTTCCAAAAGAACTAAAACTCACTCAGTTTGTTGACAACACCTAATATATATTTTAACCTTATGGAACATTCTTGTTAAGAAAAGCAATGTTTTGCTGTGTGACTATAACTGTAACAAAGGTGACTACAAATTTGCAGATGCCGCAGCTATCATTGGCAGAAGTTCAGATAGTGATGAGGAGGCGTACAGGAGTGAAATGGATCAACTGGTCAAGTGGTGCTGCAGCAATACGCTTGCACTCAATGCCAGTAAGACTGAGGAATTGATTGTAGACTTTAGGAAGGGGGAGTGGAGGGAACACACAACAGTCCTCATCAGAAGATCAGTAGTGGAAAGTGTGAGCAGTTTCAAGTTCTTTGGTGTCAACATCTCTGAACATCTATCCTGGGCCCAACATATTGATGCAATTACGAAGAAGGCACAACAGTAGTATATTTGATTAGGAGTTTGAGGAGACTTGTTTGTCACCAAAGACTCTCACAAGTTTCTACAGATGTACTGTAAAGAGCATTCCATCTGGTTGCAACAAATTCTGGTATGGAGAAGCCACCACACAGGATCGGGGGAAAAAAACACAGCAGGAAGATGCAAAGTCAGCTAACTCCATCATGGACACTAGCCACCCCAGCATTGAGGACATCTTCAAAATGCAATGCCTCAAAATGCTGGCATCTGTCATTAAAGACCCCATCGCTCAGGACATGCCATTTTCTCATTGCTACCATCAAGGAGGAGGTACAGAAGCCTAAAGCCGTACACTCAGTATTTTAGAAACAGCTTCCTCCACCTCTACCATCAGATTTCTGATTGGAAAATGCACCCATGTACATTACCTTGCTTTTTTTTTTGCTCTCTTTTTGCACTGATTTAATTTGTATATATAGTGTCCGATTTTCTTATATAACTGCATGAAAGTGTACTTAAGAGAATTGATGCAGTTTTAAAGGCAAAGGTTGGGAAATACTGATTTGATTTAGTTTTTTTTTACTGTTTACTGCTCTTTCTGATAATTTTTTTCCTATTTACAAAGTTTTCATTTCATTATTTTTGAAAATATCCTCACTTTACAGATTATTTAATATGTGAAAGTGAAGATGTTGTCAAAACAATGAAATAAACAGTTTATAAGTATCAAAAAAATACTATAAAGAGCTGTAAATGGTAAAAACTATTTGCTGTGACCTTTTGCAGAACTCCTTGTTCTTCTCTTCAGTGAAGGTACTTCATTATGGCCTTGGCCATTTGTTTGAAGTCATTGCCCTGTTACAGACTGAAGCTCGGATCAATTAGATGCCTCCCTGATGGTATTGTATGATAGACGAATTTCAGTATTGAGGATTCCATTAATTCTCTCCAGATCACCAACTCCATTTGCAAAACTGCAGCCCCAAATCTGCCGTGCTTCACTATTCACTGATCATACTCATCCATGTTGTTCTCTCCAGCTCTTTTATGGACAAACAGCCTCCTGTTTGTGCCAAAAATTTCAAATTTTGACTCAGGTCCAGAGTATTGGCTCCCATTGTTCAGCACCTTGTGTTTTTGTGAGTCAGTGCGTCTCTTGGATTTGTTTCCACTTCAGGGGAATGGGTTTGATGGCAACTCTTCCATGAAGACCACTTCCAACAAGACTTCTCTGGACTGTAGAGGGGTATACTTGGGGTCCAGTGATTTCTGTGAGTTCAGAGCTGATAACAGTGCTGGACTTCTTCCAATTTAGAAGGGACATCAGTTTGATGTAACTCCTGTCTGCTGCAATCGGTTTCCATGGCCAATCACTATGTTTCTGGTCCTCAACTTTGCCTGTTTCTTTTTGCTGCATCAGAAGAGCTTGGATAGCACACCATGAAACTCCTGTCTGTCATGCAATTTCTGCTTGTGATAGACCTTGCTGATGCAGGATGACCACTTTGTGTCTTGTTTCTATGCTCACTCTTGCCATGGTGCAGGAATTGATGATTTGAAGATGAAACTGTCACATCTGCCAAATGATGAACCTATTTTGGTGAAATACTGGAACTGGCTGAGGAGAAATGGGTTGGTTTTGACAAAGTATCTCCTGTAGAGAAATCTGCACAGGGTAAATGCAGACTCAGTATGCCGGTCAGTTGTAAATATTGGCGGCTTACTGCTGATGGAAATGCTGGCCGTAGCTCGAAGTGCAAGAATGGGAAAAAAAAACTCCTTCCATTCAAACAGGTTTGAATAGTTTATAACATGTCCATGAAAATAATTAATTGATTTTTTTTGCTAAATAGGATTTTTTTTCAGAATCTGTAGAACCACGTGTGTATTTTTTGACAAATTAATGTTTTGGAGTATATATAAGGCACGTTTTGAGTCCTTCTTTATTGCTAGGTTCTCCTTAATGTTTAAACGCTCATATTTTTGAACAATCTGTTTCCATTTGTGGAAGTTAACTTCCTACCACTTGCCTGATAGAGTTTTATTTTGGGTATTGGTTCTGAATTTCAACAGGTATACCATGCTGAAGTACATTGAAGTCTATCCAGTCTTCACTGGTGTGTGTATGTGCGCAGATAACAACTGTAATAGATTCAGTGTTGTCAGAGAGACCTTTGAGTTCAGTGGTATCGGTCATTCCCATAAACACTCTAAGTGTCCTACCTTGATGGGACTTGACCCACACTATTAACTGCTTGTAAAGTAATGAAACCATGCGGCATCCCTTTGTAATCAGAATTGATAACTGCTTTTAGTAAGTGCATTTTTTTACTTCTCTGTGGGTGGGCTGAGCAAACACTTTGGGAGATAAAGTCAAATAGGAACAATAAAACTGTTTAGTTTATGGGAACTCAAGCATAAGGGAGAATTACGACAGGACTCAATTTAATAAATACAAGATATCTTTGTGTATAATCAATAACTTCCTTTGATTCTATTATCATGTTTAAGAAAATAAATAACCACAGCCAAATAGAGAATAACTAGTTTTGTCTACATGTAGATGTAGACTACATGTAGACTAGATGTAGACTACATGTCTACTGCAGGTACTTTATAGTTATTTTAAAAACAGTAGATTTCCCTTAGGAAAATAAAACTGATTTCCTGTATGTATCTGCATTGTCATGGAATTTGTTTGTAGAATCAGAAATCTCACTGATGCAGAATGTGAAATAGAGCATTCTGAAAATAAACAGGAGCAGTTCTGGATGAATTATTTATCTGAGAAGGAGCACCATGATTTGAAACCAGAACAGAACCAAGCATATTCCCAGTAAGTGATAGAAGCAGCACATTGTATTCTTCTTCTCATGTTCAATTGAATTGTGGAATTGAATTTCAGAGGGAGAGTTCAATCCATTATCTCTATTATTTGTCATGTTTAGAACTATCAACAAAGGGCAAGTTTCTATACATCTTAAGTCTACCTGAATTCCCACTGATCCTCTTTCGATGCTGAATTTTTGTAATAGACTAACTGGAAATGAAATAATTTCTGGCTTAGCTTCCCATTGCTGTAGTTAATTGGAAATACCATCAAAGGCAGGTCATGCCTTAGGAGACTGAACTTTTTGGGCATGTGACTAAGCACATTGATGAAGGTAGAGCAGTAGATGTAGTGTATATTGAGTATGCCTGGATTTCAGCAAGGCATTTGAAAAGGTACCCCATGCAAAGCTTATTGAGAAAGTAAGGAGGCATGGGATCCAAGGGGAAATTGTTTTGTGGATCCAGAACTGGCTCGCCGACAGAAGGCAAAGAGTGATTGTACACAGGTCATATTCTGCATGGAGGTTGGTGACCGGTGGTGTGCTTCAGGGATCTGTTCTGGGACCCTTTCTCTTCACAATTTTTATAAATGACCCGGATGAGGAAGTGGAGGGGTGGATTAGTAAATTTGCTGATAACACAAAGGTTGGAGGTGTTGTGGATAGTGTGGAGGGCTGTCAGTGGTTACAGCAGGACATCGATAGGATGCAAAACTGAGCTGAGAAGTGGCAGATGGAGTTCAACCCATTATAAGTGTGAGGTGGTCCATTTTGGTAGGTTAAATATGATGGTAGAATATAGTATTAATAGTAAGACTCTTGGCAGTGTGCCGGCTGGTGGCGTAGTGGCATCAGCGCCGGACTTCAGAGCGAAGGCTCCCGAGTTCGAATCCAGCCGGCTCCCCTGGCATGGTTTCCATCCATGCTGGGTTAAGCATCAAACTAGCAACTCGACCTTGTAAAAAAGAAATTGCCTGCTACAGGAACATCAACAGCAAAAAGTTGATGGCCTACGCTCTCTCGTGAGTTTAAAAGGCAATTTCCTTCCTTCTTGGCAGTGTGGGGGATCGGAGGGATCTTGGGGTGCAAGTCCGTAGCTGCTCCGTAGGTTCACTCTGTGGTTAAGGAGGCATACAGTGCATTGGCCTTCATTAATCGTGGGATTGAGTTTAAGAGCCGAGAGGTAATGTTACAGCTATATAGGACCCTGGTCAGACCACACTTGGAGTACTGTGCTCAGTTCTGGTCACTTCACTACAGGAAGGATGTGGAAACTATAGAAAGGGTGCAGAGGATATTTACAAGGATGTTGCCTGGATTGGGAAGCATGCTTTATGAGAATAGGTTGAGTGAACTCGGTCTTTTCTCTTTGGAGTGGCAGAGGATGGCAGGTGATCTGATGGAGGTGTAAAAGTTGATGAGAGGCATTGATCATGTGGATACTCAGAGGCTTTTTCCCTGAGCTGAAATGGCTAGCACAAGAGGGCATAGTTTTAAGATGCTTGGAAGTGGGTACAGAGGAGATATAAAGGGTAAACTTTTTACACAGAGAGTGGTGAGTGCGTAGAATGGTCTGCTGGCGACGGTGGTGGAGCTTAGAAAAATAGAGGGCTATGTGTAACCCTAGGTAATTTCTAAAGTAAGTACATGTTCGGCACAGCATTTGTAGGCCAAAGGGCCTGTATTGTACTCTAGGTTTTCTATGTTTCTATGAAAAATTGCTCCAACTGGGCACTGAACTAGACTTGAAAAGAAGTGAGGTTGTTATCAATTGGATCTTTTTTGCAGATTAGTACAAGTTCACTCTCAAATTATTAACATCAGTTTAAAGTTAAGTGATATATTTCTGACAAAGATTTGTCCTTCCCACAGATGTTACCTGACCTGCTGAGTATTTCCAGCATTTTCTGTTTTTTTTTGGTGCAGCAGTTTGAAGAGCTGGTCTAAATGCTGTCTAGCTTATGATAATTCAGAAGAATTGACACTTGGGCCAAATGTTACTACTGATTGAAACAAAAGAAGATGCAATACCAATTAAAATGTCAGTTTCTTCAAAACACATAAAATTGATCGTGCACAAAAAGAAGATGCTTTCATATATGATGAAATAATGCCAATGTGCTTAATATTGCAAATGAAAATCATGGCTGTAACTTGCTAATTTTGCATTTGAAAAGTGATATCCTATTTATCATAATTTTTCTTACTTATTTTTGACTAGATGTTACCAATTACAATTGTAACCTTCAGACAAGGAATGGTGCTGAAATTAATGTGATTGACAGACAACTGGGAAGGGTCCGTAACCACATGATGGATGAGTTCTCCGGACAAGCTAACCTCATGATTGATAGGCTCCTTGGATAACTGCATGAATGACAACTACAAGGGACAGTTTAAATACATGATGGATAGGAAGCTGTCTAAATACTATGCCTGAAATCCCAGCATAAATGAATTAAATAGACCAGGCTAGTAACAATCAAGGAGGAACAGGTGGTGTGCATCAGGTGGGCATTATGCTGAAAATCATCGGCAATGGCTGCAAGTACAACTTGGTGCAATGAAAAAGCTTGAATGCTGGCATCTCTGTACAGACTTTTCAATGACAAAGTGGAAACGATAACCAAATGCTGACTCTCCATCTGATTTTCTACAGAGAGTTACAATTACAATTTATGAATTTGAATTCTAAGCGTAGTTGACCTGAAGGGTGGTATTTTGCAATGTCACCAGCACCAATGTATCAGAAAATGCTGCGCAGGGATTCAAGTCAAGTCAAGTCAAGTTAAGTTTATCGTTATTTAACTATTTTAGTCGCGCTGATATGCAACGAGTGAAAGCAACACACTGAGTCGAGCAGGGTCTGATTGAACCGTTCACTGTTTCAATCCACGCGCACTTCAGTGCCCGCTCCCAGCATCCCCCGCTTTTTGCGGGGCGGAAGTGATGTCGGCTTCCGGGCCAAGGTCTGCCTGCACTCAGAGCCCTCTCGGTTGCTGCTGGCTGTGGACTCGCCCGCGACTGCTGGAGCCAGATCGCTTGCCACGTGGGCGAGCCGCCACATGACCACACCCCCCCAAGAACCGGCGCTGGAGGTGCAGAGTCCACAGCCTGCACAATGTCAGTTCTTTTAGGTGGCCGGCCTCGTCGTCGTGGGGGTAGCACTGCAACCGGGCATTCAAAGTCCAGATGCGCTGGTTTGAGATAGTCAATGGTAAAAGTCTCTTCATGACCGCCGATGTCCAGAACGCAGGTTGTTCCATTATGGCGCACAACCTTGTAGTGTCCATCGTATGGTCGCTGCAGGGGTGGTCTGTGCACGCTTCGGCGAACGAAAACATACTTGCTCTGTTGTAGGTCCTTGGGCACGAAAGAGGGTGTTGTTCCATGATGGGACGTCGGGACTGAGACAAGTGTTCCAAGCCGCTCCCAGAATTTGGTTAGGACCGCCGTAGTTGTGTCCTCCTGGCCACGGGCTGCTGGCACAAACTCACCAGGAACCGTAAACGGGGTACCGTAAACAAGTTCGGCCGATGATGCGGCCAGGTCCTCCTCGGGTGCCGTGCAGATGTCAAGCAGCACCCAGGGGAGTTTGTCAACCCAGTCTGGGCCTCGGAGGCGTGCCATCAGGGCTGACTTCAAGTGCCTGTAGAAATGTTCCACCAGGCCGTTGGACTGTGGGTGGTAAGCAGTCGTTCGGTGGAGCTGGGTTCCGAGCAGTTGTGCCAGTGCAGACCACAGAGTTGATGTGAACTGTGACCCCTGTCTGAAGTGACGTGGGCTGGGAGTCCAAACCGTGCCACCCAGGTGGTGATCAGAACACTGGCGCATGTCTCTGTGGCCATGTCAGTGAGTGGGACAGCTTCTGGCCACCTCGTGAACCTGTCCACCATGGTGAACAGGTATCTCGCTCCTCTCAAAACCGGCCGACAATGTCCACATGGACATATTCAAGCCTCCTATGTGTCGTCTGGAAGGGTTACAGTGGGGCCCTCACGTGCCTCTGGATTTTGGAGGTTTGACAGTGCATGCATGTCCTGACCCAGTGCCCGACCTGCTTACGTAGGCCATGCCACACAAACCTGTCTGCGATCAGCCGGATGGTCACCCGGATAGAAGGGTGGGCTAAACCGTGCAAGGTGTTGAAAATGCGGCGCCTCCAAGCGGTCGGGACAATGGGCCAAGGTTGCCCGGTGGACACATCGCAAAGGAACTCATTACCTTTGGGCCCAATAGGTATATCTTCGAGGCGGAGTCCTGAGACCGCGGTTTGGTACGCCGGCATCTCGCTGTCCAGTCATTGTGCCTTAGCTAACGCCGCATAATCCACCCCCGGAGACTGAGTGGCCACCACGTTGTTCTTCCCGGAGATGTGCTTGATTGTGGTGGTAAACTCTGAGATGTACGACAGGTGGCATTGCTGGCGGCCCGACCACGGGTCCCACACTTTAGCAAACATGAAAGTGAGGGGCTTGTGGTCTGTGAAGACCGTGAACTCTCTCCCTTTCAGGAAATACCTGAAGTGCCGGATGGCAAGGTGCAGGGCCAGCAACTCCCTGTCTAAAGTGCTGTACTTAAGTTCCGGGGGTCGGAGGTGCCGGCTGAAAAAAGCGAACGGCTTCCACTGGCCTTTGATGAGCTGCTGGAGCACACCGTCAACTGCCGTGTCGGAGGCGTCCACAGTGAGGGCAGTGGGGACGTCGACCCGGGGGTGGACCAGGGGCGTGGCATTTGCTAGTATGTTCTTGGCTTGTTCAAAAGCCGCCATCTGGTGACCTCTTTGACCTTGCCGGACATCAAGCCAAATAGGGGCCACATGATCTGGGCCGCTGAGGGCAGGAAATGGTGATAAAAGTTAAATATCCCAACAAATTCCTGCACACCTTTAACAGTACTGGGTCTGGCGAATTGGCGGATGGCTTCAACTTTTGATGGCAGGGGCACAGCTCCATGACGGTCGATCCAGTGTCCCAAGAAGTCGATGGCGGGTAGGCTGAACTTGCACTTGGCGGGGTTGATAGCCAGGCCGTAGTCACTTAGGTGGCAGCAGAGCAGGCGTAAATGTGCTAGATGTTCCTGGCGGGAGCGGCTGGCGATAAGTATGTCATCCAGGTAGATGAACAGAAAGTCCAGAGCTCGCCCTACTGCGTCCATCAGGCGCTGGAACGTCTGCGTCATGTTTTTGAGCCCGAACGGCATCCTGAGGAACTCGAACAGGCCAAAGGGGGTAATGAGGGCCATCTTGGGTACATCGTCCGGGTGGACTGGGATCTGATGATACCCTTGGACCAGGTCAATCTTCGAAAAGATGCCTACCTCGTTCAGGTTGGCAGTAAAGTCCTGGATGTGTGGTACCGGATAGTGATCGGATGTGGTTCAACCTCCTATAGTCGCTGCATGGTCTCCATCCTCCCGCGGACTTGGGCACCATATGGAGTGGGGAGGCCCACGGGCTGTCGGATCGTTGCACAATCCCCATCTCCTCCATCTTCTTGAATTCCTCTTTCGCGAGGTGGAGCTTATTGGGCGGTAGCCCCCATTCCTGGCCATGAAGGGGAGGTCTCTGTGTGGGGACGTGGTGCATGACACCGTGTTTGGGGTCTGTTGAGGAAAACTGCAGCGTGATGATAGATGGGAGCTCTGATAACACTCTGGCGAACTCATTGTCGGAATAAGTGACAGAGTCCAGGTGCAGGACCAGTAACCTGGACTCACCGAGGGAGAAAGCCTGGAACGTCTTTGCATTGATCAATTGTCGTCCTTCAAATCCACGAGCAGGCAGTGCGCGCGGAGGAAGTCCGCACCCAGCAATGGCTGTGAGACTGCGGCCAGCATAAATGTCCATGTAAAGCGGCTGGAACGGAACTGCAAAGGGATGGTTCTTGTGCCATAGGTGCGGATGGTGCTGCTGTTGGCTGCTGTAAGTTACAGTCCTGTTCTTCTAGTTCGGGTATCGCGGCTCGAGGGGGGTAGGACACTGATTTCTGCCCCCGTGTCCACCAGGAACCTACACCCAGAGTGCTTTTCACAAACGTTGAGGAGGCTATCACGGTGACCAGCCACCATAGCCATCAGCGATGGCTGGTCCTGGCGTTTATTTGGAGCGAGCATGGCGGTCGGCAGCGGCGGGCCCAGAACCCCACCTTTGATGATAAAAACACCAAGTCGCAGAAGTGGTGCCATCTCTTGGTGTGGGTGTTACATGCTCCACCGCTGGGGTGTGGAAGGGCTGTGACTTCCGGCCGTGCCGCAGCACTAATTTTGACGGTGGTGACGCCATTCTTTTTGGCGCACCAAAGCATGTCCGCGCGGGCTGCCACCCTGCACGGGTCTCTGAAGTCTTCATCTGCTAGCAGGAGGCAGATGTCTTCTGGCATTTTGCTCCAAGAAGATCTGTTCAAAAAGCAGGCAAGGCTTATGGCCGTCTGCCAGTGCTAGCATGTCACTCATCAGGGCTGATGGTGTGTGGTCCCCAGGCCATCTATATGCAGTAACTACGCGGCCCGTTCACGGTGGGAGAGGTCAAGTGTGCGAATTAACAGGGCCTTGAGTACCTTGTACCTGTCTGTTGCCGGAGGCTGATGCAGAAAGTCGATAACGTGGCCCACTGTCTCCTGGTCGAGGGCGCCCACCACGTAGTAATACCTGGTGGCGTCTGAGACAATTTGCCTGACCTGGAACTGGGCCTCTGCTTGCTCGAACCAGACCAAGGGTTGAGTGGTCCAGAAGGTTGGCAGTTTAAGGGAAACTGCATTCTGCACAGCCAAGTCGTTCATGCTGGGTCCAAATGCCGTTGGACCTTCAGGGTCACCAATGTGGTCGCGCTGATACGCAACGAGTGAAAGCAACACACTGAGTCGAGCAGGGTCTGGTTGAACTGTTTACTGTTTCAATCCGCGCGCACTTAAGTGACTGCTCCCAGCATCCCCCGCTATTTGCGGGGAGGAATTGATGTCAGCTTCCGGGCCGAGGTCTGCCCCGCACTCAGAGCCCTCTTGGTTGCCACTGGCTGCAGATTTGCCCATGACTGCTGGAGCCAGTTCGCTTACCACGTGGGCGAGTCGCCACACTATGTAGATGTATATAACATATATAATGTATCTAGAAATGAGGCATTTCTTTGAATCAGGGTGTAAAGCACAGTAGTACACCTAACACACATAACACATGAGAACTTGAGAAGGTAAGGATAAAATCTACAGATAAGTCACACATAAATAATGAAGTGCATTAAAATTAAATATTGTAATGTACAGACCCGATTAACCAGTGACACTTCGAATATGATACAGTATGGAGTGCAGAAGCCTAATGGCCTGGGGGAAGAAACTGTTTCGGATTCTGAACATTTTTGTTTTTATGCATCATAGTCTCCTGCCTGATGGCAGAAAGTCAAAGAGGATGCTGGATGGTTGGGTGAGATCATTACTAATACTAAGGGCCCTGTGTATGCAGCACTTCTGATAAATGTCCTTAATGGATAGTAGGGAAAACACTTTGATCCTATCAGCTGTTCTCATAGTCCTTTGTATCGTCTTCTTGTCTGATGCTCAACAACTCCAAATTCAGGATTTTGTTTTTAATTATATGTTAATGTCATATGCGTGGGCAAGTGGCCAAGTGGTTAAGGCATTGGACTAGCAACCTGAAGGTTGTGAGTTCGAGCCCCAGCGAGGCAACATGTGTTGTGTCCTTGAGCAAGGCATTTAATCACACATTGCTCTGCGACGATACTGGTGCCAAGCTGTATGGGTCCTAATGCCCTTCCCTTGGACAACATTGGTGTCGTGGAGAGGGGAGATTTGCAGCATGGGCAACTGCCAATCTTCCATACAACCTTGCCCAGGCCTGCACCCTGGAGAGTGAAGACTTTCCAGGCTCAGATCCATGGTCTCACAAGACTAACGGATGCCTTAAAAATGTCATATAAACTTGTCTCAACACAGTGCTATCAAGATAATCCAGAAGTGAAACCAAATTCCGCAGGAATAAGAAAAAATAAAATTCAGAATCCCTGACCCCATAATTAAAATCAGTGCTATTTCCTTTCGTCAGATAAATATTCAGCTGTGTTGCTGAAGCATCATCTCACAAGTAGCGAGGTCATTGAAGTACATTCTGCTCCTGGGGATGCTCCCCCTAGCACTTCTCTTGCCCCTGATTTTCTTAAGGAAATATATAATTGTTGGAAGTATTATGGAGCTAATTATACATGTCCTCCCCAGCCAACAAAGATCTGACATTAATAGACTGTACATGTGATCAAGCATTGGGAAACTGGTGGTCGGGGTTTTCTGGCTGCCTTGGGTCTGCAGGCATCTTCTTCCAGCTGGGATCTCAGTTGCTGTCTGCATATTTGACCTGTGAACTGCCCAGATTAAGAGCAGTTCACAGGAACAGAACTCCGCCAGCACTTGGGGATGCTGGCCTATGTATTAGCAACATGAATCAAAGTGGAGTTGAAAAGATGTATTGCAGAAATACAGGAGTGGACATACAGGGAGAATGGGACTACCATGTTTGCCCTCTTGAGATTCAGTATGAATGTACTAGACCAAAGGCTCCCTTTCCACCATTATCAAATATAGGATTTTTATTTCAAAAATAGACATTATTAATAAAAGAAATATATACAAAGCAAGAAGTAGCACAAAAACTTTTATATTCATGGATTTGCATTCAGTAGATTAAACTTCTAAAGAAAAAATACTTATCAACGTACAGTGTACCATTGCCACTCATGTGGTTGCCTTTCAAGGTTCGAGGGGCTTCCTCACCTAAATGATGATATGTATTTTTTATAGCAGGGCGTGTCCAACTGTTTTTACGCCATGGACCCCTACCATTAACCAACGGTCCATGGAATCCAGGTTGGGAACCCCTGTGGTAGAGGAAAGCTCTTACTGGGGCGCACCTCTCACTGCTGCTGGAACAGGGTATGATTGTCCAGAAGCATCTTCAGTAGTCAAAAAATAAAGTGAAAATCTTGTGGTTATAGTTGTTTTATTAGATGCTCATAACAAAGAAATAACAGTAAAGCACAGAGCAGGTAACCAACTCTAACTATAACCAACTCACTGTACTTAATGTAAGGAGGAGGAAAGACAGAAGAAGGAAAAGAACAAAGAGCTTTGCCTCATGGACAATCTCAATACTGAAAACTACTTCAAACTGAATAGAAAAGGGAATTCTTTTGATAAGAGCAGCCCACGAGGCAACAACGACAGTTTTGATTTATGCCGCCATGAGCCTCAGGCTTGTAGACAAAGAAACTACAAAAAAAGTACAGAACCAGCTATACTACAAGTTACTGAAAACTGACCATTTACAGACCAATAGGTGGTTATACAAACATATATGCAAGCATAAAGAAAGTTAAACGACAAGAAAAGTGGTGATTTGGTCCCTAATCCAACACTGCCAGCCAAGTAAGGTTTTGGTGTTTGTTGGGCAAAGGTTCAAAGTAGATTTATTATCAAACTATAATGCTGTACACAACCCTGAGATTTGTCTTCCCCGCAGACAGCCATGAAAGAAAGAAAACCATGCAACCCATTCAAAGAAAAACATCAAAACCACCAATGCACAAAAAAACTAAATCAAGCAAATGGCAACAAGAAAAAAATGAGTAATAAAACACAAAATATATAACACAAAATCAAAAGAGTCTAGGCATATTCAGTTCAAATGAGTGTTCATTATCTGCAAGCTGCCCCATCAAAATCACCTAAAATAACAACAGAAGATGTGACCAGAAACCAGAAACATAAGCTACAGAGTCCACTCTGCAAGCTGCATTGATTAAACCTTGCACAAGACCCAGAACTGCAGCGTCATCCTCCAACAGCCTTGAAGGAAAGTGAGACCATCCAAATTTGGTGACCTTCCTCTGGGAGCATCAAGCGAACAGGAGAGCAAGAGACCATCACATGTAAGCACCTTCCTCTGGCAGCAGCGAGTGAGAGGCTGGTACAAGGCGCTGAACTCCCATTTGCCTTCCACACTCGCCTCAATGATTTCAGTCTTCCTCGATGTTTTAATCGCGAGATTGGTGAGAGATGGAGTCAATTGTGGGCTTATGCCCCGTCTCCAGGCTTCTTGTCACCGAGTCCGAACACCCTCGGAGACAACAAAGCACCAGCTCGTTCAAGCGGCCTGCAAGCACACGTGCAAAATGTAGATCACAGGTTCTAACAGTTGTAGAACCACATTTGAAAGTAAAAGAAGTAGTTTTTGTGAACCGTCTGGAGGATGTTTGCTGGCAACATCTTCTTTCATCTGGCCAGATCAGGCAATGAGGAGTTCTGCTGGATGGTTTGGAATAGTTGTTCAGGTATCACACCCACAGAATCCATAGTGACCCTGCCCTGCAGTGTCTGCAGTATATTCTGTATTGACCACTACTGATAGACTCATAGTCAAAGGTGTTTACTTGGAATCAGAATCCAGTTTAATATCATTGGCATATATTGTGAAATTTGTTGTTTTATGGCAGCAGTACATTGCAATATATAATAAAGAACTATAAATTACTATAAGAAATATATACACACACACACACACACACACACACACACACACACACATACTCACACATGCGGGGTGATTGATAACGTTGTGGCCTAAGGTAGAAGAAGTCAATCTTAGAAAACCTAGCACATTTATTTTTGCTACATTTACACACTTAGTCCAGCGGTCATGGAGCATACGGATCCCTTCTTTGTAGAAGTCGGCGCCTTGAACCTCCAGAAAGTGGTCCACAGCAGGGGTGATTGATAAGTTTGTGGCCTGAGGTAGAAGGAGATGAGTTATTAACTTCAAACTTTCTGCATAATCACTCAAAGAGTTGAATTGCGTGTGCATGTAATGAGAGCTGTACAACTCATCTCCTTCTACCTAAGGCCACAAACTTACCAATCATCCCTCGTGTGTGTGTATAAACATATATATATTAGAATATTAGATTAAATTTATAGTTACATTAAATAAGCTATGCATAAACAGACCAAAAAAAAAGAAAAAAATTGTGAAGTAGTGTTCATGGGTTCATTGTCCATCCAGAATTCTGAGAGCAGAGGGGAAGAATTTAGAAACATAGAAAGCCTACAGCACAATTCAGGCCCTTTGGTCCATAAAGCTGTGCCGCACATGTCCTTACATTGGAATTTACCTAGGGTTACCCGTAGCCCTCTATTTTCCTAAGCTCCATATACCCATCAAGGAGTCTCATAAAGCATGCCTTCCAAACCAGGTAATACCCTTGTAACTCTCCTCTGCACCCTTTCTGTGGTTTCCACATCCTTCCTGTAGTGAGGCGACCAGAACTCAGCACAGTACTCCAAGTGGGGTCTAACCAGGGTCCTATATAGCTGTAACATTACCTCTCGGATCGTGAAATCAATCCCACGATTAATGAAGGCCAATGCACCATATGCCTTCTTAGCCACAGAGTCAACCTGCGTAGCAGCTTTGAGTGTCCTATGGACTTGGACCCCAAGATCCCTCTGATCCTCCACACTGCCAAAAGTCTTACCATTAATGCTACATTCTGCCATCCTATTTGACCTACCAAAATGAACCACCTCACATTTATCTGGGTTGAACTCCCTCTGCCACTTCTCAGCCCAGTTTTACATCCTATCAATGACCCACTGTAACCTCTGACAGCCCTCCACACTATCCACAGCACGCCCAACCTTTGTGTCATCAGCAAATTTACTAACCCAACCCTCCACTTCCTCATCCAGGTCATTTATGAAAACCACAAAGAGTAGGGGTCCCAGAACAGATCCCTGAGGCACACCACTGGTTACCGGCCTCCATGTAGAATATGACCCATCTACACCCACTCTTTGCCTTCTGTGGGCAAGCCAATTCTGGATCCACAAAACAATGTCCCCTTGGATCCCATGCCTCCTTACTTTCTCAATAAGCCTTGCATGGAGTATCTTATGTAATCTGTTGATGAAATGTTGAGTGTGTGTCTTTATGCTCCTGCACATCTTCCCTAATAGTAGAAATGAGAAGAGGGCATGCCCTGGATGGTAGAGGTCCTTAATGATGGATTACACCTTTCTGCAGTGTTGCCTCTTGGAGATGTCCTCAATGTTGGAAGCAATTGCCCATGTTAAAACTGACTGTATTTACAATGTTGTGCAGCTTTTTCTGACCCTCCATGCCAGATGGCCTATGCATTGGTTCTTCTACCAAGGACAGGTAATGCGGTGATGTTCAGCTTACTGGAACTTTGCATAGTAATGGGGCCAAACTTATCTTCCATAACACCAGTGACAGGTAGAAACTTAGCTCGTAGTGAAACTTGGTACTCACATGCTTGGATTCAGATACACCCAGCTTCAGCTACACATGTAGGCAGACATCAGGGTGAGGGATGAGGACAATGTTGCGTATAAATCTGTCTGCATTCTCTGGGGACTTGTGCAACATGACCAATTAGATTCACTCCATCTTGGATCCGAAGATAAAATGGAAAATGTCCCAGGTGATTACTGAGGCAGAGGAAGGAAGAACAGGCCACACCTGCAAAAAGTACAGCAGTTCTGAGAACAAGACACATCTGACAACCAAGTTCTTCACAGTTATTACCAGAGGACTCTCTTTTCACACACCCAGTTTTTGTTTTACCTTCCCTGACCTCACCAGCCAATTGTTGTAACATGTCTCATCCCCTCTGAACCAGATCCCCAGCACATTCAGGTAGTCAGGCCTGACAATGAAGGGAGCTTTGGATTGGGTGGGCCAGTTACCTAAGAGCATGGCCTCTTTCTTCCTACAGCTGACCTTGGCCTCCAATGACACCTCAAGATGGTCACAGTTGCTGATCAATCTGCAAGTTGGAGACTGTAACATCATCATGTACACTCAGAGGTCACTTATTTAGGAATGTCCTGTTCTGCATTCAGAGATGTTGTAATGCACAATTATTTGAGTGACTGTTGCCTTTCTGTCAGCTTGAATTGATCTGGTCATTCTCCTCTGACTTCTCTCATTAACAAGACATTTTTGCCCACCAAACTGCTGCTCACTGGATTTTTTTCTTTGTTTTTTGCACCATTCTCTGTAAACCCTGGAAACTATTGTGCGTGCAGATCCCACGAGATCTGCAGTCTCTGAGATACTCAAACCATCCAGTGTGGCGCTGTCTATCATTCCACAGTCAAAGTCATATTCTTCCCCTTTCTAGTGTTTGGTCTGAACAAAAACTGAACAACTTCTTCTTGTAAATTTTAATGATAGTTGGCAGACCAACATAAGATGCATTACTGCCACTACTGAGCTGGGGTGTGGGGGAAAGATGCAGGAAAAGCACCCATTTTAATTCCATCATCTCCCCCAAAAACTTTCAAATAATATCAAATAATATCTAATACTTTTCAGAAAGCAAAATACATTTGTATATACATTACAATGGCAGTGATATCTGAAATAACTTTCTATGTTAAATTGTATTTGTCCCAAAAATCTCAATTTACTAATCAGGTGTTTCCTTTGCACCTCATAGGATTGACATTCAAACAATATATGCTGTATTGTTCTAGACAAGTACACTCCCTATGAATGCCCACATTGCACAGTTAGTCTGAACAAGGCATTATTCAACCTAGTATGTCCAATATGCAAACATGTAAGTTTAACTTCTTTCCTGTTATACCCATCTCCCAGTTGAGCTACCAGCATCCTCTGAATTTTATACAAATGCCGTCCTTTCTTTTCTTTATCCCAACTTTGTTATCACAGTAATGTTTTTAATTATGGATTTCATCTCCCCCTTATTGCAAAGTTACCACTAGATTTACATCCTTAATGTCTAGTGATTGCTTGGCCATCAGGTCTGCCACCTCATATCCTTCAACCCCATGCAGGGATCCGTAAGAAATGGATATATAAGCCTCGATCCTGCAGCCTTAACAGGTGTTGTCCAATCTCCAGAAGAATGTCTGTCCTAGAACCTGATAGTATTAATAGATGTCAAAAGTGAGAATGAATCAGAGCACAGAAGTAGATAATCATAACATACTTCTTTGACCCAATCCAAGGCCAAGATGATATCCAACATGAATACTAATACTTTGTCTGATCAACTGAACCTCTTGACCATATCTGCATGTTTTTATGCTTTGAATTGCTGCTACATAATTGGTTGATAAGATAATTGCATTAACAAGCAGGTGTATAGGTGTACCTAATAAAGTGGCTATTGAGTGCATAGGGAGGTTTTTACTGCACACCTCTGATGCCTGGCATTATCAGCACTCTTATGCTCTCATCTTTCCTGATGGATTCAGCAAAGGGTTCAACACAACACACAGACAGAGAAGAAAAGACAACATGCCTGACTCCAGATAATGTTGTCTGCTTCCCACTCATTAATTTGGACTGCAGTACAGATATCTGTGTAGATCAGTGGGAGACAATTTCTGATTCCCTCCAAAACCCATTCTGAAGAGTATGCCTATCCTAAATTATCCTTTATTTATGCCATGAGAACAGATGGGGCCAGTCAGCTCCTACAGGTTTTGTGGCTGATCCAGACCCTTTTTTATTTGGAAGTTCCTTTTAATTCTTGCATTGTGTTAGCAATGATGGTTTGGTGCATATAACCTGACTGAAAGATATGATAAATTACCATACAATTAAATAAAAAAATCTAAATATACATTTCCCTTGCACAATAACAGAAATATTTATTTCAATGTTTAGATCATTTGGGAAATGAATCAGCTAACAAAGGTCAGAGATTTAAAATAATTGGCATAAGTGCTCAAGTGAAAATTATGAGAGGAAGCTGAACACACTCAGAAGTTCCAAATCATGCTGAAAGAATAGTGGAATCAGATTCGAAACGTATTTGGAGATAAAGATGGTGAAGTAATTCAGGGGTCCCCAACCTTTTTTGCACTGCGGACCGGTTTAATATTGATAATATTCTTGCAGACCGGCCGGCCTGGGAGGGTGGGGTGGTAGGGTTTCCGGCGGACAAGAGTAGCAGTCAAATACGTTGTGTTTACCCAGAGAAAGACTATCGTGGGCACCAGTGCGCATGCGTGACCTGTGCATGCGTGTACCTGCTGATTGTTTTTCCGCAAATCGTTTTTGGCTATTCTGTTCGGGGGAGGGGGTGGGGAGTGTTAATCACGACCGGAATATAGGTTATAAGTGGCTAATACACTCAATTTCATTTCTAAATGGGTTTATCTAACAAATTTAAAATTAAACAAATTATTTTCCTCGCATGAATACAGTGATACGTCAATTATCAGGGGAGGACAGGGGAGCTTGAAGTAAGTGTTGAACGAACTTCTAGTAGAAGTGGCAGAAGCAGGTTCGATATTATCAGTTAAAGAAAAATTGGATAGGTATATGGACAAGAAAGGAATGGAGGGTTATGGGCTGGCGGCAGGTCAGTGGGACTAGGTGAGAGTAGCGTTCGGGATGGACTAGAAGGGCCGAGATGGCCTGTTTCCGTGCTGTAATTGTTATATTGTTATATAAGTCACTTATAGCTCAATAGCATCATAACATTTTAAGTAATATTTGGATATTAAACACACAGCACATATTTTCCCCATATGAACATATAAAATCATTGCAACACACCAATATCGCTGAACCATTGGGAGCCCTGGGCTGAATACTTGTTCCCTTCAACAAGCCGGTCCTATTGAGGGGTGATGGGAGACAGCGATACTCGAAGGGGGTTCCTTATGTCCAGTCTATTCTGCAATTTAGTTTTCGTTGCATTCATTGCAGAGATCTGTTGGAAATGGAAGCAATGTTTTCAGTGCTTTCGTGGCTATCTCAGGATATTTAGGCTTGACTTTGATCCAGAATGCCGGCAGTGATGTTATGTCAAACATACTTTTCAGCCCGCTGTCATTTGCAAGCTGACATGGATGACGTGCGGGTCATGACCTCACATGCGTAATGGCTCAGCAGTGTGTGACAGGGAATGAGGAAAGGTGCAGCTGACTCATATCGTTTCCTCGCGGCCCGGTAGCACATGCCTTGCGGCCCAGTGGTTGAGGACCGCTGAAGTAATTGTCGCTGTTATAGGGAATTTTTGGAGTAAATAATCAAGTTGGACAGTTCCTTCAAGATATAGTGCAATCAGTAAAGGTCAAATGGAAGAATGCTGGAAATACTCAGAAGGAAAGACCACATCTGTGGGGCTGTGGGGAGTGGACAAACTACATTTCATGTAAGAGTCACTTCATCAGAAGAACCTGACCTGAAACATTAACATTGATACAGCCTGGCCTGCTGAGCATTTCCAACATTGTCAGACTGTCAGTTTTTATTTTTGATTTCCAGTACTATATAGATTCATGTATATACTTCATAAAAAGACAAATGACAGTTTCTAGTGCTTTTTGAGTTTATGATCTGTTTTTATGCATGACACAGAACGATGCTGTGCTGTAGCAGATGAACTAGGCAATTCAGAATCATGGCTAAACAAATCTGCTGTTCATTTCGTTCCTGATTTTGACCTTACTACCACAGAGGAGAGAAGCAGATTTAATAAAAGGAGTAGAAGCAGACGTAGACTACCTGAACATGTTCCACCACTTCACACCACCATGATGATACATTAATTTGAAGACATTTTCTTGCTTGATGCTCACATCCTATAATTCCCTTAATGTCCCAATATATTTCGGCATCAGTCAATATGATCATTGACTGAGCACCTGTAATGATCCAATGGAGAGAATTTGCAAAGGTTTGCCACTGTTGAGTAAACAAATTAATCTGAAGCAGCAGATCCCTTATTCTATACTATAGTGTCCCTTTGATATTAAACACAAAGCTCCGCGGAAAGTGATCATATACTGTAGTTCTTGATTTAGAGAGAGCATGACCCTCATTTCCAAGACTCTTTAGCCCAACCTCAACATCTACTTTTTGGATCCTAACTAGTTTCACTGAACTCATCCCTCATTTGCTTAAACTCCAGTGAACTTAGACCAGTCATGCACAATCTTCTCTCCTTATATTTCAAACTCATCAGTAGCGGATTCTGGGATTTGCACTGTAGAGGTAAGAGACTGCTGATGTTGGAATCTAGAGCAACAAGCAACCTGCTGAAGAAATTCAGTATTTTGAGCTGCAACTGTGTGGAGAAAGGAACTGGAGATATTTTGAACTGAAGCCTTGTATCAGATGTGGTCAATTTTGATCCAAAATATTGACAATTAATTTTTCTCACTCACCCCACCCTGAACATATTGATACTCAACTTGGTGAGTGTCTTCCAGCAGATTGTTTGTTGCTGAGATCTGCTTTACGTTGACGGCCTGGAATCATGACTGGACCATGACAATATCTCCTTGAAATTACATTATCAAAATCTCTATTAATTATGCCAAATTATGATTTATATAATGCATGATATAACTGTCCTGCCTATGCCTATTCATGTTATTATTTACCAGATTCTCTGTAACCACATCCATAATAATAGTTTGCAGCATTATCTTGGCATCCATCAGACCACCTACATTTCCTTCTTCTTTCCTTTTGCCTTATTTATTGAAGAATAATGCTACATTATTCACGTTCTTCCAATGTGTTGGGTCTGTTTCAGAATCTATAGAGTTATGGAAAAATGTCATAATTTCATCCATTACCTCTGCATCCATCATTTCCAGCAACACTAATTTGGTTCAGAAAAATCTTGAAAACCAACTGAATTTTTTGAAGGGAGGTGGGGTTAGTCCTGCAATGCTTTCTCTTTTATTAATTACCTTAAGTTTCTCACTGTTATTAAATCCCATGTTCCCAATTAATTATGGTCTCATTCACAATGAAGGCAGTTACAGTGCATAGTACATGTAGTATTTACTTTTTCAGCTGTTTCTTAATTTCCCATTATGATTTTTTATGGCTCTCTCTCTCTCTTTCTCTCTCTCTCAAGAACTCTGTTGTGACTGTGATAGAAGTCACCAGAGAGACACTGAAGCTGGTGATATAGAAGTTTTTATTCATCACAACAAACAGGCATTCTCTTGGAGATACTCTCAGTGGAGGCTTCCAAACCCAAAGACACATCACAATCCTTAAGATCAAAGGTAACCCTAGGTGATTAAATACAATTTAAATAATTACAAAAACATTGTTTACTTTAATACTTTTGATTGACAAATGGTTCCTTTGAGATACATAGTGGAAGCACCTTGTAATTGATAAGACACCTCTGAAGGTCCAAACACCTTTGGGATAAATTAATATTCTAAAAACTTCTGTCAGTGCTGTCTCTAAGTATACATATATGATAACTGCACAAAAACTATTGATTACCTATACCTATGACCATGTTTGATATGCTGTGGCAACATCTGTCAGGTCTGCCAGTTTGAATTCAAGTCACAATGGTGTAAATAACTCAGCCATGTTGCGTGGTTCGATGTAAGCCAATTAACATAATCCCATTGTCTTAACACTGGGTGGCTGCACATGTAAACTCTTATCCATGGGCCAATTTAAGTTCAATTTACTTCTTGCAAATTATTATAAGAACTGAAAGCTAATTGCAAGTGTCCTGAACTTATTTGCATTTATGATAAGAACTGAAGACTGGTTCTTGTTTGAATTAACATCTATTATATCCATATAACTCTTGAATACACCCAAATAGACAAGTGTTTCTTTTTGCTAGTTTATTTGAATTTTAGAAGCAATTGATCTATCTTTTTTTGTGTGTTTCTTGCTGGTGTATAGACCTCCTCTTCTGTTTCTGAGGTCACCTGTGGCTAGTTTCTAAATCTCCCCACATGATCAGAATCACTGCTGTACTTGTCAATAACACTAACCTCTTCTGGTTCTTAATATCTTTAAGTTAGTAGCACATAGATTGTTTATATGAAATTCATCTTTAGGGAGAATTACAGTAGTTAACATATTCTGATGTGTACAAGTTAACAATTGGTTGAATCTAGAGAGCATATCAATTATTGCTAAGTACCATTTGGGAGCAATGTGACCAAAGTGGAGGAGCAAAAGTTGCCCAAAAGGAGAAAGTAAACGGTATTATTAAATGATATATTAAAAACAGAGTGCTATTGATCAGAAACATTCTTTGTATCTTTCATATACTGTTGCTTCCTCCAATCTTTCAGGAAGTGCATTCTTGATTTGATTATATTAAAAAATAACAATTTATTTTGTCCCTTCTGTTTTTCACCAAACACTTTAAATCTGAGTATGCTGCATATTGACCATTTTACAACTGGAAACAACCTATCCGTAATTCTATTCATAGCTTTCAAAAACTCTATCAAAGTCTTCAAATTTTACTACTTGAGAAAGGACTTCACCAGTTTATACAATCTCTCTGCATGACTGAAGTACTTCATCCCTAATGTCATTCCAATAAATCTCTGCTGCATTCTCTCTTAAACCTGAAAATCCTTTCTAAGGCACTGCAGACAAAGTCAGCAATGACTTACTTAGTGACATATGAAGACACAAAATTACATTCTTGCTTTCGTATACTTTGCCACTATTACTAGATCATTTTTGAATCATCTACTTATCTTGCATCCTTCAAAGCTTTCTGTATTTGAAGTCCTAGGTCCCCATGTTTTAACTTTACTACACTTGTTTACATTTCATCTGTGTTATTTCTGCCTGCTTTGTGAAAATATTCTTCTGTGAACTGTCAGCTTTATCAATCTATTTCCTAAAAAGGTATTTTGCTGTTCTTTCCATTGTTTCCAGTCTGCAGATTTTGAAGGTAATGCTCTCTACATGCATCCACATCAATAAAATATATTCAAGAGATAAAATGGTCTCAATACTGACCCTTGATGGACATTACTTGACATCTCCTTCCAGAGGATAATCAATGATTGATCTTTGTTTCTGGTTACTTATTGCATTCGTATTAGTATACTATCTTCACATCTACCGAGGTACATTTAAAAAAAACTTGACTTGCATGCACTTTATACATTTTAAATCATCACACAGTGCATTGTGCTAGAATAAGTTAAGACAACAGCAATGCAGAATAAAGTATAAAAACTACTAAAACTGTGCAGTGCAGGTAATCTATAAAGTACAAGATCATAGCCAGATACATTGTGAGGCCAAAGGTCCATCTTATTGCATGAGGTTTGTTCAAGAGTCTGGTAACAGTGGGAGAGAAGGTGTCCTTGAACCTGGTGTTATGCGCTTTCAGCCTTTATATCTTCTACCTGAAGAGTGAGGGGAGAAGAAAGAATGCGGTCCTGATTGGAGAGGGGAGAGAGGTGGTGTCTTTGATTACGTTGATAGCTTTACCGAGCCAGTGAGAAGTATAGGCAGAGTCCAAAGAGGGGAGGCTTTTTATTGTGATGTGCTGAGCTGTGTCCAATAACTCCCTTGTTTATTGCAGTCACATGCAGAACAATTGTTATATATATATATTCAGAGTTCAGGTGCCTTGCCGTTCGGCATGGGCGATCATTTCTCTCCGTCCATCACGGTCCCTGCCCCTCCAAATTGTAGTTGTTGCCTCCCTTGTTTCTAACCATGATGTTATTCCATCTATCATTTTCATTCTCTGTCTGCCTCTGCTTCTTTTTCTTTCCAGCTTTCCAGCTGTAACTAAATACTCTAATGTCTCTCTTCATATGATGTGTCCAAAGAATTTTGATTGCTGATTTTTTTTAAGTAATGTACATTTTGTTTTTGTTCTCTGTAAAACTTCTTCCTTGGTCATCCTGTCCATATATGATATGCATAGCATTCTTCTGAGGAACCATATCTCTGCTACATTGATTCTTTTTTCCATTGCATTTGTGATGGTCCATGACTTGCAGCCATACATCAATATAGGAAGAATGTAGCAGCTGAGAGTTCAAAGGCAGATGTTAATTGCTATTTTCTTGTTCGTTAGGATGTTTTTCATTTCTGTAAATGCTGTTCTTGCCATTGCTATTCTTACTTTTATGTCTGTTTTGCATTTGCCATCAGATATTACCCTTGATCCAAGGTACTTGAAGTTGTGAACTTGTTTCAGGATTTCATTTCCCAATACAATCCTACAGTTTGGGATATCAGGTTTCTTTGATATTACCATTACTTCAGTTTTCTTTTTGTTTAAGGTTAGGCCAAGTCTTTTGCTCTCTTTGTTAATGGCATATACTATTTTCTGTAAATTTACTTCAGTGTTTGCTATCAGTACTGTATCATTGCATAGCAGAGGTTGTTGATATTGTATCCTCCTATATTTATTCCAGGTAGGTCTTGTATGGCTCTCATGATGTTTTCACTGTACAGGAAGAACAGGTCTGGTGATAGAACACAACCCTGTCTGACTTCTCGCTTTATTGATTGATATTCACCAATCTCGTTGTTTATCCATTTGGCTGCACTTTGTTGCCAGTTGAGATTCCTGATTATTCTTAGATCTTTTCTGTTGATATTAATATCTTTAAGCATTTTCATGATGACCTGGTATTTCACTGTGTCAAAGGCTTCTGTGTAGTCAATGAAACAGAAGTATAGGTCTTGTTGTACTTCTATTGACTTTTCGATAATATTCCTGAGAATATAGGTGGTGTTTGCCATACCAAGCAGTTATGCAGCTAGACAGAATGTTTTCTATTGTGCTCCAGAATGAGGGGTCACAGTTTGAGGATAAAGGCGAAGCCTTTTAGGACTGAGATTAGGAAAAACTTCTTCACACAGAGAGTGGTGAATCTGTGGAATTCTCTGCCACAGGAAACAGTTGAGGCAGTTCATTGGCTATATTTAAGAGGGAGTTAGATATGGCCCTTGTGGCTAGGGGGATCAGAGGGTATGGAGGGAAGGCTGATGCAGGGTTCTGAGTTGGATGATCAGCCATGATCATAATAAATGGCGGTGCAGGTTCGAAGGGCCGAATGGTCTACTCTTGCACCTATTTTCTATGTTCCTATGTTTCAATAAAGTTGATATGAGTTGACAGGAATGTGCCAAATTTCCTTAGTCTCTGAGGAAGTGGAGGCATAGGTATAGCTGAGCTTTCTTAGCCATGATTTCAACATGGTTGGACCAGACAGGCTATTGGTGATGTTCACAACAAGGAACTTGAAGTTCTCAACTCTCCCAACCTCAAAACAGTTGATGTAGACAGAAGAGCAGGTGCATCGTACCCACCCTCTTTCTGAAATCAATGACCAGTGCTTTTATTTTGATAACATTGAAAGAAAGCTTGTTGTCATAACACCAATTTCACTAAGGTCTCCATCTCCTTCCTGTACTCCAATTTATTATTATTTGAGGTGTGGCCCACTGCGTTGGTATCACTTGCCAAGTTGTAGATCAAGTTACAACAGAATCTGGCCATACAAACGTGAGAGCAGTTTCATAACCCCACTGTTATGGTCCTGTAAATTTCACAAGCATTTATTTATCTGAAAAACCTATTTTGTGATACTTTGTTAGAAGCTTTTGAATGCTCATGTAGAAAACAACGACTGTACCTTCAAATGTCCTTTCCACTGTTGCATCAAAGAACTTAGTCATTTTAATGAAAATGATGTCCCCTTCTTAGGTTCCATCCAAGATATGAATATTTCCCTTTGAAAGTTATTAGAGTAGCAATTGTTGTCTCATTTTTGCCATAGCAGTTTGATCATTATACTTTGTTGTGTAAAAAATGCTTTGGCACTCACCTTTAATTGCCAGCTTTTGTGCCAATGGAAACAGTCCTTTCTGTGGATTTTGTTCTTGAGGTAAACATTATTACAGAACCCAGTAACATTCCAATTTGATTCATTTTAACTGATTTCAAGAAATTACTAAGAGTGCTGTATTAACAAATGTACTGGGACCAGATAAATCCCTGGCTGTAATACTTAAGTTACAGGATTAGTCCAACTGATTGTGTGTGATTGGGTCAAAAAGTACCCAGAGTGAATCTAATGCAGCAAATGACTGCTTGCTCAGTCCACTCTCAATAATCAGCAAAGGGATGGAAAGTGTCATTGACAATCATATTAAGTGGTACATGCCCACAATTAACCCATTCAATCAGCTTAACTTTCATCATGACCAGATTGTTCCACAGCTTTGGTCTAAGCATGAGGTAAGGTGAAAAAGGATTGCCCTTGGCCCTTTGATACAAAGGAAGCATTTGACTAACTGAGCCAGTTAGTGGCCCGAGAAAATTAAAGTCACTGGGCATCAAGTGGAAAATATTCCCATGATTATAGGTGTACCTTGTGCAAAGTAATATCATTGTAGTTGTAGGAGATCAATCACACCATCACTCAGGAGTTGTTCAGTTGTTTCTTAATCTCAGTTATCTCCAAGTGCTTCACTAATGCCCTTCTATCTATCATAAAGTCAGATACAGGGATGTTCAACTTCATTTGTAACTGTTCAGCAAAATGCAGAAGATTATGCACAGAAGGATTGTTAAGCGGTAAGAAACAAATGCATTCCAGCAAGCAAATGTTTATCCATCTCCAAGTGGTATACAGTTTCATTACCTCTGCCCAGCTCCACCTCCCCACATTCAAGATTCTGGTAGCCACCAGTGACCAAGTATGAAACTGGAACATTCTTATAAATATTTTCACTGCAAGAGCAGGTTGGTATTTTGTGGCAAGTTAACTCAATTATTGAAGCTCCAAATCCTTTCTATCATTTACAAAACACAGGTCAAGAACATGATTGAATATTCTGGCTGGGTGACTACAGTTCCACTAACACTCCAGCAACTTAACACATTCAACACAAGACAGTCTACTTGACTGGCATTCCATTCAACTCCTTACACATCAATATCCTCTGCCACACAATGGCTCCAAAGTGCTCCTTAGTTACGTGCCAAGGGTTCTCCAAAAATGCATCTCAGGCCCTTGATTTCTACAATCAAGGACAAATGCATCAGATTGTTGTGATCACTCTCTAAATTGTACACCATTCTAACATTTTGTAGCTGGGTGTAAATGCTCGAACTCCCTAAGCAACAGCATAGTGTGAATACTTTCCTCAGAAGGACTATGATAGTTCAGCATGGTGGCTGACCACTCTATTAACGGGCAATGAAAAGATACTCTCCTTGCCAGTTATGCTAAAGACTTGAAAAGTAGGAAGTAAAATAATACACATCAATTTCTTCATAGTTTTAAACAATAGTATAAACACTTCACTCAATCCCCTTAGCTGCAAGGATCCCAGCTTTTTAAATGTCGCCGTGTTAGTGATGTTGTGAATTGCTGGTACAGTTCCAGTAAATCACCTCACACCATCTGGCAGGTTCTGATGGGTTTTGGAAAGTTTAGTTCTCAGAATTAGTTTAACAACCTGCCCTCCACAGAACAGATGAATGAATTAACATTATACTAATCTAGTAATGTTATTTTTATTATGGTTGCCTATTACTCACAGTTTAAGCAGCAGTTTACAATACTGAAATTCCAGGTATATTAACAACCTCAAATTGAACGAAAGGTTGAGGCAATCATCATATTTAGTGAATTAAAGTAATCTTATATCTCTCTGATATTCTTTTTTTTATTGTCCATTCTGCATTATTGGGTTAAAAGATCTTTAGCTGCTCTACAAGTACAGAGAGATATTTTGTTTTTTTTTATTACTTGAGACCCAGTTTCCTGCTACTTGATTTTTATTTATTGTAGTTAATCACTTGTTTTTGACAGCATGGCCAACAGGTTAGTTTACACAGACTTACCGATTGAAAATGAAGCCATTGAAATGACACCCTTCATCAGCACTGAGAAGGAAGGGGGAAGATGCCAGAATAAAAAGTGGGAGAGAGGGGAGAGAGGCTAGCTGGAAGGTAACAGGTGAAGCCAGCTAGGTGAGAAAGGTCAAGGGTTGGAAAAGAAAGAATCTGATAGGAGAGGAGAGTATTCATTCCATTTATAGTTCAGCAGCTTTCTTACACCAGCAGTAGTTACCTAAATTCCATAAGATAACCCTTCCTTTAAAACATATTCATATTTGATTTATTGCCATCTTATGCAGATATATGAAGTAAAACATTCCAATTTACATAATTCATCAATATTAGGAATGAAAACTGAAAATACTTTTTGTCAAATTGTCAGTCCCCGTAGCCTATTTTTGTATATTTGCATGATAACTCAGATGTGAGCTACCAGTGTCTAACTGAGAAAAAAAAAACATTTTATTGCTGCTTTTATATTTTGTGTGTCTTTACATGAAGGAAAGGATGACAGGAGCATGAAGAGTGGAGGATATTGCTCTGTCATTTTGTGTTCACACAGATGATGTGGACAATATAGTCTGTACTGATCTGCCCATTATTCAAGGCTGCAGATAAAATATTAAGTATGAATTTGAGCAATGCACTTTATCAGATTTCAAACTGCAGATGATAAATTGAGTTTGAAGGTAGAGGTTTTGTTGAATGTACATTTGTTTAAAACCAATTAACATTTCTTGTCTGATGCTTTATGTGTAATATAGTCAACTGACTGGCAGTATGCAAAGTAACATTTCAAAATACCCAATACAATGATGAAAGCTGTGGCTGAATTGAGAGTATATGATTAAGAGAGCTTCAGGGATATATGAAATTAAAATTGTATCTTTGCAGACTGCACAGGCTCTGAATGAAACACGGGCTACAATTGGCCTCATAATCTGTGTACAAACATATTGTGCTTTTTTCCTGGTTTCACTGAAGTCCCAATGACTCTTGTTTTCTCATAATTAATGGATGCTTATCATTCATAACACAAACAGGCCCAATAAAACCCAATTCCCCCATCTTCCCTTTGCAAATATTGCGATCTCAGTCATACTCCTTGAAAACCAATGTTATTTAAATGAATCCCAGGGCTCAGATTTCAGTTTATCTCAGGTCTGACCTTTTCAACACAACGATTTAATATCAAGTTCATGTTAATTTTTGGTCTTATTAAAACAAGTTGAACTTTGCAGATAACACTAATCTGAGGTAACGTTCCATAAATTGATTGAAGGAATACTACATTTTTGGAGGAACTAAGGTCTAAGTGAGGCGCTATAGCAATGACCTCTTCTTTTATGTGGAAAATTAAAGATCATATAGCATTGAAAGGGTATCAGGAGAATCTGGCAAGTTCCTGAGCAAGGAACGTAATGTAATATAATGCCACATGTCCTTTCTCTTGCATATAAAGCATGCAATACTTAACATGTTCAAAAATGAACAGCTGCATTTGTCTATAAGATAACCCTGATTATGATCCGTAGTTCTGTGAGAAGTACCAGTATTTCCAAATGAAAATGCGAGCACTTTTCTGTCTGACTACTGGTAAGTTTGAGAACACTGAGTTCTTAAATCTACTGGTTGAGCTCTGTCATCCATGTACTTCAGTGTGACTCCTCAGCATTTATACAATCTGACATTAGATCCTATGTTGGAACTAGCTTGGATGCCAGATCTGCAAGCCCATTCATTTCAAGGGGGATAATAGGGCTTTAGGGTAATAACTCCATTTTTTCGTTGTTCAATTTATTTAAATATCTTGTGTTTTTATATGTTTCGAGATTTTTTTTCAATTTCAGTACAATTCATAAACATTTAAAACCTTAACAGCTTTGACAGGCAGAAAACTGGGGCATTGTCAGGCTTCTAGAAGAGTTTTGTGAGTAGGCCGAGTTTCAGCCTGGCCAGTTCACTCAGTATATTACTTAAAAACTAGCACCACTCCAGGCCTCATTACAGACTATTCACATCAACATGCTAGTAGTTTGCCATTCAGTGAAATTTGTCCAGCAGGTTTTCTTAAAGTCAGAATCACAGTTAAAATATATTTCACTCTTCTTTTGGGGCTCCAAAACAAAATGTTATGTAGTACTTAGCCAAATAGTCCTGCCTTCTACAGAACATTTTTTGTTCTGCCATGTTGCCACAGGACAAAAAAAAAGACCAGACTTCAAATTCATGATTTCTGAATAATGATTACTTCCAAAAGAGTGCCTGTAGATGTCAACTCACCCTTCAATTATCTCTGTGTAAGTGGGGAAGGATTATGACTCGAATGAAAGAGCGGAAGCTTGTGACTTGGCACTTCAGCATTCATCAACCCAAGGATGTGAATAAAGAAAACTCAAACGAAAAATTGCAATTCTACAAGAATCAGTCTACATCTCTGCTATACATGAAAAGTAGAGATCAAAGAGTATACCATTACCACTGTAGATTATTTTCAATAAATGTGCCTTATTCTATGAAATGTGATCTGAAAATACTTGAGATATATTCTTGCTTTAGTTTTATGCTGACGGATTTCTTTTCCAGTAATAGACCATGCTTCAATAAATTTGTACTGACATCATATGTGAAGTACGTTATTAGTCTGGTTCAGTTAAAATTTCTCATTGATATTGCATGTACTAGCATCAAAAAGAGGAAGGAAAATTGCATAGTGTGAATAAGGTGAAATAAGAAAACGGATATATTCCTGTGTTAGTGGAATTTTAATGCAGATTGTACTCTGTTACATGATTGATAGATTTGCAAAAAAATGATAATTAGATGAACTTAACATTTGATTGACTATATTAAAGTTAAATAACTGTTACACATCTCTGGTCAAATAGATGCATTAATCTGGATTCAAGTAAATCACCTTTAGTTGTGTTTTCAATTGTAAAGTCACCAATCTGGATTTCTAACATTATTTGCTATTTTGAAAAGCGTATTGTGGGAACCTTCTAAACTTACTCATTTATTTATCTTGTTTGTTAGTTATGAAATACAGTTGTTAAAAGCTCTTGAGAATTATTTTCAGCTAAAACTGTTGCTGTGTGTAGTGCTTGAAAAATTAGATGAAACAAATAAGTAAGAACTTGTGCTGTATCCATAACAAAAGATATGCAGGATGTAAGATAGGGTAAATTTAGAAGAAACTGGTGTTACATCTGCGGTTGACCACAATGGTAAGGGAATTGTAAATGAAGTGCTGGCAAACGTTATTGTTAAATCGAATTTTTGTTGCTGATAATAAATATGGAGAGCTTGCTACAATTGATCAGGACTTCGATTAGACTGCATCTGCTTAGTTTTCTTCTCCTTAATAAGGTGATACTTGCATTGAAGACAGATTAGATATGGTTCACTCAGATTTATTTCTGTGATGAAAGGGTTTTCTTATGAGGGAGCTGAGAAGAATAAAAAGTGATGTTATTTAAATATTTGACCCGAAGTGATACTGGCAGGGTAAATGCTGAGAGGATAGTAAATTGGTTTATTATTCTACACGTTCTGAAATATTGTGAAAAAATTGTATTGTATACCTTTTATTCAGATCATCACTGCAGTGCATTGAAGCATTTATTTATTGAGATACAGCGCATAATAGACCCTTCCCGCCCTTTGAGTCACGTCATCCAGCAATCCCTGGATGTAATCTTCGGCTAATCACAGAACAATTTACAACAGCCAATTAACCTGCCAACTGGTACATCTTTGGACTGTGGGAGGAAACCGCAGCACCAGGAGGAAACACACGCAGTCACGGGGAGAATGTACAAACTCCTTACAGGGAATGGCAGGAATTGAACCAGAGTCACCTGCACTGTAAATCATTGTGCAAACCCCTATGCTACCAAGCTGCCCAAATAGAATGTAAATCAATAACAATGTAGAATAACAAAGGCGAGGTAGCTTGAAGTCAAGAGTTCATCTTACTGTATGAGGGAACCATTTAGTAGGCTTGCAGTGGCAGGAAGGTGTATGGGATTTACTTATTAGAGCATGATCCCACAATCAGGGCCACTCACTTAAGATGGAGATGAGGATGGACATTGTTTTGAAAAGTTGTGAATTCTGAGAATTTTCTTACCGAGTTGAGTCATTCAACATATTCAAGGCTAAGATAAATCTTGGGGAATGCAGATAACAGTATAATGTTGACTCTAAACTCAGATTACCCATGATCTGAATGAATGATAGAATAGGCCCACGGGGGCCATGTGGTCCATTTCTGTTTCATTTATTATGCTCTTACCTACTCTACAGACATTATACTCATGATCAGAGTCTGAGACAATACTTGAGATAATACTTGTCATCTGCCTGTACCAAAAATAAACTCAGATACTTTCCATGGTGGAACTGGCTGCAAAAAAAAATCCTCTTTTCTTTATAGCAATCTCGTAATTCTAGTATAAAAGTGCAAAGTACAGTAAAACTCCAGTAACTGTTGTGAAATACTGATACTTTGGCATTTGGTTCGCCAAAGGCTGGATTTTCCACTCCCCTTAAGTTGCCAGGTCTCTGTTTCTTGTGATCCCCTTACAAAACTACACACTGAGTTCTTTTTAAAATTACAAAGTTTGTACATTATTTGTTGATTTTATTTATTGCTGTGCAATATTTGAAAAGTGAATTCAAAGTGAGTCGGGTTATCAACAGGAATGACATCTAGGAACTTAGTTAATCTGTAAATTTGGCACCTCCAATATCCTAAGGATTAGACATGTTTTACTGTAGTGAGTTGAAAAGTCCATTTAGAAAAAAAAATATTTATATGTGGTTTACCTTGGTCATAATCAATTCCTTGTAATAGCATCCTTAAACAAGTGTAGGAAATCTATTTGCATGACTCAAGTTAATGGGGGTGTTAAAATCACACATAAATATGAAATTGGCAGCTTTTTTTCTCAAGTGCTTCTTAGCTACTCAAAGTAATATATTCATATCATCATTTATTTTTTTCTTAACAAACACTTCAAACGCTATTTAATCAAGTTTAGCTTCCAAGTGATTTTAGCTCATCAAGCACAGGAATGAAGATATCAGAAGATTTTTCTATTTTGCACTTACTGACAAGCATCAATAGCTCCTTGACAATGAATTCAGCAGATAAATTGCCATGTCCTTATCCAATATTTCATCCTTCAAACACTAATTATAAGTAAGCTAAGTTTTATACAAAAAAATATATTTTACACAGATAAAACATTATATGGACTGGCTCATTCTGACGTGAATAAGATACGACTGCTCATTGTTTCTAACATGTTTTGCTATTATCTTCATTGTGTTTGAAAAGATAGGCACATCTTCAGGAAAATGATGGTTGTTTTGATTCACTAGTGTTAGTCCAGATTGGTTTGACATTCTCAAGCTTGTTTACCTCTGACCTTTGCCCGCAAATTTGTGATTCATATCATAGTGAACTACTTCAAGATACACTTACATTTGTATTGAGACACAGGTTCATCTCAAGCTACAGTGAAGTCAGTTCTCAATGCAAATCACAGGCAATATACTATTTATAGAAGTGGCAGAAAATATACACTTTGAGTTCACACTTCAAACTACATTGATATTTTGTAGAGGTGTAGCCTGTGATTAGTTCTTTGATAATGTAAATCAATTGCTTATTAAAATACACAACCTAAATCCCTTAGCCCATGTGAAATGGCAGCTCAAGTGAATGTCTTTCACATTACAGAAATCCAAAATATTGTTGGCTTTTGCATTTTTGTTGAACATGATGGAAGTAATTTCTAACTTGTAATGTAGTTTATTCTCAGAAATAAATATACACAATGTTATCACTTTTTGTCTTGTGTTACTTTTATTCATTTCATATGACACATGCTTCAGAAAAATTGTGCAGGCAAACCAGCTTTGAATGATTAAAATGTTAATATTCTATTCCTAACCTTGGTCTACAACAATATCCTTCATAACCAATATTAAACCTATAGTTTTCAAACTTGATGAAGGATCTCAATCCAAAGCATCGACTGTTCCATAGATGCTATCTGACTTGCTTAGTTCCTCCAGCATTTTGTATGTGTTTTTCAAGATTTCTAGCATCTGCAGAATCTCATGTTTATTTCATTTTCTTCAAATTTAATTACAAACTGAAATCCTAAAATGACTTTGTGCAGTTTCTGCATTCAACCCTGGAACATCTGGACAGCAAAGATGCACACGTCATTATGCTCTTTATCGACCACAGCTTGGCATTCATAGCATCATCCCCTTAAAACTAATCATAAAGCTTCAAAACCTTGGCCTCAGTATCTTCTTATGTAATTGGATCCTCAATTTCCTCATTTGAAGAACCCAGTCACTTCAGATTGGCAACAATGTCCTCTCCACATTCTCCATCAGCACAAATACATCACAAAGCTATGGACTTAGCCGTCTGCTCTACTCGCGTTACACTTATGACTATGTGGCTAAGCAGAGCTCCCATGCCATATTGAAGTTAGCAGATGACACCACTGGCATACAACAAATCAAAGGTGGTGATCAATCAGCATATAGAAGAGAGATTGAAAATCTGGCTGAGTGGTGTCACAGCAACAACCACTGTCAGCAAGGCCAAGGTTGTGATTATTGTCTTCGGGAGGAGGAAGCCAGTGGTCCATGAACCAGTCCTCATTGGGGATCAGAGCTGGAGAAGATTAGAAACTTTAAATTCCTCTGTGTTTTCATTTCAGAGGACCTGTCCTGGGCCCAGCAACTAAGTGCAATTTGGAAAAAAGCAAGGCGGCGCCTCTACTTCCTTAGCATTTTGCAAGGATTCGGCATGACATCTAAAACTCTGACAAATTTATATAGATGTATGGAGGAGAGTATATTGACTGGCCATGTCACAGCTTCATATGGAAATGCCAATATCTTTGAATGGAAAATGCCACAAGTAGTAGTGGATACAGCCAAATCCATCTCGAATAAACCCCTCCCAACAATCGAGCATATCTCACTAAGTGTTGTTACAGGAAAGCAGTATCCATCATCAGGAATCCCCACTAGCTATGCCATGCTCTCTTCTCACTGCTGCTGACAGGAAGAAGATACAGGAGCTCAGGACTCACCCTATCAGATTCAGGAACAGTTACTACCCCTTAACCAAAAGCTCTTGAACCAAAGGGGACCCATTATTGAAATGTTCCCCCAACTTGTGCACTCACTTTCAAGGACTGTTTATCTCAGGTTCTTGATATTTATTGTTTATTTATTATGTTTTTGTTTGCTTTTGCACAATTTGTTGTCTTTTGCACATTGATTGTATGGTCCAAGTCTTTCATTGGTTATGTTATGGCTATTATTCCAATATGGATTTATTGAGTATACTTACGAGAAAATGACTCTCAGGTTTGAAACTGGTGACAAATATGTACTTTGATAATAAATTTACTTTGAACATTGAGCACTGCTTTCATGACAATATATTTTTACTCTTAATCAAGACAGTAGCATGTCCCAATATGAGAAAAGATCATTTAAGTGTCTGAGTAAGTGTAGGGAGGATAAAAAAGTGAAGCGATTATTTTTGAGGCCCTGATAATAATAAGGAATTGAAAATTAGAAAGTTTCAAATGGTTCTCAGAAGACTGAAATTAAAGAACCAGATTTTCTGCTTACTTTGAATTGATGGATATCTGTTTTCAAGTCAGGTACAAATAATTTACAATTCAGCCATTTTTTCTGGGGTTTGGCTTACTTCCTTGTGCATAATAGGATAAACTGAAGCACGAGTAATACATGAAAATATTCAAAGATTCAAAAAATCAAAGTACATTTATTAGGTTGGAAACAACATAGGATGTACGACAACTCTGGCAGGGTCGGCAAGATATTACTTTCTACAAAGCGAAATCCAATAGTATGAATGGCAGTGATGCTTCACCTGCAGATGAACTCAACGCCTTCTATGCCAGCTTTGAAAGGGAGAACACAACTACAGCTGTGAAGATCCCTGTTGCACCCAGTGACCCCGTGATCTCTGTCTCAGAGGCCAATGTTGGGCTGTCTTTAAAGAGGTTGAATCCTTGCAAGGCAATAGGTACCAATGGAGTACCTGGTAAGGCTCTAATAAATAGTGCCAACCAACTGGCAGAAGTATTCAAGGTCCTTTTCAACCTCTCACTGCCACTGGCGGAAGATACCCACTTGCTCCAAAAGGCAACAATTATACCAGTGCCTAAGAAGAATAGAAGAAGGAAATGAGAGCTGCCTTAATGACAATCACCCGGCAGCTCTCACGTCTACAGTGATGAAATGCTTTGAGAGGTTGGTCATGACTAGACTGAACTCCTGCCTCAGCAAGTACCCGGACCCATTGTAATTTGCCTATTGCCACAATAGGTCAACAGCAGATGCAATCTCAATGGCTCTTCACACGGCCTTAGATCACCTGGACAATACAAACACCTATGTCAGGATGCTGTTGATTGACTATAGCTCAACGTTCAACACCATCATTCCCACAATCCTGATTGAGAAATTACAGAACCTGGGACTCTGTACCTCCCTCTGCAGTTGAATCCTTGACTTCCTAACCAGACGACTACAATCTGCGGATTGGTGATAATATCTCCTGCTCGCTGATGATCAACACTGGTGAACCTCAGGGGTGTGTGCTTTGCGCACTGCTCTACTCTCTCTATACCCATGACTGTTTAGCTAGGCACAGCTCAAATACCATCTATAAATGAACTGATGATACTACCATTGTTGGTACAATCTCAGATGGAGATGACAAGGCGTACAGGAGTGAGATATGCCAACTAGTGGAGTGGTGTGGCAGCAACAACCTGGCACTCAACATCAGTAAGACGAAAGAGCTGATTGTGGACTTCAGGAAGGGTAAGATGAAGGAATACATACCAGTCCTTACAGAGGGATCAGGAGTGGAGAGAGTGATCAGTTTCAAGTTCCTGGGTGTCAAGATCTCCACTGCAGTTATAAAGAAGGCAAGACAATGACTATGCTTCATTAGGAGTCTTTATGCTTCATTAGGAGTCTGAAGAGATTTGGCATGTTAACAAATACACTCAAAAACTTCTATAGATGTACTGTGGAAAACATTCTGACAGGCTGCATCATTGTCTGGTATGGGGGGGTGCGGTGGGGGGGCTACTGAATGAAGCTATAGAGGGTTGTAAATTTAGTCAGCTCCATCTTGGGTATTAGTCTACAACATACCCAGGACATCTTCAAGGAGCAGTATCTCAGAAAGGCAGTGTTCATTATTAAGAACCTCTAGAACCCAGAGCATCCGCTTTTCTCACTGTAACCATGAGATAGGAGGTACAGAAGCCTGAAGCACACACTCAGTGATTCAGGAACAGCTTCTTCCCCTCTGCCATCAGATTTTAGATGGACATTGAACCCATGAACACTATCTCACTTTATTAATATATAGTATTTCTGGTTTTTTTGCACAAATTTTAATCTATTCAATGTACGCATACAGTATTTGATTTACTTATTTATTAATTATTAATTTTTTTCTATATTATGTATTGCATTGAACTGCTGCTGCTGAGTTAACAAATGTCATGACACATGCCAGTGACAATAAACCTGATTCTGATTCTGATGCATTTATTGTCAATGGATGTATGCAGTGTACAACCCTGAGATTTGTCTTCCACACAGAAAGCCACGAAATAAAGAAAAACCATGGAACCTGTTAAAAAAAAACACCACCACTGAGAGAAAAGAAACAAATTGCGCAAATGGCAACAGAAAAAAAATTGGCAGAAAACACGGAATATAAAACACAAAATAATTGAGATATGGAATAATAGGAAATAATCTTATCGAAACATGTGAGATTATGTTGGATATTAACTGGATAGATGTTGAGAGGATATTTCCCCAGTGATGATAACTGGAACTAGGATGTTCAGTATTGGGAATGGAAATAAGACAGAAATAACCGTAAGTCAGAATGTCTGCTTGTGGAGGTTGTAAATCTTTAGAATTCTCTGCCCTTGAGAAATGCTGAACCAGAGCTATTGAATGCATTCAATGCACAGACTGACACACAATTAAACCACAAGGGAGTCACGGGAAATAAGGGAAGAGGTCATGATTAAATAAGTCATGATCTATCTGCTCTACTCCTGCTCTGGTTTCTTCTGTTCTTTTGTAATACAACTATATTATATTTCCCACATAATTCATAATAGTACATATTTAACATAGCCATTGCTGAATAATCTGAACTATATCCTTTCTTCTTTTGAGATTACTTTAATTTTAATTTGAGTCTTTTTGTGCTGTGCCATCTTCTACATTGTATTGATTGTGACCACTGGTTGCAATAATGAATAATGGTGGAGTCTTCCAATAGATCATTAAATTCTTTCTTCAAAATAACATGTATTGGTCCATTTAGAATATACATTATGGGTCCATTGTCATTTTAAGACTAAACAAATTTTTGAACAGAAATAAATAGGGTTCAACTGGCCATTATCTGTGTTTTACCTTTGTCAAATTCATGGTTAGAAGTTATTTGTTCATGTTATACCCCCCAAAAAACTGCTTACATACCAAATTATTATCAGTTTAACAATTGTGCAATATTTTGGAGTAATAGCAAAAACAAGATTTGCATTTATCGAATATTATTCTTCAATGAATTATTCTGAAGTATAGTCATTGTTGTGATATACAAAATATAATTTTCAATTTGTACACAGGAAGGTTGTACTCTGATAAAAATTTTCAAGGTTAAGTAGCCCTTTCCTTACTGTCACAAGAAAAAAAACCTTTTTTATTTATTAAAATATGCTGTAGCTACTCTGCTACTGGTTGGAACCATAGTAGTAATCCATTAGAAATATAGCCTATCATATGACAGGAATCACAATCACTTCAGAAACTTGTGTTATGCAAGGTGTAGGAGAAGAGTCGGATGTATAAGTTGTGAATATTTGTGTATTGGCTAGATCTTCATTTAACATATGAAGTAAAAGCAAACTTTACTTCCCAGCTAATCTGTTGGGCTCTGCTTCACCTTATGGTACCTTCCATCATAACTACACTGGCAGTAAGTCAACTTTTACAGACAGTCTCATAATGGGCATGATTTTCCAGTTGTCATTGGGAATACAGATATCTTGATCTTGTCGTGGCAACAGAGCTTTGTCCCTCTGCATGGGGAATTGTTCTTGAGTTAGCCATCAAGCACACCTTTTGTTGACCTTGAAATGTGAGTTACCTGTCCCAGCCAGTAATGTTTGTGTCCAACCCTTGTGATCTGCATGGACTGCAGTCTATTTCTTTCGAGCATCTTTCTACAGGTAGTCTATTGATTCCAAGGGTTTCTATGAGACAACAAAGGTGGAAACTGTTTCATTTCTGACCTTGCTTGGAAATTGTAATACCAGGGGTGATTAATAAGTTTGTGGCCTAAGGGAGAAGGAGACAATTTTAGAAAACCTAGCACATTTATTTTTCAACATGATCCCCTCCTATATTTACACACTTAGTCCAGCAGTCGTGGAACAGACGGATCCCTTCTTTGTAGAAGTCGGCATCTTGGACCTCCAGAGGTGCTCCACAGCAGGGGTGATTGATAAGTTTGTGGCCTAAGGAGATAAGTTATACAGCTCTCGTTACATGCATGTGCAGTTCAACTCTTTGAGTGATTATGCAGAAAGTTTGAAGTTAATAACTCATCTCCTTCTACCTTAGGCCACAAACTTATCAATCACCCCTGCTGTGGCCTACTTCTGGAGGTCCAAGATGCCGACTTCTACAACGAAGGGGCTCATATGCTCCACGACCACTGGACTAGAAAAAAAAAACATAGAAAAACTACAGCGCAGAAACAGGCCTTTTGGCCCTTCTTGGCTGTGCCGAACCATTTTCTGCCTAGTCCCACTGACATGCACACGGACCATATCCCTCCATACACCTCTCATCCATGTATCTGTCCAATTTATTCTTAAATGTTAAAAAAGAACCCGCATTTACCACCTCGTCTGGCAGTTCATTCCATACTCCCACCACTCTCTGTGTGAAGAAGCCCCCACTAATGTTCCCTCTAAACTTTTCCCCCCTCACCCTTAACCCATGTCCTCTGGTTTTTTTTCTCCCCTTGTCTCAGTGGAAAAAGCTTGCTTGCATTCACTCTATCTATACCCATCATAATTTTATATACCTCTATCAAATCTCCCCTCATTCTTCTACGCTCCATGGAATAAAGTCTTAACCTATTCAACCTTTCTCTGTAACTGAGTTTCTCAAGTCCCGGCAACATCCTTGTAAACCTTCTCTGCACTCTTTCAACCTTATTTATATCCTTCCTGTAATTTGGCGACCAAAACTGAACACAATACTCCAGATTCGGCCTCACCAATGCCTTATACAACCACATCATAACATTCCAGCTCTTACACTCAATACTTTGATTAATAAAGGCCAATGTACCAAAAGCTCTCTTTATGACCCTATCCACCGTGATGCCACTTTTACGGAATTTTGTATCTGTATCCCCAGATCCCTCTGTTCTACTGCACTCCTCAGTGCCTTACCATTAACCCTGTATGTTCTACCTTGGTTTGTCCTTCCAACGTGCAATACCTCACACTTGTCTGTATTAAACTCCATCTGCCATTTTTCAGCCCATTTTTCCAGCTGGTCCAAGTCCCTCTGCAGGCTCTGAAAACCTTCCTCACTGTCTACTACACCTCCAATCTTTGTATCATCAGCAAATTTGCTGATCCAATTTATCACATTATCATCCAGATCATTGATATAGATGACAAATAACAATGGACCCAGCACTGATCCCTGTGGCACACCACTAGTCACAGGCCTCCAATCGGAGAAGCAATTCTCTATTACCACTCTTTGGCTTCTTTCATTGAGCCAATGTCTAATCCAATTTACCACCTCTCCATGTATACCTAGCGACTGAATTTTCCTAACTAACCTCCCATGCGGGACCTTGTCAAAGGCCTTACTGAAGTCCATGTAGACAATATCCACTGCCTTCCCTTCATCCACTTTCCTGGTAACCTCCTCGAAAAACACCAATAGATTGGTCAAACATGATCTACCATGCACAAAGCCATGTTGACTCTCCCTAATAAGTCCCTGTCTATCCAAATGCTTGTAGATTCTGTCTCTTAGTACTCCCTCCAATAACTTACCTACTACCGACGTTAAATTTACCTGCCTATAATTTCCCGGATTACTTTTCGATCCTTTTTTAAACAACGGAACAACATGAGCTACTCTCCAATCCTCTGGCACCTCACCTGTAGACAGCGACATTTTAAATATTTCTGCCAGGGCCCCCGCAATTTCAACGCTAGTCTCCTTCAAGGTCCGAGGGAACACCCTGTCAGGTCCTGGGGATTTATCCATTTTAATTTTCCTCAAGACAGCAAGCACCTCCTCCTTTTCAATCTGTACAGTCTCCATGATCTCACTACTTGTTTCCCTTAATTCCATAGACTTCATGCCAGTTTCCTTAGTAAATACAGACGCAAAAAAACCTATTTAAGATCTCCCCCAATTTCCTTTGGTTCCACACATAGCCAACCACTCTGATCTTCAAGGGGACCAATTTTATCCCTTACAATCCTTTTGCTCTTAATATACCTGTAAAAGCTCTTTGGATTATCTTTCACTTTGACTGCCAAGGCAACCTCATGTCTTCTTTTAGCCCTCCTGATTTCTTTCTTAAGTATTTTCTTGCATTTCTTATACTCCTCAAGAACCTTATTCACTCCCTGTTTCGTATACATGTCATACTACTCCTTCTTTTTCTTTATCAGAGTTGCAATATCCCTTGAGAACCAAGGTTCCTTATTCCTATTCACTTTGCCTTTAATCCTGACAGGAACAGACAAACTCTGAACTCTCAAAATTTCTCCTTTGAAGGCTTCCCACCTATCGATCACATCTTTGCCAGAGAACAACCTGTCCCAATCCACGCTTTTTAGATCCTTTCTCGTTTCTTCAAATTTGGCCTTCTTCCAGTTCAGAACCTCAACACTAGGACTAGATCTATCCTTGTCCATGATCAAGTTGAACCTAATGGTGTTATGCTCACTGGAACCAAAGTGCTCCCCTACACAGATTTCCATCACTTGTCCTAACTCGTTTCCTAACAGGAGATCCAATATTGCATCCCCTCTAGTTGGTCCCTCTATATATTGGTTTAGAAAACTTTCCTGAACACATTTTACAAACTCTAAACCATCTAGACCCCCCTAACAGTATGGGAGTCCCAATCAATATATGGAAAATTAAAATCTCCTACCACCACAACTTTATGTTTCCTGCAGTTGCCTGCTATCTCTCTGCAGATTTGCTCTTCCAATTCTTGTTGACTATTGGGTGGTCTGTAATACAATCCCACTAATGTGGCCATACCTTTCCTGTTTCTCAGCTCCACCCATAAGGACTCAATAGACAAGCCCTCTAATCTGTCCTGCCTGAGGACTGCTGTAATATTTTCCCTAACAAGCAATGCTACTCCCCCACCTTTCATTCCTCTGCCTCGATCACATTTGAAACATCGGAACCCTGGAATATCAAGCTGCCAGTCCTGCCCCTCCTGTAGTCAAGTTTCACTAATTGCTATAACGTCTTAATTCCACGTGTCAATCCATGCCCTCAACTCATCCGCCTTCCCCGCAATACTCCTAGCATTGAAATATATACACCTCAGAAGATTTTTACCACCACTCACAACCTTTCTATTAGCGGATTTGCTTGAACTTTTAACATCATTTATCTTCACCCCAGCCACACTGTCAGCTCTGGCACTCTGATTCCCATCCCCCTGAAAATCTAGTTTAAAGCCTCCCCAATAGCACTAACAAACCTCCCAGAAAGGATATTGGTCCCCTTGTAGTTAAAGTGTATCCCATCTCTCTTGTACAGGTCCCATCTGCCCCAGAAGAGGTCCCAATGATCCTGAAATCTGAAACCCTGCCCCCTATGCCAGTTCCTCAGCCACTTGTTCATCCTCCAGAGCATCCTATTCTTACCCTCACTGGCATGTAGCACAGGTAGCAATCCTGATATTACCACCCTTGAGGTCCTGCTTTTCAACTTCCTACCAAGCTCTCTATACTCACTCTCCAGGACCTCCTCATTCTTCCTTGCTACGTCATTGGTACCGATGTGCACCACGACATCTGGCTGATCACCCTCCCACTTCAGAACATCATGCAAGCGATCAGAGACATCCTTGACCCTAGCACCCGGGAGGCAACAAACCACCCTGGATTCTCTGTCACGACCACAGAACCTCCTATCTGCACCTCTAACTATCGAATCCCCTATCACTACTGCTCTCCTCTTTCTCCCCCCTCCCTTCTGCACTGCAGAGCCAGACTCAGTGCCAGAGATCTGGCTACTGCAGCTTGTCCCAGGTAAGTCACCCCCCCCAACAGTATCCAATGCGGTATACTTGTTGTTGAGGGGAATGGCCACAGGGGAACCCTGCTCTGCCTGCCTTTTCCTCTTCCCTCGCCTGACAGTAACCCAATTTCCTGTCCTCTGCTCCTTTGGCGTAACTACCTCCCTGTAGCTGCTATCTATAATCTCCTCATTCTCCCGAATGACCCACAGGTCATCCAGCTCCTGCTCCAGTTCCCTAACGCAGTTTGTCTGGAGCTGCAGCTGGATGCACTTCTTGCAGGTGTCATTGTCAGGGACACCAGAGGGCTCCCTGACTTCCCACATCCTGCAAGAGGAGCATTCCAACATCCTGCCTGGCATTCTCTCTACTCTAAACAATCTGAACAAAAAAAACTTACCGGAACCTAACCTGGCCTCTGCCTGTTCTCGCCGAAGCCTGTTGAGCCAAAGCCGTCCCTCTCTGACTCAGTCCACTCCAATGATGGCCACTACAACAATGGCCACCGTATATGGTGGTCTGCTTTTAAACCTTGACGCGCTACGTCACACGCCTGTGCAGTGCAGACCCTTCTCCCTGAGCAGTGTTTAAAAAAAAAATGACTTTTTCAACCCGATTTCTTCACTTCCTTCTTCTCAGCTGCTTGCTTCGACTGAAACAAGAACCGTTGAAAATTTCTCTTTTTAAACCTTGGCGCGTTATGTCACGCACCTGCGCAGTGCAGACTCTTCTCCCCGAGCAGTGTGTACATGTAGGAGGGGACTATGTTGAAAAATAAATGTGCTAGGTTTTCTAAACTGACTCCTTCTACCTTAGGCCGCAAACTTATCAATCACCCCTTGTACAATTTTTATTGCTTCAGGTTGCACAAAAAGCTCCATGTTCAGGTTTTACAGCTTGTTGCTAGAATTACAAAATATACATCTCCCAAAGATGTTGTTGATTTTTCTGCAAACTTTGACCCAAGGTGGAGCTGTATAAGGTGTGCTGATATAGGTGAGTCCTCCATTTAGATCATTGAAAGGGTTTTAATATTCATCTGGGTTTTCGGTAGAATGTTAACATAGTTTAACTTGAAAATTTCTCTCAATACTAATTGCCATATCAAATAATGCATGTATAAATCAACCTTCTCATCATGATCTACAATTCAGTAGGTGAATTAGAAGGAAATGGAGTATCATCTCAGACATGCCACCCTGCAAAAACTGATTTCAGGGAGGTAGCACCATCAATTTGCGGGAGACTTCCGGAAGGGGTGGGATGTCTGCAATAGAGTAGCTCCTTAGCAACCAGCCAGCTAGTTTAAATAACGTTAGCCATGCTAATGAATGAATGACACCTGTTAAACTCACCTCAACATGTCTTTTACATTTTAACCCACCATGGGCAATAGAAAAGTCACTGTTGCAAACAGTGCAGCGAGCAACACTGTCATTATTTTTGACCCCTATTAGGCAGGGGTACACTTTAGCGTAGTCTGGGGTGACGTACATTTTATATTTTCTTTTTTTTTTGGAACACTCTGCCATGGTACACTCTCGCTCTCTGTCTCACTCGCGCTTTCTCTCTCTCGTGGTTGCTCGCGCGCTTTCACTTGCTTTCTGTCTAGCGCTCTCGCTTGCTTTCTCTCTAGCTCTCTCACTTGCTTGCCCTTGCTCTCTCTCTCTCTCTTGCTTGCTTTCTCTCGCTCGCTCGCTCTCAAAAAAATTGATTTCCGTGATATTGTATATAATTTGTGGGCATCAGGGAGCCACTATTCATATGCGGGAGACTCCCGGAACTTCCAGGAGAGGGGGGATGTCTGTCATCTGTGCACAGTAAATCTTTTATCTGATATTGTTTTGTGTTGACCATTCAAACTTCCAACCATACATTGTGTCAAAATCCACATTTAGAAGTCAAATTTCAATGTTTTGTGGACAGTATTGCTGTCAAATATCATTTCTTGATCGACAAATTTTGCATAACTAGTGCCTTTTATTCACTAATTTTGGCATGAACATGAGGTAAAGTATATATCAGTATTGGAATATTTGCTTCTGAACTGACTGCACTTCAGATGGACTCTCAGAAAGGATTTGAAGTGTTTTTTGCAGGATTTTCCAAACTTCCTGTTGACAGGGATATTCCTCAGAAATTGTACTGTTAGCTCTGGAAATCTACTTTTGTATTAGTTGATTGTCCTTGTACCTTAAATAGAATATCCAGCTGGAAATCTAATTTCTCTGTCTTCACTTTTCTACATTGTCCTAACAATTCCCAATGTCATTCCTAGGCATGTCAGTTCTTCTGTCTGAGCACATTAAAGTACTATTAAACCAATTTTTCTGTCATTAAGGGTTGTTGACATGAAAAGTTGACACCACATTTTACTTCTGATGGATACTGATTGATTTGCTGAGTGCATCTAGTATTCTGTTTTTGTGAAATGGCTTATCTTCCCTGCAGACACAATGAAGTGTATGTAATTCTGAAAGAATGATAGTTACTAGTGTATTGATCTTTCCCAATCATTAGATTGAGCAGTTTAGACTGAGCATAGGGCTAAAATTCTACAGGGATGTGGTAGAGGGCTGAAAAATAAATCAGACTGATAAATGATTCACATTAATGTTTGAACTATTAATTATTTTCAAAGCTTTCCAGAAAAGCTTATTTTTAACATATCTACCTGCTTAGCAATGGAAATGTTTATAGTTGTTCCTGCACTAAGCTTAAGGAGCTACAAATCACTCTTCAGTATACATTTTGTTCAGTCTTCGTAACAACCAAGATTGAAAATAAAACAAATCAGTATATGGTTGGGAAGGGGAAGGGAACGTCGACTCAGACCATGCGAGACCTGCGTTGGGCATTTTCATGCCTTACAAGGCGCAGATTGGAAGTCTGTGTGGGGCGCCACTCCTCGCACAGACATTTGAGCAATGTGTGATTAAGTGCCTTGCTCAAGGACACAAACATGCTGCCACAGCTGAGGCTCAAACCAGCAACCTTGAGATCACTAGACGAATGCTTTAACCACTTGGCCACGTGCCCAACACATATGGTTACTTGATGGTAAACTGCAAAAAGGCAAAAATACTAATATACACACAGAAATTCTCCCATTTCTGCAAGTAGCCCATTGGATATCAACCCAATAATTAGGGATAATAACCTGTAAAACTATTGCAGAGCAGAATGATTTATGAAACACTGTAACAGAAAGTAGTGAGACCCATCTCCCTCCCATTCTCCGATTGTCCACTTTCCTCTCTTATCAGATTCCTTCCTCTCCAGCTTTTCACCATTCCCACCCACCTGGCCTTACCTATCACCTTCTAGCATCCTCCTTCTCCTCTCCCAACCTTTTTATTCTGGTGTCTTCCCCCTTCCTTTCTAGCCCTGAAGAATGGTCTCAGCCCAAAACGTCATCTGTTTATTCATTTCCATAGATGCTGCCGAGTTCCTTCAGCTTTTATGTGTGTTGCAATAGAAAGTAGAAGATGTTTGAAAGACTGAAGTGACAGAAACATAAGGAAGTTTAACAGCAAACAAAATAAAAGAGATTTAGGGTAAAGTAGGTCTGAATGGAAATCGAAAAAGCTGGCAAGGTTAAACAAAGTTCAACTGCTAAGTAGAAAAGTGCAGGTCACATTAAATATGAAAGGAAAAAGTATCAGCAGTAGAGTGGTTGGTCTTGCCCCGCCTGTCATCTTGACTTTAGATATGTATGTTCCTTTTATCATGTTTGGGATTGTAGGAGTCCATCTGATCTTATACTAAAGTTGCATCAGGAATCCCTATTCCACTCTCGCATCTATTTTAATTCAATAAAATGTGACTATGTTTCTTTAGGCTGAAAACATTAAATTATTATTTCACCAATGCTGTACAAACAAGTCGGTTTTGAAGAGCCATGTTATGTTTAGTTCACAACACTTTTAATGAAATAAAAACCATGTTGCATTCATTGCCAGTGCACTGAGTCTATCATGCCTTGGCTATGTCCCAATGTTGAATGTGGTTTGACACAGTATGTCAACAATGCTGGATTACATCAGCAACTTAACATGAACAGTTTACTTAGAATGCATTTGTCATTTCTTTCAAGCTGGGAAACCACTGACAAACAAAATATATACACAGTTTTTCCCTCTCCATTATTCTGGACATCATCTTATCCATGCATATTTTTATTGTTTTCATCAAATACAAATTTGAGTCATCTAATTCATACCTTCAGTCTTACGATTCTCATTATAGCTGTTCATTAAATTATAATATTTTGGTAATTCTCTTTCGAGAGTGAAATTTTCCCAATTTTTTAGAAGCTCATGGGTATTCTTTTGGGAAGTAATAACTTCATGGTAGCAGAGCCAAGTATCCTTGCTGCTCCAGTGATCTGGGTTCAACCCCAACCATGGGTAGGGTCTGTGTAGATTTCACATGTTCTCCCTGGGACTGTGTGTGTTTCCCCTGGGTGCTCTAGTGTCCCCCATATCCTTGAGGTTAAATTGCCCCTATTGTTTTGGTGAGTGGAGGATTTCAGGGAAAATGTGAATGAGGGGAAAATAGGTTACATGGAAAATTGCTGGGAGATGGGTTTGCTCTATGAGTCATTATAGACTGGATGGACCAAAATAGCATCCTTCTATATGGAAAGCACTTAAAAAAACAGCTCTGCCTAATTAATTGCCCAATGTACTAGGACACATAGACACCACAGCTATGGAAGCTCATAAACACTTCTGCTTCTTCAGGAGGCTAAATAATAAGACCATACGACCATAAGACCATATTACATAGCAGCAGAATTAGACTATTTGACTTTTGAATCCACTCCATCATTTCATCGTGGCTGATCCATTTTTCTGCTCAACCTCAATTTCCTGCCTTCTCACCACATAACTTTATACCCTGACCTATCAAGAATCTATCATCCTCTGCCTTAAATATACATAAAAACTTGGGCTACGCAGCTTCCTGTGGCAAAGAATTCCATGGATTCTCCACTCTCTGGCTAAAGAAATTCTTCCTCATCTCCATTCTAAAAGGACGTCTCTCTGTTCTGAGTGTCCTCTGGTCTTAGACTCACCCACTGTAGGAAACATCCTCTCTGCATCCACTCTATGAAAGCCTTTTACCATTCAATAGGTTTCAATGAGATCATCTCTCATTCTTCTGAATCCTAGTGAATGCAGGCCGAGAGCCATGAAACACTCTTCATATGACAAGCCATTCAAACCTGGAATATTGGTCAGACAGAATATATCAAATAATGGTTTGACCAAATTGCGTATTCTTAAATCTGGTGCACGGTATCATGTGCATAGTTTGATAGTAACCTCGATACTACCTTTCACCCAAGAAGTTCTTATATACCTATTTGTTAATGCATAATACAAACAACTATCAACCTGCCCTGAAGCCCTTTAAGTTTTTTTAGAAGTTCTTCAAATTAAAGTTGCATGGAGAAGCTCTAAGAAAGTCACTGAGAATCCTTTTCTGATTGAGTTTGCATTGTTGGCTGAACCCTTACAATTCACATCTGTCAGCCTTTATAACTGGGGTCCATTGGTAATATCTAGTAAAAGATAAGCAAATCAAATTACCAGGGCCTATTGTGTTTCCCTTTTAGCAATAGGAAATGCTCTTCCTCACATCTTCTGTGCTTTATCAGCATGCTCTGGGCTAAACAACTTTGATTTGGATCAATCTGAGCTGCTACTAAGGAAGGATAGTAGGAACATTGATATGTTGTGATGTTTAGGAACATCCAGTAGCAAGGCAACATGGTAAAAATTTTAGTGTCAGGGAAAATGAAGAGTGACAACAATATTGTTCTTTAGAAACATTTTACATTTAACATTCAATAAAGTAAAGAAACTCTGCCACAAAACTTTGTTGCTAGAAAATGAATGGGAAAGCAGAGCAAAAGAAGTTGAGCATGTGCTCTACATTGGAAACAGTCTGACTAGCTTTCAATGTCCAATATTCCCCATGCTTTCCCCAGAGAAGGTCTGCTGCATATACAAGAACATAAGAAAATAGAATCAGGAATAGGCCATCTAACTCCCCAACCCCACTCTGTTTTTCAATATAATCAGCTTCTTTTTTTGGATAGCAGGACAAATATAATATTAAGGGACCTTCTCTAGTCTCCTGTCAGTTGCAGTAGAGATAATAGAAGATATCCATTAACAAATAGCATGTAATAATACACCAAAATACCCACAAATGCAGCACAGTGATTGAGATGGTGTACATGTGCAGTGAACCTTTACTTAAGAGAGAATAACACAAAATAAAATATCTTCAGCTTGAAGTGTGTTTAAGAATGTGAATGAGGAAAATTGAAATAAATTGTTACATCTAATGTTCTATATTTGTAATGGAAAAGATCTATTGTTGCCTTGAAATGGTCACCTACCTCTGCCCTGGATCACACTGCCATGGTCATGGATGCCTTTGTTAGTCATGGCTTGCATTAAAAATAAAAACAATATAAACTTTTTAGAAGAGTAACGCATGTGCACTCATCCACACGAACACCAAATTAAATTTAATACATGTTCCAAATGTGGATTATCTAGACTGAGAAGTAGGAAATCCATGCAAAGTTACATAACACTGAGCAGTCCATTCTATCCTGTACCACCTAGAAAACAATGCCTCATATACCAGGATGTTTTCATGAACTTCAGCTTGGCATTTAACATGATCACCTCTGAGGCTGGTGGGTAAATTGTTCTGGTTGAGACTCAGCACCCCTCTCTGTAACTAGATCCTGGACTTCTTGATGGAATGACCCCAGCCAATCCAAGTTGGCAGCAACATCTCAAGCTCCATCATGTTGAGCACAGGTGACCCCCAGAGTTGCAAGCTCAATCCGCTGCAGACTTATGACTCCAAGACCGATTCAGTAGTTGGCAAATTCAACAAAAATGATGTGTCAACATACAAAGAGGTGATAGTGATAGTCAGGCTTGTCAAATGGTGTGATAACTACAACCTGAGTCTCAAACTGGACAAGACAAAAGAGATGATTGTGCACTTCATACGGTATGAACATAAAATTCTCCAACTTCTGGTAATTCCCTCCCCCTCCCTTCCCCTATCCCTATGTCACTCTGCCCCCTCCCCCAGCTGCCTATCACCTCCCTCATAGTCCCGCCTCCTTCTACTACCCATTGTGTTTTCCCCTATTCTTTCTTCACCTTTCCTGCCTATCACCTCCCTGCCTCCCTTCCCCCACCCCTTTATCTTTCCACTTACTGGTTTTTCACTTGGAACCTACCAGCCTTCTCCTTCCCACCCTCCCCCTACCTCCTTTATAGGGCCTCTGCCCCTTCCCCCTACAGTCCTGACAAAGGGTTCCGGCTCGAAACGTCGACTCATCGTTTCCAGAGATGCTGCCCAACCTGCTGAGTTCCTCCAGTGTGTTGTGAGTGTTACCAGCATATCTAGCCTTACGTTCATGTAACCCCATTGAAAGATCGTCTTAATATTTTAATTTGCTCTACACTAATTTGGTTAACCATGTTTTCTCAAAATCTAAGTAATATTTCCATTCTCTGTGACCAATGTTATCAGGTTACACCTCACAATTCAAAGAAAATTGTTCCCTCTTGTTAAAAAGCTCCTAATTACTACCTTTCCTTTACTGATTCTTTCTAATCGCATTTTAATAACATAATATCAGTTCATGATACAGCATGAAGATTGCAAACCTCTCTGCAAAAGACTCAGTTCTTTATAAGGTAATGCTTAGAAACCAGGATTAGAGAATCAAGCCAAACTTAAAGAGAAATACTTTGTACATACATTGTAACCAAATTTGAATTTGTTCCTGATTAAGTGTAAAACTGTCTGTCATCAGCATGATATATTTTCTCAGTTTTTATTCAGTTTCTGGATATAATGATTGTTGAAGTAGATAGACCACTGCCAGAAATATTTCCTTTTAATTTGTATTATTTCAAGAACTGAATGAAAATACAATTCTATAGCATTTTTTCCTCCCATAATATTTCTATCAACATGGTAGTTAATTTCAAACAAGCATGCATTGTTTTTTTTGAGAATCTTTCCAGCATATACAAGGATTTAACTGGAGAGAGTGAAAAAAAAACATCTTTAATCAGAAGTGATAAACAGGTGCTGGAGACCGGCTGCAAGTTGAAATCATCCGACTTTCATTATGGAACCACATGTGGATAGCTGATGTGCTTTTGCCTATTTAACATTGGTTGTTTGACAGCCTGCGTCTATTTCTGGCATTGCTACAAAGAAATAACACTGTTTTAAACTGGGGGCAAAACACACAAAATGCTGGAGGAACTCAGCAGGTCAGGTAGATCTATAGAAATGAATAAACAGTTAATGTTTTGGGCCGAGACTCTTCATCAGTACCCTTTATCTCGTGTTTGTGACTGTTTTAAATTACTAATTTCTTCATTTTGCCATATATTGTAGTCACTGATTCCTGCCTGAAAATGTTCTGTGGCACATTTATCTCTCTGCTTTCTTGCCTAACATTTTAATGCTAAAGGTCGAGTGTCAATTTATTTGGTGAGCGAGCACTCCATAGTCCAGCAGTTCCATCTGAAGACCTCTCCATTGTAACATTTTGGAACTAGAAGTCATAATGAGTGCTAACGAGAATCCCAGTTATACACTTCCCTTTACCAGTCCAGAAAACCTGACGACGAGTACCTTACCGAGCTGCTTCTTTAGCTGATATCATTTGGTCAGCACAATGCACCTTAGAGAGAGAGAAAAAAACTTTATTTTGTTTCTTCTGTATTCAATGCTTTTTAGAAAAAAAAAATCAAACTCTGGACTTCCCTATACTGCCTAGAAGGTACAGAACAGTTATTACATTTCTGTAGAAATTCTTTTTACTATTATATATTTTAAAAATGCCTTTTTTCCCATTCTTAAATTGTCTTCTCTTGTCCTGAGGTTTTCTCTTGATTGCTTCATCTGAAGGCTGATAAGCTAAAGTTTGCATGCTCTCTGTTGGTGGGCAAACAGATGAACCAGTATCTCGTATTCTAGTATGCATTGGAACCTTAGGGCCATTGCATACAGGCTGATTTTTGTCTAACAAATCACTAGGAATCTCAGAATTGATTGGCTTTCTAAATAGCTGTCAACTACATAAGTTAAAAATTCCAATGTAAATTATGCTTTTGGACCATCCAGTCCTTATCATGTATAACTTTACAATTAAAAAATTGCACAGACTGGCATTGTCAGCAATTGTGTTGGTATCATTTTAAGGATAAATCGTCCAATTTTGCTTTTTAAGTGGATTCATGGCTATGCAAGATAATTCTGTTTAAGTACATCTCTGTTTTCAACATAAGTAGTGATGGCAACATTTAGTTTGCATAGCTTATTCTTGTATGATGTCTGAAGCCAGGTTTCAGCTGCTGTCAAAGAAACATTTATTGTAACATGTTCTGTTTAATATCCAGCATTAACCTTCATGCTTGTTGCAAATTGGTTCAATGAGGAATTACTATTGATTCCCAATATATCAGTAGAATTTTGTAGTCTTTATCATGTTCCAATGTAGTACAATATCAAGGTCTTTACTGTGTGATTCATTGTCATACAAGTCAAATTCAGTATCAGTAACGATTTTCTTCAATTGCCTATCCTACGCACAAATAGAACAACAATTATTCATCAGAGAGATTATATCTGGTACCTTTAATCACATAAATGTATCATGCTACTGAAACCTATTTTCTCCATCAGCATTCTCCATAGAGATAATTAGACATTGCTTATGGAAGGAATTTCAGATATTTATGTAATTAAAGATATCGGATATAATTTCCCAAATGGAAATTGTTTCTTTATTTCTGTGTAGGATAGATGACTAAAGAAAGTGATCAATTCATTTTGAAGTTGTCTTCTGTTACAGTGATAGACAGATGGAAAATAATTCTTCAATATTAAACTAAATTCCACACCTGCCCAAGAATGAAACAAACTTGGTGATTGCCATGGCAACAAGACACCAGCACTGGGAATTATATAATTTAGACTCTTTCTCCCAGTCCATCCCACACCAGAGGCTCCTGAAGTTACAATGGTGCACATACAGCAGCAAATTACATCTTGGGTATAAATCTAAAAATAACTAAATATATAAAAATGGCACTGCAACTACCCATAAGATGTACAATTTACCTGAGAACTGTGACTTGTGAAATATTTTTGTTTTATATCCTCACTTGGGAAGTGTAGTGAGATTGCTTTGCTCAGTTGGATGGTACCAGTTTTTATACAATTATATTTTGGATGAGGTTCTCCCTTAACAATAAAATATTTCCATGGTAACTCAGAAAATCAACTGCTCCCAGATGCCCAAGTCACAGTTTAATAAACTTGTCTTTAGAGCAGACATGTTGAAAGCCTGTGTTATTGGTTTGGTGTGGTCCATTTGGGTTCAATTGGACATTGCTACTGAGGCTTAAAGCCATTCCATAATTGTGAAATTGTAGAAGGTGAAGGAAAAGAATGCATGAATTGTCCTCAGATCAAGTTACTGAATGAACAGTGAATGTCTGTGAGAATTTCTCTTTCTCCTGCTACACTTTTCTACGTCTTGTTTGCAGATGGAGAACAGGCAAGGAGTATTTGTGAGAGGGAAAGAGAGAGAAAAAAAAACTAGGGATGGGGTAAGAAGGGGAGGAGGGGCATTAACAGAAGTTAGAGAAATCAATGTTAATGCCATCAGAACATTGATTTCTCTAACTTCCGTTAATGCCCCTCCTCCCCTTCTTACCGCATCCCTTATTTATTTATTTGTTTGTTTGTTTGTTTATTTATTTATTTATGTTCTTTCTCTTTCCCTCTCACAAATACTCCTTCCCTGTTCTCCATTTTCCTCTGGTGCTCCCCTTCCCCATTCTTTCTTCTTAGGCTGTCCATCCCATGATACTCCCCCTTATCAATCAACTTATCAATCACCCCTTCCGTGGACCACTTTCTGGAGGTCCAAGAGTCCGACTTCTACAAAGAAGGGATCCGTATGCTTCATGACCGCTAGACTAAGTGTGTAAATGTAGGAGGGGACTATGTTGATAAATAAATGTGGTAGGTTTTCTAAAATTGACTCCTCCTACCTTAGGCCATGAACTTATCAATCACCCCTCGTATGGTGCCACAGTATCGCAGCAGTTCGCGTGACACAATTGCAGTTTGGGCATTGGAGTTCAGAGTTCAATTCTGAAGTCATAAGACCATAAGACCATAAGACAAAGGAGCAGACGTCAGCCATTCATCTGTAAGGAGTCGATATGTCTTCCCTGTGGAATGCATGGGCATTCTTCAGATGCTTCAGTTTCCTCCCATAGTCCAAAGAAGTACCGTTATTAGGTTAATTGGTCATTGTAGATTGTACTGTGTTAAGACTGGAGGTAAGTGAGGTGTTACTGGGTGGTGTGCCTTGAAGGGCTGGAAATACCTATTCCATGCTATATCTCAATAAATAAAAAATGATATTGCAATTAAGAAGCAGCATCTCACAGGAGGAGAGGAGATACTGGGAATCAAAAATAACTGATGATCAAAATTATTTTAAGCATACAGCTTCTTGTCCAATCATTTTGGAACTAGTAAATTGAAATTGGTTTATTATTGTCACATTACCAAGATAGAGTGAAACCTTGTCCTGCATATTGTTCATACAAATCAGATCACTACACAGTGAATTGAGGTAGAACAATGTTAACAACAACAACGCATAGTAAAGTACAACAGCTACAGAGAAAGCACAGTGCAAGTAAGCAATAAAATGCAAGATCTCAATAAGGTAGATTGTGAGGTCAAGAGTCCATCTTAGCATACCAGCGAACCATTGAAAATTGTTATGGCTGTAGAGTAGAAGCTTTCCTTAGGCCTGGTGTATGCAGCATTCATTCTTGTATATCTTCTGCCAGATCCCAGAGGGGAGAAGGGAGAATGCCCAGGGTGTGTTATTATTATTCTGGTTGCTTTACTGAGGCAGTGAGAAGTACAGGCCATGGAGGGATGGCAACTTTCCCCGATGTGTTGAGCTGCATCCACAACCTTCTGCAGTTTCTTGCAGAGCAGTTGGTATACTAAGCTATTATGCATCCAGAGAGGATGCTTTCTTATGGTGCATTGATAAAGATTGGTAAATATCGATGGGGCTATGTATCCATAAGGCAATAAGACATAGGAGCAGAATTAGTGCATTTGACCCATCAAGTCTATTTTGCCAATCAGTCATGGCTGATCTTTTTTCTCCCCTTCTCAGCCCCACTCCCTGGCTTTCTCCCCGTGTCCATGTCCAATCAAGAACTTATCAAACTCTGCCTTAAATACACACAATGACCTGCCCTCCACAGCTGCCTGTGGTAACAAATTCCACAAATTCACCACCCTCTGGCTAAAGAAATTTCTCCTCATCTCTGTTTAAAAAGGATTCCCCTCCCTCCTAAGGCTGTGCCCTATTGTCTGGAATTCCACATCCACTCAGTCTAGGCCTTTTAACTTTCGAGAGATTTCAATGAGATCCCCCTTCATCCTTCTAAATTCCAGCCAGTACAGACATAGAGCTATCAAACATTCCTCATATGATAACCCTCTCATTCCTGGTATCATCTTTGCGAATGTTCTCTGAGCCCTCTCCAATGCCAGTACACCTTTTCTTAGCGAAGGAGCCCAAAACTGTTCACAATACTCAAGGTGAGGCCTCAGCAGTGTTTTATAAAACTTCAGCATCACATCCCTATTTTTGTATTCTAGACCTCTTGAAATGAATGCTAACATTGCACTTGACTTCCTCACCACCGACTCAACCTGTAAGTTAAACTTTATGATGTTCTGCACATGTTCTGCACAAGGGGTTCCCAAGTCCTTTTGCATTTAGACTTTTGATTTTTTTCTCCCCATTTAGGAAATAATATCAATGCCTTCACAATCTCTCCTGCTACCTCTCTCAGAACCCTAGGGTGCAGTTCATGTGGTCTGGGTAACTTATGTGCTCTTAGGACTTTCAGCTTTTTGAGTACCTTCTCTCTTGTAATAGTAACTGCACTTGCTTTTCTTCCCTCACACCCTTTAACATCTCCTAGTGTCTTCCACTGTGACACTGATGAAAAATACTTTTTCTTCTTGTTCCCCATTATTATTTCTCTGGCTGAATTTTCTAGCAGTCCTATATCCACTCTCATCTCTCATTTATTTTTTACATATTTGAAAAAGCTTTTACAAGCCACCTTAATATTGTTTGCTAGCTTGCTTTTATATTTCATCTTTTCCCTCCTAATGATTCTTTTAGTTGCTCTCTGTAGGCTTTAAAACCTTCCCAATTCTCTGACTTCTCAGTAATTTTTGCTTTAATGTATTCCCTCTCTTTTGCTTTTACAGTAGCTTTGACTTCCCTTGTCAGCCACGGTTGTAATACTTGGCTATTGGAGTATTTCTTTGTTTTGGTAATACATCTATCCTGGCCTTTCCTCATTTTTCCCAGAAAATCATACCATTGTTGCTCTGCTGTCATTCCTGCCAGCATCTCCTTCCAATTTACTTTGGCCAACTCCTCTCTCATATAATTTCCTTTACTCCACTGAAATACGGCTATATCAGACTTGACTTTCTCCCTATCAAATTTCAAGTTAAATTCAGTCATACTGTGATCACTGCTTCCTAAGGGTTATTTTACCTTAAGCTCCCTAACCTCCTCCGGTTCATTACATAACACCCAAATCAGTATAACTGATCCCTTAGTAGGTTCAATGACAAACTGCTATAAAAGGCGACTTTGTATGCATTCAACAAACTCACTGTCTAGTGATGCATTATCAACCTGATTTTTCCAATTGACCTGCATGTTGAAATCTCCCATGGCTATCATTACATTTCCCTTTTGACACACGTTTACTATTTCCTGTTTTAATTTGTGATCCACATCCCAGCTACTGTTGGGAGGGCTATCATCAGGGTCCTTTTACCCTTGCAGTTTCTTAACTCCATCTACAAGGATTCATATTTTTTGATCCTATGTCACATTTTTCTACTGATTGATACCATTCTTTACCAGCGGAGCCATGCCACCCCAACTGCCTACCTTCCTATCCCTCAGATACAACATTTAACCCTGGACATTCAGCTCCCAACTACAACCATCCTTCAATCACGATTCAGTGATGGCCACAACATCATACCTCACAACCTGTAAAAGTGCAACAAGATCATCCACATTATTTCTTACACTCTGTGCATTGAGATACAGCACTTTGAGTACTGTATTTGCTACTCCTTTTGATTCAGCATCCCTAATGCACTGAGACTCACTCTGCTGGCTGCAATTTTGTCTTTTCATCTGCCTGCTCTTCCTGACAGTGTTACTGCATGCTATTTTTGCTTTTTTACCACCTGTCCTATCGTGAGTCCCTTCACTCCAGTTCCCAGACCCCTGCCAAATTAGTTTAAACTCTCCCCAATAGCTCTAACTAACTTGCCCATGAGAATATTGGTTCCCCTCAGGTTCTGGTGCAACTTGTCACTTTTGAACAGATCATACCTCCTCCAGAAGAGATCCCAATGATCCAAAAACCTGAAACCCTGCCCCCTGCATCAGCTTCTCAGATACACGTTAATCTGCCAAATCATCTTGTTTTTACCCTCACTGGTGCGTGGCAGACAGCTATCCGGAAAGCAAACTTGGAGGTCCTGCTTCTCCACTTTCTGCCTAGCTCTATAAATTCTCTCGTCAGGTCCTCTTTGCTTTTCTTTCCTATGGCAATGGTACCAATATGTACCAAGACATTTGGCTGCTCTCCCTCCCTCTCCAAAATGCCGTGGAAGTGAATTGAGACGTTCCTGACCCTAGCACCTGGTAGGTAACACACAATTCAGGTGTCCCGTTCATGTCACTGAATCTGAACTGCACATCTGGCATGAAGAACACACTTACTACACTAGGTACAATAAAAGGAAAAAAAAGGGAACCTTAGCAGAAACTTCCCAGAGCCAATGCTTCTTTCTAGCCGAAGCCTTCTTTGAGCCAAAACCCTTCACTCCTATTCTCACCACTGACCCACTCTCAACAATGGCTGCCCTGCTTGTCCCTTCTGTGCTTTTAAAAATAAATCGCTGACCTGCGAGAAACCTCATCACTATGGCCTGCTTCTGCCGCTGATTGGTCCATCATAATTAGCCTGAACTCTCGCGAATTTTCTACTTGATCAGGCATTGCTGGCCAGCGAGAAACCTCATCGTTGTGGCCTGCTACTGCCACTGCTTTGGCCGCTGGAATGAGCCCGAACGGTTGCAAAAATTTCCTTTTAAATAAGTGTCATCGAGCTACAAGAAACCTCGTCATTTAATTTCTTTAGCCTCCTGAGGAAATGCAGGTTTTAGTGAGCTTCCTTGGCCATGGTGTCTATCTGCTTGGACCAGGATAGGTTGTAGGTGATGTTCACTCCTGGGAACTTGAAGCTCTCAGCCCTCTCAACTCAACATTGTTGATTTAGACAGAAGCATCTGTACGACCCCCTTCCTGAAATCAATGACCAGTTCTTTTGTTTTGCTGATATTGAGGGAAAGGGAGTTGTCATGACAACATATCAGTAAGCGTTCCATCTCCTTCTCAGTAACATAAGTTACTCCTAGGTTTTAATGTGTTAATGTTTTGAAAACATGATAGACTTGAAATGCAAGTCTCATTTTTAGCATTTGCAACTTGTTAGATCTATAGTAAGATAAATATCAGATTTAAATGCATTTTGTCCATTTTGCAAAGCAGCATATATTTCTTGACTAAATAAAAATCTTGTATTTTGTTGAAAGTTTTCTGTGTAACTTCTTATTCTCCATTAATGGAATGAAATCTGCACTTTCTATGTGAGTCAGGGATATCCCCAATTGACCCGACATTCTTGAAAATCCTTTGGTATTAATATGGAAAGTAGTTTTATTCTATTCTGCCAATCAAATGTTGTATTATTCTCAGCATTTGATAGTTCACAAAATAGAAATGATACATAAGCAGATGTCAAGAAGCTCAAGTGAATCAAAGCATTAGCTGGTACAGTACAAAGACACATCAACCAGAATGTCCCACGATAATTTTCAGCCTGTAATGTTGGCTTGTGAGTACTCCCAGCTTCAATATTGGTACAAATTCAGTTTTTGATTTACAGTAAAAACTTTGATCCAGGCTTCTCCAGACAGTTTGGTCAAATTTGCAATGTATGCCAGCACAGCAGAACAGCTGATTTAAGATAAGCAGTTGAAGACATTTAAAAAAAAGAGCTTGAGGAAATTGGAATTGAGGAAGTTTCAGTAAAGGTGCCACATAAGAATGAGCTGTCACTTCAGTTGGAATACACATCAAGCTCATAAATGACTGGATAGTCTACCAACTCTCTGTCTGTAAATTGAGAGCGAGAAAAAGACGGACAGACAGCGACAGAGGCAAAGAGAGAAATAGAGGAGAGAAAAAGAATCTATAGAAGGTTGAGCAGCTTGACCATGTTATTCTAGTGAAGCCTGTGGTCAAATTGTGTACCTCTCAATTAGCTTGTGTTGTACACCTGTAAATGGGAGAAGGTGTGGTCAATGTCCACTCCATCCCTAATTATGTTTGCTGAGCATAGATAGTGAGAGTGTGTTAGATTGAAGAGGCTATTTGATCCATCAAGTCTGTGCCAGTCATTAAATCCAATTAATTGGCAATATTATCTCCCTGACGCATATTCTTTCTCATCCAACTTCCCCCATTATCCCACCAACCATCTGCTCACAGCCAATAATAAACAAGTTCCAAGTCAAATTCCAGCATGACTTTGGAACGTGTGAAGAAAACCAGAACACCAGGAGGAAAGTCCATGCAGTCATAGGGACAATGAGCAAACTTCATGCAGTTGCCACTCAAAGAGAGACCCTGAATTACTGGAGATGTGAGGCAGTGCCACTACCTGTTTCATCACTAAGAGTTAAATTTGGAACTTTCAGGTTCTTTCTGTGCCTCCACCTCTGTTAAGCAAAGGATTTATGTCAAAGTAAATAATCTAATATGCACATAGCAAGTTTCCACAAAAAAAAAGAAATAGCATAAAGGATCAGTTAGTTTGATTTTATCATGTTAGTTGTGGGATAGATGTTGACCAAGTTGAAAGACTTTCACTACGCTTTCTAAAGGGCTCTTGGAGATTTTATCATAAATGCAAATTCAGTTTAAATCGTATCTCTTTGTAGAACATAAACCACTTGGGACAGATTCTTTATACGTTCTATATAAATGACTTGGATTTTGGAATTGATGGCTTTGTTGCAAAGTTTGTGGATGGTGTGAAGATTGATGGAGGGGCAGGTGGTTTTGAGGAAGTAGGCTATGGAAGGACTTAGACAGATTAAATGAATAGGCAAAGAAGTGACAGATGGAATACAATGTTGGGAAGTATAGATTCATGCACTTTGGCAAAAGAAATAAAAGGGTAGACTATTTTCTCAATGAAGTGAAAAATCAAACATCTGGGGTGCAAAGGGACTCCTTCTGCACTTTAATTTGCATGTTGGGTCCGTAGTGAGGAAGAAAAAGCAAAGATAAAATGCTGATGCTTTATAAAGCACTGGTGAGGCCTGACTTGAAGTATTGTGAGCAGTTTGGGGTCCCTTATCTTAGAGAGGATGTCCTGATACTTGAAGGGGCTCAAAGAAGGTTCACATGTGAACCACATTGAAACATATTGAATGCTGAAAGGTCTAGATAGAATGGATGTGGAGAGGATGCTTCCTATGGTGGGAGAGTCTGGAACCAGAGGACACAGCCTCAGTATAGAGGGGAATCTTTTTAGAACAGAGATCAAGAGAAATTTCTTTGGTCAAAGAGTGGTGAATCTGTGGAATGTGTTGCCACATGCAGCAGTGGCGGCCAAGTTTTATATTTAAGATATTTAAGGCAGATAGATTCTTGATTGGCCAAGGCATGAAAAGATGCAGGGAGAAGCAGGAGATTGAGATTTGTAAAGAATTGGTACACTTGATTTTCTGGAATGCTAATTTGCTTAAGCAGAATTATGCAACGCACTATTTCACATCCAGAAGATAAATGAAGATGCTCTGATCTGTTTGCTGCTCAGTAGCCAGAAGAATTGAGAGTGTAGTCACTCATGTTAGGAATCATATCAATGAAGCTCTTCAGCATCTTTTTCAACATTATTCCTGAAATTTGGAGGTCAAAAATGGAAAGAATGTAGCAGTCATGCCTGTACTGTTTACCCCAATTTTGAAATACTAAATCAAAAGCAACAAACTTTCTGCAAGTGAAATTCTTAAAACATTTTTTGCAGTTATCCTGTTGGTGTTTCATTTTAGCAGTTCTGTAAGAACGATCTGCTCCAACTTATGAGGACATTTGGACTGAGTTAACTGTAATGGGCCCTTCTTGTTTTATTTGTTATTTTTCCTATTAACTGTTAGTAAAGCTGAAATTTGTAAATATACTTTCTTTATCTTTTTAGGCTGTGTATGGTCTGATATTTCTTGCCAACAGGCAATTGCATAGGGGCAGTAATTCACACAGATCAAGTTTTGGGTGGGTGACACATCCTAACCTCCCGGGTCTGGTGGGACCTGAGTCACGATGACCCTAGATGTATGGAGTTTGAAAAGGTGATTTTCTCACCGCTGAGTCCGGTGGCTATTAGCGCGGGGCTAACGAGCCGCATCTCTAGAGATGGTTGGTAAAAAGGGATTTCACGGTCACGGAATACAATGCTGTCCTAACAAATGCTGTTTTTCTAAGATATACTGTATAATGCTGTTGGGTACAATAGTTAATCATATAATTGGAAAGGGAGAAAAGAAATTGATTTATTGAAGGTGGTGTGGTGGGTGAGGTATGTTGATGGGATAGTGTGGGGCTCTTGAATAAAAGGAAAAGTTTCATTCACTCTTAGAGCATTATAGCCCATAATTTAGAATACTGCATTGAAGAATTGCATTGAATTGACTTTATTTCTTACATCCTCCACATATATGAGGAGTAAAAATCTTTACGTTACGTCTCCATCTAAATGTGCAATGTGCAATCATAGTCATTTATAATAATTTATAAAAGAACAGTCATTGTAACATAGAAATATACTCAAATCAGCATGAGTTAATCAGTCTGATGGCCTGGTGGAAGAAGCTGTCCTGGAGCCTGTTGGTCCTGACTTATATGCTGTAGTATCATTTTCCGGATGGTAGCAGCTGGAATAGATTGTGGTTGGGGTGACACGGGTCCCCAATGGTCCTTTGGGCCCTTTTCTCACACCTGTCTTTGTAAATAACAAGACAAGACCTGAGAGAAGTGCTAGTCAGACTATGTCAATCAGTCCTCACTGTCCATGCCTATTTTATTTTGTGGATGTTACTGGAGAATGATGTTTCATTCTTCAGCAACACACACAAAGTGCTGAGGGACTCAGCAAGTCAGTACCATCTGTGGAGGGAAATAAATAGATAAATAGTCAAACGTTTTGGGCTGAGGTTCGTCATCAGGACAAGAAGGTCTTATTCTTTGGCCTAGCTTCAGCCATTGAATGCATTTCAAAGGAAGTGGATTCCTTCAAAAAGTGCATTCTAACATTAAAAGAAACAAACAATGTGCTGGAGGAACTCACTGGGTCTTGCACCATCATTAAGAGGAAAGAAATAGTTGAGGTTTTTGGATTGAACCCCTGCATCAGGACTGAGAGGTGTCATCCTGTTAGTGGAGAAGGCCAAGGATGGACAGCTCATTGTGGGACTGGGGATAGGAGTTGAAATAGACTGCAACTGGGACTCAGGATGGCCACTGCAGACTGAGAGACGATCTACTGTGAAATGGTCTCTGCCTGGTCTCACTAATATAGAGGAGGCCACATCAGAAGCATTGAGTGCAGTAGACAAGATTGGAGGAGACAGATGGAGTGGTACTATCCTCCATGACTTTTTAGTCTGTTCATTACTCCACACCCGTCCATCCCTTAGCTCTTGCACTTATCGCTAACTTACAGTAGATGTAACAGCTCTTCCCTTCACACCATCCAGAGACCTAAACAGTCCTTCCAATCTTCATGCACATCTCCTCCACCCTTGTCTAAAACTCAATATGAGTATTGAGTTTCCTAGTTTTGGGTAACTACACCCCTTTTCTTTTTCTTTCTCCACACCTACCCCAACCTCTTTTCCCAACCCCTCCCTCCCCTTCTCATTCTCTGGTTGTCCATTTTTATCCGCTTTTCCACCCTTCCTCAGCCATCTTTAACCCATCTTTGTCCTTTGTCAACTAACATTCACCTCTTCCTTAATAGTTCCCAATCTCACCTCCTTTACTTATAACAGCACAGCTCTGGCAGTGCTTTGTGTTCCTACTTATCTCACACTCCCATTCACACTCCCATTCCCCATCTTTTTCCATTGGTTAATTTTGCCTCTGTCTGCTCCACCAATCATTCACCTGCGATTGTATTCCAGTTTACATCCCTTACCTAGCAATACCACCCTGTCTCACATTCTTCTTCGGTCCATGAATCACCTTGGAAGCTTTTCTCCCCAGTCCCCTTTATCTCTTTCAACTTTCACCTCTCCACCCTTAGTCCTAATGCAGGGTTTCAATCTGAAATGACAACAATTTTGTTTGTCCCACAATTGGAGCTTGAATATGGACTTTAGACATACTCCTTCAGCAGGATTTAGATATCATATTCATTATTTTAATGTTGGCAATGGGAACTTCTAGGAAAATACACTTCATGTGGCTAAGTATTTATTATTATTTCCTCATTATCTTGAATTGTACGACTTGTCGGATTTTTTAAAGTACATGGGTATGACTTTTGAAGCAAACAGGTTTTTTGATAGTTTATCTTCCTACTATAAGACCAAAAGATCATAAGACATAGAAGCAGAACTAGGACATTCAGTCCTTGATACTGCTATGGCTGATTTATTATCCATCTCAACCCCATTCTCATGTCTACCCCCTTTTACCTTTGATGCCCTGATTAATTAAGAACCTATCAACCTCTGCTTTAAATATACCCAATGACTTAGTCTTCACAGCCATCTTTGTAAATGGATTCCACAGATTCACTCCTCAGTGGCTAGAGAAATTCTTCCTCAACTCTGTCCTAAAAGGACATCCCTCTATACATGGGCTATGCTCTTTGGTCCTAGGCTACTTACTATAGGAAACATCCTCTCCATATCCACTCTATTTAGGTCTTTCAATATTCAATAGCTTTCAATGAGATTCCCCCATCATTCTTCTAAACTCCAGTGAGTAATGACCCAGAGCCATCAAATGCTCCCCAGACATTTACTTTTCCATTCCTGGAATCATTCTTGTGATCTTCCTCTGGACCCTCTCCAATGCCAACGCATCATTTCTTAAATAAGCAGTCCAAAACTGCTCCAAATACTCCAAATACAATCAGACCAAAGCCATATAAAGCCTTGGTATTACATCCTTGCTTTTATATTCTAGTCTTCTTGAAGTGAATGCTGATATTGCATTTCCATCATTTAAATCATTGACATATAATGTGAAAAGAAGTGGACCCAACAGTGATCCCTGCATAACACCACTAATTACTGGCAGCCAACCAGAATACATCCCCTTTACTCTGACTCTTTGCCTCCTACCATTTGGCCAATACTCTTTCCATGCCAGTATCTTCAGAATCAGAACCAGAATCAGGTTTATTATCACCGGCATGTGACGTGAAATTTGTTAATTTAGCACCAGCAGTTCAATGTAATACATAACCGAGCAGAGAGAGAAAAAAACATAATAAATAAACAAGTAAATTACTTACGTATATTGAATAGATTTTTCAAAAATGTACAAAAACAGAAATACTGTATAAAAAAAAGTGAGGTAGTCTCCAAAGTTTCAATGTCCATTTAGGAATCGGATGGCAGAGGGAAAGAAGCTGTTCCTGAATCGCTGAGTGTGTGCTTTCAGGCTTCTGTACCTCCTATCTGATGGTAACAGTGAGAAAAGAGCATGCCCTGGGTTCTGGACATCCTTAGTAATGGATGCTACCTTTCTGAGACACCGCTCCCTAAAGATGTCGTGGGTACTTTATAGGCTAGTGCCCAAGATGGAGCTGACTAGATTTAAAACCACCTGCAGCTTCTTTCGGTCCTGTGCAGTAGCCCTTCCACACCAGACAGTGATGCAGCCTGTCAGAATGCTCTCCATGGTACAACTATAGAAGTTTTTGAATGTATTTGTTGGCATACCAAATCTCTTCGAATTTCTAATAAAGTGTAGACGCTGTCTTGCCTTCTTTATAACTACATCGATATGGTGGGACCAGGTTAGGTCCTCAAAGATCTTGACACCGAGGAACTTGAAGTTGCTCACTCTCTCCACTTCTGATCCCTCTATGAGGATTGGTATGTTCCCCTTTGTCTTATCCTTCCTGAAGTCCACAATCAACTCTTTCATCTTACCGGCATTGAATGCCCGGTTGTTGCTGCGGCACCATTCCAGTAGTTGGCATATCTCACTCCTGTATGCCCTCTCGTCACCACCTGATTCTACCAACAATGGTTGTATCATCAGCAAGTTTATAGATGGTATTTGAGCTATGCCTAGCCACACAGTCATGTGTATATAGAGAGTAAAACAGTGGGATAAGCGCACACCCTTGAGGTGCGCGAGTGTTGATCGTCAGCGAGGAGGATATGTTATCACCAATCCACACAGACTGTGGTCTTCCAGTTAGGAAGTCAAGGATACGATTGCAAAGGAAGGTACAGAGGCCCAGGTTCTGCAACTTCTCAATCAGGATTGTGGGAATGATGGTATAAAATGCTGAGCTATAGTCGATGAACAGCATCCTGACGTAGGTGTTTGTGTTGTCTAGGTGGTCTAAAGCTGTGTGGATAGTCTTTGAGATTGCATCTGCCGTTGACCTATTGCAGTGAAAGGCAAATTGCAATGGGTCCAGTTCCTTGCTGAGGCAGGAGTTCAGTCTAGTCATAACCAACCTCTCAAAGCATTTCTTCACTGTCGATGTGAGTGTTACTAGATGATAGCCATTAAGGCAGCCCACATTATTCTTCTTAGGCACTGGTATAGTTGTTGCCTTTTTGAAGCAAGTGGGAACTTCCGCCCATAGCAGTGAGAGGTTGAAAATGTCCTTGAATACTCCCGTTAGTTGGTTGGCATAGGTTTTCAGAGCCTTACCAGGTACTCCATCGGGACCTTCCGCCTTGCGAGGGTTCACTCTCTTTAAAGACAGTCTAAGATCAGACTCTAAGATGGTTATCACAGGGTCCTTAGGTACAGCAAGGATCTTCACAGCTGTAGTTGTATTCTCCCTTTCAACACGTGAATAGAAGGCGTTGAGTTCATCTGGTAATGAAGCATCACTGCCATTCATGCTATTGGGTTTCTCTTTGTAGGAAGCAATGTCTTGCAGACCCTGCCAGAGTTGTTGTGCATCTGATATCACCTCCAACCTCATTCAAAATTGTCTCTTCATCCTTGAAATAGCCCTCCGCAAATCATACCTGGTTTCCTAGTACAGGCCTGGGTTACCAGACTTGAATGCTACAGATCTCGCCTTCAGTAGATGATGTGCCTCGTGTATCTTTCCTGTAGTACCATGGGCTCTTATCTTGTTAAGCAGCCTCATGAGTAGCACCTTGTCAAAGCTCCTCGGAAAATCCAAGCATACAATATCCACTGACTCTCCTTTGTTTACCTTGGCTCTTATTTTCTCAAATAATTCCAACAGATTTGTAAGGCAAGAGATCCCCTTAAGAAAGCTGACTTTGGCCTATTCTATCATGTGCTTCCAAGTATCCTGAAGCCTTATCATTAATAATGGACTCTAACATCTTCCCGGCCAGTACTAAGTTTAGGCTAACTGGACTATAATGTCCTTTCTTTTGCCTCCCTCCTTTCTAAAGAGAGAAGTGACGTTTGCAATTTTTCAGTCCTCTGGAACCACTCCAGAATCTAGTGATACTTGAAGAATTATTACTAATGCCTCCACAATCGCTTTAGCTGTGTGTTTTAGAACCCTGATCTGTAGTCAGTCTGGTCCAAATGACTTATCTAATTTCAGACCTTGCAGCTTCCAAGCATCTTCTCCTTGTAATAGCAACTAAACTCACTTCTCCCCCCTGACGTTCTTGAATTTCTGACGTACTGCTAGTGTCTTCCACAGTGAAGGCAGATGGAAAATACATATTAAGTTTGTCTGCTATGTCTTTGTTCCTGATTATCAGCTCTCCAGCTTAAGCTGTTCTGCCATCATTCCTTGCTAGTATCCCTGTCAAATGTGGCCATCTCGTCTCTTATGCCACTTAAATTCTTGTTACTCCTTTCTAATACAGATACATCTGACTTTAGCTTCTCCTTCTCAAAATGAAGAATCAATTCTATCATAATATGATCAGCTACTCCTAAGGGTTCCTTTACCTTAAGCTCCCCAACCAAATCTGATTCATTACACAACACCCAATGCTGCATTACATTTCTCCTAGTGGGCTTAAACACGGGCTGCTTTAGGCATTCTACAAGTTCCATTTACTGTGATCCAGCATCAACCTGATTTTCCCAACCTACTTGCATTTTGAAATCTCCCATGGCGATCGTAATTATGTTCTTTTTACATACCTCTTCTATCTCCCATTGTAATTTGTACCCCACAGCCTAGCTACAGTTCAGAGCCCAGAATTCTCATCTAGGGTTTTTTAACTCTACCCACAAGATTTCTACATCTTCCGATCTTATGTCACTTGTTTCTAAAGATCTGATTTCATTTTTTTTCCAATGGAGCCACCACTCCCTGTCTCTCTACCTGCTTGTCCTTTCAACACCATGTGTATCCTTGGATGTTAAGCTCCCAACTATGATCTACTTTCAGCTATGTCTCAGTGATATCCATAACATCATACCTAACAATCTCTAACTGTGCTCCAAGATCATCTACCTTATTCCATATATTTTGTGCATTCGAATATAATACCTTCGGTTCTGTATTCGTCACCCTTTTTGATTTTGCTTCCATGTTGCACTTCATCTCACTACTAATTTAGTTCGTGTTCAGAACAGTAACATCAACAAAGGATTTGTGGGTATAATGGTTCAATATGAATTATTTATCTTTTATTGAAAAGATAGCAGTAAGAAGTTTGAAAGAATAATTAAGGAACATTTAATTTATTTTCAAAGAAAAAAAATTATTAATCCTCTGATACATTCAAGGGAATGAATTTTTGAAATTAATTTCTGCTTGATTTCAATCTTCAAAAAATATTTGCTTCTTTAGAATTTAACTTGATATTCTTATAAATCAAAATGGGCAAAGGAAATTGGCAAAGTCAGAAAAGCCTTTGCAATGCATGTTGTGTTTTCTAAGATGTGGAAAGCTCTATGAAATCATAGTTCTTTTCATCAAATTATAAAAAAAGCTGGTTGCAATTTTTGATATGGAAATGAGATGTGCATGCCTAAACTGGCAATATAACACTCATCTCATTCACATCTCTGAACTAATCAGAAATTAATAGACTGTAGTATGAGAATATTCAATTCAGTATTAGACATCTTTGATGTAGAAGAATAAAAGAATTCATTTAATCATTTGTCTGAACATTGGATATTTCAACCTGCATACATCCATGTAGAAACAGGATTTAAGGCATGATAGATAGTTGAATGGCTGCATTCTGACAGCTTTTCTGTTCAAATACAAATTTCCATCACTGCTTCAAATGTTGGGAAGAGTATTCTGAGATAAAATATTGTAGTTGTTCCAAAGCAAGGCAGGAAGCTATTACTCTGTGAATAGGAGTATAATAATAAATACACACCATAGATTGCTACTGTGACCACATTTTTGGAGCATTGTGTAACAAGCTAAAGCATTTTCAGTTTAATAGCACTATTTAATGGCATAAATACCAAATTTGCTCTCCGCTGGTTGTGAAATATGTACATCAAAGAGTAGCAGGAGATCTTGATACACATTAGGATTAGCAGGTACATTCAATTTGAATCTTCAACTGCATAGAAACAGATTTCAAGAGCAAGATTCTCACCAGGATTTTAGTGAAGCAGGTGTACGGTGGAGATTTTTATATCACTTTTCTGTAGCGCTGATGTCTATTTCTGATGGTGATGGGAAGGAGTAATTTGAAATAAGAATTAAAAGCATCAGGAGTATTTTTCATGCAATGTTAATATTAATGATTTAAGTGACTATAATGTGTTGCCACTAATGCAAAGCTTTGGCCAAGTGACGGAATTGAAAATACTTGCTTAAATTTTAAGTCCTTTCAGAACAAAGCATCTAACTGGATTTACAAGTTTGTCTCAGTAATTTCTGATATATGCTGCTATTCTAGAATTGGACCTAACTTAACAACAAAACATATTCACATGGTGACTTTCATGTGATTATTGACTCAACTTCTTGATCCTCATTCTTTGGCCAATGATTACTATTATTTTCTGTACTGTTCTATTCTTATATTACTCAATTTAAATAAAGCAGATTTATAAATGACCTGGATGAGGAAGTGGAGGGATGGGTTAGTAAATTTGCTGATGACACATAGGTTGGGGGTGTGGTGGATAGAGTGGAGGGCTGTCAGAGGTTACAGTGGGACATCGATAAGATGCAACAAACGGGGCTGAGAAGTGGCAGATGGAGTTCAACCCAGAAAAATATGAGGCCATTCATTTTGGTAGGTCAAATATGATGGCAGAATATAGTATTAATGGTAAGACTCTTGGCAGTGTGGAGGATCAGAGGGATCTTGGGATCCGAGTCCATAGGACACTCAAAGCTGCTGTGCAGGTTGACTCTGTGGTTAAGAAGGCATATGGTGTATTGGCCTTCATCAATCATGGGATTGAGTTCAAGAGCCAAGAGGTAATGTTACAGCTGTATAGGACCCTGGTCAGACCCCACTTGGAGTACTGTGCTCAGTTCTGGTCACCTCACTACAGGAAGGATGTGGAAACTATAAAAAGGGTGCTGAGGAGATTTACAAGGATGTTGCCTGAATTGGGGAGCTGCAAGGCCAGGATTGGGGAGCATGCCTTATGAGAATAGTTTGAGTGAAGTTGGCGTTTTCTCCTTGGAACGACGGAGGGTCTTACCTAAACTGCCCCTCAAATGCTACAATAGGTTTTTCAGTCTCGCCACATCAGTGACAGCCCCTTTGTTCCACCCAACTTTCTCCCCCACTTGCTCTGCTACCCAAACTAACTTGTTTTATTAACTAAAGTGATTCTGCAAATGCTGGAAGTCTTGAGCAAAACACACAAACTGTTGGAGTAACTCAGGCAGCGTCTATGGAGGGGATAAGCCATCAATTTATTCAGCTGAGACCATTCATCAGGACAGTGAAGAAAGGGGGAAGAAGATGGAAGGAGGGGACAGAAAGATGTACTAGCTGGTTGATGACAGGTAAGACCAGGTGAGGTGGAAGGTGAGCAGGTGGGGGAATGGAAATGAAGTAGTAAGCTGGAGATGACAGGTGGAAGAGGTAAAGGACTGAAGTAGAAGTATCTAATAGGAGAGCTCAGTGGACCATGGAATAAAGGAAAGCAGGAGGGTAACTAGAGGGAAATGGCAACCAGGTAAGGGAAGAGAAGGGGTAAGATGACAACTAGAATGAGGAATGGAAAAAGGGAAGGAGAGAGTTTAATTATCAGAAATTGGAAAAATTGATGGTGTCAGGATGGAGGCTATACAGATGGAACCCACCCTCTCACTTTCCCCCTTGCTAGGTCTCACCTATCACCTGCCAGCTTGTACTCCTCCCCTCCCACCACCTTTTTATCCAGGCCTCTGCCCCCTTCCTTTCCAGATCCGATGAAGGGTCTTGGCCTGAGGCTTTCCCTCCATTGATGCTGCCTAATTAGTTTTTACCATTCTCTCAGTTCTGATGATGTCAAAACATTAAATGTTGCTTTTTACACAGATGCCCCCACCTGGCTGAGAGTTTTCAACATTTTCGTGTTCTTTTTTTTCATTTCAGATTTCCAAAGTCTGTTTTTATTTAAAGAGTAAAATAGAGTCAGACAGTCATAAAACATTACAGGACAGAAACAGTGTATGTAGTCTATCCTGACATATTTGTAATTCTAGACCCATCTGCCCACACCAAGACCATAACCCTTCTTACTCCTTACTAAGACAACTGCACTGCTCCAATGAACACTATACAGTATGAGGTAATTCCTATCCTCAGCCAACAGGCTCCATAATGAATCAACCTATAGCTGAGGAAATGATGACCCCCCCCCCCAACCCCGCTCCTGTTAGACTGTTTGAGGTGACGTTTTTTTTTTATTCTTTCTTACATCCCTTCTCATATTTGCATATCTGTGCACTTATAATACTACTGTGACTCTGTAATTTCCTATGTGATCAATGAGGTATCTATCTTTCATCCATGCGCCCATCCAAACTTCTCATAGATGTTACAATCAAATTCATATCCACCATCCCAAATGGCAGCTCACTGCACGCTCACACCATTGTCTGAGTGAAGAAGTACCCCTTCTTTAATGATTTCATCTTTCACTCTAAATCTAAGAACTCCGGTTATAGTCTCACCCAACCTCAGGGGAAAATGCCTGCATGTATTTATCCTATCTATACCCCTCATAATATTGTATACCTCTGTAAGATCTCTTCTCATTCTCTAACAAGAGATAATCTGCAGAAGCTGGAAATCCAAGTAACACACTCAAAATGCTGGAGGAACTGAACAGGCCAGGCGACATCTATGCAAAAGAGTACAGTCAATGTTTTGGGCCGAGACCCTATGACAGATTTGGAACATTCCCATTCTCTTCTGCTCCATGGGATAAAATCCTAACATAATCACCTGTTCCCTTATACACTTACATATCAATATGGCATGATAAATAAGAACTAAGTCAGAAATAGATCAAATGGTGCTAAAGTATAAAGAAGAAATATGAATTAGAGCTGTGTTTGCTGATGTTAAAATATAGAAAAGGATTCATTCCTGGCGACAAATTCATTACTTACCTATCTTAAGTGTAAAGTCTCTAAATGCCCATATGTTATCTAAAGTGTGGCATACAGTACAACAATGAGCCTGTGGTGGATTCAGACTGAAAATAACTTGTTGCTTTCAAATGATTGTCAAAGAAATAGAGTAGTTAAGGGTATGACCATGTAGAATTACTCCATTCTTTATTCATTATTTATACTATCAATTTGGTAGTTGACTGAATTGTAACTATAGTTTACTCAAATAAATAGAGCGAAGGAAATACAGCTTTGAAAAAAAGATTAATGTCACCAAACAAGAGCGTAATTATTCGTTTGTTAAGTACTTTGTTGTATGACATGGGTGGTCATGGTCATTCCATGACTGTTGATTGTTCTTGGAATTTTTTCTCAGAATTAGACAGAGTAGGAGGGCTTTGGCTCAATGGGGCTTTGGTGATAACGGGTCGAGGGAAGTTACGTTACTTGCATAGAATAGAAACAGGACGTATGTCTGTGAGGCTGGTGTTCTGTACTGGGTGTCAGATGTGGAATGTCCGGGCCTCCCAGAAGGCCACATATGCACCAGGTGCATTGACTCCTTAGGAACCAGGTTAAGGAAATGGAGCTGCAGCTCGATGACCTTCGTCCGGTCAGGGAAAGTGAGGAGGTGATAGAGAGGAGCTATAGGCAAGTAGTCACACTGGGGCCTGGGGAGACAGATAAGTGGGTAAAAGTCAGGAGAGGGAAGGGCAAGGGTCAGGTACTAGAGAGTACCCTGTGGCTATCCCACTAAACAGTAAGTACTCCTATTTGACTACTGTTGTGGGGGACGGCCTACCTGGAGGAAGCAACAGTGGCCGCGCCTCTGGCAAAGATTCTGGTCCTGTGGCTTAGAAGGGTAGGGAAAGGAAGAAGGCAGCAGTAATAGGGGACTCTATAGTTAGGGGTCAGACAGGCGATTCTGTTGACGCAGGAAAGAAACACAGACGGTAGTTTGCTTCCCAGGTGCCAGGGTCCAGGATGTTTCTGATCCCATCCACGATACCCTGAAGTGGGAAGGTGAACAGCCAGAGGTTGAGGTACATATTGGTGCCAATTACATAGGTAGGAAAAGGAAGGAGGTCCTGAAAACAGACAACAGGGAGATAGGAAGGAAGTTGAGAAGCAAGACCTCAAAGGTAGTAATCTCCGGATTACTTCCTGTGCCTGTGACAGTGAGTATAGCAGTAGAGTGAGGTGGAGGGTAAATGCATGGCTGAGGGATTGGAGCAGGGGGCAGGGATTCAGATTTCTGAATCATTGGGACCTTTTTTGGGGCAGGTGTGATCGGTACAAAAAGGATGGGTTGCACTTGAATCCAAGGGAAACCAATATCCTGGCAGAGAGGTTTGCGAAGGCTATTGGGGAGAGCTTAAACTAGCATTGCTGGGGGGTGGGAACTGGACTGAAGAGACGGAGGAAGGGGTGGTTGGCTCACAAATAGAGAAAGCTTGTAGACAGTGCGAGAGCGAGGATAGGCAGGTGATAGAGAAGGGATGGATTCAGGCCGATGGATTGAGATGTGTCCATTTTAATGCAAGAATCATCATGAACAAAGCGGAACTTAGAGTGTGATCAGTACTTAGAGCTATGATGTTTGATGTTGTGGCCTTTACAGAGACTTATATGGCTCAGGGGCGGGAATGATTACTTCAAGTGCCAGGCTTTAGATGTTTCAGAAAGGACAGGGAGGGAGGCAAAAGAGGTGGCGGTGTGGCACTGCTGATCAGAGATAGTGTCACGGCTCCAGAAAAGGAGGAAGTCATGGAGGGATTGTCTACTGAGTCTCTGTGGGTGGAGGTTAGAAACAGGAATGGGTCAATAACTCTACTGGGTGTTTTTTATAGACCACCCAATAGTAACAGGGACATCGAGGAAAAGATAGGGAGATTCTGGAAAGGTGCAGTGGTGAAGATTTTAATTTCCCAAATATTGATTGGCATATTCCCAGAGCAAGGTGTTTAGGTGAGGTGGAATTTGTTAGGTGTGTTCCGGAAGGTTTCCTGACACAATATGTAGATAACCCTACAAGGGGAGAGGGGGTACTTGATTTGGTATTGGGAAATGAACCTGGTCAGGTGTCAGGTCTCTCAATGGGAGAGCATTTTGGAGATAGTGATCATAATTCTATCTCCTCTACCGTAGCATGGGAGAGGGATAGGAACAGACAAGTTAAGAAAGCATTTAATTGGAGTAAGGGAAGCTATCAGGCAGGAACTTGGAACCATAAATTGGGAACAGATTGGGAACAGATGTTCTCAGGGAAAGGTATGGCAGAAATGTAGCAAATGTTCAGGGGATATTTGTGTGGTGTTCTCCATAAATACATTCCAATGAGACAGGGAAAGGATGGTTGGGTACAGAAACCATGGTGTACAAAGGCTGTTGAAAATCTAGTCAAGAAGAAAATAAAAGCTTACGAAAGGTTCAAAAAACTAGTTAATGATAGAGATCTAGAAGATTATAAGACTAGCAGGAAGGAGCTTAAGAATGAAATTAGGAGAGCCAGAAGGGGCCATGAGAAGGCCTTGGTGAGCAGAATTAAGGAAAACCCCAAGGTATTTTACAAGTATGTGAAGAGCAAGAGGATAAGATGTGAGAGAATAGGACCAATCAAGTGTGACAGTGGAAAAGTGTGTATGGAAACGGAAGAGATAGCAGAGGTACTCAGTGAATACGTGGCTTCAGTATTCACTACGGAAAAGAATCTTGGCGATTGTAGGGATGACTTAAAGTGGACTGTAAGACTGGAGCATATAGACATTAAGAAAGAGGATGCGTCGGAGCTTTTGGAAAGCATCAAGTTGGATAAGTCTCTAGGACCGGATGAGATGTACCCCAGGCTACATAGGACACTCAAAGCTGCTGTGCAGGTTGACTCTGTGGTTAAGCAGGCATACGGTGCACTGACCTTCATCAACTGTGGGATTGAGTTTAAGAGCCGAGAGGTAATGTTACAGCTACGTAGGACTCCGGTCAGACCCCACTTGTAATACTGTGCTCAGTTCTGGTCACTTCACTACAGGAAGGATGTGGAAACTATAGAAAGGGTGCAGAGGAGATTTACAAGGATGTTGCCTAGATTGGGAGGTATGCCTTATGAGAATAGGTTGAGTGAATTTGGCCTTTTCTCTTTGCAACGACGGAGGATGAGAGGTGACCTGATAGATGTGTATAAGATGATGAGAGGCATTGATCATATAGATAGTCGGAGGCTTTTTCCCATGACTGAAATGGCTAACACGAGAGGGCACAGTTTTAAGGCGCTTGGAAACAGGTACAGAGGGGATGTCAGGGGTAAGTTTATTTATGCAGAGAGTGGTGGGTACATGGAATGGACAGCTGGTGATTTCTAAAGTAAGGACATGTTCAGCACAGCATTGTGGGCCGAAGGGCCTTTATTGTGCTGTAGGTTTTCTATGTTTCTAGAACTGGTTTTTCATTGCCTTCTCCTGGGCAGTATTTTTTACAAAACGGATGACCCCAGTCATTATCAATGCCCATCAGTGATCCTCTGCCTAGCACCAGTGATCACATAAGTAGGACTTGTGAATTGCACCAGTCGCTCATACAGCCATCCATCAACTGATCCCATAACTTCATGAGACCCTATTCGGGCAGTTAAGCAGGCGCTGCATCTCACCCAAGGGTGACCCACAAGCTAGCTGGAGGGAAGGAGCACCTTATACATCCTTTGGTAGAGGGTTATCTCCACTACACCATCCAAATAGAATAATGTATGATGAAAATCCAATACAATATTTATGTAATCTTAGTTGAATATCACTTTGGATGAATTTGTAAAAGCATGTTTTTCTATGTTGTTGTCTCTGATAGACATTCAGATATAAGTGTGATCATGGTATTTTTCATAGCTTTTCCACTGAAATTCATTACTTTCTATGACAGTATCTATGAACTCCATAGTTGTAGTTTTCCTCTCAGTGTCTGGATGTTCCAAATTAAACTCAAAGCACAAACCTGCAGAGACCCAGAATGTATTATCATGAGGTCAAAGTAAGAAAAAAGAAAATTCAAATATTATTGTACCATTGTTTTTTATAGGTTATCACTGTCACATCCCTGATCATGGCAATGGTAAAGTAAATTGCTGTTGAATGCTAAATCAGTATCAGGAAAAAGTGGCACATCTGAAAATGACTGTGTCAAATTGCACTGATACACAAGTAGCTGTCGGTTCTCCATTTCCAGTGGAGAAGCTCGCTGCTCACTGTGTTTTTTGCAGAGAAAGAAACAAGACTGCAAATAGTGATGCCTCTTTCAACAACTTGTTTGCACTCCTGAACAAGTTCCTTACTTATTGCTCCATTCCTCACTTACCCCTGGATTTTCATTTACTATATCATAGCCTTTAGCTTTTTTTGAAGATAGTACTCTTGTGGTTCACACTTTTGGGAACTTACTTCACTAAGTAGAAATCAGGGATCTTCACATCCTGACCTGTTCCAAATTAGGTGACTACAGGATCTGAAAGCAATGTAATTAGATGTGTCTCAGCTTCATCTACCTTCTGTAAATTTTGAGCTTTTGAAGCTGTGATCATGTTCCCTGACAATACAACAAAGTGTTTTCACATCACACCTATAACAGAGAAAAAAATCCACAATCTACTATGTTTCAGACATACTTTATTTTCTGCTTTTTGATGTTATCCTTGGAAGATACTATAAATTGCTATAAAACTGGCTTTCTCAAAGGAATTTCAGCAGTAACATCTGTCATATTCATCTATATTGGCTGAACTGGCTTTAATCAGAGGCCCTTTTCTGATTGATATTCTGTACAGTTGAATGTTACCTGTAATTTTGTTTCAGTTTTGTATCAACACTGTAATGAGCTTTTCTTCCTTTCTGTTTCATATTTAGAAACTTATTTTTCTTCATCAAGCAATTTCCCTGCTAATCTTGAATTTTATATCATTGCTTTATACACCTCATGATTCTATTTAGAACATGATTGTCTTCAACCATCTTCTCTCCATCACTATTCATACTCCATAGTCATCGGTCAAAAAGCTTGAAGTCCTTCTCTAAAGAATCAAGGTGATATAATTGGGAGTTTATTCTCCAGAGTTCTGTTATCAAATTCAAAAAAAACATTTTATTAAATTGATTTAAAATTTGTTGTAAAGTATGCCCTTTGTAGAGCCCTAAATAGAAACAGAACATGAGGATTATTTTCTGAAATAATTATTCTACATTATGAAAAGCAATAAAGATAAACCAGGAGGTGGTGTGACCAGAATATATCAATTTAATTGTTATTTCCAGGTTAAGTGCTAGCTAAATCTAATTAATTAGAATGCTAGCAGTATGCAGTATTGTTTAGTGGTATCAGACTTGCATAATAACAAATTAGGTTACAGAAGATCCCTGGTAAATTTAGAATCATTATTGCTTCCAAGCATTTTTTAACATTGGTAACCAGCGTGGCTAATATTGCTAATCTATTACAAAATATAACTTACCACCAGGCTGATGTCATGCCTGGGTTGCAATTAATTTGATAAATTAATTATGCTTGTCTCATGTAAAAGCTATAATGAAAAAAACTTTTCTTGTGTACTGTCCATACAGATCATCTCAATAATACCTTGAAGTGACAACAAAATACAAACATCAAAACTTAAGAACTAGGAGCAGAAGTAGGCCATCTGGTCTGCCAGGACTGCATGATCATTGAATAAGATCATGGCTGATCTAGTCATAGATTCAGCTTCACCTTCCTACCTTTAACCTCATAAGTCTTAATTTACCTGCAAGTAAATGCAGAATGAAAGCTTATGGTTACTGAGAAATTGCAGTGCAGGTAGACAATGAAATACAAGGCCACAGTGAGATACATTGTGAGGCTACATAATTGTACTCAAGGACTATTCAATGCTGTTACAACAGCAGGACAGAAGATGACCTTGAACTGATTTGTATAACACTTAATTGGAAATATTTCTTCTATGAAACTAATTTTTTCAAGTGTAAACAATTTTATATGAATATTAGTCATGTCCTCTTCCAGTTGCAAATGTTGAACAGTTTAAGTTGACTGATTCTGGTGTAATTTGTACACTTTTATTAAGAGCAATATATTAATGCAGCCACCTACAGATGAATTTAATAGCTGGTTGCAAATTATTCTGTCACAAGAAAAGGACTCTTCTCTCAGCAAATGACAGCTGCATTCTCCACTGAATGACCACTTATTTAAAACACAAAAATAAATTGGGTTCTTAGAGACTTAAAATTACACTAGAATTATCCAATCAAAATCATTGTGAAGTCTCTTATGCAAAGGCAGCTGGTACCTTAACAAAGTATAGCCAAAGAACAGGGGGGTAACATGGCTAACCTTTAATCAAATGCCAAATAATTATAACCACTGGGATTTATAATGAAGTTTTCAGGAAACAGATGGTAGAAAGATAAAGCCTCTTTCTTGTGATATTACTCAATTTTCGTGTTATTTTATTTGAATATTGATCGCTGGAGGTATGGTCAGGATTTGAGCTGTTAGCTTCACAACTCTTATCAAGCTATTGTTTTGCACCTGAGACATGGATTTCCTAATGAGAAATTCAACTGTTATATGTCAAGAAGTATCTGTTGTTAAGCAATTCAGGAGCAATCCATGTAGGTAAGGGAATCCTTACATTTATTGTAAACAGTCAATCACAACACAATACAGGTGTCCCCCACTTTTCGAACGTTCGCTTTATGAAACCTCACTGTTACGAAAGACCTACATTAATACCCTGTTTTCGCTTTCAGAAGGTGTTTTCACTGTTACGAAAAAAAAATCAGCGCGCGATAAAAGGCAGAGCGCGCCCCGAGCAGCCGCTCTCCCTGAATTCGGAATGCCATTAATTAAACACGTGCCTGTGAGCGGCCGTTTGCAAGATGAGTTCTATGGTATCGGAAAAGCCTAAAAGAGCTCGTAAGGGTGTTACACTTAGCGTAAAACTAGACATAATTAAGCGTTTCGATCGTGGTGAACGAAGTAAGGACAAAGTGAGTTTGGCTTGTGGAAGCTGACGAAGATGATGTTGAAGAGGTTTTGGCATCCCATGACCAAGAACTGACAGATGAAGAGCTGATGCAATTGGAAGAAAAAAGTGGATAACAATCAAAACCGAATGAGTAATGATAAAGTACGACTTTAATTCTGAAAGGGTACGTCGGTTTAGGGGATATTTGCAGGATGTTTTGAGTCCTTACAAAGAACTGTATGATCTAAAAATGCGTGAGGCTCAGGAGTCAAGCAAGCCTTCCACATCAGCCACAGCAGACGACGAACCTCTACCTTCGACCTCAAGGCGGGCAGTCATAGGAGAAGATGAGCTGCCTGCTCTAATGGAAACAGGCGAAGAGATGACACCCCAGTGTCCCACCATCCCAACCCCCAGGCCACGGACAGATACCGATTCGCGGAGAATGCAGCAGTAACCGGGAGACACACAGCACACCTTTAAGAAAAAAGCCAAAATAAACATGTTAATTAATCAGGTGCCACCGACATGTAAATGTCGGCCCAGATCAGAGACGATACAATCGGAACTCGGCACTGATCTGGGCCGACAATTATGTGCTGGGCGGCACCTAATTAATTAGCATGTTTGTTTTGGCTTTTTTCAAGATGTGCTGTGTGCCTCCCAGCTACCACTGGATGCTTCATGGCAATGTATCGCTCAGCGGCCCTGAGGGTGGGGGCCATTGCACCACCCAACCTGCGACGACTCAGTCTAACACACCATCATCCGTGTGCTTGGCGCTGTCTTCCCAATTCCGGTAAGTGATACTACACTGTACATACATTATTTCTACTTTATATAGGCTGTGTATTTTTAGGTGTTATTTGGTATGATTTGGCAGCTTCATAGCTTAAAGGTTACTGGAGAGAGTGTTTTTGCCAACAGCGCTTGCGTGAGATTTTCTGCCGACAGCGCTTGCGTGAGATTTTCGCTACGGAGAACAGTTCAGTAATGATTGTGGAAAAGTATTTCTACTTTATATAGGCTGTGTATTTATCATATCATTCCTGCTTTTACTATATGTTACTATTATTTTAGGTTTTATGTGTTATTTGGCATGATTTGGTAGGTTATTTTTGGGTCTGCAAACGCTCACAAAATATTCCCATATAAATGAATGGTAATTGCTTCTTCGCTTTACAACATTTTGGCTTATGAACCATTTCATTGGAACGCTCTACCTTCAGATGGTGGGGGGAACATGTAGTAGCAAAGCTGTAACACATAACCCAGCACAGATTGATTAACTTAGGTTGAACAGATGAATGACTGGATTGAAGGGACTCAGGAAAGGATGGATGGTAAAAAAGCAAAGATAGCATGCAGTCACTCTGTCAGGAAGGACATGCAGATGATAGGACAAAAGTGTAGCCAGCAGGGTGAGTATCAGTGCACTAGGGATGCAGAATCAAAAAGGGTAGCAAATACAGTACTCAAACTGTAATATCTCAATGCACGGAGTATAAGAAATAAGGTGGATGATCTTGTTGCACTATTACAGATTGTCAGGTATGATGTTATGGCTGTCACTGAATCATGGCTGAAGAATGATTGTAGTTGGGAGATGTATGTCGAAGGTTATACATTGCATCCGAGGGAAAGGAAGGCAGTTTTCAGTGGAGTAAAGGAAATTACCATGGTGTGAGAGAGGAGTTGGCCAAGATAAATTGGAAGGAAATGCTGCCAGGGGTGATGGCAGAGCAACAATGCTGTGAGTTTCTGGGAAAAATGAGGGAAGTACAGGATAGATATGACCCAAAACAAAGAAATACTCAAATGGGAAAAATAGTACAACCATAGCTGACAAGGGAAATCAACGCTAATGTAGAAGCAAAAGAAAGGTCATACAACAAAGCAAAAATTAGTGGGAAGATAGAGAATTGGAAAGCTTTTAAAACCCTACAGAGAACAAGTAAAAGAATCATTAGGAAGGAAAAGATGAAATATGAAAGCAAGCTAGCAAACAATATTAAAGTGGCTTGTAAAAGCTTTTTCAAGTATGTAAAGAATAAAAGCGAGTTGAGAGTGTATATAGGACCACTAGAAAATGAGGCCAGAGAAATAATAATGGGGGACAAGGAGATGGAAGATGAACTAAATGAGCATTTTGCATCAGTCTTCACTGTGAAAGACACTAACAGAGTGCCAAATTTTGAAGGGTGTGAGGGAAGACAAGTGAGTGCAGTTACTATTACAAGGGAGAAGGTGCTCAAATGCTGAAAGACCTAAGGGTACGTAAGTCACCTTGACTAGATGAATTGTACCCTCATATTCTGAAAGAGGTAGCAGTAGAGATTGTGGAGGCATTGGTGAAAATTCTTCAAAAATCATTGGACTTTGGCATGTTATCAGAGGACTGGAAAATTGCAAATGTTACTCCACTCTTCAAGAAAGGAGGAAGGCAGCAGAAAGGAAACAATAGAACCGTTATCTTGACCTTAGTGGTTGGAAAGATGTTGGAGTCAACTGTTAAGAGTGAGGTTATGGAGTACCTGGTGACACAGGACCAGATTGGAAAAAGTCAGCATGGTTTCCTTAAGGGAAAATCTTATCTGACTAAACTGTTGAATTATTTGAGGAGATTACAAATAGGATAGAAAATGGGGATGCAGCGAATGTTGCATATTTGAACTTTCAGAAGGCCTTTGACAAGGTTCCACACATGAGGCTGCTTACCAGGTTAAGAGCCTATGTTATTACAGGAAAGTTTTTGGCATGGTTAGGAAATTGGCTGAGTGGTAGGAGGCAGCGTGTGGAAATAAAAGGATACTTTTCTGCTTGGCTTCCAGCGTTCCCCAGGGGTCGGTGTTGGGACTGCTTCTTTTTATGCTGTATATCAATGATTTAGATGATGGAATAGATAGCTTTGTTGTCAAGTTTGCAGATGATATAAAGATTGGTTGAGGGGCAGGTAGACCAATGCAGGACTTAAACAGATTAGGAGAATGGGCAAGAAAGTGGAGGTTTGAGGAGATTCACAAGGCTGATTCCAGGTCTGAAAGGGTTATCATATAAGGAATGTTTAATGGCTCTGGGCCTGTTCACGTTAGAATTTCAAAAGGTGAAGGGGGATTTCATTGATACCTTGTGAATGTGGATGTTGAAAGAATATTTCCCATTGTAGGGGAGTCTAGGATAAGAGGGCACAGCCTCAGGATAGAGGGGCATCCATTTAAAACAGTGATGTGGATAATTTCTTTCACCAGAGGGTGGTGAATTTGTGGTATTTGTTACCACAGGTAGCTGTGTGCCATCAAAGGTTATGGAGAGAAGCCTGGGAAGTGAGACTGAGGAGGGGAAAGAAGCATCAGCCATGATTGAATAGCGGAGCATACTTGATGGATTGAATGGTTGAATTCTGCTCCTGTGTCTTATGGTCTTATAGTTCAAACATTGTACAAAAGATGAAAAACAGCAAATCCAAAGATAAATAAATAATAATAATTAAATAAACAATCAATATGGAGAACACGAGATGATGAGTCCTTGAAAGTGAGTCTGTAGGTTGTGGGAACATTTCAATGATGGGACAAGTGAAGTTGTCCCATCAACAAAGTTCTCCCCTTTGGTTCAGGAGCCTGATGTTTGAGGGGTAATAACTGTTCCTGAACCTGGTGGTGTGAGGCCTGAGGCTCCTGAACCTTCTTACTGATGTCAGCAGTGGGAAGGGATCATGGCCTGGGAATTGGTGATCCCTGATGATAGTGATGCTTTGTTACAACAACACTTCATTTAGATGTGCTCAGTACTGGGGAAGGCTTTACCTGTGACAGACAGAGCTGCATGCACTGCTTTTTGTGAGATTTTCTGTTCAAAGGCATTGGTGTTTCCATCCAAGACTGTAACAGTCAATATACTCCCCGCCACACATCTACAGAAATTTGTCAAAGTTTTAGATCTTTTCATCTCCTAAGGAAATAGAGGCACTGATGTGACCTCATATTTGCATTTATGTGCTGGACCCAGAGCATATCCTCTGAACTGATAACACCAATGAATTTAAAGTTGCTGACCCACTGCTTTCCAATTCTCTGATGTGGATTGCCTCACTGACCTCCGGTTTCCTCCTCCTGAAGTCAGTAATCAGCTCTTTCACCTTGCTGATATTGAGTAACAGGTTATTGTTGTGGAACCACTTAACTAGATTCAATCTTCCTTCCTATAGGCTGATTCATCACCACCTATGATTTGGCCGACGACAGTGGAGTTATCAGCAAACTTGAATATGGCAATGGAGCTGTACTTAGCCATGCAGTTGAAGTGTAAAACGAGTAGAGAAGGGGACTAAGCAAACAGCCTTGTGTTGCACCTGTGCTGATGGAGATCATGGAGGAGATGTTGTAGCCAATCCAAACTGATTGGGGTCTCCATGTGAGAATATTGAGGATCCTATTGCACAAGGAGGTATTGAGGTCAAGGTCTTGCAGCTTATTGATTAGTTTTGAGGGGGTGATGGTATCGAATGTCAAGCTGTACTCGATTAACAAAAACATCCTGGTGTCTGACTCTTTGCTGTCCAGATGTTCCAGGATTGAGTGAAAGAGCAATGAGATGGCAAATGTTGCAGACCTGTTGCTCCGTTAAGCAAACTGGAGTGGATCCAAGTTGCTTCTCAGGCAGGAGTAGATATGTTTCATCACCATCCTCTCAAAACACTTTCCAATTGTCATTGAGGCAGGTTGCCACGTTCTTAAGCACTGGTATAGGTGAAGTCTGCTTGAAGCAGGTAGATACCTCAGACTGCTGAAGTGAGAGGTTAAAGATCTGAGTGAACACTGCAGCCAGTTAATCAGCACGTCTTTAGTACGTGGCCAGATACCCTTTCTGGGTTGAATGCTTTTCTTGGTTCACCATCCTGAAGGCTGCTCACATGTCAGCCTCAGAGTACTAAATCACAGGATTATTGGGGGCTGAAGGAGTTTGTGATGGCTCATCCATATTTTGGCAATCAAAGCGAGCATAGAAGGTATTGAACTCATCTGGAATCAAAGCTTTTTTGTCTCCTCTATCACTTGATTTTACTTTATAAGAGGTGATAGCACTGAAGCCCTGCCACAACTGTTGAGAATACTTTGTTGATTCAAGTTTAGTCCAAAAGTGCCACTTTCTTCTTGAGATGGTTTTCCAGTGACCATGCCTGGACCTTTTGTAACATTCTTAGGCATGGGACTTAAATCCCTCTGAATTGGCCCTCAGCAGACTGGATCTTGTGGTTCATCCGGGCTTCTAGTTGGGGAAGAATCTGAATGATTTTGTTGGGACACACTCCGCTACAAGGCAAAGTATTGGTAGCTTGTGTTGGATACAGTATGATCCTCCCAAATCAAAGCAAGTCCTTAATTAACAGATCTTTCAGATGAAGCCCCCAAGCTGGGTTTAAATCATCTTTTTGATCTGATTCTTAATTTTTTTGAAGGGGATTGTTTAGTCTTCATTGTGCAACTGGAACTTAGCACATAAAATGTATCAAAATCTACTTTATATAAACGCATTCTTTCTCATTATTTTAATAAATCTCCATTTCTCATTCTTTCAGGCTGAACTCTGGATTGCCAGTTCATTTCCTCACACAAAAGTATGTTCCCCAAACTTCTTTAATTATTTTGAAAATCTTGATTAGAAGTTGCATGAAATTGGAAAATAAATAAGAACACAAGACATAGGAGCAGAATTAGTCCATCTGGCCCATCGAGTCTGCTCTGCCATTCAATCATGGCTGATCCTTTTTTTTCTCTCCTCCTCAACCCCAGTTCCCGGCCTTCTCCCTGTAATCCTTGATGCCATGTCCAGTCACGAACCTATCAATGTCTGCCTTAAATAAACCCAACAACCTGGCCTCCTTAGCTGCATGGTGACAACAAATTCCACAAATTCATTACCCTTTGGATAAAGAAATTTCTCCACGTCTCTGTTTTGAAAGTGCACCCCTCTATCCTGAGGCTGTGCCCTCTTGTCCTAGACTCTCCCACCATGGGAAATGTCTTTTCCACATCTACTCTTTCTAGGCCTTTCAACATTCGAAAGGTTTCAATGAGGTCCCCCCTCATCCTTCTGCATTCCAGTGAGTACAGACCCAGAGCCACCAACCAATCCTCGTATGATAACCCTTTCATTCCTGGAATCATCCTCGTGAACTTCCTCTGGACCCTCTCCAATGCCAACAGATCTTTTCTAAGATGAGGCATCCAATACTGGTCACAATACTCAAGGTGAGGCTTCACCAGTGCCTTAAAAAGCCTCAGCATCACATCCCTACGCTTGTATTCTAGACCTCTTGAAATTGATGCTAACATTGCATTTGCCTTCCTCACCACCAACTTAACCTGCAAGTTAACCTTCAGGGTGTTCTGCACAAGGACTTGCAAGTCCCTCTGCGTCTCAGTTCCTGGATTTTCTCCCTACTTAGAATATAGTCTGCACATGTACTTCTACGACCAAAGTGCATGACCATGCATTTTCCAAGATTGTATATCATTTGCCAATTTCTTGCTCATTCTCCTAATCTGTCTAAGTCCTTCTGCATCCTACCTGTTTCCTGAATGCTACCTGCTCCTCCGCCAATCTTTTGTATCATCTTCAAAGTTTGCCACAAAGCCATCTATTCCATCATCTAAATCATCTATATACGAGCATAAAAAGAAGTGGTCCCAACACCATTAGTCACTGGCAGACAACTAGAAAAGGATCCTTTTATTCCCATCCGCTGCCTCCTACTAATAAGTCATTGCTCTAACCATGTTAATAACTTTCCTGTAATACTATGGGCCCTTAACATGGTAAGCAGCCTCGTATGGCACCTTGTCAAAGGCCTTCTGAAAGTTCAAATATACAACATCCACTACATCCCCTTTATCTATCCTATTTGTAATCTCCTCAAAGAATTCCAACAGGTTCATCAGGCAGGATTTTCCCTGAAAAAAACCATGTTGACTTTGTACTATCTTGTCCTGTGTCACCAAGTACTCCATCACCTCATAGTTAGAAATTGACTCTAACATCTTTCTAACCACTGACGTCAGGCGAACTGGTCTTTAATTTCCTTTCTGCTGCCTTCCTTCTTTCTTAAAGAGTGGAGTGACATTTGCAATTTTCCAGCCCTCTGGCACCATGCCAGAATCCAATAATTTCTGAAAGATCATTTCTAAAACCACCTCTAATGCTACCTCTTTCAGAGCCCTAGGGTATAGTTTCTCTGGTCTGGGTGGCTTATATACCTTTAGATCTTTTAGCTTTTTGAGCACCTTCTCCCTTGTAACAGTAACTGCATCCACTTCTCTTCCTTCACACACTACAATATCAGGCATACTGCTAGTGTCTTCCACAGTGAAGTCGGATACAAAGTACTTGTTTAGTTTATCAGTCATCTCTTTGTCCCCTGTTATTATGTCTCCTGCCTCATTTTCTAGTGGTCCTATATCCATTCACATTTCTCTTTTATTTTTAACATACTTGAAAAAAAATTTACTATCCGCTTTGATATTGTTTGCTAGCTTGCTGTCATATTTCATCTTCTCCCTTCTCATGATTTTTTTAGTTGCTCTCTGTAGGTTTTAAAAAACTTCCCAATCCTCTATCCTCCTACTGATTTTTGTATGCTTTGTTGTATGCCCTTTCTTCTTCTTTTACAATAGCTTTGACTTCCCTTGTCAGCTATGGTGGTACTATTTTGCCATTTGAGTATTTCTTCACTTTTGCAATACACATGCCCTGCACCTTCCTCATTTTTCCCAGAAACACATGCCATTGCTGCCCTGCTGACATCCCTGCCAACAGCTCCTTCCAATTTACTTTGTCCAACTCCTCTCCTATACGACTGCAATTTCCCTTACTCCACTGAAATACAGCTACATCAGACTTTACTTTCTTCCTATCAAATTTTCAGTTGAACTCAATCATATTGTGATTATATGTCAACTAGTCGTTATTATATCTTGGGAAATTACAGACTGAAGAATCGAAATACAACCCATGGTATCGCAGCTCTGGGGAAAGAAAATAGAATGAAGACATTAAATAATACAAGAACACTGTAAAAGAGATTTAATCATGCCAATTTGAAACATCTATTTTGTATCTATTATATTAATAATTTTAGTTATTGAAGAAAAACAGTACCTCCAAAGTTAATGAAACAGTTTCAGTAAGCATTAGGTGAAAGTCATAATGATCTGATGACTGGAGGGTGATATAATATTTGCAGTAAGAGAGTGCTAGTTACAAGCCACATTGCTAAGTCTTCAGCATTGTAAATGCCAATGATAGGTGAAGAAGCGCACATACTGTTGAACAAATTTATTATATGTTCGTCAAACCTCATGCACTTGTGAAAGAAATTCATTAGCCCCTCCACCAAGAACAAGGAAAATATTTACCATAACTCACTTTGTATTATTTATTGGTACAAAGTGAATTTACTCATGCACCATCTCTAAATGCAATTTGTTATGCAGTCTTGTTTCTTTAATGGTAGGACTTTCGACTTCTAAAATTAAATCCAATATCTACTATTCATGCTTAAGTATTACTTTTTATATTTTATTCAATTTTTTTAAGGTATTGGGAGACATGTACTCAGCCAATCAAGCTTGTATATCAAGCCTGTAGAGAGAATTAAAAATTAAGTAGTTCTTTTAATCTACTGACATTTTGCATTATGTTTGTTTCCCAATCACAGCTTATTTTCATTAATAACTTTCTCCAAGTATAAAAGTTCACTATCTCTAAATGAAGCAAAAGATATTTCAATTATGCACGATTGTCATTATGTACTGAATATTGGTTATGTTCAAATATTTCGAATAACTTTGGGACTTTTTCTGCCCTCTGTTGCAAACTAGTTTAATATATTTAAACAAGTATCATCAAATCTTAGATGGCTGATTGGTTTTCTTCTTTTTACTGTGTAAATTAATCTGGAAGGGATAATGATGAACATCTGCACACAAGTGCTAGTTGTCCTGATTGCAATCAGTGGTTCATTATTGATTTAAAAAATCAGTCTTTCATCAAATTCCTTAATAGAAGTAATTAAATAATTAAACTTTACCAGCTCATCACAAAATTCAATTCCTCTGTGGCTGATATTCACTAACAAAACAACCACAGGACTGACCATTTAGTTACAAATCAACAAGAGAATGTAGTAACCCACATCAAAGTTGCTGGTGAATACAGCAGGCCAGGCAGCATCTATAGGAACAGGTATGGTTGATGTTTTGGGTGGAGACCCTTTGTCAGGACTAACTGAAAGAAGAGCTAGTAAGAGATTTGAAAGTGGGAGGGGGAGATCCAAAATGATAAGAGAAGACAGGAGGGGAATGGATGGAGCCAAGAGCTGGACAATTGATTGGCAAAAGGGATATGAGAGGATCATGGGATAGGAGGCCCAGGGAGAAAGAAAAGGGGTAGGGGGGAAAACCCAGAGGATGGGCAGGGGGTATAGTGAGAGGGACAGAGGGAGAAAAAAGAGAGAGAAAAAGAATGTGTATATAAATAATGGATGGGGTACAAGGGGTAGGTGGGGCATTAGCAGAAGTTTGAGAAGTCAATGTTCATTCCATCAGGTTGGAGGCTACCCAGATGAAATATAAGGTGTTGTTCCTCCAACTTGAGTGTGGCTTCATCTTTACAGTAGAGGAGGCTGTGGATAGACATATGGGAATGGGACGTGGAATTAAAATGTGTTGCCACTGGGGGCATGGAATTAAAATGTCTGGCCACTAGGATGTGGAATTAAAATGTGTGTAGTAGTTGAACATAATCAATACACTGCTTGGATATTGTACCTTTTTTAAAATAAAGAAATAGTCCAACTTCTCATCCTTGAAGTTTCATTATGGAATCTCCCAACAACAGTAAAGCTCACCATCAGCCTGAAACTTAGCTGTACTAATTGCATCAGTTGTAACTGCAGGAACAGATCAAAGGCAGGGTAACATGTCATGTGACTCACCTCTTTGACACCTGAGAAATTTCTGCTGTTTCCAAGCCATTGCAGAATTTTGAGGGAATAATCACTGCTCGCCTGAATGGGTGCAACTCTAACTACCTTCCACCATGGGCACACCATGCTTGTAGAGTACATCATCCGCAAGATGCTCTATTATTACTCAGCTGGGCCCCTTCAGCAGCATCTTCCTGTCACATGGCTTTAATCATATTGAAGAACAAGGACAAGACCTGCTGGCAGAAAGGAATGCTACCACTTGTAAGCTGTGTATCAACTTACTGCCATTTGTACTTTGAACTAGCTTAGTGTGAAGTACAACACAAAAATAGTCTATGTGGGTGTATAATTATAAAAATATTCTGATATACAGTGTATCAGGCTTTCCTTGTTTATATATTCAGTATACATATGTATATAACTTTTTTCCTATCAATGGTGATAGTTATGTTGAATGATTTTGGTTCAGTTGGTTAATTTCACTCTGGCCTCTTCATTGTTACACTTTCCTGGTTAAGCTTCTTTTCATGGAGATGTGTTTTCCTTTGCCTTCAGATATCATGGTGTTATCAGCAAGCTTTTAAATGGAGTCATCGCAGAATCTGGTCATGCAGTCGTGTGTGTGCATGGGATAGATCATGGGGTAGAGGACACAGCTCTGTGGAGCACCAGCATTTAGAAAAATCATAGCAGAGGTGTTGCTGCTTATCTTTACAGATAGTGAGTGGTCTGTCATTCAGGATCTAGTTGAAGAGGGAGGCATTGACTCCCACAGTGCAAAGTTTGGTAACGAGTTTGCTTGGAACTGTATTACTGAAGGCAAAGCCTTAGTCAGTAAGTAGTCTGATGTAAGTGTCCTTCCTGGCCCAATGCTCCAAAGATGAGCATAGGGCCAGGGAGGTGGTGTCTGCCTGAGTACTATTTTGGAAGCAGGTGAATTGCAGTGGGTTAAGGATGCTTGGAAAGCTGGCTTTAATCCATTCTGTAACCATCCTCCTGAAGCACTCATGGTGGTAGATGTCAGAGTCTGTGAGCATTGTTTATGCACAGTATTTTGTTTTACTTAGTGGATGATAGTGTTCCACATAAAACAGGTGGGAATCACAGTTTGAAGCAGTGAGGTTAAATATGTCTGCAAATACTTCCCACCAAATGATCTTTTAGGATCTAAGAATGTGGGCCAAGGATGTCATCTGGACCAGATTCTTTCCATGGATTTACTTTCTGGAAGACTGTTTTTAGGTCTGCAATGGTGACTGTGGGTTCAGATGCAACGGAGGCTATCAGCATTGAAATAAATATACAATGCTTTCATTGCACTGTTTATTTATTTCAATACCTAAATGTATTTCTGCCAAGTAGGGAAAGACAATGCTGAGTAGTTTTATTCTGGGAAATATTATGCCACTTGGTTATTGCTCCAGTATCCACAGCTCAATTCCAGGCTGACTCCACCCTTCTGTTCCAAAAGCAAAAGGGAATTTTATTAAGTCAGGCTTTGGCTGTCACATAATTGGGGGGAAAGGGACAGTTCTTTATCAGTAACTATAAGGTTTATTTTTCTGCCACAATAATCTAAATTACTTCTCTCTCAGGTCAACATGTACACCCAAAGGCTTTATTATGTAAGGGAGTGGAACACTGTGTGATCTTCTTTTGTAGCCCATCCACTTCAAGATTCCATATGTAGTGTGTTCAGAGATGCTCTTCTGCACACCTCCATTGTATCACATGGTTACTTGAGGTACTGTCACCTTCCTGTCAGCTGGACCCTGTCTAGATATTTTCCGTTGACTTTACTCATTAAAAAGGCATTTGCATTCACAAAACTGCTGCTCCCTAGATTTTTTTTTTGTTACGCACTATTCATTGTAAGCTCCAAAGACTTTTGAACAGGAAAATCCCAGAAGATCAGCAGTTCTGAGGTACTCAAACTACACTATCTGTTCCCAACAATCATTCCATAGTCAAAGTCACTTAGATCACATTCCTTCCCCATTCTGATATTTGGTCCGAACAACAACCGAATCTTTTAACCATATCTGCATGCTTTTATGCATTGAGTTGCTGCCACGTGATTAGATTGGCTGATTAGATATTTGCATTAACAAGCAGTTTAAAGGTGCACCTAAGAAAAGCGGCCACTGAGTGTAATTCACTCAGACGTTCAATTAAATGTTTATGTAAGTACCCTATCAAGTTGTTTATTAAGGTCCTAGTGGAAGTGATAACTACAAGATTTAGGTAGAGCACTGTTCCAAGTCTTCGAGAGAGAGAGAGCGACTCCCCTCCCCATTTGTCAACGTGGAGCAGAGAGCGAATTTGTAAATCTGCAGGAGCAAAGAATGTTGGGAATGGTGAGAGTGGAGTGCTACAGGAAGGGTTTGGGACTGGGGACTGAGAAGGAATGCTAAGGGTGGTGTGGGGTACTATGGGTGCAGCCATACCTAACCCTGAGATACCAGGCAAGGTCATTTGATTCCAAACACTTCATTTATTAATCATTACAGAATGTCTCTCAAGTCCTTCCCCACTCATATCAGAATCAGGTTTATCATCACTCACATATATTGTGATTTTTTTGTGGTGCCAGTACACTGTAATACATAAATATACTACAGTACTGAGGAAAAGTCTTACACACTCCAGCTATATATGTGTGTGCCCAAGACTTCTGTGCTGTACTGTACATTTCATTGCAGACCATGATATTAAAAGAAGCCTCCATAATGAAATCCACCATCTGTATCCATATCAGTACAACATGTTTTCTTTGTGAGTCCTTCTTGATTTTTCATTTAATTTAAAAAAGCATGTAAACTGCCATGACATGTCAATCATTTTCTTTCCAATCTCTGGCTGCAGCAGTCATTGGCTCCTGGTCACTTGGACACAGCTGTTAATGACAATAATATACACCAATGCAAATTGAAGTTGGTGACCAGCTGTGTCCCTAGAAATCCAATTAATTTGGTAATTTTGCCTATTTTAGTTTGTAATAGAAGTGCCGAATCTCTTGCTAATTACTATATTGTTTTATTTTTGGAGCTGCCACTTCCATAATATTTTAAGTGAGATGTAAAACAAATTTTGTGATTCACTTCGACATTTAGATTTCAAGTGACTTCTCTGTCTACACTTGAGATGAAGTCAGCTGTGAATTTTTCAGGCTTAAACCATCTTGAATTTGGGCTGGTAAAACCATAAGGCTCCAGAGGGACAACCCAATGCATTTTTACAGTTTGAGCAACTACCTCACCTCTTAACTACATCCACTTCAGTAACAAAAACAACAGCCTGTGATTTTGTAGTATCTTCAATGTAGTAATGTTTTATGTGATTCATATACAGTGGATCATGGTTTCCTAAAAGTAGGTAGCCTTTTAAGAGATAAGAATGTCATGCTACATGAATTTTTCTTTATTATTCTACTTGCTGGTTCTGAATTCACTATCTGAAATAAAGAATGTTTCTATAACCCCACTCTGCTCCTTGCTTTAGTAAGAAGCAAAACCAAAACCTAGACACTTAGGAGAGTTTTTTTTAAACTCTGTATGGTGGTCAAAAACATTTAAAGTTTTTAAAATGCCTTTAAGTTGTAGCCTAACATTAAACCAATATAGAATTATGAATTTGGAATTAAGAATGACTATATTGAAACTGCAGCAATATGTATTGAATGATGTGGCAGGTGTTGGCTGTAGCCACCTTCAAAGCCTGTGTAGGTTATTTTGTATTTCCTAGAACAACAGTAATTCTAAAGCAAACTTTGTGGGCCACATCAGCTCCAAAGGTAGCAGAGAAAATGATGGGCTGTATCTTCCAGACAGTTCTAACATAAAATAATTAGCTTATTTAAAGATATCTAGTTCTTTAGAAAGAAGCTGCTTTAGGCAAATTGAGGTAGGCTGTAATTATAATTAATGGAGTGCAACTACTGTTTCTTACCCTTCAGCTGATTTCCATGAACAACAAATGAGTCTGTCAGTGGCTTTGGCCATGGTAGATTATATCCTCGGCAGAAAGAATGTACATAGTATTAAGCTGCAAGACTGAATGTACTCAACAGGTCTGGCAATGTTTTCTGAAGAGAAAAACAGATAATGCTTCAAGTTTCATCTTGGGAAAAGTCAGAAATTGAATATGTTTTAAATTTTGATTTTTTAAAGGATAGAAGAATAAAAAATACAAACTCGTTCCAAAATTTGTACAAGTTATAGTTCTCTGTAATCAAGCTCATTCTTGCTCCAGGGAAGTATATAACCCTGTTTCCCAAAGTAGTTGTTTATATCTCATGCTAAATCCCATGGCTTTAGTTTCTGTCTTTAATAGGAAATTATGAGTTCAAACCTCACTCACTGTGAATATCATCTAATCTTTGTTAGTACAACTCTCTTCAGTCTCAGGTATTTTAGTATGTGTGAGGCTTTGAACCGATATGCTATCTGTGCTCACGGACGTGGAGGATGCAAAGAGGACATAAGACATCTTGCTGACCAAGCTAATATTTAACATTCAGTCAGTTTTACAATGACATATTAGGTGAGAGTAGTGTAGGCTGATTATCAGTGAAAACATATAATCATATAGTTATCATGTCATATAGCATAGAATGAGAACATTTTGATCTAGTAATTTTAGGACAGACATTTAGTACCTTCCTGTATTAATCCCAGTTTCTTGGCCCCTCAGCTTCTATGCCTTAATTGCCAGTTCAACTGCCTTGATATCATGAGTCCTTGCCTCCACCAGTAAGTAAATAGTTGGCATCTGTAAAAGTCATTATAAAGGGAATTGATTGGTTTTGAACCATTATGAGACAGAATGGTAAAATATGAAAATATTTATTCAATTCAAATTGTGAGCTTCAGATTGCAATTCTGACACTGTGTAGTTCCCCCCCCCGCCCCCCCCAACCGTCTTTCTCCCCGGATCTCCTGTCCCATGATCCTCTCATATCCCCTTTGCCAATCACCTGTCCAACTCTTGGCTCCATCCCTCCCCCTCCTGTCTTCTCCTATCATTTTGGATCTCCCCCTCCCCCTCTTACTTTCAAATCTCTTACTAACTCTTCCTTCAGTTAGTCCTGACGAAGGGTCTCGGCCTGAAACGTTGACTGAAACTCTTCCAATAGATGCTGCCTGGCCTGCTGTGTTTACCAGCAACTTTGATGTGTGTTGCTTGAATTTCCAGCATCTGCAGAATTCCTGTTGTTACTGTGTAGTTATTATGTAAGGCCACCTAATGTACATAAAGCTCCTTAGCAGCCCTTTCTAATCAGGCTCATTCCTTGCTGTAGGGGAGACAGATAAGTGTTTCCCAAAACACTTCTGTCTTCAACTGTCAATCCCATGCCAGATACTTCATCAATGGAGTCTAACATTTCAAATTTCTGAAGCTCCAACAAAGGCAACAGACAATGTAAATTATTGATGAGAATAAAGTACAGATTGGTACAATCAAGGGAATTTCTAATTCTGCATATGAATTGCACAAAAAAATCATTGCTACTATGTTTAAGATATTCAGCAAACTAAGTTCTGAGAAATCTATGAAAGTGTCTTTTTATTTACTTCATGTATCTTTTTCATTTGTATCAACTTTTTAGAAATGAACATAATGGGGGCGGTGGAATATATCCATCTCTGCATGCACTGAGTAATATAACAGAGTGTGTATATGTTAATTACATTCAGAACTTCAGTTCTATTAGCTTTAATGGAATTGAATGTCAGAAGTAGACTATGATACAGTAGCTACTCTTTTATGTCTGACTTTTTTAAAGCTAAGAGTTCTAATGACAGATTCATCTAACACCTACTTTTGAGGGATTCTACTTATTGTGTGTGGTGACTCGGGAAACCTTCCCACCATTGAACATATCTACATGAAACGCTGCTGCAGGAAGGCAGCATCCATTATCCACCAACACCCAGGACTTGCTCTCTTCTTGCTGCTGCCATCAGGAAGAAAGTACAGGAGCCTTGGGACTCACACCATGAGATTCAGGAGCAGTTACTATGACTCAACCATCAGGCTCTTGATCAAAGGGGTAAACCTCATTTGCCCCATCATTGAAATGTTACACAACCAATGGACTCACTTTCAAGGACTATTCATCCCAGTGTTCTTAATATTTACTACTTATTTATTATTATTATTTATTTTTGTATTTGCACAGTTTGTTGTCTTTCACAGACTGGTTGAATGGCCACTGGTTGTGATCTTTCACGGATTTTGTTATGGTTATTATTCTATAGATTTATTGAGTATGCTGCCAAGAAAGTAAATTTCAAGATTGTGACATATGTCCTTTGATAAACTTACTTTGCAATTTTGAACTTTCCCTGTGGAAATTGACAGTAGTTTTCATGTTTCAAAGAACACTTTACATTGGCCATAATTGTATTGCCTTGAAGTTGAACACCAACAATGCAGAGAACTGAGTAATTTTAAGATATGTACCCAAATCATATATCACTCTTGACTGAATGTAACACTATTATCTGAGAGAAAAAGTCTGAATTCTATCTCTTGAGCATATAATCTAGCTCAATACTATTACGTGATACAGATGGGATGCTGTATCATTTGAGAAGCTACGTTTTAGATGAATTGTCAAATTGTGGCACCATCTGCTATCTCAGATGTAACATGTAAAGCTTAGAGATGATCAACAGGAAGGTAATGCTGTTACGTTCCTCCAGCACCTTTTTTTTCAAATGAACTCTTGGGTTCCTAGCCTGTGATTGTTTGTTGAATGTTCCTGTGCATGAGACAATAAGACCATAAAAAATAGCCATTCAGCCCATAAAGTGTGTCCCAGCTTTCCATCACGGCTAATTTATTACCCCCTCAACTCCATTCTTCTGCCTTCTACCCATAATCTTTGCCTTGACTAAACAAGAACTTATCAACCGCACCTTTTAAATATACCCAACGACTTGGTCTCTGTGCTAAATGTATGTCCTTCTATTATGAGGCTGTGCTCACTGGCCCTAGACTCATCCACTATATATAAATATCGTCTCCACATTGACTCTGTCTAGGTCTTTCTATATTCAATAGGTTTCAGTGAGTACAGCCCAGAGCTATCAAATGCTCTTCATACAAGTATACAACATCCACTGACTCTCCTTTTCAATTCTGCCTGTTACTTCCTCAGCATTCAAACAGATTGTCAAGCAGAATTTCCTTTTAAGGAAACTACACCTGTTTTATCATGTGCCTCCAAGAATTCCGAAACATCCTTAATTATTGATTCCAGCATCTTCCCAACCACTGTAGTCAGGTTAACTGGCCTATAACTTACTTTTTTTCTTTATCGCTTCCTTCTTAAAGAGTGGAGTGACATTTGCGATTTTTATTTCCAGTCCTCCGGAACCATTCCAGAATACAGTGATTCTTGGAGGATCATTACTAATGCCTCCATGATCTCTTCAGGTACCTCGTTCAGAATCCTGAAGTGTAGTCCATCTGGTCCAGCTGACTTATCTACTTTCAGGCCTTTTGTTTCTGTATGTTACACCATTAGCTACATTTTTTAAAAGCATTGTTATTTGCTGTAAGCTGTTTTAGGTTATCTTGCCCGTATTAAAGCCCCTGAGTGTGCATGTCTTTCTAAATTATGTTCGCACCCCCTACCCACTTAAAAAGTCCACTTTTCCATATAATTCTTTGGGTGCAGAGATGTATCTTAAGAGTTTTGAATGTAAAGGATTTAAACAGTTTATGTGTTTGGGAATGGCAGAATTAAGGGGATGTCTGAGACAAAGGCTTAAAAATGATTCTTAACAAGCCATTGAAAAAATGAGATGGGAATATTTAGAGAGGTACTTGCATAGGGCATCTACACTGGTGTAGAAATCAAGGATTAGTTCTAATACCAGTAGAATTAAGGCAAAGTAGGCATGTACAGGAGGCTTCTCATAAAATCAAGTGAGATAAATCCATGAAGACATTTGAATGAGGGTCAAGAATCCTAATCTAAATGTGTGAAAGCTCGGAGTCTTTTGAGGAAGTAATATGTGTGCAATATCATTTCACGTTGTTATCTAAGCAGTTCCATTCCTGAAAATAACTGATTCTGTTTCAGATCAAGCTGAGTAGTTCAGCAAAATATATTCTGGCCAGCCACACTCTCTGACAGAATTATGCTTTGTATTTATATATTACAGCCATATGTTTTATTTAAATCTTTGTGTATGACTGTCAAAGCTTTTCAGTCTAAGAGCTATGAAGCAGCCAGGAGACCTGTATACTGTAGTTTAACTTGAACACCAGGGTTACTTTACAAACATATCCCAGTGCTTCCTAATCGCAGACTTCTACATATCTAGTTTTATTTTTATTCAGTAAATGTTCTTCCACTTATTCATGCTATGTTGCATCATCAGAGTTTCCAGGAACTCATTTCGCTTGTCATCCTTCGGGGATATCAATTGTCAGTTGTAGGTAACTGTATATACTTCATCCTTTGAAGAAAAGGCATTCATACCTTTCACTCTCCATGCCCCATTCAAGTTCCCTGATGTGCTAAAACTATGTCCCAATGAAATGGATTTATATGCAGCGGATAATTTTTTCCTCATCAGATATTCTTTAGAAAAAAAGTGTAGTTTCCTGCGGTGAAAGTAGATATCTGCTTTGCAAGATCATTCCAGATGACTTAAATTGGTATTTTGAATTACAGGTTTTTTTTGCAATTGTGTAAGTGCAGCTTCCAGCAATTAGTTACGCAACTGAAGACCTGGAAATCAATTATTCAAAACATGTCTGCTTTATGTCAGTTTCATGTCCTGTGCACTTTATACGTGAATTGGTATCATGAAAAGCTATGGAATATTATCATACTTGTACATGACGGAGAGAATTCATTAAATGTGCCCCTTGCACATACACAGACATTGCTTTGTCATTCTGCTGTTGTGCTGAGTGTACGCACTTCAGGGTCTTTCCTGCTACATTCTAATAATGGGTCCTAAAGGGTTGGCTTTATGGTGTTTCTCCCACCGTACACGGCAGAATATTCCAATTCTTTCGTAGTGGGGGATGTATGTTTTTATACCGTATTTAAGGTAGATACTTCTGTTTATTTTGTAACATGATTGTAACTACATTGTGGGGTGCATCACATTGTAATTCATGTGCAGTCTGAAGTAAACTTTGTGGGTAATTGAAGATGGTACATCCTGGTGCCTAAAAACAGGGCTGTTCTCTCTCAGTAAGAGAGGGAGAGAGAGAGATATTGGGACTGCCAAGAGTTCACACTGGACAGAGGGTATGGAAGTTTTATTGTGTTTTCTGGTAGATATCCTTTTGTAAATATTGGTTGTTTTCTTTTCATATTTTCAGTAATTTAAGTTTGATTTTTGACACACTTAATTAAACACCATTGCACAACAGTCCTAAGCAACTCCAGCTATTTTCTCCTTCCGTCATAATCCAGATATCTAGCACTGTGTAAGTAATTGTGAATTTGGAAGTTGAAAATAACTTAATTTAAGATTCAAGGAAAATAATTGCCCATTTTTACAATTTGTTATGGGTTATTGAATATCACCATATACATATCTTCATATAAAGTATGGCACATGTGAAATAACAATTTTAATAGAACATCATAAACTGTGCATTTCATCTCCGTTTGAATTACAGCAATCATTTGTGCAGTCAGCTCATGTATACATATGAAGTACAATTCTTATTTTTGAGTATTGTTGTTAATCATTGGAGGTATTTTGTCCAATTATAGATTGCATTGAATTAGGTTTAGCTGTATTAACTCTGAAATGGGAAAAGAAACAGTGATTATCACTCCTAATCACCTTTGAATGCTTTTGTCAGCAGAGTGATCACACGCTGAGGTCAGCTGTGTTCTGAGCAGAATTAATCAGACCAGCAAATGGAGGTGATGCAGGGGGTTGGTGCTGTTTGTGGAATCTGAACCAAAAGCACAGAATATAACCCTTGACTGACCGGAAGTGGGTCACCAGGGCATGATTTCAAAGTTCATTACTGACTTGAGCCTCAGGAATATAGTGAGCAGTGGGGAGCTCAGTAACAGGCTTTCAGGAGATTAGTGGAAGGTGAAGGCCACTGGCACCTGAAATATAACAGAGCAGAATGAATATATGTTTTTTGATTTTCAATAGGAACTAAACTGTATAATTTTATTGGAGGTACTGGGACATAATACCTTGGGAATTTGTGCACAAATCTTTGAAGCTGTCAGGATAAAATTGAAGCTTTCTTTTATTAAACATAAGCACATGTGATCTTTGACATTATTAAAAGAGACAATTCAAAGGAAATTGTTTTAAACCAATATATTAATTAACTATTTCTGAGCAGGGAAACTGTATTCAGTTGTGAACTCCAGATTTTACAGGGATATTATCAGGAGTTGGGGATTTCATAGAGTAACATATTTTCCAGCTACTCTACCTAGTTTAATTTATTACAACACTTTTAGTCTTTGTGGAAATGAGCTTACTAATTTTTAATCTATCTGTGATGTTTGCTCGGTGAGATGATACCATACTGAAAGTTAGACTTGATCCACTGAAATCGTGGAAACCTGAAGTAACTCTTGTCTCAGAGAAGCAATTGACTCGTTTGAGTGTTGATGAGGCAATGGTTGGTGGCGTAGGGTTGCCAGCTGGTTGGTTCAGATCCTTCTCGTGTATTAGTGGGACTTCTGTTTTTATTATAGTGCAGTATGGGACAACAGGTCTATGTAGCACATCAAGAAGTCCAAGGTTTGGAGAAGCTCTGTAATTTAGTAGCACTCTACCCATTCCTAACAGGTGATTTCATAATGACTGAGGGAAAAGCGAGTACGTTTGATTCTATTGTTCAGTGACAGTCATAAGATTAGCATTAATGTGCATCATGAGGTCAGCATTAATCTACCTTCATGTAAACTTTTCTCACCTCTTCTGTATCCTTGGGCATATAAATTTGGGTTTTCCAAGTGAACCAGTGGAATTGAAATATTTTGTTTTAAATGTGGGTTCTTACAAACCTAGGCTTCTGTGGGGAAGTGTAAGGGAAACAATCCTCTTGAATCGTATTCAGGGGTGAATGGGCTAAGAAATATTCTGTTCAAATTACAGTTATTATCAAAGTATGCATATATTATACAACCTTGAGATTTATCTCCTTACAGACATCCACAAAACAAAGAAACCTCAAAAGAACTCATTTTAGAGGGGGGAGGGGAGGTGAAGGGAAAGGGACAGACGTTTTACGAAAGACACTAAGCAGCTGCAGCTGGCGAAGGCCATAGCTTCAGTTCAGTGCTGAGCTGAGTAAACATCGCGGAGTAATGAGCAGAATTGGCTTGCCTCTTGCCTCTGGTCCTGACACCCTAACCTTTTCAATCTGGCCCGGCACTTACATTGTGCAGACATCAGGTCATTCCTTGCTCTCAGACAACTCTGGGGTCTGGACCCCATCACCACGATTTGGGCCACACTCGACCATTCCAATTCGACTTTCCTCGCTCCTGCCACCTCCATACATCAACTTTGCCTTCTCATTCTCATGCCTCTGTTTGCCTCTGCGCACCTCTCCATTGTTAGTGGTGATTGTTATTAATAAAATGTTATTAATAAGCTGTTTAGTAGTTTAATTTGTTTTGTATTTTGCCATTAAGTAGTCACTGGGCATCACCAGCACCATCTTAAACCACTTTTGTGATGCCAAAGTATTTCAGGGTTTTTGACTTGAAATCCCTGAATTAAATTGCAATATAATTCTTAACTACATTGAATGCTGCAGCTCTCAGGGCTGTTTCACTCTCCTCCATCCCTCCAGTTTGAACACTAAGAGCGTTCCTTAAACTGATGTGTAAACAGTATGAAATTGGAAGGAAATGTTTTAGACCATTGTGAACTCCACATCTCCAAACTGAATAATATGGCAATTTTAAAAACTGAATTCATGAAGTTGTCATTATCTTTTAAAGTATTAAAGGGGGATAATGTTGAAACATGAGTAAGGCTGACAAGCATCGGTACCAACGGCAATGTTGAATGAGAGCAACAATAGGAGTTTCCAGAAACAAAGTTTTGAGGGCAATTGTAAGAAGTTGCCTTAAAAAAGAAATGATGCGTACATAAAAAGCCATCAAAGGTAGTGAAGAATGTATTAAAATGAGATGAGGAAAACTAAGGAAACATTGGATGGACGATATTAAAAGTGTCATTAAACATAATGAGAGATGGAGATGACTGAAGCAACAAGCCCTGCAGGAATAGAATTAATTCATTCAGTTCATTTTTCACTATTTGGTTATGTGACAGAGAGCACTCCTTACACACACTCATTCACTCACATGCAAACATTACCTTGTCATTCTGCTGTTGCTGTGGTGAGCCAAAGCACTTCAATGCCTTCTCATAATTAACCCACTGCTTTTCCTCTGCATTGCTACATGCATTCAGAGTCGGGCACCAAAGTTTAGTAGAATGTTATTCTTTATCTGTGCTTAACAGTTGTGTGCCATTGTGTTGAGTGTTCTGCTGTTTTATACTGTCATATCCCGGCCATCCTGTGGCGTCCGCCAGTTCCAAAACTGAGCTGATGTTCTTGAGTTGGCTTTGTAGTCCCTTTCCCTCCATACACGATATAATATCCATTTCTTTCGTAATGGGTTATATGTTTGTGTACTCTATTTAAGGTAGAGATCTCTGTTTATTTTGCAATATGATTGTAACTGCATTGTGGTTGCATTGTATTCTAATCCATGTGTAGTCTTAGGTTAACTTTGGCAGTTAAGGATATTATGTGCTGGTGCCTAATAAAGGGAGCTCATCGGCCTCAGTCTGAGTGTAAGAGATGAGGGCTGTCAGGAGTTCACCCTGGACAAGGATAAGTACAGAGCTATTATTGTGTCTTCTAGTAGATAACTTTTTGCAAATATTGACAGGGTTTTATTTTCACTAATTTTCATGGAGTCTTGTAAATTTTATTTTTAATGCACCTAATAGACACCCTTGCTAAGCAAGCCCAGCCATTTTTATCTTTGGTCATAGCCAATGTTTATGACAGACTGGCTATAATCTAGTATGGTGCCTCCTCAACCCTTTTGAAAACTGACATTATTTTATCTATTTGAGTCACAATATTTAACTGTCCTTTTGGCATATCCTGGCACAGTGTACAATATTATACTGTGATTGTCTGCTGGCTTACAGAAAGGTTGCTAACATTGACACAAAGACTTTGGAAGGACAGCTGATTGGCACATAATGCTACAATACTTTGAATATGTTCGCAGTGATGGTGTGGCATGGTGCAGTCTGCTGATTGAAGGGTATCTCAAACAATATGTGACTAGAAAGAAAAGCAACAAAATGCAATAAGCTTTTGAAAATCTGTGAAAAAGAATGTCGACTTGATATTGTGAAGTTGAAGTATTAAATATAAAGTATATTCAAGGTTAATTGTGGGAGTGCTGATGCTTGTTAGTTATGAGTTGCTTAATTAGGAACTTTTTTTTTTAAAGATGATGCCTGTCTGGCTTTTTTTTTTCAGCCCTTGTTTTCATTTTTCATTGGAAATGCTTCTATTGTCAAAGGTTTGAAAATCAATGCATTGAATAGGCATTGCTGTCGTGATATTTATCAAGAAAATGCTTTGTGTACGTGCTCAGCAATACATTTTGGTGATGGACAGACACAACTGCATCATTAAACCCCAACAATTTTTCAAAGTGAGTCTTACTTTCAGGGAGAAAGCTGGCATAAGAATGAATGAATATAAGCATTAAGACAGGGAGGCTGCTTGGGTCAAAAAGCATAGATGCTCTTCAAAAATAAGAACAAAGAAATACAACTAGAGATTTTGCGCAGCATTTCAGTTAAAGAGAGAAAGTCACAGAGACATAAAAATGAAAAGTACTGTCCAAGTTATAAAAACTGACACAACAAATGGAAATAAATACACTTGGGAGAAATGAGAATTGTCAGTGTTGAAATTCAAGTTTAATTGTCATTCAAACTTATATGAATATCTATGAATACAGTCAAACAAAACAGCTTTACTCCAGGACCAAGGTGCAAAACATAGAACCAACAATTATATGCAGCACAGGGCACACATAGCACATATAAGCTAGCAAGCACATAAAATACCAGGAAAATACAGTAACACTAAAAAATATAGTCCAAGACCCTGAGTCCATGAATGTTGAAGCAGTTTGCAGTAGAACGCAATGTAGCTTGTCTTCTAAAATGAGAAAATCTGCAAATGCTGGAACTCCAAGCAATAAACACAGAATGCTGGAGGAGCTCAGCAGGACAGGCAGTATCCACGGGGGAAAAAAGTACAGTCAACTTGTCCTGCCATATGGTCTCAGACCAAAATGTCGAATGTACTCTTTTTCCATAGATGCTGCCTGGCCTGCTGAGTTCCTCCAGCACTTTGTGTGCTGCATAGCTTGTCTTCGGCTGTGGTGGGAGCACTGACTCTACTTGGGTGTTGCACCACACTGCCCCTGGCACTCTGCTGAAGCGTACACTTTTCTGCTGGGCTGGTGTAACCAGGAGACACCATGTCCCGAGTTCTAGTCCTCGTTACAACTGGAGCCATGCAGCTCCCCTGCCAATAAATCACTGAATCGGTCTTGGAACGTTCTATGTTAACAATATCCAACAGGAGCTTGCGATCAAATGAAAAGCAAATATGGCGATCACTCCCTGTTAGATGGCACAGTGCCGTCCTACACCGATGCCACTCTGATGCAGGCAGGAGCACGATCTGCACTGATGCCTCTGACGTAAGCAGCAGCATAATCCACGCCAAGTCCAGCTCCTTCAGTTTCTCTGCCAAGGAGCAACTCACTAATGGTGTAGACCTGCAGTACTTTAAGTTCTTAATATTTTACAGGGTCTTGCGACCTATGAAATACTTTTTAAAAATAAATAAATAAATAAAAAGACAATAACACCTTTTTAGTCCCATGGAAGCCGTCACATTTGAGTGTCCTCAATATTACCAGAACGAGAAATGTTAATGTTGAAGCAATTGCAACAGTGAAAGTAGGCTGAAAATTGGAAAAGCATATGGTAGAAACAGAATTTTAGATTAACATTTGAACCACTAGGTTCAGGAACATTTACAACCCCTCAACTATCAGGATTTTGAATCAGAGGGGATCACTTCACCCAGCTACACCAACTACATCACCAGAGTATTCCTACAACCTATGAACTAACTTTCAAAGTCACTTCGTCTCATGATTTTGATACTTATTGCTTACTTTTTTCCCTCTTTTGTGCTTGCACAGTCTGTTGTCTTTTGCACATTGGTTGCTTGTCTGTCCTATTGAGTGCAGTCTTTCATTGATTCTATTGTATTTCTTGGATTTACTGTACACAAGAAAATAAATCTTGGGGGTTGTATATGGTGACATATATTTTGATAATAAATTTACTTTGAACTTTAGAACAGTAAGCACAGAAGTAGGCCATTCAGCCTATGATATTGCGCAGAACTAATTGAACTTATGATGTCTAATGGAACTAATCCCTTCAGCCTGCTCTTGATTTATATCCCTCTGTTCTCTGCATATCTACGTGCTTACCTAAGAACTTTTTAAACATTTCCATATAACATTGAACATTTTCATTGTAGTGAGTGCAACACAACAACATTGAATATAGAAGTCAGGAAGTTACATCACAGCTGTGTAAAACTTTAGTTAGGACATTTTTGGTGTATTATGTGCCCTTCTAGTCGGGAAGGATATGAAACCTTGGAGGGGGTACAGTAGATTTTCACTGAGATGGAGGGATTGTTTTCTCTGAAATGTTGGAGTCCGAGGGGCGATCTGATGGGAGTATATAATACTGAGAGATACAGATTTGATAGGTAGTCAGTCTTTTTCCCAGCATGAGAGAGTGAAATACTTGTCAGCAACTTCCTCAGAAAGCTGAGGAAGTGGGTACAATAGCAATATTTAAGAGACATTTTAATAGCTCGTAAATGGACAGGAATGAAGGGATAGTCCATGTACAGTAAGATGGTTAATTTGAATTGGAATCATGTTTGATTTAGACATCCTGGGCAAATACTTGGGAACTCACCTGGACAATAAACTAGACTGGATTGAAAATACAGGGGCTCTGTACAAGAATGGACAGGGCCAACTGTACTTCCTGAGGAGGCTCCAGTCGTTCAACGTCTGCAGAACTATGCTGAAGATGTTCTACGACTCAGTGGTGGCCAGCATTCTATTCTACACTGTAGTCTGCTAGGGCAGCAGGGTGAGAGCAGCTGACGCCAAGGAGATCGTAAAGCTCGTCAGAAAGGCTGGTTCTGTTCTTGGCGTGGAACTGGATTCCCTGGTGATTGTGTCTGAGAGGAGGATGCTGCAGAAGCTACAGAGCATTATGGACAATCCCCCTCATCCCCTCCATAACATACTAGACAAATAGAGGAGCACCATTAGCAACAGACTGATTCTACCGAGGTGTACCACTGAACACCACTGGAGATCCTTTCTCCCTGCGGCTATGAGACTCTGCAACTCCTCCTCTGTAAGTATATGGTTTCATTGCACATCTGTATTTTGTACTATTACTTTTAAATGTACATTTTGTATTCTTTTTCATACCTCAACTCCTGGCCTTCTCGTGTGGCTTAGCCTCTAAGCCCAGTGGAACTGTTTCTACTGACAAGAGAAGGGGTGAAGGCGGGTCCTGGCGCCTTAAAACCAGTGCTTCGGGTGGATGGAGCTCGTCAGCCTGGGAAGGCAGTCCATCTAAGAGAGGTTAAAACTCTGATTTCAAACCTTCGCTGCCTTGTGGCTATACCCACTCATGGGAAAGTCTTCGGGAGTAAACCCTGAGGACAAATCCGGACCTGGAGTCCCTAAGGCAGTCTGACATTGCCTTCAACCTCGTTCTGGCAACTCCTGCGATGACATCTGTGCCAAGTTGTATCGGCCCTTGCCCTTCCCTTGGACAACATCGGTGTCATGGAGAGGGGAGACTTGCTGCATGGGCAACTGCCGGTCTTCCGTACAACCTTGCCCAGGCCTGCGCCCTGGAAACCTTCCAGGCGCAGATCCATGGTCTTGCGAAACTAACGGATGCGACCACCATACCTCAATGCTTACATTTTGTATTTTAAGTATATATTTCTGAGTAACCTTGCAGCAATAACTTCCTTAGAGATAAGTAAAGTTTTATCTTATAGACCTGCTCCTGTGTGCTGTATTGTTTTCTTTGTTTAAGACTCCTACTCCAATTTTGTTTCTCTCTGTGCCAAATTAGTTTAGTTCTACCTGCATTACTACTGACTTGAGCCTTTTATGACTAAAAGGGGAAGTCCAGTGAAATTCCTGCTTCTGGTTGTTATTCAATGGCTTTAAATGGAATGTTGAGTTAATATCAGTAAGGTCAGCATTAAATTTATTCTAATGATAGCCATCTTGAATTGGCTGAGAATGAGTACTAACTTTTACATGATTACCTTTATTCAGTTTATTTTTTTCAAGGATTCTTCACAAGAAAAATGAGCAATGTATTACTCTGGGTACTGGATAATTGTTAAGAACTGAATTTGATTACTCGTGGTTATTGGCTGCAAAGACAGCTTGAAAAACAAAAATAGTTGTCAACATTTGAGTTTTTTTCAAATGGAAAAGTATCCGAGTGTATTGCTTAGAAAAATTAAGATGAAGAATGAAAACTGTAATAAAAGAAGAGAAATGGCAAGGGCATTTGTTCAAGTTCCCAAAAATGTGTGTCAGCACATTTTCCATACTCTAGGGATTAAAAAGACAGGTAGTGCTGATATGAAATTTGCTACCAAGCAAAGCAGTGTAGAGAAATGTACAATTGATTTTTCATGCTGGAAGCTGGTAAGCAGTTATTACTAATAGGACCATAGCTCTATGTGATATATGAATGACCTGGGTTTGGTGCATATAGCATCATTCAAAAGATTTTTAGGCAAATTTCTCCTTGTCATAAGTAGTGAAAAGGTATCAGTTTTCAGAAAGGTAGAGAAATGGATAAACAAATAATGTGGAGTTATGAAAAATTATGTAATTTTTTGGATAAATAAATTCCATTATAGAGTAAATGCCACAAAACATAGAGGACGTGAAGAATGGGAAAGAGATGTGTGCATGCAAATCAATAAATATTCCAGGGTGCAGAGGTTGTTTAAAAATGAGAATGGAATCTTTCACTGTATTAATAGAAAAATGGAGGAAACATTAAGAACTTTAAGCAACAAAACTGAGTATTTCCAGCATTTGTCTTCACTTCAGAATTCTAACATCAGCAGTTATTGATTTTTCTCACACAGATGAGAAGGTAGCCAAAGTATTCCCATTATTTGAGAAAGGAGGAAAAAAAAAATCAGCAAGGGAAATTGCCTCAGTAGTAGGGGAAATGCTCAAATCTATTACAAAGGAAGTGGTAAAAGGGAATTTGAAAAGTTATAGGATAAGGCACAATCTGCATGGATTTATGAAAGAAATCATGCTTGACAAATTTATTAGTCTTCAGGCCAGTAACTGGTAAAAGGAATGAGATGGAACCTGCAGAGTTTTTTTTTGACTTTCAGGTGACTTTTAATATAACTGGTGTTGAACAAAAGGGGTTCTACCACTGATCTGTTCCCCCCCCCACTTCCACTAGTCACAGCTTTTCAGCTTCTAAATGATTCATATATTTCTACTGTCTACTTTCAGCCAACCATTTCTCAATCCATGCTAGTGCACTTAGAACAATCCCATGTGCTCTGATTTTGTTTAATAACCTCGAGTGGCACTTCTCAAAAACCTTTCAACAAGAGTATCTAAAGCATATTTATGACCCAAAGCTTTTACCAGGCAGCCAGCAGAGATGTCGTCTCAGATGAAATTTAGATTTGGAGCATTGAATCACTTGTGTGGAATCTATTTGTGCCCATTTATAACTGTACAACATATAGAGCAAATGTTTCTTCATCTTTTCAAAAGGCTTAATATCTATTTGTGGTAATCTGGAAATGCATGTAAAATGTTGCAATTATTTGAAAGGGCTCAAATTTCAGAAGAAATCCTATGATTATCTAAAAATATGAATATTCACAACTCATTTTAAGTTGCATATAAAAATATCAATCAGCTAATTATTTGTTTACTATTCACCTCTGTCTCAACCAATTGCTAGGTTGCAGTCTGTTTATACCAGTGGAACTGATGAATATCTTTGTCCTGACCAAATTCTAGCCTTTACTGACAAATACTAATATTTGTTAGAAAATAGCCAAATTAATGAATAATTAAAACCAAAGAATGTTTGAAAAAGTTAAAGCTTCATTAGTTGATTAATTTATCTCAGTTACCGTCATGCTATGCAGTTTAGTGCTATACACTGTGAGAGGCCAAATATTGCAAGATATATCCCCATCCACCCCCAATGTTGCTTCTAATTTGTACTGAGCAGTGTGCACAAAAGTCTTGTGCTGTGCAATTTTTTGCTGGTGACAATGAGCGCACTGAGTAATTTTTTTTTTCCAATTAAAAACAGTCGATAAGCCAGATCTGAAATCTGCAGACAAATCAACACAAACTCCATGTTGTCAATATCATCCGCATCAGAAACTGGAAAAGGAAATGTTATTGTGTATGATTGTGAAATATATTTAACATGCCAATGAGGTAGAGGATGACAACCTTTTTTGTGGAATTTAAATTCCTTTCTGCGCTAGTTGCAAAAGACGTGAGTGCCCACGCGCACACACACCTTAGAGGCAACATTGACCACACACACACACACACACACACACACACACACACACACACACACACACACACACACACACACACACACACACACACACACACACACACACACACCCGAAACTGACTATAGTTGCACCTGTGCAAAGTGTTCACCAGATACAGTAAAGTGAAATTTGATTAGTTGCATTTGTTTGAAGGTTACTGTGTTATGTAAAATATATTTTTAATTTGATTATATTCAACAGTTTTAATAATCCAAAAGTGCAGAACTTTCCTAGCATTACAATCCATTTTTTCTCATGTCAGTGTTATTTTCTACTGCTCAGTGCTAAGTTGTTCAAGACTACAATACTGTAAGATCCAGAAAAAATTCAGTAGCTTCTCCAAGCAAACATCTTTTAATGTGGTGAATATTAGAAGGAAAGACTTGAGACTGTCATTTTGATCAGTTAATAAAATCTCTCTTAGACATGAACATTAATCCCATAATCCTCTTTGGACCTGATGACATCTTATAAGAATATTTTTATTAAATTATTTATCTAATATCATTAGCCATTTCAATATGTGTTAAAGTATTTCAATAATTTTAATGTTCTATAAGAATGTAACTTGTATGAATTAATTCATTGACCAATTATTTTGTAGCTTTTTATACCATTATATTGAATGAATTGCAAGAGCAAAGTTTCAGTTGTCTATAATTGGTATTCCATTATTTTAAACGATTATTGGAACTAGATTTTTTAAATGAAGCTTCATGAACAGTTGATAAGAAAGGTGTAAACTTGCAGTATAAATCAACGATATTGTCAGTTGAAGAGAATCATGTAATATAATGGAAGAAATTACTATTTATTAACCAGCTCTAACAAACCTCAGGTGGTATGAAAATTACTTTGAAATGCTGTGACTTGGCAAATGTAGTAGCAATTTTACAAATGGTACAACTTTGAATAAAAAAATAAGACAATTTTCAACCTACAACAAAGAAATCGGTAGAATGCAAATCTAGGAACATAATTATAGTAAAATAAGTATATATGACAGGTATTGAAGGAAATTTGGAGTATTTAAGATGTAATTTGATGTATATTTGAAGTTAAGACATGGAGTGAAGAGCTTAAATGATACAGATTACTTTTTGCATTTGCTGGCCTCCATTTTATGTGCTAGTACATAAATACATACATGAAACATGAGTGAAAACAAAAGTAAAACACTACTCGAGGGTAAAGAGAAAGCAGAACATTGCAAGAGGAAGACAGATATGGTAAAGGTATGGAATTCATTACATGAAATGATAAGGGGTCCCTTTACCTTCCCTACCCCCGTTGCTTCACCTGTCGCCTTCTAACCTCTCCTTCCCCTTTCCCCCTCCCTTCCCCTTTCCCCCTCCCTTCCCCTCTGCAACCCTCCCTTCCCCTCTCCCCCCCTCCCTTCCCCTCTCCCCCCCTCCCTTCCCCTCTCCCCCCCTCCCTTCCCCTCTCCCCCCCCTCCCTTCCCCTCTCCCCCCCCCTTCCCCTCTCCCCCCCTCCCTTCCCCTCTCCCCCCCTCCCTTCCCCTCTCCCCCCCTCCCTTCCCCTCTCCCCCCCTCCCTTCCCCTCTCCCCCCCTCCCTTCCCCTCTCCCCCCCTCCCTTCCCCTCTCCCCCCCCTCCCTTCCCCTCTCCCCCCCCTCCCTTCCCCTCTCCCCCCCTCCCTTCCCCTCTCCCCCCCTCCCTTCCCCTCTCCCCCCCTCCCTTCCCCTCTCCCCCCCCTCCCTTCCCCTCTCCCCCCCTCCCTTCCCCTCTCCCCCCCCTCCCTTCCCCTCTCCCCCCCTCCCTTCCCCTCTCCCCCCCTCCCTTCCCCTCTCCCCCCCTCCCTTCCCCTCTCCCCCCCTTCCCTTCCCCTCTCCCCCCCCTTCCCTTCCCCTCTTCCCCCCCCTTCCCTTCCCCTCTTCCCCCCCCTTCCCTTCCCCTCTTCCCCCCCCTTCCCTTCCCCTCTTCCCCCCCCTTCCCTTCCCCTCTTCCCCCCCCTTCCCTTCCCCTCTTCCCCCCCCTTCCCTTCCCCTCTTCCCCCCCCTTCCCTTCCCCTCTTCCCCCCCCTTCCCTTCCCCTCTTCCCCCCCCCTTCCCTTCCCCTCTTCTCCCCCCCCCTTCCCTTCCCCTCTTCTCCCCCCCCCCCCTTCCCTTCCCGGTTCGTGCTTTGCCGGGATAGAGAGACATTGGAACCCAGGTTTGGTTTAGAGAGGCAAGGAGGTTTGGATTCAAAGTAGGAAGAATTGACACTTGAACTTGATGATCAATACAGGCTGGGAGGAAGTTGTCAGGGGAGTAGAGAGACAACCATCACTGTACTTGATTTAAAAATAAATCCCAGGAAAGGAAAATTTGGTGTGTAAGCCCAGCAGTTTGCGAAAGACTTCACCGTGTTTTTTGTTCAAGATAATTATATTTATATGGTTGTGGGGTTGGGAGGTGGTAGCCCAGAGGATAGAGGTTGTTGGAGGTTACTTTGCTGCATCAATGGGCCCAATATTCACTTCACATTACTGCAGAAAGGGAAGTAGCCCATGAAAGGAAGTAACTAACCCTGCAGGTCTCCCAATCTGGCATAGAGCTACTGGAAGTAAGTCTATGTTATATGGATCAATGTACCACGATGCCATGCATCCCGGAAATCCTATCAATACAAGGATGTTCTTGTTAGAATTTCCCAAAGGATACAATGGTACCCAGAAGTGGCTGTAGTCATGATTTAATCCAAGTATTGAACACCACAGCACAATAAACTCTGCTTTTTGATCAATTTTTGTTCACAAACTTCGTTAATGTTTAATACACTAACAGATGGTATTTTATTAAAGGGGCCTGCAAATGGAACATTTTAAGAATTATTTACTTTAGATGAAATTAATAAAACATAAATCAGATTGGAGATGAAGGATATGTGTGGGTGAATTTCCACAGCTAGTACCATCATATAATTGTGCTGCTTAGACACCATATTTCAACTCATTCCACAACACTCTGCAAGTTGCAATTGTGATTAAATGGTTTTCAGAACATTTTACTGGCATATTGTCTTATCAAGGAATGTTGAAAGCTTTGTGTTTTAAATGCTGTGTTGCAAACATTTTTCCAAAAGTGGTCGTGAATAATATTGTCTGGGAAAAAAGATTGAACAGATTGTTTGGATGTGCCTGCTTTGTTAAACCGATACATGCAGTTCTGTCCCACTGCACAACTATGTACATCTAAAGTTGTGAATGTATAAAAGATCACATCATCTGAATTGCTACATAATTTCTGGAGCTCTCGTTGGAGTGTATATATGGAGAGTTTCATATATTCCCAGTCAATAAAAGTAAATAAGATTTTTCAAGTTCTACAGTGTTTTTAAAACTCCAGATAGATAACAATGTTTTATAGAGGATTAAGTACTTCTGAAGAATAATACAAACACAGCAACCATCTTATGTACAACAGTCATGTGATCTTCCGTAGGAGAGCAGATAGTGCAAATCTTAGCAAAATGATGATGGTCCAGTGCACCCTCAGGTACACCACTGAAAAATTAGCCTGCGTTGCAGCTGAAAATTTCCCTGCATTTTGGAAGGAGGCAAGCCTCAGAAAAATTATTTCTAGATAGTATTAGATGAGTTATGAGTGAACAGTTAGAATTAATAGATGGGTTCTGTCAGGAGTGGGATCCTTGGACACTCAGATGTTTGGAGGCTTGGGTTAGTTTGGGCAGCTGATTTATGTGTGGTGGTGTTGGGCAGAAGTTGTGATCTTGGGTTGGGTGATGGTATTTCCTACCATAGGGGGACAAGTAAATGGGCCTAAATAAGAGCAGGATAAGTTAGCTAAAGAAAAACAGACTGAGTTGGCTGCCCAATGTCAGACTGGAAACTGGTCTGGAAAGCTCCCTTTAAATTCTGCCAAAGGAAACTCCATTGGTGTGGTGTATTTCTGTCCCTGTTTGTTTATTGACTGACTTCATAGGCCTGTCATAAGAGGCTTCCAAATGTGTTTTCCAAATGTATTTTGCTGATCACCACTGTTCATGTCCAAGGATTACATTTCATATTGGAACTTGGCACAAAAATCAAGATTTGTGAGCCATAACGTACCCTTAATTCTGTTAACACTTCATTTTTCATTAATTTTGGATCAAATCACAGATGTGGCACATGATCCACTTTAAGCAGATAAGTTTAAGCAATAGAGTAAAGCTTAAATCAACTCTGCTTTGTCAAAAGGCAGAAATACTTTCATGAAGCAAAGACATGTGATTTACCATGGCAAAAGAAATCAAAGTAATAAAACACTTACCTCTATTTATGTGGAAAGCAGAGAGTACTTCCGATGAAAGTATGGAAATGGGGAAGTTGCCATATAAATTGCTGATCCGTGCTATAACCCCATCTCATCACCTGACTTGTCATTCAGATAAGTGTATTAGATGGAGTTCCTACTTCATAGATGTGAGCCAGTCTTCTCAGATAGGATTAGACATTGCATCACACCATCCCCTTCACCAAATTGGTAAGTGTTGGTTACGGCTAATACCTTCTCAAGGCTGAAAATTAACTTCACATTCCTTCAACTTGAGGTCATTACAAGGGATTTATTTAAAGGCAAATAGGAAACAATAGCAAATACTACTTCCTTTCCCAATGTTTCGGAACAGAAACTGATTTCTTTTTCGTAAGTGATTTGACATTAAATTCAATCTTTTAACTGACACTTTTAATTTTCCAGTAAAAGTAGCATTGCATGGGGAAAAAACATCATGTTTAATGGCGACTCTCTTCAGGAAGAGTCCAGTTGAGTTTCTGGAGTGCCGCAAAACTTGGGTTGTCTTACTGAAGCATATAGAATATTGATTAGGTAACTATTGAAAATGCATTTTTTTTCTACTGAGGGCATAGTCTCAGAGCAAGGAGCATATATTAAAGCAGATGAGGAGAAACTTCAGAAGATTATGAATCTTCGGAATTCACAGCACTATGGAGAAAAGACAGTAGAGTCGCTGAATATTTAAGACTGATTTGGGAGTAATTAGGAGGAGAAAGTTAAGGCAGGAGAGCGGAACTGAAGCCCAAATGAGATCAACTATAACCTTAGCAGAAAGCACTTTGGATCTATGGCCTTCTCTGTTCATACTTCTACTTTCTTATGAAATGTCCCAGAAATATTAGATAAATGATCACTAGTTGCATAACATAGCAATAAAGTAACATCATGCAATTGAATTTTAAGGCATAAGAGAAAATAGTAGGGAAAATTCAAAAATATTAAAACAAGGAAAGCATTAGCTTCCTATAGACGAGGAAGCACTAGTTTGTTAATTTTGCAAAGTGCATTTTTTAAAATCTATGAAAAATTTAGTATCAAAATACTGCTATCTCTCAATTAATTTTCATTACTACTTCTAAGCAGTTGTTTATTTCAAGTACAAGAGATTATCTCAGTATATTTCCAGATAATTTAGTAACTGGTGATCAAATGCTGTTACTTCCAATGAAATGCAGCATACATCCTTGATACAGTACACCAGCAGTGATATTTGATTAAAATTATTTCAAATCAACGATATCAATGCATGATCAGGTTGTAGTCACATTTAGTTTTGTTGAAGTTAAAAATACAACAAACCCTTTGAAAATTCTGCATTCTTTCCCCAAAGAATTGTTTTAATGATACACTTGTTCTTTACCACTCTAAATAAATATGTTTTTTCCCATGTATTTCTGGAATATTGAAGAATGAAACTGCCTTTGGGAATCTGAATATTTGCATTGATCATTTCTACCTATAGAGAAGAAATTGCATCATGATCTCTTAAACTGCTAATTCAAAGTACATTTATTCTAAAACCATAAGATATAGGAGCAGAATTAGGCCATTTGGCCCCCCGAGTTTGCTCCACCGTTTCATCATGGCTGATTCAAATTTCCTCTCAGCCCCAATTTCCTGTCTTCTCCCCATATCCCTTCATGCCCTGACCAATCAGGAATCTATCAACCTCTACCTTAAATAGACCTTGGCTTTCACAGCTGCTTGTGGTAAAGAATTCCACAGATTCACGACTCTCTGGCTAAAGAAATTCCTCCTTGTCTCCATTCTAAAAGGACGTCCCTCTATTCTGAGGCTGTGTCCTCTGATTTTAGACTCTCCCACCATAGGAAACATCCTCTGCACATCCACTCAATCAAGGACATTCACCATTTGATTGGTTTCAATGTAGGTTACCCCTCACCCCTCTTCTGAATTCTGATAAATACAGGCCCAGAACCACGAAACGCTCTTCTCAGTATGTATACAGAATACGGCTCTGAGATTAGCTCTCCCATAGGCAGCCACAAAACAAAGAAGCACCATGGAACCCAGTCAAGGAAAACATCAAACACCCAACATGTGATAAAAGGACAAATTGTGCTAATGGCAAAAAGCAAGGAGACAACACATAGAACATCAAAGCAGGGAGGGGTCCAGTAGTATTTAGTTTGGTACGGTTCAGTATCACACCGCTAGCCCACTGCTGGCCCAGGGGAAAAGTACTCTTAGCTGAAGTACCCCAGACCACATCGATTGCCCCGATGAAACTGCTCAGAATCAGGAACACACACAGCATGAACCTGAAAGTCCTTCAAAATGAGTCTACAGCCTCTCCAGTCAATCCTTGCAGCTTGGATCCCAGGACTTCTGCACTTTCTACCAACAGCAGCTAGTGAGAGGGAGACTGGTCAAACGCAGGCAGACTATTTGCTTCACTATCAGATAGCTATAAAGTTATGTTTTTTTTAATAACACATTTTGACTATATAAGAAGTTGCTGAATATCACATTTATTCCATTACTGAAGGAATTCATGTAGGTCAGAAGCAGCAAAGTCACAGTTGACTTGCACAAGTCGCCTCAACATGGCATTAGTTACCTTTGTGCATGTCACCTACTCATTTCACAACTGAGGCTTCCAACTTCTGCTCTAAAATGGCTGCTTTTGTACATGGACTTGCATTTTGATAATGAGTGCTAACTGGGTAATTAGTCAGCCTTAATCCCACCTTTCTGTCCTTGGCTCAGGGACTTAAATTAGCGCTAGCACCCTTTGAGATCATATACTTCAACATTGATCGAAGATCAGCATGGGGTCTCCCTTGAACAGAAAGATCAGTGGCATGTGGTGAGCCATGAATTCACTATTAAGGGAAGATGCATATTTTAAATATATAATGTCTGTGTTCAGTTTTAAGTTTAAAGCAAGTTTAGTCTGTAATCATAGCATATTATTCAGCTCTGTTCTTTATCTGTTGGGAGCAGGCTACTTGTAAAACCCTGTCATGATTGTCAAAGCTGACAGCAAGTGCAAGTTAGTCTGAGTGTGGTATTGTTCGAGCTGTGCAGCATAACAGTGCTTTGTGTGCCGTGCTAATGGCACAGAAAGCTCAGGGACAGTAACTCAGTATGCGTTGCCATGGTTACAACTCTGCACACAGTGTAGGTGAGTGCAAGCACAGAGCTGTTTGATTTCTTACAGCCCCACCACTCATATCCTCACTGCCCTGACACACCTCCCCCAGTTGCTCAAAACCAGCTTGTAATAGTCAAGTTTCTATTGCACATATAACAAATCTTGTGATATTCCAGGGAATAACTTTCTAACTTTTTCTTTTTGTAGACCATTACACCTTCAAATTTCTGAAGTAACCAATTACCTATTAAGTGCTAATAGCCTTTTGTCCTTTTATTAACAGGGCTTATTATTCCATGAATTGGCTGCTTTGCCACTGAATCTCCATCCCTCCACCCTCCCACATCCAAGTGTGCATTTGGAACAAAATCAGAGGGGAAAAAGGTAAAGAACGACATTTAACTCAGAACAATAATGGCTAGTCTTTTCAAACTTTGTTCTTTACACCAAGTACTAATGATAGAATACTTGTGCAAGGAAGCTCGCTATTCTATTTTACTTGCAACAGAATGCACTCCAGTCTTTCATCTGATCATCCTGTACTTAATTTTCATAAGCAGCTATTTTAGTTGTGGTTTATAGGTCTGTAACTAAATATTCTCTGGCACTCTCGGGAGTGATAAAATTTGGCTTAATTTTTGCTTGATCTGCAATTAAGTCTGCATTCAGAATGCCTTTGTACAATGGAACAAAGCTTATTTGTGTTGCAATTGTTGAAAAGATGTGAACCCTTTCATTTTCTTCCTACTTACAGTTCTTCAATAATTCCCAGCTCCTGGCCAGTTGTGGAGGATATGCCAACCATGTAATCTGATTGATGCTTAGCATCCATTGATGCTACTTTTGAGGTGGTCAATAAAAGACATCCAACTGTGTCTTGTCTAGCGCAATGTTTCCCATCTCCTAAGACTTTCTCCTCAACTATCGTATGCCAAAGCTTGGAAAATGAACAGCAGGGAACAATCAAAGCTACAACTCCTACTGCCTTGGCATATTGCCCACTGATTGAATGCACTGTGCCACCTTTCAGCTTGAATAATATCATAGTACCCAGTGATTTTACAACAGAACGTCTATATGTTCAAGGTGGGAACAAATGCACTTGTTATTAGTCAGCTACCTTCAGTTCTTTTGAGACTTTGAATCTATGTTGCAGAAAGTATAAGTGTTATTGAAATGAGAGGTTGTTAGGCACTAATTCAGTCCTTTCATAAAAAAAACCTGCTGGAAGCTTGGAGTTTTACACTCTACCTACAACGATCCTACATCTTCCGTTCCTAAGTCAGTTCCTTGTATGGAATTAATTTAATTTTTTTTCACCCTACTCCTGTCCACCTATCTGTCCATTAGTTACAATATGTGTCCTTTGATTTTAAGCTTCCAGCTTGATTTTCTTTCAACTGTGACTTAATGATGCTTTCAACATCATACTTGCCTTTTGCTAACTGCACTATATGATTATTTATTTCATATACAGAATGCATTCAAATATAACACCTTCAGTCCTGTATTCACCAATTTTGTCTCAATGTTGCATGAAGTTGAATTCCTATCCCTTTCTAAGCTTTATTTTTTTCAAAAATTATTATTCTTGAGACTTCAGTAACCTCTCCTGCATTTTCCTTCCCTTTAACTTTATCCATACTTTTCCAGGTGGTGTTGGGATGGAGTTGCTGGGCAGATAGTGAGGGACAGCTGAGGTGCAGTCAGCATTGACTTGATGTACTTAGACCTCAAGATGATATTTTGTTTGGAGATCTTGAATTAGTAATTAATTCTTTATAAAGGGAAGCGAAGACTGGCACATACCAAGCACTTCCAATGACATCAGGGAATCCCAAAAGGTCTGAATCAACTAAACCATTTCAAAATGTGATCAAACTCACAGAACCGGAATTGTGGCATCAAATCTACACATATATAGAAAGGCAGGAATGGAGATGAAAAGAATTTGTTTAAATTATGTTTACAGGAGCATTGATATACACTAAAATTAGTTAAAATATTCCTGCTCTCAAACTTTCATTTTTCCTTAAAGTTTTAAATTGACTAATATTAAAAATGCATCATGTGAATCTCCTTGTAAAAGTGACTCCTATGTGGATATCTTACTGGTCAGAGAACATAACGATAGTTGTCAATTGGGAAGGGAGTTTCCATTATTCATCATTCAATGAAGAATTAAATTGACTTTCCTATGCTGGTATTCTTACTTTCACCTGGGTAGCAAACTGTCTAGATCTGCCCAACCCAACAAAGTCGTGATTGGAGCAGAACCAGGCAAAGAGTTCAGTGTTTTTACATTGATGGATATGCAGGTTGATTGCATGTTTGTTAGTGATCACAGAAATCTGTGGGGTTAAAAGGGTTCCTGAGAATCAAATTCCTCCAAAATTCTGATTTTACTAATCCTACAGACAAATCTTACAGCCGTTGCACAAATTTTGTTTTGTTATAATTGATTCAATGTTTATGGCCAGGAATGAACCAGTGATACTGGTTCACAAAACGTAAGCAGGTTTTTTTTCACGTTTGTAATTTGAAGAAAAAAATGAGCAACTTTCAAAGCTTGTTATTTGAGATGGTCTTGGCTGGTTAAATGAAAGAACTTAGCTTTTATTGTTCTTGAGAGAGTATCACTTCCAAGTTTTTAAGGATTAACTGCATTTCTCTCTTTTCATAATTGCCTAGAAATCCATCTCTGTTTGTCAGAGTTAAGCTTATTACTTAGATCTTTCAATATTTGTTCAGCTCCTAGAATGAATTTTAGAGGTGGAAAACAAGATCAGACATGGGATACGCAACAGTATTAATGAAAAAGAGTTCTCAATTTAATTGATTCTGTTCAATAAAGAAACTATTGCTCATATTATTTTGAATAAGAGCAACTAGGAATATGCTCTAATTGGATTTGCCCAAAACATTCTGCACAGCTTTTGCCTGATTTTTAAAAAATATTTCTAAGCTATTGGAAATAGTTGAATTGCAGTTGAAAGTAAGTAATATTTTTTTCTCTCTCAATCAGGAAAATTTTTAGTTCAGATTCTTTATGTGGTGGCTGAGTTCATAATCCAGGCTTGGCATGCCAGTGTAGTTCAGGAAAGTATCTTTTGAATGACACAAGTTTGTTTTTACCTATCCAACAAATATGCTAATCATCCAATGGCACAATTTGAAGCAGAATAGATTTGTCTTCAACTGGTTTGCATTTCTTCCTCATGTAGTATCATCGAAAGACAAGTAATTGGCCATTCTAGCTATTACTGTTAATAGGATGTTTCTTTGTGAATTAAGTTGCTTTGCTGGTTTGCATCATGACTAATTACACGTCAGAACAATGCATTCCATGTGAAGATCTTGGACATTTGAAAGTGATTAAAGTTGAACACCAAATTACAGACTTGTGGTATTTTATTGTTTGGGGGATTTGTGTTGGATAAGCTAATGCTTACAAATTAAAGGTGACCTAATGAGATAAAGATGCTTAAAATGAACTATGTTGCTCATTTTCAAAAGTTTAGTAACAGCTTTTTCATTCAAAAAAAACTGGGACTCTGAAACCCTCTTCACATAAAGCTGTGTTTTTTGGAACAGTTGGAGCTCTCACAACTGAGATCACTTTTTTTTTCCTGGGCCATTTGAAACATACCAGGCAAAAATGTTGAGGTGGCAATCACCCTTAATTAAGAGAACACATTCAAAGAGATGTATGACTTCAGACTTGCAGCATGATGATCAAGGCAACTGTAATTACTTTTATGATTTTGTGAACTAATTCCTTGATGGCATCTGTAAAGTACAGACCTGTACTTCATAGTACACAGCTATGTAAGCCTAACTACCACTATGTGTTACTATGACAACAGTCTATTTTGAACAAACAAGATGCAACTTAGTTCTTGTCCATTGTGATGGTCATTTACCTTGTCCAATGATGATGGTGGGTCTTGTGCAGTTCATCTCTTATGGACTTGAGCGTGGCAGTGGAGTCCAAGTCTTGAGTGGCAAGCTCACTTGCCATGAGGGTAGAGGACCTGCCCTGAGTCAGTTGGAGTGATTGTTGCTGCGGCTCTCAGGCAGCCAACAGGTCTGCACGACGCCTCTCCTTAAGGTTGTCGTGGGTGAATATTGCCGAGGCAGTCTGGTCTTGTGTGCACTGTTGCAGATGCAGTGGAGTAAGTCCAGCATATGTGATGTTAGCTTTCTCACAATATTTGTTTCCTCATTGCCCATAAATAACACAGCATACAGTAGTTTGGGGATTCTGGAGTGCTCCATCCATATAACACATCCTGACCATTGAAGCTGGACTTTCAGGCTCAAGGCCCCACTCCGTATAGACTTGGCTCTGTCGAGGATTTCGAGACTTTATCCTGGCAAGGGGTGTCTAGGATTGACCTCTGCCTGAGAATGTGGAAGCCCTCTAGCTGTCTGAGATGTCTTCTGTAAACAATCCGTATTTCATAGCCATAAAAGAGCCTGCTAATGATGACAGCATTGAACACCTTGAGCTTTGAGGACAGATGAAAGCTGTGCTGGTTCAACACAAGTGAAAACAGGAGGCCAAGGCTGTGGTTGACTTTGCAAACCTTGGCACTGATTTCCTTGTCTAGGAAGCCATCACGAGAGATGGCGCTGCGAGGTACCTGAACTCATCTATTATATTCAGTTTTGTTTCCTTGATGGTGATGGATGGAGGGGCAACAGCAGAACCAGGAGCAGAGCAAATTAGGACTTCTGTCTTTTAACAAGCTGATGGTGATGTTAAAGAGATGAGTGGCTTTTGGAAAGCTGTTGACAATGACTTGGAGATCAGACACTATGTGGGACATCAGGGTGCAGTCATCAGCATAGAGCAGTTCAAGGATGAGCTTCTCAATCACCTTCAACTTGTATTCAGATGACGCAAGTCAAAGAGTGATCCATCACCTCTGTACTCCAGATATACACCTTGTTCGAAGTCTCAGATGGTGTGGTTCAGCATGCATGTGAAGAATAAGTTAAAAAACATAGGGGCCAACACACACCCTTGTTTCAGACCATTTGGAAAGTTCAATAGCTCTGAAGTTTCTCTGCTTGACAGAATGAGGCCAGTTATATTGTCATAAAAGAGGTGAATGAGTTGATGGATCTGTGAGGACATCCCAGCTTTGACAGTATCATCCACTGTGCTTCTCTGTTGACCACATCAAACACTTTGGTTAGATCTCTGCAAAATGCATATAAGCTCAAATTTTGTTCTATGCACTTTTCCTAAACCTGACAAATGACTGAAACTGTGTTGATAATGCTACAACTCAAGCCAAAACTATGCTATGTCTCAAGATATTCTCTTCTGATATATTGGTGATTAGGTGGTTGAGAATTATATAGGCCAGAACCTTCCTAGCAAAGAACAAGAGGAAGATGCAGCTTTGCTTCCCTTGTTTTTGATGAGCAGGATGATCATGGCATTGTTGAAATATTTAGGCCTGTCTTCTTCCCAGATGCTCATGAGAATGCTGTGGAAGGTTCTGACTGCAACTGAACCTACTGACTTGAAAATCTCAGTGGGTCTTCCATCCTGCCCGAGGGATTTTCCAGAGCTTGTTTGAGCAATGGTTTTCTTGACCTCATTTGATGTAAGAGGATGTTTGAGGGTATTATTGTATTATTTTTATTAAAAGGGAAACTGCAAAATCACAGAATGGCATCAAATGAAGCCAATGAAAAGATGAACAGAGAGGATACTAACAAATCATACCATTTCATTATTTATATATATTATCTATATCATAAATTATATTAGGGGTGGAAACAGAAAATGAATTTCAATGCAACTGGTACATTTTGAAATCATTGGAAGTGAATTTGGGGTGGTGAGTAAAAGTGGCAGCTGAGAGTGTAGGGCTTATGATTCAACAGTGATTTTTTTGCCTGGCTATTTCATTCTGAAGAAACAGCTAAAGAATTTACACAATGATACCAATACTGACAGGAAGATTTTTGGACCTTAATAGCAATGAAAGTCATTTGGAACTAATGGACTGTTTTTGCATATTATATGGAAATTCTTCTCACAGTACACATTAAATTCTATTTTACTTCATTGTCACAATCTACCCTCATTGAACTCTATGACACAGCAGCAAACACAGGCTCAGCCAGGCATACAAATATAGAAACACTTCTAGGTACCTTTCACTTTGCTCACCATTTTTGCAGCCTTGTGGAATTCCAATTCTGTTTGAAACAGTTTATGTTCAGCCCAAACAGCTGCTCAAAACTGTACATATACCATTGTGTGAGGCTCTGGTAAATCACCTACTGAGCATGACCAAGGTCGCACTATTCCTGTGAATCTTGGGGGAGCTCCAGCCAGGGTTCAACTTGGGGCCTTTTTTCTGTTTGCCATGTGACGAGAATACACATAGATTAAGATGTTAGCTGGCCTGTGCTGGCTCCAGTGGGATCAGCAGTTGGTCTGCCACCTGTCTTCAGGAGAAAGAGAGATAAGGAAAACAATGGAGCAGCATTTGGAGATATTAATGAAGGGACGGGAGAGTTTAACGGAAGGAGAGCTGTCAAGATCGGCTCCCCCTTTGAACCCTGAACATTTCTTCAAATCCTTTCTATTACTCTTCAGCGAACTTTTTGAATAAACATGATTAACAAAAACTCTTAGATTAATAGCTTCACTTATGATATTCTTTATTTTCCTTAAGGTCACGGTAACTAAGTTTTAATGGATAGTAATTTAAAACGAGTTCTTAGATCAGAACAATAATTATGTGTGTGAAATAATATTGCTATATGACCACTAATGTTTAATGAACCACAATTATCATCAGCTAATAGTAAAATGCTAGTTGCTCAAGGTTGGTTTCTCCCTGAGAATTGCAGTATCTGGATAATCAATTTTCAAGGTGATTTTTTCAAGGTTTGTATTTTTCCTGGTGTTGCTGTATTTCCCAGTACAATGAAGTACAAGGGCAATGACTGGCCATTTCCCACTTCATTCAATTTCAGTTTGAGTCTGACCTGCTTGCTTCCTTTAGGAAATTGATGTGAAGTAGATTCATTTAAAGAGGAAGGGTGTTTGGGGATGTGGCGGAAAGCTATTTTGCAAGGAGTTGAAAATGTCTCTTCAAAAGGAATATATAAGCATGAACCTATAAAGGAATAGTCAATGGTAATTCATCTCTGAACTCAACTTGGAACAATAGAAAAATACTATCACTTTTAGAGATCTGGAATCATTGAACAGCAGCAACAGGTTCTTCAACCCATCATGTCAATGCCAGCCTCTTGTCCATCAACATTAACCTCACTTGCCACAGCAGATCTGCCTATGTTAGTCCTGTCTAAATGTCTTTCTATGATACATAATTATTTGTGTTTGACTCCAGCAACTCTTCTGGGAGTTAAATTGAGACATCAACAACTTCCCCTAAATCCCTATTAAGCTTCCTTCCTTTGATATAAGTCTAATGCTCTCCTCTTTTTCTACCATTGGTTCCCTCTGGGGTGGGAGAAGACTCTGATTATCTCACCTATCTGTGTTATATACCTTAGCCTCCTTGTCTCTAGGGAAAATTAACTCAATCTCTTCAAGAACCTAAAGCCCTCCTCTCCAGACAATACTCTAGTTATTTTTATGCACACTCTATTGCACAACTATATCCTTTCTATAGTACGGTGACCAGAACTGTATGACATGATCTGAGTCAGTGCTTTGTAGAGTTGCAAAGTAATGTGCTGAATTTAAATTCTGTTCTGAAGCCTTCTTCACCACCTTATCTACCTGTGTTTCTGTTTTCGGGGAACTATAGATTTCAACCCCAAGATCCCTCTATCCATCAACATGCCTTAATGCCCTACTGTTGTGTCCAATATCTGTTTGAATTCCCAGTATGCATCGCCAAACAAACTCTCTTCTCAACTTTCCATCTAACCTATATCCTGCAGTACCCTGAGACAACATTCCTCTCTATTCAAAACCCCAAAGATTTTCTGGTTATCCACAAACTCACTAATTATGCCATTAACATTCACACTTAAATTCACAACAACAAGGATCCTAGCCCTGATCCTTGCTGTAAGTCATTGGTCACAGATTTATAATCAGAAAAGTACCTTTTATCACTAACCTCTGCCTTCTTTCATCTGTGACAAGAATACACATAGATAAGATGTTAGCTGCCCTGTGTGATCAGCAGTTGGTCTGCCACCTGTCTTCAGGAGAGAGAGAGAGAGATAAGGAAAACAATGGGGCAGCACTTGGAGATGTGTAATGAAGGGGAAAGAGAACTGTCAAGAGCGACTCCCCCTTTGAACCCTGAACTGTTTGAGGTGATGGACAGGCGATACCCCAGCAGGGGGATAAAAAGGGACAGGTTCGCTAAGGTAGGACACACACGACACCCGAGGTAACGAGACCCTGGAAGCGGTGCGCCTCTCACAAGTCGGTGGGAAGCTTTTGGACGGCTGATCGCGGGATCAAGCCTTAGACGCTCAGGGTGGAAAGGCACGATCGGCGGGAGCCTGGTGTGTGTCCACCCTTGCCTGGGTGCCAGGTTCAGCGCAGGGAAACGGTCATATCTGGAAATGGAGGGGTCACAGTCGGTGACCTCAGATGACATCACAAAGGGCTCGCCCGAAAGCTGACTGCGAAATTCTGTGTGTGGAAGCTGTTTTGAATATTCATTCGTTTTGCTCTCTCTCCTTCCCCCCCCAACTGTCCATCGCCATGGCAACGATTACTGCGAACTGAACTAAATTGAACTGAACTTTGTGTCACTTTGAAACTGGTCATTTGCCCCAAGACAACGATAGAGCTTGATTAATCCTGTTATCTTAATTCTGTGCACATGTGTGTTTATCATTGCTGAACTGTTGCATTTATTATCCTTTTGATTAGAGCACTGTGTTGCTTGTTTCTTTAATAAAACTTTCCTAGTTCTGGTAATCCAGACTCCAACTGAGTGATCCATTTCTGCTGGTTTGGCAACCCAGTTACGGGATACGTAACACATCAAACTGATCAGCTTGCCTTCGGTCCCATATGCATTAAACAACTTGGACCAGCTAACCATTTTAGACTTTGTTGGTCCAAATCTGTTAATGTGCATGGAGCCCAAGGCAGGACATTAGTATTGAACAATGTGCAATGCAGGACATAATTAAATATCTTACTAATTTCCACATACATGGTTTTACGATCCTGCCTTAATCAATCTTCTAAGATGGTCTTCAAATAAAAATGCATTCAAATTTGTAAAAATAAGTTGCCCCCTCCCCATCAGTTTTGTACTAACTACCCTGATCGGTCCATCTTTCCAAATAGGCATAAATACTCTCCTTTAGGATTTTCTCCAATCATTTCTCTACCACTGAAATAAAGATGGTCAACCTTGTCCCACCTTCCCCTTTAAACCCTCCCCCCACCTTCTTTATAGGGCCTCTGCCCCCTCCCCCTATAGCCCTGACGAAGGGTTCTGGTCCGAAATGTCGACTCATCATTTCCACGGATGCTGCCTGACCTGCTGATTTCCTCCAGCATGTTGTGAGTGTTGCTTTGGCCCCAGCATCTCCAGATTATTTTGTGTTTATGGTCAACCTCTACTTATCTGGTTAATCACCACTGTCTTTATTATGTAAAAGAACGACATTAGGTATCTTCTAGTTTTCTGGCATCTTGCCTCGATATGCTTCTCCTTGAAGAATACAGATGAGAAGTGTTCATTTGGAATTCAGCCACATCACCAGGCTTCACACATAGATTACACTTTTGGTTCCTAATGTGACTCACACTTTCCCTGACTACCCTCTTGCTCTTGAAATACTTAAACTATCTTGGGATTCCTCTAGGTTTTAATTACCAAGAATATTTTTTGACTCCATTTTGATATCCTAATTTGTTGCTAAGTTCTCTCATGCACACTTATTCCTCAGGAGGCTCCTTGATTCCAAATGCCTACATCAAAAATGGGTTTTTATTTTTCCTTACCAGCCCTTAATGTTCATTTTGCTATCAGTTTGCTATCTTTGCCTTTCACCCTGATTGAAACATGCTGATTCTGCACACTTGGCAACTCTCTTTAAAAGACATTTATTGGTCAGTTGCCAGCTTACCCACAAGTATCATTTCCCAGTCTGCTTTTGCCAGGTCTTCCTAAACTTGAAGACCAAGCTTATCCCTTTCCACTGGTCACTTTTCTAAATATTTGTCCCCTTATCCAATCCTGCCCCCAAAACTAATACTTAACCATCTGCCCAGTTTCAATTTGAATATGTAATGTTTAGTGCTCAATAAGACCATATGAAAAATATATTTTAGTGGTCACAACACAGATGCTAATTGGCACAATACATAGCTGAAGGCTTTCTAAACATTGTGCATAAAAATATCTGGAGGCAATTTATCACTGACTTTACCTGGAAAAATTCTAAGAGCTCAGAAATAAAAAAAATCTAGATCATTGGATGATAAAATAAACTAATCCATATGATGTTTGTGGTCCCAATGTCACAACTATTCTTTTAAGCATGGAAGGAGTTTACTTAGAAACCATAGAAACTACAGCACAGAAACAGGCCTTTCGGCCCTTGGCTGTGCCGAACCATTTTCTGCCTAGTTCCACTGACCTGCACACGGACCAAATTCCTCCATACACCTCCCATCCATGTATCTGTCCAATTTATTCTTAAATGTTAAAAAAGAACCCACATTTACCACCTCGTCTGGCAGCTCATTCCATACTCCCACCACCCTCTGTGTGAAGAAGCCCCTCCCAATGTTCCCTTTAAACTTTTCCCCCCTCACCCTTAACCCATGTCCTCTTTTTTTTCTCTCCTTGCCTCAGTGGAAAAAAGCCTGCTTGCATTCACTCTATCAGTACCCATCATAATTTTATATACCTCTATCAAATCTCCCCTCATTCTTCTACGCTCCAGGGAATAAAGTCCTAACCTATTCAACCTTTCTATGTAACTGAGTTTCTCAAGTCCCGGCAACAATGGAAGTCCTAATTCATTTTCTCATCAATGTAGGCAGGAAATTTGATTAAAATCACAAGATTTCGAAGCTGGAAGAAACTATATTATTTCGTGATACCTCAGTTTCTAAGTCAAGTCCACTTTCCTGCCCTCTCATGATTTCCACAGTGTCCAAAAAATCTATTTCTGTCTTTGATATACTTGTAACTGAACATCCACAGACCTTTGGGAAAGATATTTGAAAGCTTCAAACTTGTCAGTGAAAAAAGTTTCCTCATTTTTTCATAAAATAACCTGCTACTTATCCTTGAGGCTCTGACCCCTAATTATTTGCTCACCCACCAGAATGGAGAGTTATCCCTCAAATTTTTCTGCATTGAGCTTTTTAAAAACATGTTCATTTCCTTGAGATCACCACTTACTTTTAACTACAATTAATGCAGGCCTATTCTGCTCAGTCTCTTATACTAGTCCTCTTTTCCCAGTAACCTATTTAAAACATTAACACACTCAATCTCTAGGAAATGTTATCTTCTTTCTTAAATAAGGAAACCCAACCAGCATTTTTTGGTATGGACACTACTGTACAATATAATTGTATGAAGCTTTCTTAAACCTGAATGAGCAAAAAAAAACTAACTTAAAATTTGTTTTCCTTATTGTTTGCTGCACTTGCATATTAAGTTGTGATTCATGCATATGGATGTCCAAAATCTTCTCAAGTTTAGGTTCAGCTTATTGTCATTCTACCATACACATGTTCACCACTGAACAAAACAATGTTCTTCTGGACCAAGGTACATAATACAGTACATATAATTCACACACAAAGTAATATTACTAAAATAATTTATTTAATAAGGTGCCTATATGGTACACGTTTTAAAAAGTAAGCAGTATAACACTACCGGCGTTTCATATGTGTTGAGACGGGTGGTATCAGGGAATTCAGTAGTCTTACGGCCTGGGGAAGAAGCTGTTTCCCATCCTAACAGTTCTTGTCTTAATGATATGTACCTCCTGCTTGGTGGTAGAGAATCAAAGAGATTGCTGGACGGATGGGAGGAGTCATTGTCAATGCTAAGGACCCAGCGTATGCAGCTCTCCTGATAAATGTCTCTAATGGGTAGAAGAAAGGACCTGACGATCCTCTCAGCAGCCTTCACTTTGTAGGGGGTTACAGTCAGATGCCTTGCAGTTCCTGTACCAGATGGTGATGCAGCTGGTTAGGATATTCTTGACAGGGCTCCTGTAAATGCAAAGATTGGTTAGAATATGTACTTGGGGGGGAAAGGGCAGTAGAACTCAACTCAGTCTCTTTTGGAATGGAGATGCTGCTGTGCTTTCTTGACCAAACAGGTGGTGTTGAGGGACCAGGTGAGATATGTCATATGCACTCCCAGAAACATGGTGCTCCTAACTCTCTCCACAGAGGAGCCATGTATGTGCAGTGAGAAGTGATCACCCTGCAAGTTCCCAAAGTCAAGATTCGCATGTCTTGTCCATGTTGAGATTCATGTTGTTGTGCTCATACCATTCTACCAGCCGCCCTATCTCCGCTCTGTACATCATCTCGTCATCGTCACTGATCAGGCCCGCCACTCTGTGTCATCAGCGCACCTGGTGATTCGGTTTGAACTGGATCTACCGGTGCAGTCATGTGTCAGCAGCATGAACAGCGGGCTGAGCACACAGCCCTGGGGAGTGCCCGTGCCTAGCGGCATGGAGCTAAAGATGTTTCTGCCATCATGGACTAACTGTGATCTTTCTGTCCAGAAGTCCAGGGATCCAGTTTGAAGAGGGGTGTTGAGACACACCAAGGACAGTTTACCCACCAGCATCAGGGATAATCGTATCACACACTGAGCTGGTCAATAAAATGCATCCTGGATTATGGGGCACCACTTTCCAGGTGGGACGGGATGGAGTGGAGTGCAGAGGCCATGGTATCATCAGTGCACTGACTTTGAATGATAAATGAATTGGAAACAGTCCAATGTAGCAAGAAGATGGGATCTAATACGATACGTAACCAGATGCTCAAACTCTTGATTGTTGTTGAGGTCAGTGCCTCTGGATGGTAGACTTTGAGGCAGGTTGCCTTTGCCCCCCTCAGCACTGGGATGATGGCGGCTGTCTTGAAGCCAACGGTGATGGAGAACTGTTCCAGAAAGATTTTGAAGATGTCGGTTAGACTCTCAATTAACTGGGCTGCACAGTTCCTCAACACCTGACCAGGTACATTATCAGGCCCCACACACAAAATGCTGGAGGAACTCAGCAGGCTAGGCAGCATCTATGGGGAAAAAAGTACAGCAGATGTTTTGGGCCGAGACCCTTCAGCAAGACTGGAGAAAAAAAAGATAAGTAAATTTGAAAGGTGGGGGAGGGGAGAGAGAATCACAAGGTGATGGGTGAAACCTGAAGGAGGAAGAATAAAGTAAAGAGCTGGGAAGTTGATTGGTGAAAGAAATACAGGGCTGGAGAAAGGGGGTTCTGATAGGAGAGAACAGAAGGCCATGGAAGAAAGAAAAACGGAAAGGAAACCAGAGAGAAGCAATGGGCAGGCAAGGATATGGTGAGAGAGGGAAAAGGGGATGGGGAAAGGTGAAGGGAGGGGGGTGGGGAGGCCATCACTGGAAGTTTGAGAAATTGATGTTCATGCCATCAGTGTGGTGGCTACCTAGATGGAATAGAAGGTGTTGTTCCTCCAACCTGAGTGTGGCCTTATCGCGATAGTAGAGGAGGCCGTGGATTGACATATCGGAATGGGAAGTGGAATTCAAATAGGTGGCCACTGGGAGGTCCCACTTCTTTTGGTGGACAGACACAGGTGCTTGACAAAACAGACTCCCAATCTAAATTGGGTCTCATCAATATACGGGAGGCCACAGCAGGAACTGTGGGAATAGTGGGAATATTACATGACCTCAACAGTCTCACAGGTGAAGTGTAGCCTTACCTGGAAGGACTGCTTGGGGCCCTAAATATTAGTGAGAGAGGAGGTGTAGGGGCAGGTGTATGATAGTGAGGGAGAAGGTGTAGTGGGCAGTATGGGGGGGGGGGGATGGGAAGCACCTGATGACATGAACATCCATTCCTTGAATTTCTGGTAATGCCCCTCCTCCCCCATTCCCCATCCCCCTTCCTTCCCTCACCTTATCTCCTTGCCTGCCCATCACCTCCCTCTGCTGCTCCTCTCCCCTTTTCTTTCTTCCATGGCCCTCCTTTTCTGTACCCTCCTATCAGACTCCCCCTTCTACAACGGTGCAATTCTTTTACCAATCAACTTCCTAGTTCTTTACTTCATTTCCTGACCCCCCCAGTTTCACCTATCACCTTGTGTTTCTCTCTCCCCTCCCCCACCTTTAAAATCTACTCCTCATCTCTTGTTTTTCTCACCAGTCCTGCTGAAGGTTTTTGTCCCGAAATGTCAACTGTACTTTTTCCATAGATGCTGCCTGGCCTGCTGAGTTCCTCCAGCATTTTGTGTGTGTGTGTGTATTGCTTGGATTTCCAGCATCTGCAGGTTTTCTTTACATAATCGGACCCTGCAGCTTTACATGGGTCGACCCATGCTAGGGTCTTCCTCGCATCAGCTGCAGCCAGACCGAGTGCCTGCTCCTTGGATGAAGGAGGGCCTTTCTCGTCATAAACATTTAAAGTTTTGTTTGAACGGAAGAGAGAAATTTTATCTTCATTTTCCAAATTAGCATTTTGTTTTTCAATATAATTGCGCCCCCTCAACCTCTGGGCTCTTTCCTTGCTGCCATTTGTCTCAAACGTTGCTAAAAATTCTAATCTTGGCATACTAACTTCTTGTGTGTCACCTACTTCAGCATATTCTGTAAAGCTAACACTATTACATCCATGTATTCTCTACTAATCACACTGATTATCCCTTGAAATGTTAATATTTAACAGCACAATTATTTCTTGTCAATTTGTGCTTAATTGTAGTGCTTATCACACGTCCTGTTGAAATTGCCCGAAAACTTGATTCCAGCGGGTTGTAATTTTCTTTTTTTTTGTTGCACTCTCTCCCTCCTTTCTTGAAAAGGTGTGCTGATATTTTCTGTTCTCACACCTATGAGAACACATCAAGAAAATTCTGGGCTATCACTACTGCATTCAAAAGCTCTTTTCGGACTTTAAGATGAGATAGTTCAGGGAATTGTTGGCCTTTAAGCCAGTTTAATGCTCCAGTACTATTCTTAATCTAAAATTGACACTTGTATTTACAGAAACATATTTGATTAACATCAAAGGAGCCTGCTTTTACTTTCACTGATCTCATACATAAGTAAAATGCCACAAATGCTAGAAATATGAAATAAAGCACAATATCCAGAAATATTCAGCAAGCCAGGCAGCATCTGGGAGCAGAGATCAAATCTTGGAATTGAAGTGTTAACTTTATTTCTGTCACTGCATTTGCTCATGAGTTCTTATCTGCATGTTTTTTTTTAATAGACCAGTCTCTGTTTATCATTCTTGCCAATATTCTAGTTTTATATTTCTTTCAACATATTTTGGTCATTTTATTTTAAGGCTTTCTAAGTTTTGGGCTTGCTATTTCCAACATTGTAAGAATAGTATAATTGAAATTATTTTTAAATTTTCAAGCTACAATAAGAATATCTAAATGCTCTTCAGTAGGCATAAAGATGTAAAGAAAAAGTGGAGGGTTATAGACTGCATAGAAGAAAAGGGTCAGAATGATCATGGAGTAGACTTATAATTAGTTGGTACATCACTGTGAGTCATTGTGCTGTACTCTTCTATGAATTGCACTTCTACAAAATACTGCATAAATATAGCTTTGTTCAGCTTCTGGAGCAATGTTACATCAAGCTGTGAAACACTGAGAGCTCTTCAGATGAAGGCATATTATAAATCCAAAGCTTTCGGCTATTAGCTGGGATGATGCATGGCAAGTAACATTCACGCCACGAAAATACCAGGCATGTTGACACGCGAAGGGAGGAAATTCAGCTATCAGCCCCTGACATTAAATCACTGAATTCCACCCCCTCCCCCAACTATCGATATCCTTGATGTTACCACTGATGTGAAACTGAACTGGAATAACCAGGTACAAAATGTGGCCACAACAGCAGGTCAGAGGGTAGAAATCCTGCAGCGAGTAAATAGCTTCCTGACTCCCTAAAGCATGTCTGCTATTTCCAATACTCAAAGATTATTGGAATACTCCACACCTCCTTGGATACATACAGCTACAACAATAGATGAAGCTCAACACCTTAGCGGACATAGCCACCTTTTAATAGACAACCTACCCACAACTACTTGCTCAATCTATGACTAGCACACAGTAGCAACAGTTTGTACCATCTACAAGATCCAGTGCAGCAACTCCTGAAGGTTGCTTATTCAGCATCTTCCAAGCCTGTAATCTCCAACCCACAACCTTTTTCAGCTAGAAAGATGAAGGCTGCTAAACCTCGTTACTGCTGTAACACTTTAGCTAACATTATTGTATGTACAGTACATCCAGTATACCTCAAGAACTTTGGCTTTTCAAGAAGGCAGCTCGCCAGCATTTTCGCAAGAGCAATTAAATTTTTGTTCAGTATGCAGAGCCCACACCCTTAAATGAATAAAAGCACACATTCATTATACTGGGTCCTGAAACCTTCCAAATAATTGAAGAGATGAAGGTTGTTAAATCATTATATTGAACATTTTTCTAGTCTATTGACTCTGAGCTATTTCTTAGAGGCCATATTTGTATAAGGTAGATCAGTAATACACCAGAGTTTTTAATACAAAACTAATTTATTAATTTACAATGGAGGGTGACCAAGTGAATATGTCATAGTATCAATTACAGCTATAGACTGTTTCCACAATAATGCCATAATCAACTTAATTTCATTGAAGTATTAGGTTTGATTCAGAACTGCTGATGTTATGGAGTTGAATGAAGAAAGCGTATTCAGAATTGATTTCTCCCACAGAATTCATGTTTAAAAAGATGCATGAGATGAATGGCTTCCTTCTCGTAGAAGCCAATGACCTACACAGAAGTTAAGTCAAGCTGCTAGCATAATGTAGCCTCCATTCAGTGCCATTTTTTCTCTAACAATAGTGGGCCCACTATTATGCTACTCGTTAACTCTATATCAGCCTTAATATACGAAAATGTTAATCTAAAACAGAAGAAAGATGCTGCTAATTCTGGAAATCTGAAGTAAAAATACTGATTATCTAAAAAAATTGGACTTGGCATGGAGTCTGGATTGGTGTAATATGCCTAAAAGGCGTTGACGTTGAGTTTTTTTTTAAGAATAATGTAGGAAGCTGGGGATAGAGGTTATGATGGGTATTATGATATTGGGTTTGTTGACCATGAAGTTCTAATTTCAAATGAAGATCTTGAGTCCTATCCAATATAGATATCTATGGGTACCCTCACTCAAAGGAGTTTTTACTGTAGCCATCTACTCTTCAAAGACTAAATCAATTTCCTGTTTATCCTCCACAGTGAGTTTAGCTGCCAACACCCACTATTTGAATGGTGGGTTCCCCGCTCCCTACCAAGGAGGAGATGTATCCAACTAACAATGTAGTTTAAACACAGTTCATCTATTTCTAGTGATACGCGTTTAATTCTTAAAACGCAATTAAAATTCACAGAACACTTTGATGTTATAAGAGATTTCCAAAATACAATGGATTTCCAAAATACTAATATAATCCTTTTAAACTAAAAAGACATACCATAGAGTTGCAGATGAGTGAGTCATCAGTCACAGAAATCGAAGGCAGAGGTTACTTCATGTTTCTGGCATTTTTCTTGCTGTTCCTTGACCAATCCGAACAAACCTGATTGTTCTCTAACATTGATACTGTTTGTTGTTGTCACTTGGGTGACTACACATGCACACACATAATTTTTTTCAGATACCTTGTTACCCAAATGGTCTAAAAATCTCTGGCGACAGTTTCCCAAACATGTAAAGTTAATGCCGTGAATGCTGGCCTTCAGTGCATAAACCTTCCAAATATTGATAGATCAGCTTTTTGATGTGCTAAGTGATAGTAGCAATCTGGTCTGCAAACTTCCTTTAACTAAATAACTTAGCCAGTGTTTGTCTGGTTTGATAAAGGCCCATTTAACACCATTCCATTGTCTTACACTGTATCGCTTAAGCAATCAGCCGTGTGCTGTGAGTTATAAGTCTGTGGTCTATGGACAGTGCTGTTTTTTTGCAAAGTTGTCCTTTTAACTGCAGAATGATTATTGCTTGCCATTTACAGTAAGAGCTGAAGATTGGCTTCTGTTTATGACAAGAAGCTGAACAGAGAATAATGGATGGGAGTTTAACTTTCAAACAACTCTTTGATCTCTACAATATGTGATGGAGAACTAAAATTGCATGTATATGGAGACGGGACACCACACACAGAGATTGTATGACATTCACCCAACATGTGTTGGGCTAGTAATGGTAAAGAAAATGCACTCTGAGCACATTAAATTTGAAGATACAAAAGTAAAGTTTGAAGATGTGCTGCTTCACTAGAGGAAGGGTTGAGAGCATGACCGAGTGGCAGGAAGGAAGAAGTTAAAATGACAATTTCAACATTTCCCATAGCTGCACTGACATAAAGAGCTGAAGATGGATCCTACGAAGATGAAAACAAAGCAGAAATAAGTAGTAAAGAAAAATGGAGCTCATTATTTTTGTGTTTACCTATGACAAATGTGGAGGCCATAGTTTCATTGGCGACTAGCAGAGCAATTATATTAATCCCGATCCTCTATTTATTTCTCTGTAGTTTAATTCCATGAAATACAACCCAATTTTTCTACCACCCAGTTACATGAAGCACTTAACCTACTAATGAGCTGTTCTTTCAGAATGGGGAGAAAAACTAAAGCACCCACGAAAATCAACAGCCACAGTGTGCAACGTACATGCAGGCTGCAGGAGAAAATCAAGTGTAAGGTCACTGTGTTGCTCATAACATTATTTTAAGCATTAGAGGCATTATAAATAATTGCATTATAATGTGTGTAACATAGTAAAGTGCCTTTTAACCATGTTAGGTTTATCATATTTAGGTGCAGTTGTAATCTTCAGGAATTTGCTTGATTAATTCTCTTCACATTTACATGTGTTTCAAGATTGAAAACATTTTTTTTTCACACTGATGTGAATGAAGTCTACCTCACCATGATATGGGCTGTTGTAAAATGTGCAGAAGCCATTTAACATAGAAAAGCCTCAAACCTTAACTCTAATTTTCTGTACCTTGGGCTTTTCAAACTCTGTCAGACTGATGGTGACAAAACTGAGTTATCACAATGGGGTCTATTTCCAGACTGACAGGATAAAAATCTCCTCTCTCCAAAATGACTTCAATTTGGTTCATTAAGAAGAGAGCTATAATAGCTGATGTGAGAAATATGTTGGAATGGTAGTGATGCTTCTGTGAAGTTGTGGTTAATGTTGCTGGCATAATAGCTTGATAGTCTGATGAAAATTGATCTGAAGCATTACAGATTGATTTGTGAGGTGTGTTCAGTGGAACATTTTTGTGCAACATCTTCCAGTGTATTGATGACAGTAACATGACAAAGTCATCATTTACACACCATAATATCCGCACTTCATCCCAAACCGTGGATTAAAGAACTAAATTTTAGGAAGAGGTAAAGCAACATTCAACTGGGTTGTAGCATCATCATCTTGATGTAAGTGAAAATAAATAGATAGCAACAGGACAAAAAATTCTCAAATGGTTAGATTCTTTTGTCACACCAAGAAAGGTAATAAAGGTTGTTGTATCTCAATCAGTCCAGTCTCAGATGATCATGACACAGAGTTCCTCAGGTTCTGGCCATGTTCAGCAGCTTCACCTGCAGCGTCACATAGGAATGTTCATGAATGCTGGTAATATACTGAATGCTATCTGCAATTTCTCAGAATATGAAATATGGCAGGCCTGCCTGCAGCAAGATCTAGAAGCTATCCAGGAATAGGCTGTAAAGAGGCCGGACAATAGCAATTTCCAACAAGAAAGCATTAATAACATTACTGACAGAAACATCTTGTAGTAGCCACTGACTGGAAAATCAGCTGGAACAGTCAAAGAAATGCAACAAGCTGAGAATATCGTGGCTGGAGATTCAAACTCAATGATTTTTACAAACTACATGACAAGCCAGGAGCCTCATTTCAGGATCCCTAGATGAAGCAGCTCAATAACATGCAAAAAAGTTAATATCATCAAGGTAACAGAAGATCACATGATTACTACTATATCCACCAACCTAAACATTTATTCTCTTAAGGATTTTTTGATAGTATCTTCCAAACACGTCTTTGTCACTAGTTCCAGGTTCAAGAACAGCTATTGCACTACAACCATTAAGCTCCTGAACCTTCACTTACCTTAACATTAAGGCCACAACTTATAGACTCATTTTCAAGGATTTTAAACTCAGTATTATTTATTTGCGTGATTTTCCTTTTTGTGCACATTGGTTGACTGCTAGATTAGATTAGATTCAACTTTATTGTCATTGTGCCGAGTACAGATACAAAGCCAATGAAGTGCATTTAGCAACTAACCGGAAATGCAAAGAATAGTACTATTTACAAAATAACTGCGAATAAAAAGTAAGTGCTACAGCACACAAATATAAAAGTACTGAGACAGTACAATATGGGTGCAATACTGCTTAGCGCTGTGATGAGAGGTTCAGCAGGGTCACAGCCTCAGGGAAGAAGCTCCTCCTGTGCCTGCTGGTGCGAGAGCTGAGGCTCCTGTAGCGCTTCCGGATGGGAGGAGAGTAAAAAGTCCATGGTTAGGGTGAGATGCATCCTTGATAATGATTTTCGCCCTGCCCAGGCAGCGTTTATGGTAGATGTTCTCAATGGTGGGCAATTGGGTGCTGATAATCCCCTGGGCAGTTTTCACCACACACTAGAGTGCTCTGTGGTCCAAACGGTACAATTGCCATACCACACTGAGATGCAGTTGGTAAGTATGCTCTCAATGGTACAGCGGTAAAAGTCTGTCAGTATCATTGTAGCTGAGTTTATACTCTGGAAAACCTTCCCCAGCAGTACTAGAAGAGCAGCAATGGTTGAAGAAGGTGGCAAGGTGTCACCTTCTTGAGGTCAAATAGGGATTGGAAAACGTTGACCTCACTAGGGATATGCACATCCTGTCGAAAATGCGTTGATGTTGATGATCACAAGAAAACATGACACTTTTGTTTAGATTCTTTCGTTTAGTGAACAAATACATTCCACGACATGGCTGGCAGACTGTAGCATGGTAACCATATAACAATTACAGAATGGGAACAGGCTATCTCAGCCCTTCTAGTCCATGCCAAACTCTTACACTCACCCAGTCCCACCGACCTGCACTCAGCCCATAACCCCCCATTCCTTTCCTGTCCATATAGCTATCCAATTTTACTTTAAATGACAACATCGAACCTACCTCAACCACTTCTGCTGGAAGCTCATTCTACACAGCTACCACTCTCTGAGTAAAGAAGTTCCCCCTCATCTTACCCCTAAACTTTTGCACTTTAACTCTCAACTCATGTCCTCTTGTTTGAATCTCCCCCACTCTCAATGGAAAAAGCCCATCTGCGTCAACTCTATCCATCCCCCTCATAATTTTAAATATCTCTATCAAGACCCCCTCAACCTTCTATGCTCCAAAGAATAAGGACCCAACTTGTTCAACCTTTCTCTGTAACTTAGGAGATGGAACCCAGGTAACATTCTAGTAAACCTCCTCTGTACTCACTCTATTTTGTTGACATCTTTCCTATAATTCGGTGACCAGAACTGTACACAATACTCCAAATTTGGCCTTACCAATGCGTTGTACAATTACAACATTACATCCCAACTCCTATACTCAATGCTGTGATTATAAAAGCCAGCATACCAAAAGCTTTCGTCACCCTATCCATGAGATTCCACCTTCAGGGAACTATGCACCATTATTCCTAGATCCCTCTGTTCTACTGCATTCTTCAATGCCCTACCATTTAAGGACCATAAAACAAAGGAGCAGAAGTCCTCCATTTGGCCCATCGAGTCTGCTCTGCCATTTTATCATGAGCTGATCCATTCTCCCATTTAGTCCCACTCCCTCACCTTCTCACCATAACCTTTGATGCCCTGGCTACGCAGATACCTATCAATCTCTGCCTTAAATACACCAAATGACTTGGCCTCCACTGCTGCCCATGGCAACAAATTCCATAGATTCACCACCCTCTGACTAAAAAAATTTCATCTCATTTCTGTGCTGAATGGGCACCCTTCAATCCTTAAGTCATGCCCTCTCGTACCAGACTCCCCCATCATGGGAAACAACTTTGCCACATCCACTCTGTCCATGCCTTTCAACATTTACCATGTATGTCCTATTTTGATTAGTCCAACCAAAATGTAGCACCTCGAATTTATCAGCATTAAACTCCATCTGGCATCTTTCAGCCCACTCTTCTAACTGGCCTAAATCTCTCTGCAGGCTTTGAAAACCTACTTCATTATCCACAACTCCACCTATCTTAGTATCATCTGCATACTTACTAATCCAATTTACCACCCCATCATCCAGATCATTAATGTATATGACGAACAACATTAGACCCAGTACAGATCCCTGAGGCACACCAGTAGTCACCGGCCTCCAATCTGACAAACAGTTATCCACCACTACTCTCTGGCGTCTCCCATCCAGCCACTGCTGAATCCATTTTATTACTTCAATATTAATACCTAAAGATTGAACCTTCTTAAATAACCTTCCGTGTGGAATCTTGTCAAAGGCCTTACTGAAGTCCGTATAGACAACATCCACTGCTTTACCCTCATCAACTTTCCTCTTCAAAAAACTCAATAAGATTTGTCAAACATGACACACACAAATCCATGTTGACTGTACCTAATCAGACCATGTCTATCCAGATAATTATATATACCATCTCTAAGAATACTTTCCATCAATTTACCCACCACTGACGTCAAACTCACAGGCCGATAATTGCTAAGTTTACTCTTAGAACCCTTTTTAAACAATGGAACAACATGAGCAATATGCCAATCCTCCGGCAACATCCCGGTTTCTAATCACATTTGAAATATTTCTGTCAGAGCCCCTATTATTTCCACACTAACTTCCCTCAAGGTCCTAGGGAATATTCTGTCAGGACCCAGAGACTTATCCACTTTTATATTCCTTAAAAGTGCCAGTACTTCCTCTTCTTTAATCGTCATAGTTTCCATAACTTCCCTACCTGTTTCCCTTACCTTACACAATTCAATATCCTTCTCCTTAGTGAATACCGAAGAAAAGAAATTGTTCAGAATCTCCCCCATCTCTTTTGGCTCCAGACATAGCTGTCCACTCCAATTCTCGAAGGGACCAATTTTATTCCTCGCTATCCTTTTGCTATTAATATAACTGTAGAAACCCTTTGGATTTACTTTCACAATACTTGCCAAAGCAACCTCATATCTTTTAGCTTTTCTAATTTCTTTCTTAAGATTCTTTTTACATTCTTTATATTCCTCAAGCACCTCATTTAATCCATGCTGCCTATATTGATTGTAGATATCTCTCTTTTTCTGAACCAAGTTTCCAATATCCCTTGAAAACCATAGCTCTCTCAAACTTTTAAACTTTAATTTCAACCTAACAAGAACATAAAGTTTCTGTACCCTCAAAATTTCACCTTTAAATGACCTCCATTTCTCTATTACATCCTTCCCATAAAACAAATTGTCCCAATCCATTCCTTCTAAATCCTTTCACATGTCCTCAAAGTTAGCCTTTCTCCAATCAAAAATCTCAACCCTGGGTCCAGACCTATCCTTCTCCATGATTATATTGAAACTAATGGCATTGTGATCACTAGACCCAAAGAGCTCCCCAACACATACCTCCGTCACCTGACCTATCTCATTCCCTAACAGGAGATCCAACACTGCCCCTTCTCTAGTTGGTACCCCTATGTATTGCTGCAAAAAACTATCCTGCACACATTTTACAAACTCCAAACCATCCAGCCCTTTTACAGTATGGGCTTCCCAGTCTATGTCTGGAAAATTAAAATCTCCCACAATCACAACCTTGTGGTTACTACAAATATCTGCTGTCTCCTTAGAGATTTGCTCCTCCAATTCTCACTTCCCATTTGGTGGTCTATAATACACCCCCGTAAGTGTTACTACACTTTTCCCATTCCTCAATTCCACCCAAATAGCCTCCCTAGATGAACCCTCTAATCTATCCTGCCAGAGCACCACTGTAATATTTTCTCTGACAAGCAACGCAACACCTCCCCCTCTTGAACCTCCGATTCTATCACACCTGAAGCAATTGAATCCAGGAATATTTAGTTGCCAATCAAGCCCCTCCTGTAACCACGTTTCACTAATAGCTACCACATCATACTTCCAGGTATCAATCCATGCTTTAAGCTCATCCACCTTTCTTATAATGCTCCTAGCATTAAAATAAATGCATTTAAGACATTTTCCACCTCTTACTCTCTGTTTATCACTAACGGTACAAACAACTTTACTATTTTCTTTTTCTTCCTTCTCCCCTACATTTGTTCCTCTACTCTGGTTCCCCTCCCCCCTTGTATCTAGTTTAAATCCACTGGAGCCTCTCTAGCAAACCTACCTACAAGAATATTTGGTAATATTGGTAGTAGTGAGCTGTTTGTTTTTGTTGGTCTCCCCTCTTGTTGAGGAAAGCATGACAGCTCTGTCCCTTGAAGGTGAGTGAGAGAGCCTGTAGCAAGTAAATTGTTGGGTGAACAATAGTTCTTGTTGCACTGCAGATCATGGTCTCTTTTGGGAGCTTTGCTAGTGCTTGCTTGGTGGGTGGTGGGCGATGATACTTCCTTCTGAAATAAGTGGTGCAGTGATAGGGGGGATGGTTGGTGCATTGCTTTTGCTCGTGCATGGGAGGGGAAGAGGGTCTTTGGGGTTCTAATGTTTTTTTTCTGTCCTTCATTCTTTGGGGTTCTCTTCTGTTTGCATGGATGTCTGCAAAAAGTAAGAATTTCAGGTTATATTCTGTATACATTCTCTGATATTAAATGGAACCATTGAGTCGAATATGTTTTGCTCTTTGAATGAATTTCTAAGCTCGGGAAGTATGTTATTTATGGTACACTTGCAAATCTCTGAGAAATTATTGTATGAGTAAAAAAACAGCCTGAATACTACTTTAAACCATCATCATTCTGTAATTATGTAAGTACCTGCACATGTAATGAATATAGGAATACAACAGCACACTGAATTTGATCCAGAAAATTTTCTATCTTCACTCAAACATATGTCATAAGGCACTCAGAGAATTGTATTTTTTTGCAATGCAATTAATTTAGAAAGGAGGAACTTGTGATTTTGGATGTAAACTCAGGGGAACATCCAGCTCCCAACAAAGCATGGTATAGAAACAAGCAATTTTAGATTTACAAAGAATTTGGGAGTTCTGAAGAATTTTAAGATTTTAAAGAATTAATGTTTCAAGATTGAATAATGAGCTTTAGCAATAATGTAAAGTCACGGCTTCAAGTTTGTTTAATGCCATTTCCAAAGCATAAGAGTAAAGGAAAACAAAATGATTGTTACTGAAGGTGCCATACATCAAAAACAAACAATAAGGCAAAGAGCAGGATAACAAAATACTTGATAAATATAAATATATAAGAAAGCTTGTGTAAATTGAATGTGCATAAAGTGATGCTAAGTACAGGAGGGTCTGTGCATAAGGTGATTGACAGGAAATGATAAAGTAGTGGTGTGGTGGAGTGGATTAGTTAGTGATCAGCTTTACGGCTTAGTAATTGTTTTTGAGTCTGGTGGTCCTGATGTGGATGCTACATAGCCTCCTCCCTGAACGAAGTGGGATAACAGTCCATGAGCAGTGTGGGTGGAACCCTGAATGATATTACTAGTGTTCTTCTGTGTATATGTCCTTGATAGCAGGTAGACTTGTGCATTCAGCAGTTTCCTGTCCACTTCAGTACAGTTTCTGCACTGTGTAGTGATGTAGCATGTTGGGATGCTCTTTACTGTGCATCTGTGTAATGATGTGAGTATCGACGTGCATAGTCCAGCTCTTTTCAATTTCCGCAGAAAGTGGAAATGTTGGTGAGCTTTCCTAAATGTATAATATCTGTTTTGGGACCATGAGAGATTGTGCGAGATGTGCACACCCGGGAGTTTGAAACTACTTGCAATTCCCACTACTGTGGCAACAATCTAAAAGAAAGGCATGAGTGATGCAAACTCTCCTGAAGCCATTAGCCATCTCCTTTGTCTTGTTGACATGGAGGAGGAGGTTATTTACCTGGCACCAGGCCTCTAGCTCTTCCACTTTCTCTCTGTAGGCTGTCTCATCATTGTTGATGAGTCAAACAGCAATATGGAGAGTTCAATCCGACCATGATAAATTGTAACTTTTGAGTTCAATAAATTCAAGTCATTTGAAGGTTAGAATCAAAAATCATCCAGAAAATTTATTTAGTTGTCCTAAAGATGTTAAAAGGAAACACAGTTCTCGTATGTGAGTACTGTCAATAAATGTAATCTGGGTGATTCCACACTTCATTTCCTTTGCCACTGGCAGCTTCCAGGCTACAAAAATGGATGTAGGTAGCACGAGAGAATATGTAATTCACGTCTCCTGCTGTGCTCAGGAACTGATCAATGCTGAATTCACTCTTAAGGGAAAGCTGGAATCATCAGTGAGCAAACATTTGAAGTCATACTCCAAGGGGTCCAATCCACAGATAAGAAAACTAATGGTAATTCCATGTGAGAGTATTTGATTTTTGCTGTATAACCACCACACTGAAGAATAAACTACTGATGTCCTAAAGCATAATGATGGAGGGTGTGTTGATAGGATAGACCATTAACAATTGTGAATACCTTGGTCTCTTTAGTTGCATTTAATTTACTGCTTCCATTCCTTGCCTTTAGGCTATCGTTTCCAATTATCCACCCTAGTGCAAGTAAACAATATTTGTCAAAAAAATGATGGCATTGAAGGCAATTAAAGTTGCATTATCACCTGGTCTTCCATGATTGCAGGAAAACATTATTTTACAAGCTCTTGATGCAAGTGCTGCGGGCTTCAGTGGGATGCTGTCATTGTGAATTACTCCGAACTTTTTATGTGCTCTCTGCTTGACTGCAGAGTGTTGAACCTACAGACGTGTACAAAATGATCTTCCGTGACATACTGCAGATTCTCCCCAGCAAGCACTATAACCCTTTCTGCAAGTGTTCGTGGTTGGAAATGAACATTTTTTCTTAATATCTGGACTTTGAAAGTATTCATCTTTAACCCTCAGCAGAGCGTAATGCAAGCTGTTTTTTTTTAGTGCCATGTTTCATAGGCTGCACCTCATCCTACTATTGGGGTTTTAGTTGTTTGGACATAACAAAGTCACCTGAGAGCCATTAAAGCTTGTAGATATACCAGCAAAAACAACCAACAGATATCATGTTGAGATACACTTGGAAGAAGAGGCCTGCTCGACCCAATATTACATGACATTTTTAATGCTAAAGGTCAAAGGTAACAGCAGCATAGTTACAATGTATATATAATGCTTTCATTTAATTGCATATAATTTTTAAGCACCTCCTTCTTCGCACCCACTACTCAGACACCCAAAAAGAATGTTCATTCCCACCAACTCTGGGTTACATGCGTGCATGTACAGACTTCTGTGGTCAAATGGAAAGCCACTGTTCAAAGCTGCAATTTAACTTCAATCTACAATCCATGTTCAGGTGTAGATACTGGTTGGTATTGAAATTAGTATTTGGGGTATACCATAAGAGAATACATCCGACCAGAATGAATCATCTATTAGGAAATCGGCAAACAATAATTATGTCATTCAGGGTGCAGTTTCTCATTGCAGGTAGTTAGTATCAGAGTGAGTGATGGTAGTTCACCTTTTTTGATTAATATTACTAGAAGGTCAGAGCCATTTTCACCTAGAGAAAGACAGGAGGCCAAGAAGATAGCTCATGGTGGAAAGAGTGTGCTGCACTCTAATGCTCTATCAGCTTTTCATGTTATGTAGCCTGAATTAAATAGAAAAGGAACAAAAATGAAAGAGGGATAAACGTTGAACTGTGCTTAGCAATCTTCCGTTTTCCATATGTTCTTTCTGCTAATGATATTGCAATGATTGCCAGTACCTGGAAGGTCAAATGAGCAACAAGCTGACATTGGAATAGCTTCTTTCTTATTTTGAACCTGAGCCATCAGTGGAAATTTTACAGGGCCCAAATGTATTTTTTTCTGGTTGCCTGCTGCGTACAACTCATTTTCCCCTATGAACTTTTCATTAGGCACTTGATAAATATCTGCACAGATATCAGAAGTGCATTGTTTTTTTTTAAAGATGTTTCTGTAGAGCAATGCACAGGAGGGAGCAAATCATTCTTCAGATTCTATCACGTAGAACGGGGTTTGATATAATTTTGCCTTGTATATCAATTTATGTCAACAAAACTGTAGTTTTGAAAACAGAATTTCTGCTTCAGGATTAATTAAGTAGTCCCAGTATCAAAGATTTTATTGAATGAGATAACTGCAGCTGTAACACCATTAGAGCAGCATATTTAAGCCCACAATGACCAAGTTCTCTCGTGTTGAATTATGTGGCAGTAAGTGCACACATTGGTAAACAGTTGAATGAAAAAACATGGATGGTTACATGTGTCTGTAAACCTTATCTATCTAATGTCAGGAAGAGACATGAGAAACAAATTGGAGAAAAACTGAAAAATTATTATCTTTTGCATATTAGTCATTACCACAGTAACAAAGAGGTTGAATTACTAGACTTAGTCTGGAAATATAAATAGTTGATTTTGGGGCTTGAGTTTAAATCACACTATGGCACCTGGGGTACTTAAATAAATACATTGAGAGATAATATAACTAATAAGTATGCAACATCAAACACAAAAGGCAGGAGCAGGAGAAGGCCTGATTAATCCCCAAGTGCTCCAGCATTCAGCAAATTTGTGGCCCATCCAGTCTTTGCCTTAACACGACTTATCTGCTTTCTCCTCTTTCCACTTACCTATTTATAGTTGAAGTGTCTGTCACTCTCTTCTCTGAGTATATTCAGTGATACCCCCCCCTTTCTTTCATGACTCCTTTGGACAGAGAATTCCAAAGCCCTCTGAGAGGAGGTATTTCTTCTTATCTGTCATAAAAGAACAGCCCTTTATCTTGAATTTATTCTGAAGTTATGACCCTGGATTTTTAAATGCCCTAAATGAGGGAAACATCCTCTCAGCATCAAACTTGTTCCAGGTTTCCATGTGACCAGCCCCTTGTGCACATCTGCACAAACAGTGCTGGCATTAAACACATATCGTCAAAAATTCATTTTCATCTCGCCAAGCAAGGTTTGATACATGAATTCCCGTTATCATTAAGGTGCCTGGGAATACAATATCCTCACTGGGAGTTCTGGGGGAAAAAAACACATTTTTTCAATTCACAGCAAAATGTTTTATAATCTATATTATGAATCCTAAAACATACTGCATCACGTTATCAAACCCAGTAATTTATTCTGATCAAACCCTCTGGGTTCAAGTGTAATCAGTTCCTTTTTAATGAGACTTGAATAATTTTGTTTCCAACTAAGGTTTCAAAAATGCTCTTACTTTGTTGATAACATTAATCTGTTCAAACCTTCATGGGATTCTATCTTCTCATTTTTTTCCACAATATGTCAAATGTGTATTTTCTGTGCTTTGTTAACAGATCTACAGATTTGAAATCCCTAAAGGGCATCACTGCACAATTAAGCCAACAAACGTAATCAAGGCCATGTCTGTAGAGATATGAGGCAAAGAACCACATTTTATATCTCCAGAATCAGGGTGAGGCAGTGAGAAAGACACTGAAGCACCACATCAATTTTAGAATGTCACTAACGGGTATTTTAGTAGGTTAGATAGAGAGATCTGCAACCAAGGTTGATACATGGCTTGGCGTTACTTCATTAGGGTCATTGTTTATGTCAAATCAATGATTGGACTGAAAATAAGTATATGTAAACCTTCTTTAGTGGAATAGGCAAGAACAATTATTATTTGTTTCCAAGAAGACCTCTCACGTCAAACATGGTCTTGAAAATAAATAACAAGTCTCACACTGTAAGTTGCTTCAGCACCTGATCCTGCGCAACCAAACCTTTTGAATCCCAGGCACAGCTGGAGAACCCATTCATTTCTTGGATCTCACTCAGCCAGGGGCTTCCTGGCTCTTCCTCCTCTATCATCTGCCTGACTTCTTCCCCTAGCAAATTGACCAGTTTCTATATCTGTTCCTAATCATCTGACGCACCCCTCCTCAATTTTTCTCTATGATCCCATGCCACACAATAAATAAAATATTGCTCCCTTTGTAAGGTATGAGCTCACAGCTGCATCTGATGAAAACTACACAATGTATTTCTGATACATTTCTGATATAGGGTTACAACTGAAATTATTGACAATTTCTTTTGCCTCACAGATGCTACTCGGCTCATTGAGCTCCTCGAACTGGTTGTTGCTCCAGATTCCAACATCCACAGTCTCCTGCGTCTTCACTTCATTACTCTTCTAATTGCATATTGAATTTCCTGAGTGGATAGATTTAATCATCCCATCCAATTTTAGTATGACTTAAATAGACAAAAAATTTGCATAAGTATTCTACCGGTAAATAATCCTCTCTGCCTGATATGCTTTATTTAGTCAAATATTATACAAACCTATTGCTAAAGTGGAACAGCCTTTGAAGTAGCAAGCCCATATTTGAACCAGAACTAAAATACAATTCTTCAGCTGCCCAAACTCTCCATTGGAGAGGTGCTGTAAAAGATGCATTCCATTTCATCAGAAAAATACAATCTCCAGTTTAAATTCAGCATTAAAGGAATCCACTCTTCACCTTGGGAATTACTTAGGACTTAAAAGTCAGAAGAAACAAACAGAAACATCTGGTTTCTTTTTCTCTTATTTCCTAAGTCATAGCATTTGTAGGAATTCAGGAATTTGCTGTACCAAGTCACAGTTTCAATAACTACAGCAGTTCATTGAAGTTGTAGACTATTTTCTAAATGAGGCCAAAAATTAAAAAAATCAGAAATCAGAGGTGCAGTAGCATTTGCAATTTTCCAGTCCTCTGACATCATTCCGGAACCTAGTAACTCTTGAAAGACTACTGATACCTCCACAATCTCTCCAGCTTTCTTTTTCAGAACACTGGGGTGTGTTCGATCAGGTCCAGATGCTTTATCTACCTTCAGATCTTTCAGCTTTCCAAACACTTTTTATCTTGGTAAAAAGGAAGGAGGTAAAAGACAGAAAATTATCAGCCATTTAGCCTGACCTCAGTGGTTGGGAAGATGCTGGAGTCCATTATTAAGGATGAGGATTTGGGTGTTTGGAGTCGCATGATAAAATAGGCTAAAGTCAGCATGGAGCCTTAAGGGGAAATGTTGCTTGACAAATCTGTTGGAATTTTTTTAAGGAAATAAGAGGCAGGATAGACAAAGGAGAGTCAGTGGATTTTGATTCATTAGATTTTCAGAAGGCTTTTGTCAAGGTGCTGCACAAAAGGCTGCTAAACAAGAGTACATGGTATTACAGAAAGAAACTAGCATAGATAGAAGATTGGCTGACTGGCAGGAGGCAAAGACTGGGAATAAAAGGTTTTTTTTTCTATTTGGCTGCTATTGGCTAATAGTGTTCCACAGGGTCAGTGTTGTGACTGCTTCTTTTCATGCTGTTTGTCCATGATTTGGATGACAGAATTGATAGCTTTATGGCCAAGTTTACAGACGATACAAAGATAGGTGCAGGGGAGGATAGTGTTGAGGAAGCAGGGTGTCTGCAAAAGGACTTAGACAGATTAAGGAAATGGGCAATGCAGTGGCAGATGTATGGAATTGTTTGGTCATGCAATTTGATAAAAGGAATAAAAGTGTAGGCTATTTTCTAAATGAGGAAAAAAGTCAGAAATCAGAGGTGCAAAGGGACTTGGAAGTCCTCATGCAGGATTCCCTAAAGTTAAACCTGCAGATTGAGTCTTTAGTAAGGAAGGCAAGTGCAATGCTAGCATTAATTTCAAGAGGAATAGAATATAAAAGCAAGGATGTCATGCCAATGTTTTATAAGGCACTGACCAGACTGCACTTGGAATTTTGTGAGGAGTTTTGGGCTCTTATCTAGGAAATGTTATGCTGACATTGGAATGGGCCCAGAGGAGTTTCACAAGAATGATTGAAAATGAAGGAGTTAATATATGAGAAACATTTGATGGCCCTGGGCATGTGCTTTCTGGAGTTTAGACGAATGAGAGAACATTTCATTGAAACTTATCGAATATTGAAAGACCTAGTTAAAATGGATGTGGAGAGGATGTTTCACAGTCCTGTGAAATGGACAAAAGCTAAGTTTAACTATTCATTTAAATTGTCCGAATGGTTCATTTAGGGTGTTTATTTCACAGCAACATGAGCCAAAAGGCCCAGTGAGAAAAAGTGCAATGATACAGCATAATCTCACATTCTAACATAGTTCAAAGAAGAGCCTGTGGACATGGGTAAATTCCTTGAACCAATTACCTTGATTTAAAAACCAATAATAAATTTATTAACAAATTCTGAACTACATTTATCTGTGGGGTATTTCACAGTAGCACAATTTCATTTTTATTGAGCCAGAAGTTGTATCAAATCTTTTGTTAGTGCTGTGCTCTGGTAACAGAGCAAATAAATTTGATATGCAAATAATGCAATGTTCTTCTAACTAGAAACTGTTTAAGTGACCATACAAGAGGTATTGTTCCTTCTGGTAGAAAAATCTATATATTAATAATATTTTTTTAAAAAAACAGAAGAACTCCAAGCAGACCTTTAACTGATGGTAAAGTCTCAACACCTTGGAGTTGTTGTTATTTAAATACTATCACAAGTCAGGAGATCCTTGACCTACACTCCTGTTCTAACCCCATATGTATTGATTTCCTTAAAATCCAAAAATCATTTGATATCTGTCATGGACAGATTGAGTATCCAGAATCCACTTGGGAAGTGAATTTCAAAAAAACTTGATGTACTTCAGGTGAAGAAATTTCTTCCCATCTCTGCTATGAGTGGCAGACTCTTGATCTGAAATTGTGACCCAGGTTACAGACATCCCAGCCAAGAGAATCACCACTCTTATATCTTATCCAGCAAATCCCTTAAGAATTTTTTTAATGTTCCAATGAGACCATTTCTCACTCTTCTAAACTTGAGGCAATAGACCAATTTGTTTGAACTATTCTCAAAAAAAACCCATAGTCCTGATGCAGGGAATCAATGTGATAAACATTTATTGCTCCCCCATACTGGTAATGTAATAATGTTATAGTAGTAATGTGTTTATATACTTTATCTGTTCAGATATCGGAACTTTATAAAAACAGAAGTAGGCAGTTTGGCCAAATGAGTTGGTAGATTTTAATTTCCCTCTGGACCACATGAATTGGGAATTTCTCAAAGATACTTCCACTCCCATTCAGTAGCTTTATTCAAACTATGTCTAACCAATCTTTTGTGGCAGAGAAATCCTTCATCTGATTGAATTTTCTTGAAGCATTTGGTCTAACCTCAAATTATTTTTGGTTGTTGATTCATTGTCATCTGCTTGACCAATGGAAGCAATCAATGATTTACTGATCATGATTCAAAGGTCCTATTTAATGTCAGAGAAATGTATACATAGACATCCTGAAAAGCTTTTTCTTTGCAAGATGATCCCATAAATCTTAAAAATATTTAACTTGTTTCTCTGTCTTCTGTAGTAAACATATATTTCCAGCTCTGGTAGAATCCTAAGAATGCACATGGCATCTTTTTTTTAATGTGTAATAATTTAAACTACCAACTATACACTATAATCCATCTATTTCCTTGTAGATATTTAACATTCTCTTTGTTATTGTATTGCTGGTGCTGTGAAAAGACAAAGCAAAAAAAAACTTGAATAATAACAAAGCTTTTTAACAGAGATGGAATAATCGACAGGCAAACAATTCAAGGTGAGGAACCCTAAATGTTGAAATGAGGTTGGCTGTAATCATTCCTTTTAAATAAAATGTTGTCTTTCCCAGACCTTAAGGAATATGATACCTGAAAGAAAGAGTGCTTGATTGATTCCATGAGTTAAATACATACGACTCTCTCACTGGGCTCATTTGGAAACTTGGCTCGTTGCCGGCCCTACTAATAGCTCGGCGGTGAGATGGCTACCTTTCATAAACAATTGGCATCTTAAGGTCAGTAGAATTTGAGGTTCAACTAAACAGGAACATTGTGATGTTCCAGTTAAAGAAACCTTGATCTGAGCGAATGCTGTATAAGTACTGCCAATCCACAAATAGTGGGAGGCAAGAAATATCAAATTATCTACCACATAAAATGATAAAGTATATCTATAAATTTCATCTTTATTGAACAGTTAGTAGGGAAAAGAAAAGGGAAAAATAAAGGACATGTGGCAGTTAGACTAGTCTAAATGTGCACATTATTGGAACACATCTTGAAGTTGTCTTTTTACTCACTCGCCAGATCTATGGTCTGCGTGAAAGTGCACACCACATTGTAAACTTTGCTCAAAATCCACCTTGACAAAACAAGCTTTCCCTCGGGTATATTGGTTCTTCCTCCTTGGAGTCATTCATCTGCAAGAAGCGCCTTGTGCAATGCGATGCAGCTTTCCGTGGCATCCTTGGCAGTCTTCCGTCCTCACAACACACATCAAAGTTGTTAGTGAACGCAGCAGGCCAGGCAGCATCTCTAGGAAGAGGTACAGTCGATGTTTCGGGCCGAGACCCTTCGTCAGGACTAACTGAAGGAAGAGCTAGTAAGAGATTTGAAAGTGGAAGGGGGAGGGGGAGGTCCAAAATGATAGAAGAAGACAGGAGGGGGAGGGATGGAGCCAAGAGCCGGACAGGTGATTGGCAAAGGGGATATGAGAGGATCATGGGACGGGAGGCCTAGGGAGAAGGAAAAGGGGGAGGGGGGGAAACCCAGAGGATGGGCAAAGGGTATAGACAGAGGGACAGAGGGAGAAAAAGGAGAGTGAGAGAAAGAATGTGTGTATAAAAATAAATAACGGATGGGGTACGAGGGGGAGGTGGGGCATTAGCGGAAGTTAGAGAAGTAAATGTTCATGCCATCAGGTTGGAGGCTACCCAGACGGAATATAAGGTGTTGTTCCTCCAACCTGAGTGTGGCTTCATCTTTACAGTAGAGGAGGCTGTGGATAGACATGTCAGAATGGGAATGGGATGTGGAATTAAAATGTGTGGCCACTGGGAGATCCTGCTTTCTCTGGCGGACAGAGCGTAGGTGTTCAGCAAAGCGGTCTCCTGGTCTACATCGGGTCTCACCAATGTATAGAAGGCCACATCGGGAGCACCGGACGCAGTATATCACCCCAGCCGACTCATAGGTGAAGTATCCCCGCACCTGGAAGGACTGTCTGGGGCCCTGAATGGTGGTAAGGGAGGAAGTGTAAGGGCATGTGTAGCACTTGTTCTGCTTACAAGGATAAGTGCCAGGAGGGAGATCAGTGGGGAGGGATGGGGGGGACGAATGGACAAGGGAGTTGCGTAGGGAGCGATCCTTGCGGAAAGCAGAGAGAGGGAAGGAGGGAAAGATGTGCTTAGTGGTGGGATCCCGTTGGAGGTGGCAGAAGTTACAGAGAATAATATGTTGGACCCGGAGGATGGTGGGGTGGTAGGTGAGGACCAGGGGAACCCTATTCCTAGTGGTGTGGCAGAAGGATGGAGAGAGAGCAGATATGCGTGAAATGGGGGAGATACGTTTGAGAGCAGAGTTGATGGTGGAGGAAGGGAAGCCCCTTTCTTTAAAAAAGAAGGGCACCTCCCTGAACCTGGAATGAAAAGCCTCATCCTGAGAGCAGATGCAGTGGAGACAGAGGAATTGCGAGAAGGGGATGGTATTTTTGCAAGAGACAGGGTGAGAAGAGAAATAGTCTAGATAGCTGTGAGAGTCAGTAGGCTTATGGTAGACATCAGTAGATAAGCTGTCTCCAGAGACAGAGACAGAAAGATCTAGAAAGGGGAGGGAGGTGTTAGAAATGGACCAGGTGAAAGGGCAGGGTGAAAGATGGAGGCAAAGTTAATGAAGTCAACGAGCTCAGCAAGTGTGCAGGAAGCAGCGCCAATGCAGTCGTCGATGTAGCAAAGGAAAAGTGGGGGTCTTCCGTCCTGTCCTCTCCACTATTCCCGCCAAAAAAAGACAGTGAACCACACAGTCCATCACAAATCTCTCCCCACTTGGCTCTCTTGAACTTTTTCCCAATTCCGCCATCCTAATTGGCTGACACAAAATTTCTAGGTTGAACATCATAGCTCTTCATCTTTAGCCAAAACATCCTAAAAGCAGAACCCACAGCTTTTACAGAACTGCAAAAATGGAATAGCATAGCAGTAAAAATCTTAACCAGGACATTACATGTTTTTTCACGCTCTACAGGCCAAGATGAGTGGGAGTGCTGAAAGTTCTCATTCAAGCCTTATTATTGAATCTGTTTCTACTGATTTTTAGCCAGTAGGCTGCACATCAGAATATCATCTTTTCCTATGGTTTCCTCATGCTATTTCTTATCCTTTCACCAAAAACCTCAATTCTGTGTCCCCTGGTTACCAACATAACTGCTGCTGAAAACATTTTTCATCCCAACTTATTCTATCAAAACATGTATAATTTCAGTAAGATTTGATCACCTCAGCTTCTGTACTCAGGGTAACAGCAATATCCTCCAGAGTGTCTCACGGAGTTTAAATTGCTCTTTCCTGGGTCTCTACATCCTTCCTGCAACGCAGTATTCTGAATGGAACAGAACACTGTAGGAAAGAGTTCCAATGGTAGGAAGGACTGGAGGTCCAAGACACATGACAGATTACCACATGTTTATGTAGCCCCCTGGTAAGCCTCAGCTAGCTTTCGGCTAGGGGGAGCAGCCTTCGGCCCAGCCAAACTGGGTCATCAAGTTTGTGTGGATGCTGTGTGATATACCCCACCCCGCCAAATAATAGACTATACACCATCTGTGATTAAATGATTACACTTTATAGATCCTACTGAAACTATGTAATTAATAGAGATAAAATATAAAAGGAAAATTAAAAGCGCCAAACTTCTCAAAGTTCAACCACTTCTTGCACACAGTTGGAGCTCAAGTAACGGAGTCTTCTTTCCACCATTCGATTCCTTCTGACCTCCTAGACTGGCTGCCTGGGACCAACCACAGTGGTCGACCAGAGCGCATCCAGCACATCCAGACCTCTTCGGTTCTCCACCCCAAAACCCTGGGCCTCGGACTCCCGCTCGGGGTCCGTCCTCTCGCCCAGCTTACAGCATCGCGTCTCATCTCTCTGTCCCCATCAGCCTTCTGCCCAAAGCCCGCGAAAACAATAGCTTACAGACACACAAGAAAGAATAACATCTATCCCAACTGGTTAGCGAATGAATGCAATCCTCATTATCAGTAATATAACCCAAACAAGCTGCTAGATAGAGAACTTTCTCAGCAGTTAACATAACAAAGAAGCCATTTTGATTAGCCTCAGCAGTAACATAAAAGAAGAAATCCCTTACATTTACATAAGCACATGTAACATGCTGTAAGGTTTCACTGCTGATGTAATGACTTCTCTGTAATATTCTACTGCTGAGCTATTGTTTTTTCGGTAGCAGCGATGTTTGGGTTATGACTAGAGATAATGGGATATGCTAGCCAATGAGTGGGATGTTGTTCTTTCTCATCTGTCTGGGAGCTGGGAATTCATGGTCTTATGCTGGGGAGAGATGAGGAGAGAAGATGTGAGTGGAGAGAGTTGGTAGACCTCAGACTGAGTGGACTTGGAGTGAGGGTCCAAAGGTTAGTGATGATCGGAGGAGGTCGATGGTGGATGAACAGTCTTATCAGTGAGCTCCAACGTTGCACCTTAAACTGTCTCATGAGAATGGGCCCTTTTTCTTTTTTTGTTTTCTTTACTAACCATATAGTCAAATTAAGAATTATAAAGGTTTATCGCTTAATCACATATTGTGTACTGTTTGTTATTTCGTGGTACTGATTTGTAATGGGGACACATCGTGCAGCATCCACCCAAATGATATTTCTTAAGTTTGGCTGGGCTGGGGGGCTATCATCCCCTATATTAAGCCGCTAGCTGAATCAAAAGTTGCTATTGTGGGGGCTCATCTGGAATTGATTCGATTGGTTGCTGTGTGATTACCTTGAGTGGGGTAAGTATTCGTACTCCAGATGAAATGTTAATTGGCTTCCCATCGCATGATGCTCTCCCTTCTCCAGCTTTGTATCCCTTTTGCCAATCAACTTTCCAGCTCTTAGATACGCCCCTCCCCTCCTGTCTTCTCCTATCATTTTGGATCTCCCCCTCCCCCTCCCACTTTCAAATCTCTTACTATCTCTTCTTTCAGTTAGTCCTGACGAAGGGTCCTGGCCCGAAATGTGGACTGTACTTCTTCCTATGGATGCTGCCTGGCCTGCTGCGTTCACCAGCATTTTTTGTGTGAAGTAACATGAGGGGGAACTTCTTTACTCAGAGAGTGGTAGCTGTGTGGAACGAGTTTCCAGCAGAAGTGGTTGAGGCAGGTTCGATGTTGTCGTTTAAAGTTAAATTGGATAGATATATGGGCAGGAAAGGAATGGGGGGTTATGGGCTGAGTGCAGGTCGGTGGGACTAGGTGAGAGTAAGAGTTTGGCATGGAACTAGAAGGGCCGAGATGGCCTGTTTCCGTGCTGTAATTGTTATATGGTTATATAAACGTATACAGTTGGATTTTATTGCCTGCTACTCTCAATGTCTTTATGAAAGGAAGGAGTTTTGTACAGACACCTAATATGGTTTATCAATGATAGGGAAGTTATTTCAGTCCATTCTTTAATTTTCCATTTTAGCCCGATATTTACTTTCAGTACATAAATGGTCATGTCTTCCTGATGGAAAATATTGCCGTTCTTGTTTAACACAGATTAAACATTGTTCATAAGTTCTAACACAATATATATTGATTTACTGTACAGCTTTGTAAATAAACAGCACTCAGCTTGCTGTGTTTGCTTCTGCAAACCTGTAACATGCTATAAAAATGTGAAGCCAAATCATGCCTCAAGTTTGCAACTCGTGTAATTGATATAATTCTTAATGTAATTCTTTCCCATCTGTTCATTTCTCTTTGTTTACACAGGGTTTAGCACCCACGTACACAAATGCTCCATGAGACTTGATCACAAAGTAAGAACGCTACCATCTTCACTACAACCACGTTACAGCTTTCATTGCAACACTTTACACAATGTTTCCATTTTATTGAAAAATCCACTTACACACAGCAAGGTGCCACATGACTTTTTGAAAAGCTTTATAATAACTGCTTACTTCATCAACTGCACATTACAAAAGGGAACAAAGCAGACTTAGAATGAGACCTCCCAAAAATACAGTGATGCAACAATAGCAACAAGCAGTCTGAAACATGCTCGTGCAAGGTAAAGATCAGATGAAAAGAAATGTCTTTGTGTTTCTTTCTGATACAATGAATAGCTTGCTGTATTTTGCATAGGGAAGTACAGAATACATACAAATTTGCTTCATGTGTGAGTTTTTACATGTTTACTTTTAGTACTGAAATAAAGACTAGTTATTTGTTTTCTTTCCCTGGAAGTGATAAAGGGATCTTGGCCCAAAACATTGACTGTACATTTTTCCATAGATGCTGTCTGGCCTGCTGAGTTCCTCTAGCATTTTGTGTGTGTTTTAAAAGAAAAGAAAGTTGGTTAGCTCAATTCCTCGGACTTGTTCCAATATCATCCTTTGGGTTTTGATATTCGCCTAAATGAGTATGCAGCTTTTTGCAAATAAAACAGTGTGAAGCATTTTATGTTCAAGAAAAAACTGTAACAACTTAGTTATTATAATCCAAACTCTGAACACAAAGGATGGTAAAGGGACTTCACCTAATTGGTTCATCATATCAGTCCTGCCTCTTAAAGTGAACCCCAACTCAACTGCGGTGGTTGAAAATCATGTATGTTTCCACCAATTACATTACCCTTCATTTAGACAGGTCATAGTTGTCTGCTTTAACATGAAAAACCATAGATCCAGCACTGATTCCAGCTTTCTCAGTGGTATTCCTATTACCTGAAATTTGTTTTAATAAGCTCCTGAAGAAATTTAATTTGATTGAAATCTCCTTCCATTTGAAACAGCCTTGGATGGAAGAGAAATAATTATCAGAGGCTTCTGTACCCAATGAGAGAAGATGTAGGCTTTAGTCTGGTAAGGAGAATTGTTTCACTGCCTGGCAAGGAAAATTGTGCAAAACTTTGTGAAAAGAATGGTGGAATGTAAGATTCCATCAAAGATCCTGCACAAATACAAGGATAGCACATTGATGTAGCTGGTAGTGCTGCTGCCTAACAGCTCCAGAAGTCAGGGATCTCTGGTGTTGCCTGTGTGACTTTGCACAACAAAAAAGGAGCTGCAAAATTGGCACTGAGCTCCAGCAAAGCTTGGGGAATATGATGGTGATATGATGGAAGTGAATTACTTTGATGATGATGCAAAATGTAACATTTTGAGATTTGTTGGTGCATCAAAGACAATATATTACTCCACCACTTGGGAAATGAGGATTAGATTAAATTTCAAAAGCTGAAGAGTGTAAATAATTACAAAAGTTGACAATATCTCAGAGGTCGAAGAATATTGCTCTGGAAATAAAATAAATCTATAAGGTATGGTTAAATCAGCAATGTTTAGATTAGTATAAACCGGAGGTTCCCAACCTGTGGTCCACAGACCCCTTGCTTAATGGTATTGGTCCATGGCATTAAAAAAAGGTTGGGAACCTCTGGCTAAAACTGAGCTGACAAATGGGGGAATGATAGATTCACAACCATTGCTGTTCTGGACTTGTGCAAAATTCCACATGAAGCAAATCTACTTCTGCAAACATTACATCAGTATTTTATAAACAAGAGAAAATATGCAGATACTTGAAATCCGAGCAACACATGCTTTGGTCGAAGTGCTCTACCGAAAAGAAAAACCTTCTGTTGAAAATAATACATGTTGAGAAAAATAAATGACAATTATTCAAGAACAATTCGCATATCAGGCTGCCATATTATATTATGACTATACTACAGAATTATTGATTGAAAATGAGTAATGTATCCCTCATCAAATACAGAATCAGATTTAATATGACCGGCATATATTGTGAAATTTGTTGACTGTTAACTTTGTGGCCGCAGCACAATGCAATACATAATAATTGAGAGAAAAGCTATATTTCAGTAAGTATATATACATGAAATAGTTAAATTAGGAGTACAAAAGAGAAATTTAAAAAAAAAGTAGTGATGCAGTGTTCATGGGTTCAATGACCATTCATAAATCGGATGACAGAGGGAAGAAGCTGCTAATGAATCACTGAGTGTGTGTCCTCATGCTTCTATACCTCCTTTTATATTTTTATAAAAATCATAAAGAGGAGGGGTCCCAGAGTAGATCCCTGCAGAACATCACTGGTCACTCACCTCCATGCAGAATACGAACCATCTAAAACTACCCTTTGCCTTCTGTGGGCAAGCCAATTCTGGATTCACAAAGCAAGGTCTCCTTGGATCCCATGCCTCTTTACTTTCTGAAGGAGCCTTGCATGGAGAATCTTATCAAATGCCTTGCTGAAATCCAAATACACTACATCCACTTCTCTACTCTATCAACGTGTTTTATTACTTCTTCAGATAATTCAATCAGGCTCATAAGGCACGACCTTCCCTTGAAAAAGCCATGCTGACTATCCCTAATCAGATTACGTCTCTCCAAATGCTCATAAATCGTGTATCTCAGGATCTTCTCCGACAACTTGCCCACCACCGAAGTCAGATTTATTGGTCTATAATTTCCTGCATTATCTCTCTTCCTTTCTTGAACAATGAACAACTTTTGCAGCCCTCCAGTCCTCTGGTATTTCTCCTGTCCCTACAGAAGACGCAAAGATCATTGCAAGAGGCTCAGCAATCTCCCTCCTCACTTCCTACAGTAGCCTGGGGTATAACTCATCTTGTCCCAGTGGCTTATCTAACTTAATGCTTTTCAAAAGTTCCAGCACATCCTCTTTCTTAATGTCAATTTGCCCAAGCGTTTCAGTCCGCCGTAAGTCATCCCCACAATTGCCGAAGTCTTTTCCCCGATGAATACCGAGGCAAATTATTCACCAGGGAAAAAGACCTTGGCAATTGTGGGAAGAAGAGAAGAAGGTATGTCCAGGATGATAAGGGTCCTTAGTGATGGATCTTGAAGATAGCCTGGATACTGTGAAGATTTGTGCTCAAGATGGAGCTGACTAATTTTATAACTCTCTGCAGCTTACTTCGATCCTGTGCAGTAGCCCCCAACCCCTTCCCAGACAATTAAAATGTTCTCCACAGTACATTTGTAGATAGTTTCAAGTGTTTTTTGAGACATACAAAATCTCAAAATCCTAATGAAATATAGCTGCTGCTGAGACTTCCTTGTAGCTGCATTGATATGTTGGGTCCAGGTTAGATCTTCAGAGATAGTGACACCAAGGAATTTGAAATTGCTCACTCTCTTCATCTGATCCCTCTGAGGCCTGGTGTCTTTCCACTCAACTTACCCTTCCTGAAGACCACAATCACAATTGGTCTTGCTGACATTGAGTGCAAGGTTGTTGCTGCGACTCCACTCAACCAGCTGATATTTCTCATTCCTGTATGCCCTCTTGTCACTGTCTGAAAGTCTACCAACAATGATTGTATCATCAGCAAATTTATGGATGCTATTTGAGTTGTGCCTGGCTACACAGTCATGGATGTAGAGAGAGTAGAGCAGTGTGCTAAACACACATCCCTGAGGTGCACCAGTGTTGATGGTCAGAAAGGTGAAGGTGTGGTTTCCAATCCTTACAGATTATGGTCCATCAATTAGGAAATGCTGCAATGTATTTGTGGTATTTTGGTCTATATTCTGTGCTCATAGCATCTGCCTGATATTTGTTCATTCTATATCCCTTGAAATTATGCCACGTTAAGTAAGACAGCTTTTGGATCTGGTGATTTTGTCATGCAGAGGATTTTCAGAAGTCAAGAATAAGCCATAAACTTGATTGTGGCAGCTGTTTTTTTCTGTGTAATCAGACCTAGAATGACACTGTTGCCACAACATTGTGGACCAAATGGCCTGTGGGGTGCTGTACTGTTTGATATTCTATGAAGCAAAGGAAAAATGCAAGAACAAAAAAAGGTGGGGGCACCTTATACTAGGAACTCACTCAAACTAGAAAGGTGTCAAGACATCCATGATAACAAATAATCTATGTAATAAATAATCTGTTCAAGTGGTTATTACGGAACTAAAAATCTTCCAGATACAGCACAATCACTGGGAAATTAGCTGATTAGGTTAAACTATGAGGAAAAAAAATTGCATACTAAACCAACATGTGATGCAGTCAATGTGATCTAATTTCTCTGAAACAAAGTGCCCAAATAATTTTCTGTGACAGACTTTTAAAGAGAGTGCAGTTTTTAACTTCAAGCAGCTATTTATCAATCTCTATATAGAACAAGACTTTCTGAAATCTTTTTTTGTTAGCCTTCTGTAACTTCAAACCTATGCCCTTTAGTCCTGTTGGTTTGATATATTTGAGGTCAAATATTTTAAAACTGCTTCCTTTGTCTTGTCAAATGTCTTTTATGTACCTTCTTTGAAGTCCTTTTATTGGATATTTATGAAACTGATACAGTGTAATCCAGGCTTCTTCTCAAATGATTTCTCCTCTTTCTTCTCTTCTGATGATTTCTCCTCTAGTGAACAGAAATTCAGGTTGCCAGGATATAAAGCCTTTACTGTGTTTCTGTAGAAGAATGTAAAAATCTTACAAGCATTCTATTTTTTTTTACTACTTTAATTCCCCACACATCACATCAGTTGTATGCTTTTAATATTTATTTCAATTGTTTTGATTTATCTTCTTTGCTTTTTATTTGTTGGGACCAGATGCCTGTCAATTAACTTAGATATCATTGGCTCATTTTGTTAGGGACCTTAATCTTTATTTCACAGAAGGGATCAGTTTTTGACTTTTTAAGCACTTTATTTAACCCCATTTGTAAGGAATACAATGGTAATATAGCAATTAGCGCAACACTATCACAGCTTAGGGCATTCAGAGTTTGGAGTTCAATTCTGACGCCATCGGCAACGAGTTTGTACATTCTTCCCATGGATTTCCTCCCACTTCCTCCCGCTGTCCAAAGTCATACCAGTTAGTAGGTTAGTTGGTCATTTGAAAATTGTCCTATTATTAGGCAGGTGTTAAATAGGTGGCTTGGTAGGCGGTGTGGTTCATTGTGTGGGAAGGGCCTGTTTTGAGCTGTATCTCTAAATAAATAAATACAACCATACTGTGAAGCATCAGCTTCATCTTCATTCACTCAGCATCTTTCATTAAATGTTTTAAGACCTATTATATATTAGGCAGAGTAGGCTGGTTCAAAACAATTTGATCAATTAAGGAATGACAAAAATTAAATGTGTTTGTTTTGGTTTTCATCATTTTAATTTTTAAAGAAGCTACATGTAAATGTGAATCTGCTATCCTTACAGGCATTGCATTTCAGTTCATAACTATTCAAAGTGGTTAGAAACAAATTCGTCATGACATCTCTGAATCATTCACCAATCACTTTAAGTGTGCTTTTCCGTCCTTGACCTCTTCAGTAATGGGAGCAGTTTCTCTCCAATTACCCCATCAAACATATCAGAAGTTGTAGACCTTTGCTCCATGAAGAACAACCCTGATGTAAAAGCAGATAGTTTAATCAAGGAGCATCTGCAATAATAATACAGGGAATATTCAGAGTGATGAGATGAGCGGAAGGCAAGGACACGACGAGCAACGGAACCCATGCTATTATTTCTTGAAACCTAGCTTAAAACTCAGGCCAGACTCTGAACTGCTAGCCACAAATTAATCAGATTTGAAGTTAAACATTTTCTTTTTATTTTCTGATAAGGAAAGAGGACACTGAGTCTATTAAGTGCTTAGGCAAGTAATAGACCATTCTAGCTTGTTCCATTCCCATCAACTGCCCATTGATCCTTCAGCCACCTAAATACATTAGCAACAATTTTTAAAGTGGCCAATTTTAAGAAGTCTTTACAATTTACTCCAATTATATGGCATCGATTGCATGAAAATGAAATGCAGAGAAAAACTTGCAATTGTTTTGAACTTTCATTATTTCTGGATATAGCAAAGCATTTCACAGCCAATAAAATCTTTTATTAAAGTGATCACAATTGTCATAAAGGAAATAGAAACTGATATATTTCTAGACAAAACAAATTATTTAGTGCTAATAATGGCTTTCATTCTATGACCAAAGGTAGGAAATATATCTGATGGCATGTGAGAGAAGATTGGAATTGGTTGCCTATGGATCCAGATGGCTATGGATCAAACCTGGCTGGGTCACCTGGGTGAGAATATCTGATGTTGAAAGACCTGAAACTCCTAATGACCCCAAAATTACATCACTGACGAAGTGATCCCCGTGCATCTTAGGATGTATCTCAACATCACATAAATGAGATAGAATGAAAAAACTTTTTTTGTGTGCCATTCATATAGGTTATTCCATACATAAACCATTCTGTACATGAGACCAAAGCTTCGTAAAGGATTTGGTCTTTGAAGATGAATAAGCATTCATAAGGCAAATGGTGAGCATGAAATTTTCTAAGATACTTGTCTAGAAATGTCTACTAACTCAAAGATGAAGCAGAACTTTGGATCTTAAGAATCAGAATGCTAGTGGCCAATTCTGAGATGTAGAGCTCAGAACCTTGTAATATTATGGTGTGATGAGGTTGGAGATAAAGAGAGTTTAAAGACTACAACATGAAATTTTGTATAATTGCATATTAAAAGTAATCGGAGTATCAATTTACATAATCTAATGGCAAATGACAACCACTTAATCCAAAATAAGATAATCCAGAAAATATATTTTTATAAACTGGTGAAATAACTATGGACCAGATTCATATGTAACTAAAAGGTCATCCTGATTAATGGCTATTGAAATTTACTATGTTTAGATCTCTTTTCAACTTCCCATGTTTCTGCGCTCTGCTTGTTAGATTATTCACTGAACTGAATGGTGCCTTTGAGCTGTGTCTGTAAAGGACATTTTCAGCCATGTGTTATCCAAACTAATGTGCAAAGCATCTTCAACATACCTAGATGTTCTGTCAATTGTCTCTCAAACATGTTCTTAACTTTTTAATTTCAGCAATTACAACGTGCATTTGCATCGCCCTTTAACAAAGAGAAATATTAAAATGGTTGACATTTCTGAAACTGATTCTCCTGAACACACACTTTTTCCTGAACATTTTGCTATTAATGGGGTAAAGATCAGGCAGACAGGTTTTTGAATACACATATCATAATTTAGCATTTTTTTGAAATTTATCTTAAAATGGATTCTGATGGTATTTGATCTCATGCTCATTTGGTGAAAGTGCTTGAAACCATGTCTGTAATTTTTTAATCATATGTTCCTTGTACCAATTGTATATAAACTGTTTTTCTTGAATTGTGAATCAGTAGTTTTGCAGCTTTATTAAGAGTGGGTGAGCATTTTTGTTTAACCTGTAACAAGCTTTAGGAAAGAAGGGGAGAACATTGCAAGGGTTAAACCCCAAAAGAAAGCTGCTTCATGAGTCCTATTGGTGGCCAAAGTGGATGGTGATTAAATATCATCTCTTCTACACACCCCAGGAATTTGTGAAGTGGTAATATCAGGTATCAGTTTCAATTTTAGACAGGACTCAGTGACTCCTTGAAGTTTTTTTAAAAAAAGGGTTTGAGGTGATCTTGATCTTGAAGTCTAAAGGACATTTTAAATGGCCTGGAACTCAATTAACTTGGTGAATTCTTTTAGATCTAAATGAATATTGTGATGTATATATACTTCCCATTAAGGCTCTCAGTTATATATTGTTATCATACTATCTTTGTTGTAAAACTACTGGACCAAAACTTTGTCTCAGTAAATTTTAAGCCAAGATACTGAGCAGGCTTTCTAATATGCAGCTCATTGTGATGTGTAAGGTACTTGTCCTATTAATTTCTATAGAGGAAAGCTGATGGTACATCTATAGAAATGCACAAGAAGTCTTAGAAAAAGAGAAAAGGCTACCTAACTTTGTAAGTGCTCTTCATTTGACCTACTTGGACAATTATCTTGATCTTGGCGTAGGGTTTGGAAAATAAATATGAAAGAATCTCTGCCTTATGGGTCCAATAAACAGGCAAAAAATGCTTTGGCCAGTGTAATGCAAGAAAATACCATCTGTTGACATGGATAAGTGACACATTAAAACAGCAGGCAGATTTTCCATTTGTTTAAATCAGATGAAAAGAAATACCTTTTTCAGGAACACACACATGATGCTGGTGGAATGCAGCAGGCCAGACAGCATCCATAGGAAGAAGCACAGACAATGTTTCGGGCCGAGCCCCTTCGTCAGGAGTAACTGAAAGAAGAGATAGTAAGAGATTTGAAATTAGGAGGAGGAGATCCGAAATGATAGGAGAAGACAGGAGGGGGAGGGATAGAGCTAAGAGCTGGAAAGTTGACTGGCAAAAGGGATACAAGGCTGGAGAAGGAAAAGGTTCATGGGACGGGAGGCCTAGGGTGAAAGAAAGGGAGAAGGGAACACCAGAGGAAGATGGAGAGCAGGCAAAGAGTTATTGTGAGAGGGAATAACTCCTTGCCTGCTCTCCATCTTCCTCTGGTGCTCCCTTGCCCCCTTCTTTCTCCCTAGGCCTCCCGTCCCATGATCCTCTCCCTTCTCCAGCCTTGTATCCCTTTTGCCAATCAATTTTCCAGTTCTTAGCTCTATCTCTCCCCCTCCTGCCTTCTCCTATCATTTTGGATCTCCCCCTCCCCCTCTCAATTTCAAATCTCTTACTATCTCTTTTTTCAGTCAGTCCTGACGAAGGGTCTCGGCCCGAAACGCCGACTGTGCTTCTTCCTATGGATGCTGTCTGGCCTATTGTGTTCCACCAGCATTTTGTGTATTGCTTGAATTTCCAGCATCTGCAGATTTCCTCGTGTTTGAATATTTTTTCTAGGCTCTGATTTTGGAAACTATTGTACAATATATTTCAATGAGCTGTTAGCAGAATAATTACAATGGTGAGTTAATGTAGGAGATGAAGACAAGTCACTTTGATTGCTATTCATGCAAATTCAAATGACAAATTTTCCAGTAGGTTGAACGTCAATGAACAGTTTGCTGCAATAGAGTTAAGGGGAGGTTTAGGGACTCTAATGAACCAGCCACAAAGAACTGTATTAAAGCATAGGTTTGGACAAATGTTGCAGTGATAAAGAATTATTCATTTAGGGTAGCGATTAATTTGTTAAAAAAAAAACATCTTTAAAACCAGGAGTGACATGTCTTCTAATGGAAATGTGTATTGACCAAATCATTTTGATTCCATATACTGGGAGGGCTAATACCAACCAGGTGCCTCATCTTGATTTATGAGCTCAAATCTCAGAGCTATAGTTAATTTTGGACATCAAAGTTGCATTGTGCAATGAACCTTCCTCATTTACCCTCATAAATTGTAGCCTTCTGTACTATTGACGGAGAAAAGACTGCAACAGCACACCAATCTTGTAAATTTGGATTACAATCATCCTATTCATTGAAAGAATAAATGAAAGGGAGTTTAATAATTAGGATTGTAATACAATTCCAGAACAGAAATGTATAAAAGTTAGATGGATGTTTCGTTTTCAGTGTAAACTAAACAAGTTAATTCAAAGGATTAAGGAATCTTATGTGCAAGTCAATTACATATCAACTTGCTGCAATCTCTTGTTATTGTTCAACATACCAAATCTATCCCCATCCATAAATTAGGTAACATCCATTTTCTGAATAAATCAGTAATATACGTTTCCTAAAATTCCAGCTGTGGTCTCACAAATGCCCTATTTTACTGAAACATGGTCTCCCTACTTTTGATCGAATTCTCCTAACAGTAAACAGTTGCGATGGCATTGGGTTTGCTGACGTGAAGTTCTAAACTCAAATAAAGAGTTTAAGCCTTATCGGTTATAAATAGCCATGAGTGCTTTCACTAAAGGGAGATTATACTGTTACCACCCAATATCCATAGTCTAGTTTAGTTTCTTGTTTATTCTCCACAGTGAAGTTAGCAGATAATACCCACTGTTCGAGCAGTGGGTTCCCTCACCCTACCAAGGAGAAAATAATTCCAGCTAACAAATTAGTTTAAAACACAGTTTATTAATTTTCAGTGATACTTATTTAAATCCAAACAATATTCTTAAAACACATTTAAAACTCAAAGAGGATTTCTATGTTAAACATTTTTAAATCCTCACAGGATTTCTGTATTATCTTGAATAATTTAATCGTTATTGAATCTTGAAACATTATAAAACATTTCCAAATTACAAACCATTTTGAAAACACAAGCCATAAAACACAAAGATTATGGATTTCTTAAGCATAAAGCACAAGCATTTTGTAAACTCAAACGATTAAGAATTTCAAAGCACAGGTACAATTTCTATGAACTTAAAAAGACAAGTTGCAGACGAACAAGTCATCTGTCACAGAAACCAAAGTTGGAGGATTGGATTCTAGTTCACCTCCTGTTTCTTTCATGGCTTCCTGATGTGCCTTACCTCATCCATAATAAGCCTGAACTGCTCTCTACGTTTATAACCTTTATTTCCCATTTGGGTGACCTCACATGCATATGATATTTCCTCAGATATCCTTTTAGACTAAAAGCAGTTTTGGAGGCATAGACCTCAGTTTGATGTTCACAGTTCATAATTAATACTGTAGGGCTAACTTCCTTGAAACCTTAAAACACTCTCAACTGTAAGCATACCAGTTATTGATATGCTAAATGATATTATCCATATGTTCTGCAAGCTTCCTTGAACTAAGCAACTTAAGAATCAATTTGTCTGATTTCAAACAACCCAAATTAAACAACCCATTGTCTTATACTGTCCTCTCCGCAATATTAAAACAGATGTAGTGTGCTAACATCTCTTCTCACAGACAGAGCACTTGCAAATTACAGAGATTGTTTTCAAAGCTGTGTTTTTAACTTCAAGCTGATTATTGCTTCCTATTTGCATTGTAAGAACAGAAGATTGACTTCTTTTTGTGACCAAAATTTAAACAAAGCAACATTGATGTAAGATCAATAACAAATGTAAGAAACTTTTCATTGGAAGATTTTGTTTAGAAAGAAACCTTAACAAAAAAAAAACAAATGGAATATCTATCACACGGCAACATTATGTTAGCTTTCCAAATTACATTGGCCTTTTGTGACTCATACTTTAGGGCGCCAGATCTCTCTGCATCTCTGATTTCAACAAACTCGCCTTTATTTTGCAATGTGCTTCCTTTTTTTTTTATTTCTTCATGTTTCTGTTTAATTCCTTTGTGGTTTTCTTTTATTCTTGATGTTTTTAGAAGTGAATGTGTGCTTAATTAAAATGGATAAAATGCTGAGTGGTTTTGACAGAATGGGTGTGGAGGTAATGTTTCCCTTTGTGGGAGAATCTAGAAATAGGGTTCATTGTTTACAAATATGGGATTGCTTTATGTAAAACAGAGATGGGTGATCTTTTCCTCTCTGAAGTTTGTGCATATTTGAAACTCTCTTACTCTCCTGTGCACCAGGCAGTGGAAGCAGAGTTACAATTTTTTGTGATGTTGAACAGAAAAGGTTCTTGATAAGAAAGGAGATGAAGAGTCATTATGACTAGACAGCAATGCAGACCTGAGGTTGCAATCTGATCAGCCATTATCTTATTAAGTAACAGAATAGCCTTGAGGAGTCAATTTACCTTCTTCTGTTCCTAACACTGGCATGTTTGTAATTTTGCTAATTTTCAGATCTTCAGAGAGACTCTGCCAATTAAATTATGATCCCATTTTTATTATTAGGCCACCTTTTGGAAGTAACTTCAATGATAAAAATCTCATATTTAAATACACCAAATGATTAATTTCTTCTCCTTGATCTAATTCACACTGCACATTTCAATGCACAATAATAAATTTAAGTTCCAGTTCAAATGTATTGTCAATCAACCATAAACATGTATATGGCTAAATAAACTTCGGTCTGCTGGGGGTGCATATATAGTCACCCACACAAGCCCCTGAGTAATGTAGTCTGAAGATTGACAGGTTGACATCAAGTACGAGGTGCACGTTCATGTAAGACAGTATAATGTTGCTGGCACTATTATAATAAAGCAAGAATTAGTATAATTATGTGAAACAGCAGAATTAAAAGATGACAGGTGATCAGTGCAGGATGAGAGTCTGTCTGAGAGTTGGGGAATGGGGGGGGGTGTTGGGGTGATGAGGTAGAGGGAGTGGTGGTAGGGCATTCAGACAAGGTGTACATGTGTGCTAGGTGGCAGCAGGGTGATAAGCAGTCAAACAGCCTGAGGCGAAGAATCTGTTATCCAGCCATCACTCTCTGTCAGTCTGCACTCCACCTTCAAAAACCAACTTGGACGTCTTTCTGTAGCAGGCAGCATCACGGTCCACACCAAGACCAGCTCGCCCACTAACTTGCAACTTGCTGATGGGGTTGACCTGCAGTTCTTGAAGTACTTAATGTCCAGCAATGTCTTGTGATCAAAAAACATAACAAAAGTACCTTTGGTTGGCCCTGGAGAGTCTGCTGCATCCAATCTTACCGGAATGCCTTGTTCTTGTGTTCTTGTATGGATTATTAAGTAGAGTTATATAATTCTGAATAATTTTCTTCCTCATTACAGTAGGGGAAGACACCCCAGGTGATGAAGTTCATCTTTTCTTTTTTGGTGTCTTCATCTTCATATGTATGCATGTAAAACTACATTTTATAAATCAGAACTTAAGTTCTACACCACCAGGTTTAGGAACAACTATTACCCTACATTGATCAGGCTCCTGAACCAGCATGAATAACTTCATTCACCATAACTCTGAACTGGTCCACAACCTGCAGACTCACTTTGAAGGTCTCCACAACTTGTATCTGCTGTATTTTTGTAGATTATTATTTGCACAATTTGTGTTGTTCTGCTCATTGATTGCTCATCAGCCCTTGTCTGTTTATGTATAGGTCTTTTTAATAAATTATAAACAGACCTGAAAATGCAAGAAAATGAATCTCTACGTACGTGTATAATGGGTGTATATGTGTGTGCCTATGTGTATATATGTGTGTGTGTTTGTGTGCATGTATATGTGTGTGTGCATGTGTATATGTATATATAATATGTACATTTATATTTTGGACTTTGATTTCTGTGATTCCAGAAATTCAAAATTCACTGCATAATTTCATAAATCCACATTATATGTTTTTAGATCCTTGGTTTCAGTAACTGCCCAAGCTGAATATCAACTAATCTCCATGTGTATTTGAATTCAATAGAAAATTAAACTCTTTGATATGTGAATATCTAGAATTCAAAAGATTGTGATATTCCATTTTACTAGTTTGACCAAATCTAAAATTGTTTACTTATTTAGTCCAGCAAGTAAGCACAGATCCAAGATTTGGTCTCTGGCAGCCTTCGCAGAGGTGTATTATCTGGCCCCAGTGTTTCGATGAAGCATATAACTAGGATTATGATTTTGTGAGCCTTCCATTGCCTGGGCTATGAAATCATTCCCATGGTGGAGGAAAATATTTGAGCTGAGGACATTTTACAAACAAAACTGAAAAAATGAGACATGTTAAGAATATAGTAATTTGCGATGAAGTTTTATTGTTAAGATATTCAGGCAAAGAATTGCATTTTAATGCTAACGCCATGACCTTAGGAAATGAAGATAAGTTTTAATAACTACTGAAATACTTTGTCTTTTGATGCGAGAAACCAAGCTCCCAATGCAGACACAGCTAACTTCCACCAATATCAAGATATCATCCATCAAATCCATTATAGTGACTTTTGTCTGAGAAATACAAATTGACGCAGTGAGATACAACCTCCAAAACCATTGAATTAAAGTAGTCACGATTTTTGAGTCCAATTCTTTTGAATCCAGTCATCAAAACTGCTTTCTACTATATTGTCCCAGAGAAGGAAGAAAGACAAAAGTTCAGAATCTATAAGAGGCCAATTCCATCAGTAACTCCAAGCCACACATATATTGCTTTGGGAATAATGGTCCAGAACTGAGCATGAGCATTCACATTTGGTGTTATTCTGTGTCCCACTAGTCCTTCTGGGAAATAATACATTATGTATACTGATTTCTGATCATTAACGTTTAAAAGAATAGAAGGTGAATGAGATCAATTTGTGGTTCAATGACCAAATGAGTTCTTGCTTGATGCCATTTCATTGGCTCATCACTCAACTCTGGAAAACCTGGACAGCAAAGATGAGGGGATGCTTTTCATTGACTACAGCTTGACATTCAATAATATCATCCCCTCAAAACTGCAGACCCCAGTCAGTTTGGATTGGTAAAAACACCTCCTCCATAATTACCATTATGCACCATAAGGCTGTTTGCTTGGCCTTCTGCTCTACATACTTTATATTTATGACTCTGTGGCAAAGCACAGCTCCAATGTTATATTTAAGTTTGCTGATGACACCACTGCCATTGGCCAATTCACTGACTGGTGACAAATCAGCACATAAGATGGTGATTGAAAATCAGGCTGACTGGTGCCACACAACAACCTCTCACTCAATATTAGCCGGACCAAGGAGCTGATTATTGGCTTCAGGAGGAGGAAACCAGAAGTCCATGAGCCAGTCCTCATCGGGGGAATCAGAGATGGAGAGGGTCAGCAACTTTAAACTCCTCAGAGTATTCATTTCAGGGGATCTGTTCTGGGTTTAACATGTTGCTGATGGCTGAATTAACATTTTTAATTGTATTCATAGCATAGCAATGTCATCATTTATTGTTTATCTTTAAATGCTCCTGAATTGACAAGGAGTTAAGGATTTCAGCAAGGCATTTGATAAGGTACACCATGCAAGGCTTATTGAGAAAGTAAGTAGGCATGGGATCCAAAGGGACATTGCTTTCTGGATCAAGAACTGGCTTTCTCACAGAAGGCAAAGAGTGGTTGTAGACGGGTCATTTTCTGTCGGTGACCAGTGGTGTGCCGCAGGGATCTGTTCTGGGATCTTACTCTTCGTGATTTTTATAAGTGACCCGGATGAGGAAGTGGAGGGATGGGTTAGTAAGTTTGCTGATGACACAAAGGTTGGGGGTGTTGTGGATAGTGTGGAGGGCCGCCAGAGATTACAGCGGGACATCGATAGGTTGCAAAACTGGGCTGAGAAGTGGCAGATGGAGTTCAACCCAGATAAGTGTGAAGTGGTTCATTTTGGTAGGTCAAATACGATGGCAGAATATAGTATTAATGGTAAGATTCTTGGTAGTGTAGAGGATCAGAGGGATTTTGGGGTCCGAGTCCACAGGACACTCAAAGCAGCTGCGCAGGTTGACTCTGGGTTAAGAAGGCATACAGTGTATTGGCCTTCATCAATCGTGGAATTGAATTTAGGAGCCGAGAGGTAATGTTGCAGCTATATAGGGCACTGGTCAGACCCCATTTGGAGTACTGTGCTCAGTTCTGGACACCTCACCACAGAAAGGATGTGGAAATGATAGAAAGGATGCAGAGGAAATTTACAAGGATGTTGCCTGGATTGCGAGCATGCCTTATGAAAACAGGTTGAGTGAACTCGACCTTTTCTCCTTGGAGCGACGGAGGATGAGAAGTAACCTGATAGAGGCGTATAAGATGATGAGAGGCATTGATCGTGTGGATAGTCAGAGGCTTTTTCTCAGGGCTGAAATGGTTGCCACAAGAGGACAGAGGTTTAAGATGCTGAGGAGTAGGTACAGAGGAGATATCAGGGGTAAGTCTTTTCACTCAGAGAGTGGTGAGTGCATGGAATGGGCTGCCAGCAATGGTGGTGGAGGCAGATACGATAGGGTCTTTTGAGAGACTGTTGGATAGGTACATGGAGCTTAGAAAAATAGAGGGCTATGGGTAAGTCTAGTGATTTCTAAGGTAAGGACATGTTCAGCACAGCTTTGTGGGCCGAAGGGCCTGTATTGTGCTGTAGGTTTTCTATGTTCCTATCACATTGGTCAGGAGTCAGATATGTACCCGATTGAACAAAGACAGCAGAAGGACATGAGAAAATCAAAAGGTTTTTACAACAGCCCATTATTTTAATAATTACTGTAACTAACTACTTTTATATCCAGATTTATTTACTTTGTTGAATTGCCCAGCTACTATGGTGGGATCTATACACTTCTAGCCAGATCAGTGGTCCAGAACTCCAGCTGCTAGTTCAGTAATCCAGCCACCATGCCAGTGTTTACACAAAGGTGTTATTTGCAATGGAAAAGAAAACTGAAAGATGACAATTCAGGTAGTACAAAACTGAACAGCTGCTTGCCTTTTTTTCACCAGTTATTGTTCTACAATACAAGTATGAATTTGATATAAATATCCAGAAGATTCCAATTACCCATTAGACTTCATTAAATCACTTTAAAATTCACTGCTACTGACCTTCATTCTATTGATGATAATGTATGAATTCCTTCGCTCTGCCTTATCCACACTTTTTTATTATAGTTTATTGGAAATTATGCAAATTAATAAAATGCATTTAAAGACAGAAAATGTAGAAAGTAAGAGCAGTTAGTCATTCAGCCCTTCAAGCTTGTTCCACCGGTCAATGTGATTATTACTGATCATCCAAATTCAGGGTCCTGTTCTTGCTTTTTCTCAATAAACCTTGATATCTTTAGTCTTAAGAAGATCATCAAACCGAATTGACTTCAATTGCCCTTAATAGTAGTAAATTCTATAGATTCACTATTCTGTTCTATGGTGACTTTTTCCCCCCTTTGTCTCATTTCTGCATCCTTTACCTTTTATCCTTAGCTGTAGTTCCTGGTCCTGTTCTCTCCTTCCATCATAAAGTCCTTCTCACATTTTGTCTGTACAATCCTGCAAGAATTGTGTATATTTTTTAGAGATCACCTCCTACTTTTTAAACTCAAGTGAAAGGAAGCCAATTAGCCCCTTCTCTCCATGTCAAAACTGACATTTTTGACATCAGTCTGATGAACCTTTGCTGCACTTTGTCCACAGCAAGAAGTCTTCCCTAGATAAGTAGAGCAAAGCTTGCACACAATAATGGATCAGGATTCTTTTGACCGATATCATTCCTCACTTTTGTATTGGTTTGCCCATTTCCATTTACTTCCTGTCCTCCATAAGCATAGAATACCTGGAATATTCAGTTCCCATCTTTCATTACATGCGCTTGCATCTTCAGAATTGACTTAGAAAGATGTTATAGAGTCAGATTCAGGTTTATTATCACTGACAAATTTTGTGAAGTTTGTTGTTTCATGGCAGCAGTACCATTCAATGCATAAACAATACTACAGGTTGTGATAGAAATATTAAAAAAAAACACTGCAGAAAGAGTGCAAAATATTGAGGTAGCATTCTCTGGTTAATGAACTGCTCAGAAATCTGACGGCAAAAGGAAAGAAATTGTTCCTAAAATATTGAGAGTGCATTTTCAGGCTCCTGTACCTCCCTGATGGTAGTAATGAGAAGAGGCCGTGTCCCAGGTGGTGAGGGTCCTCAGTGGTGGATGCCAGACCTTGAAGCACCAGTGTTTGAAGATGTCCTAGATGGTGGAAAGACTAGTGCCCATGGTATGGTAAAGCTGACTGCTACTAAATATAATCTGCAGCTTATTTTCTATTCTGTTCATTGAAACCTCCATACCAGGTGGTGATGCAACTAGTCAGAATTTTGTCCATCTGTAGAAATCTGCTAGAACCTTTCATGACAAGCAGACTCTGAATGAATGATAACCAGTGGCCTGCCTGCCTTTGAGATTGCATCACTGTGTTGGGCCAAGGATACATCCTCTAATATGCTGAGGCTCTGGAACCTGAAACTGCTCACCCTTTCCACCGCTGATCCCTTAATAAGGAGCTGTGAGTGTTCTTCTGATTTGCCCCTCCTGAAGTCCATATTCAATTTCTTGGTCTTACTGTAGATGTAGGTATCCATTTACACCTACAGACCCACATAAATTTATTGGGTACCACCTCCCCTTTTATTGTCACCATTCTTAAACACTTATGATCCCTTTATGGCAGAATAGACTTGATGGACTGAATAGTCTAATTCTGCTCCCATGCCTTATTGTCTTATGGTCTTTTGCAATGTGACTTAGTATTCCATTAAAAGGGCACCTCTTTATTGACATTTTTGTAACGGCTGCAAACTCAGTTAAAATCCACTCTGATGTCAATGACATTTGTTAATTTTGCATCTTTCAATGAGAATCCATGTCATTTACTTTCAATAGAGCCTGGTTGCTGAGGACTGCAGGGTGAGCATTATTAGAGCATGGATAATGATACTTTCACTACAGGAAATGGCCTGCTTCCTATGATGACTTGTATTCTAAAAGGTTAATGGATGTCCAAAACAGCCAGGGTATTACATTTAACATAATTTAATAAAGAGTGATGGATTTCTTTGTACTAAGACCTGAGGAAATGAGCAGAGGGTCATGAAACTTCGCAAGGAATAAAAACATTTGTCATCGATATCACATACCCTCAGTGGCCACTTTATTAGGTTCCTCCTCATAAATAGGCTGTGCATTCAGAGATGCTCTTTAAGGGTTTGACATTTTGCATAGGGCCTTCAGCACACCACTTCTATAATGCATGGTTATTTGAATTACTGTTGCCTTCCTGTCATCTTGAACCAGACAAGCTATTCCCCTTTCACTTACAAGGTGTTTTGCCTACAGAACTGTCACTCACAGAGTGTTTTTTGTTTTGTTATTGCATCATTCTCTGTAATCTCTGGAGATTGTTGTATGTGAAAATCCTAGGAGATTAGCATTTTCTGAGTTACTCAAACCACCTTGTCTGGCACCAGCAATCTTTCCACAGTCAAGATCAATTAGAACACATTTCTTCTCCATTCTAATGTAGCCTGAACAACAACTGAACCTCTTGACCATGTCTACATGTTTTTATGCACTAATTTGATGCAACATGATTGGTTGATTAGATATTTGCATTAACAAGCAGATATACTGGTATCCCTAATAAAGTGGCCACTGAGTATATTGTATCCATATGTGATGTAGTCTTAAAGAACATTGCAGCACAGAAACCATCCCTTTGACCCATCTCGTTCTTGCTGAAGTACTATTCTGCCTAGTCCCATTGTCCTGTATCCAGACCATAGTCATCTATACCCCTCCTATCCATATACCTATCCAAATTTCTCTTAAATGTTGAACCCACATTGATCACTTATGCTGGCAGCTGAGTGTAGTAAACAACTTGCTCTTTATCCGATTTCTTCTCAGTGTTACCAGCAACATTCTTGCTTTAGAGACATGCAGCTCTTCTTCCAGTGTATTGATAACTCCGTCCATGCCACTGCCTGATATTGCCTCTTCAAATAGTTACACACCTCTGGGGTAGAGAACTCCAAATATTTCCCAGCACAATTTCCATTTTGACTTTACGATAAGTTTTCTTTTTGGTATTTCTGATTTCGTCATTTAACCTCAACCAAGATGGTTAAGTCCATTTCCTACCTTTTCTCCATTCCAAAAGCATCCAAGGGTTCTCTTGATTCAACATTCACACCCCTAATTCTCACCACGTTGCTCTGCGATCCCAGATACCTCCAAAATGATACCTCTGCCAAACACAGCTACTTTCCTTTCCTCTTTCAGCTGTCTGAGAGTGTTCTCTCTGGGATACTCTGCATCACCTCGCCATCCCCACCAGTGTCTTTCCTATGTAACTTTGTACAGCACCAGACGTGGTTTGATCCTTGCCACTGTATGTTAGAAGTTTGTACATTCACCTCATGACAACATGGATTCCCTTTGGACACTTCACTTTCATTCCACATTCCAAATGTGTACAGCTGGTTTTAGTAAATTGTGGGCATGCTATGTTCACGTAGGAAGTATAGTGACATTTGCACAATCCTTGCTGATTTGATGTGATGCAAAACATTATATCTTTTGATGTACATGTGACAAATAAAACTATTCTTAATTTACACTTCTGGAAGTAGATTACTTGTTAGTTAAAAATGCTTAGAGCTGTGATAATAGGTTCAGTGAAATGTCAAATGCAACTTTCTTGAGTATATGATATTTAAATAGCTAAACTCTGGACGCATTACAATGCTTAAATTTGCACAGCAAACTTTAATGGCCTTCTAGATGCAGATAATAGAATCATAGAGTCATGGAGAATTACAGCACAGAAGCAGGCTTTTCGGCCCATCTAGTCCATGCTGAAACCATTTAAATTGCAATTCCCAGCGACCTGCACCTTGACCATAGCCCTCCATATCCTTACTATTGATGTACCTATCCAAACTTCTCTAAAATGTTGAAATTGAGCTCCCATGGATCACGTGCTGGCAGCTCATTCCACACTCTCACAACCCCTTGAGAGAAGAAGTTTCCCCTCATGTTCCCCTTAAACTTCCCATATTTGCAGTCCCACCCACCACACTTAAAAAAAAAGCCTGCTTGCATTTAACCAATCTATACTCCTCATAATTTTGTATACATCTATCAAATCTCCTCTCCATTGTCGATGTTCTAAAGGATACAGTCCTAACCTATCCAGTCTTTCCTTATAACTCAGGTCCTCCAGACCCAGCAACATCCTTGTAAATTTTCTCTGCACTCTTTCAACCTTGTTAACATCTTTCCTGTATGTAGGTGACAAAACTATGCACAATATTCCAAATTAGGCCTCACCAATGACTTATACAACTTCAACATAACATCCCATCTTCTGTACTCAATACATTGATTTATGAATGCCAACGTGTCAACGGCATTCCTTACAACCCTATCTACTCGTGATTCCACTTTCAATGAATGATGTACCTGTATTCCCAGATCCCTTTGTTCTACCACACTCCTCAGTGCCCTACTATTCACTGTATAAGATCTATCCTAGTTGTCCTTACCGAAGTGTAAGATCTCAGGTTTGTCCATTCAAAATTCCATTTGCCATTAATTAGCCCATTTTTCCAGCTGATGTAGTTATGCAAACTATGACAGCCTTCCTAAATGTCCTCTACATCTCCAATCTTGGTGTCATTCACAAATTTGCTGATCAATTTAGCCACATTATCATCCAGATCATTGATATAGATGACAAACAACAAAGGACCCAGCACCAGTCCCTGCTGCACACCACTAGTCACAGACCCCAGTCAAAGAGGCGACCCTCTACTACCACTCTCTGGCTTCTCCCACCAAGCCAATATCTAATCAAATTACTACCTCATCCTGAATGCCAAGCGACTGAACTTCCATGACCAGCCTCCCATGTGGGACCTTGTCAATTGCCTTTCTAAAATCCATGTAGACAACATCCACTGCCTTGCCTTCATCCACTTTCCTGATAGCTTCCGTGAAAGACTCTGTAAGGTTGGTTAGGCATTACCTACTATGCACAAAGCCATACTGACTCTCCTTGATTAGTGGATGTCTATCCAAATACCTATATATCCTTAGAATATTTTCCAATAACTTTCCAACAACTGATGTCAGACACAGTGGCCTATAACGTCCTGGTTTCTGATTAGAAGCTTTTTTAAATGGAACAACATTGGCCATCCTCCAATCCTCTGGTATCTCTCCTGTCGCTAAGGATGTTTTAAGTATCTCTGATAGGGCCCTAGCAATTTCTCACTTGCTGAGGAAACACATTGTCAGGCGTTGGGGATTTACCCACCCTGATTTGCTTCAGGAGAACAAACGCCGCCTTTCCTGTAACCTGTACAGGGTCTATGAAGTTGATGCCACTTTGCCTAATTCTATTGACCCTGTACAGTCTCCTGTATAAATACGATGCAAAGAATGCACTTAAGATCTCCTCCATCTATTTGATTCACACATGGATTACCATTGTGGTATTCCAGGAGACCAATTTTGTCCCTAGCAGTCCTTTTGCTCTTAACATGCATACCTGTAGAATCTTTAGGATTCTCCTTCATCTTGTATGTTAGGGAAACTTCATGTCTTCTTTTAGGTGTCCCGATATCTTTCTTAAGTGTTCTCTTGCAATTCTTGTACTCCATTAGCACCTCATTTGTTCTTACTTGCCGCTATCTGCTATACTCCTTTTTTCCTCTTAACCAGAGACTCAATATCACTTGAAATGAAGATTCTGTACACTTGTTATCTTTACCTTTTATTCTGAAAAGCACATACAAGCATTGTATTCTCAAAATTTAGTTTTTGAAGGCCTCCCACTCTCCAAGTACACCTTTTCCAGAAGACAGCCTGTCCCAATCCACAGTTGCCAGATCATATTTAATACCGTCAAAATTGACCTTTCTCCTATTTTGAATCACTACCCACAGAACAGACTTATCTCTTTGCATATTTACTTTGAAACTAATGGTATTGTGATCACTGGATGCAAAGCGTTCCCCTACACTTACTTCTGTCACCTGCCCCGTGTTGTTCCCTAATAGCAGATCCAGTATCACATGTTCTTTCGTTGGGATGTCTACCTACTGATGAAGAAAACTTTCCTTAATACATTTGACAAACTCTATCCTATCTTGTCCTTTTACAGTATAGGATTCACAGTCAATATGTGGAAAGTTAAAATCACCTACTGTAACAAATTTATGTTTCTTGCAGCAGCCTACAAATTCTCTACAAATTTGTTCCTCTAAATCCCTCAGACTGTTGGGTGGTGTGTAATATAGCCCCATTAACCTGATCATACCTTTCTTATTTCTCAGTTCCACCCATACAACTTCCTTATTGTGTTCTTCAGTCTGTTCTGGTGGAGCACTGCTGTGACATTTCCCATGACTAGTAATGCTCCCCTTCTCCTTTAATTCCTCCCACTCTGTCACATCTAAAGCAATATACTTAAAACATCCTTTGTGACAGGAGACGATTAGAGGATAGTCAATGTTGTTCCTCTGTTTAAAAAAGGCTCTAAACAGAATTCAGGACTTTATAGGCTGAAATATTGAACTGCCAGTCCTGCCCCTCCAACCCCTCCAGCAACCAAGTCTCACTAATGGCTACAATGTCAGAATTCCAGGTGTTGATCCATACTCTGAACGCATCCACCTTTCCTGAGATACTTCTTGCATTGAAATATATGCAACTCAGGACACTAGTTGCACCACGCTCAACCATTTGATTCCTGACTTTGTCTGAGGTCTAACCAACATTTGCCTCCACAACCTCCCACTAACTGTTCTAGCAGTTCCCATTCCTAGGGACTTCTCATTCCTCCTGCAACTCCAGTTTAAGCTACACTATGAAACACTAACAAACCTCCCACTAGGATATTAGTCCCCCTCCAGTTCAGGTACAACCCATCCCTTCTGTACAAGTCCCACCTTCCCTGGAAGACAGCCCAATGATCCAAAAATCTTATGCCCTCCTCTCCTACATGAAATCCTTGTCACATATTAAACTATATGATCTTCCTAGATCTGGTCTCACTAGCACGTGGCATGGATAGAAATCCTGAGATCACAACTCTGGAGATCCTGCCCTTTAACTTAGCACCTAACTCCCTGAACTCCCTTGTCACTCATGTCATTGGTACCTACATGGACCATGAACTCTGGCTGTTCACCATCCCACTTAAGCTCAGGTCTCAATCTGAGATGTCCCAGGGCCTGGCACCCGGGAGGCAACATACCATCTGGGAATCTCATTCTCACTCACAGAAACTCCTATCCATTCCCCTAACTAAGGAATTCCCTATCACCACAGCATGCCTCTTCTTTCCTGCCCCCTTCCCTTCGGAGTCACAGAGCCAGCCTCAGTGCAGAGACCTGAACACTGTGGCTTTCCCCTGTTAGCCAACCCCTCCTCCCCAACAGTATCCAAATTGATATACCTGTTGTTGAGGGAGAAGGCCACAGGAGCACTCTGCACTGACTCCTTAACCTCTTCCTGACTGTGTTCTGCACCTTGGGGGTAACTATCTCTCTATACATCCTATCTTTCACCCCCTCAGCCTCCCTAGTGATCCATAGTTTATCCAGTTCCAGCTCCAACTCTTTAATGCGGATTGGCAGAAGCTGTAGCTGGATGCACTTCTTGCAGTAATAGTCATCAGGGACACTGGAGGTCTCCCTGCCTTCCCACATCCTGCAAGAGGAGCATTCCATTATCCTGTCTGGCATCTCTACCGTCCTAAACTAAGCAGATATTGAAAAGGGAAGAAAAAAAAACCTAACCTAGGGCTCTTCTTTTGTTTCCTTTCTCTGATGGAAGCTTCACAGATCACCATGGTGACTCTGTCCACTCAGATGACAGCCCTTGCGGCGATGGTCCCTGCACTTGCCCCTGCCTTACTGTAATTTGCTCTTGATTATCAATCTCAAACATGATTAGTCACTGTTCAAAGCCCTATTATGCTGCCACGGCTCACTGCCCCCTTCTTCTACTCGGGCAGTGGACTTGAGTGAAATCCCCTCCGATATCTTCTAATACTTCTGATATCTGGATTGGTCGCTGATCAAAGTCTATTATGCTGCAGACTTTTCAGGTAAAAAACTGATATTAGCCAAAACTCTTTAAGAATCCAAAAATACCAGTGACAACAATCTTTCTTTTCATCTGATATATTGTACTGTATGTTAAATTTCCATTTTAAACAAATTCGGTCAATATTTCAGCCCCTTGGGAAGGAGACATATGAGGTACAAAACTGCAGAGGGTAGGAATAAGGGGATGAAACTCATATGGTAAAACTAGTAGATCATAAAGATAAACTGAAAACAAGTTTATTGTTCAATGAGAGAGTGAAGATCGAAACACAAGAATGGAGATGAAAGCAGGTAGGGGATTTGTAAAATGCAGAGCAGGAAGACATGTCTAGTAAGTCGGGTAGAGCATTTCTTCCTCACATACAGCCCAGCAGTGGGGTGGGGTGGGGGATGGGAGGAAATATCAACAAGATGGTGGCCGTTGTGGAAACAACATATTTTGTGGTGAGTTCCAGTGAAACAACATGCATGCCTTTAATATACGCAGAAGGCCAGATATCTTGAGAAGTCCTAAAACACATATTAAATGCTCTCATGGATGATACTGTGGATCTGTGTGCTGTGGCCTTCCTTGTCATTCTGGAAAGCCAACCCTTTTAACCTTGAGTCAGAGATTTCTAAGTATCCTTATTATAGGAGACCCAAGTCTCCAAAATAAGCAATTTCTTCCTCCATTATCAAAACAGAAAAATATTGCCTTCCCATTTACTGTTAACTTCATGAAAAAACTAGCCTTGTGGGTTTACCCTTACTTTGTTCTGAATGGTGACGTATCACACATAAAAATGTATATAGTGGGTGGTCCAAATGTGGGTGATTCATGACAAACTGGTTCAATGGTGAGACCAGTAGACTGGCTATCTCAACAGAGCTCCATGGACCTTAGTTCAATATCGTCAGAGCTCGATAATTAATAATATCATAATTAAGTCTTGCCTATCTGGAGTTTTCGCATTCTCTCTGTGACCATGTGCAGTTCTTCCTGAGGTTTCAGCATTTTTTTCCCTATAATTGATAAGAATGATGGGCAAAATAAATTAGAATTGGGATAGGATTATGAATGCACTCTTCTCAGGCTTCCAGCTGGTCCACTAGGGATAGGTTTCCCCTTGTCCTCACCCACTACCCCACCAGCCTCCGGGTCCAACATATATATTCTTCATAACTTCTGCCACCTCCAATGGGATTCCACCACCAAGAACATCTTTTCCTCCCCCATCTTTCTGATTTCTGCAGGGATCGCTCCCTACGCGACTCCCTCGTCCATTCGTTCCCACCCCCCCCGCCATCCCTTCTCACCGATCTCCATCCTGGCACTTATCCTTGTAAGCGGAACAAGTGCTACACATGCACTTACCACCACTCAGGGCCCCAGACAGTCCTTCCAGGTGAGGCGACATTTCACCTGTGAGACGGCTTGTGTGATGTACTGCGTCTGGTGCTCCCGCTGCGGCCTTCTATGTATTGGTGAGACCCGACGCAGACTGGGAGATTGTTTTGCTGAACACCTACGCTCTGTCTGCCAGAGAAAGCAGGATCTCCCAGTGGTCACACATTTTACTTCCACGTCCCATTCCCATTCTGATACTATATGTCTGTCCATGGCCTCCTCTACTGTCAAGATGAAGCCACACTCAGGTTGGAGGAACAACACCTTATATTCCATCTGGGTAGCCTCCAACCTGATGGCATGAACATTGACTTCTCTACGTTCCGTTAATGCCCCTCCTCCCCTACTTACCCCATCTCTTATTTATTTATTTATTCATTTATTCATTCATTCATTCATTCCTTTTTTTTTCTCTCTCTGTCCCTCTCACAATAACTCCTTGCCTGCTCTCCATCTTCCTCTGGTGCTCCCTTCTCCCTTTCTTTCTCCCTAGGACTCCCATCCCATGATCCTCTCCCTTCTCCAGCCTTGTATCCCTTTTGCCAATCAACTTTCCAGCTCTTAGCTCTATCCCTCCCCCTCCTGTCTTCTCCTATCATTTCAGATCTCCCCCTCCCCCTCCCACTTTCAAATCTCTTACTATCTCTTCTTTCAGTTAGTTCTGAATAAGGGTCTCGGCCCAAAAAGTCGACTGTGCTTCTTCCTATGGATGGTGTCTGGCCTGCTGTGTTCCACCAGCATTTTGTGTGTGTTGCATAAAAATTTGTTCTTCTGTTGCAGTAATACTACAGAGGAAATCTGGAAGCATTTGGTAGGTGTGGGGATAGTGAAACAATGTTAATGTTTGAAAGATTATGAGCCTGGAATTTCTCTCATTCTGTATTCTACTTAAGTTACTAAGCTTCTTGAGTTTTATCTGTTATTGTGTGGGCAATTTACAATGATGATATTTTGCTTCAACTTAAAACAATGTAATAGCATAGGTTCTGGTTGACACAATTGTTGGATAAAATATCTGAGTCTCTGTTCCAAAATTATTTGTTTCTATCTAATATAAAGCAGGATAAAAGTTAGCATACTTGTTTTACATCAGGCTCATAAGAAACTACTTTAATTTAAACTCGACTGTCATGATGGCATGCCGATTAGTTCCAGTCTCAAATGCTTCAGGGAAGATTGCATAGTAGTGTTTACAGGTATACATCTATTCATGGTTCTGATGTGTACTCCAGCACATTAGATAACTGCCAACCATTCAATAGCCAGTTGATGTTTTACAGTTTGATCCTGGTGCAATTCAGTCATGTGCAGCCCATTATTCAACCACCAAACTGCAGGATTCGGTCCTGGTTGTTCTCAAATCAGTTTTATGTGGTACAGTATGCATAGTCCAACACAAAAGGAGTGGTAGATGGTAAATCTTCTGATGGATAACAAAGGTTCAAAGGTTCATTTATTATGTATACAACTCTGAAAACCTTCAGTTCTCTGGGTAGCCATGAAACAACGAAGGAAAAGAAAGACAGTATGATCAACAACCTCAGATCCCACCTCCCCGCCAAAAAAGAGAACAAAACTGGAACAGGCACATCAACTCCCAAATCCCCCTTCCCACATAAAAACAAAGCAAAATGGATCAGGCATATCAACCCCCAAATGCCTCCTCCCACACAAAAAAATGAACAATATGGATCAGGCACATCGACCCCCAAATCCCTACCGCTGCACAAATATTGAACAGAACATGCGATATCTACCAAACACAGGCAAATTTCTGAATTACGACTGAGTTTGAAATGGATGTCATCAACTGCACTCCCTCCCCCACAGAATGCACCATGATGTTGCACTATTTTAAAGAACTAAGGTGTTTTCTAGGTAAAGGACCCAGAAGCATCATTCTGTCCCTGCTTCGATTCCTTTGCAGGGGAATGCATATGGGCATTGTCTTCACTCTTGCTTTCAGTGCCATTGAAGTGTAAAACATGCCACCAGTTTTTTTTTACTATTATCTCTAGTTCCTGTTTTATTATAGAATAAAATCCTTTATTAAAATCCTTCTATTCAGTGGGTAGTGGGAGCCTATAATTGCATGTAATTGAGTTCAGCTTGTCATTGAAAGGCAGAATTGTTTCAATTTGAAGATACAAAAGAGGATAATGAAAGGTTCACCCAGGAGCCAGAGCAAAACCTGTCAAGCAGGAAATGCACTCTGACAGTTTCTCATAAACCTTAGAGGTTCTGTTGATACTGGAAACCTTGAGCAACACACACAAAATGCTGAAGGAGCTCAGCAAGTCAACCAGCATCCATGGAGGAGAATAACCACTTGATTTTTTTGACCAAGGTGCTTTGTCAGGACTGGAAAGGAAAGGGGTGAAAGCTTGGAAAAGAATATGGGGAGGAGGAAGAATTACAAGCTCTCAGATGACAGGGGAGGGGAAATTATGTGGGTGAAGGAAGAAGTTGTGAGGTGATAGGTGAAAGGTCTGAAGAGGAAGGAATCTAATTGGAGAGGACTGTAGAAGAAAAGGGAGGAGGGGAAGAACGGGAGGTGATGGGCAGGACAGGAGCAGAGAAGGTAGCCAGAACAGGGAATAAAAAAGCGAGAGGAAGAGGGAAAGTGGTTACTGGAAGTTCGAGAAATTGCATCAGGTCAGAGACTATCCAGATGTAATATTATATGTTGCTTCTCCAACCTGAGTGTGGCCTCATCACCCCAATTGAGGAGGCCATAGATCGATATGTCAGAATGTGAATAGAAACGTAGAAAACCTACAGCACAATACAGGCCCTTTGGCCCACAATGCTGTGCCAAACATGTATGTACTTTAGAAATTACCTAAGGTTACCCATAGCCCTCTATTTTTCTAAGCTCCATGTACATATCCAGGAGTGTCTTAAAAGGCCCTATCATATCCACCTCCATCATCGTTGCTGGCAGCCCATTCCATGCACTCACCACTCTCTTCGAAAATCAAAAAAGATACCCTTGACATCTCCTCTGTACCGACTTCCAAGTATCTTAAAACTGTGCCCTCTCGCGTTAGCCATTTCAGCCTTGGGAAAAAGCCTCTGCCTATCCACACGATCAAAGGCTCTCATCATCTTAAACACCTCCATCAGTTTACCCCTCATCTGCCGTCGCCCCATGGAGAAAAGGCCAAGTTCACTCAACCTATTCTCATAAGGCAACATCCTTGTAAATCTCCTCTGCACTCTTTCTATAGTTTTCAATCCTTCCTGTTATGAGGTGACCAGATCTGAGCACAGTACTCTAAATGGTGCCTGAACAGGGTCCTATATAGCTGTAACATTACCTCTCGGCTCTTAAGCTCAATCCCACACTTGATGAAGGCAAATGCACCATGTGCCTTCTTAACACAGAGTCAACCTGCACAGCAGCTTTGAGTGTCCTATGGACTTGGACACCAAGATCCCTCTGATCCACCACACTGCTGAGAATCTTACCATTAGTTCTATATTCAGCCATCATATTTGACCTACCAAAATAAACCACCTCACAGTTAACTGGGTTGAACTCCATCACAAAGAGAAGGGGTCCCGGAACAGATCCCTGAGGCACACCACTGGTCACCGACCTCCATGCAGAATATAACCCATCTACAGCCATTCTTTGCTTTCTGTGAGCAAGCCAGTTCCGGATCCACATAGCAATGTCCCCTTGGATCCCATGTCTCCTTACTTTCTCAATAAGCCTTGCTTGGGGTACCTTATCAAGTGCCTTGCTGAAATCCATGTACACTATACCTACTGTTCTACCTTCATCAATGTGTTTAGTCACATCCTCAAAAAATTCAAACAGGCTCATAAGGCAGAACCTGCCTTTGACAAAACCATGCTGACTATTTCCAATCATATTATGCCTCTCCAAATGTTCATAAATCCTGCCTCTCAGGATCTTTTCCAACGACTGAAGTAAGACTCTTTGGTCTATAATTTCCTGGGCTATATCTACTCCCTTTCTTGAATAAGGGACAGCATCTGCAACCCCCCAATCCTCCAGAACCTCTCCCATCCCCATTCATGATGCAAAGATCATTGCCAGAAGCTCAGCAATCTCCTCCCTTGTTTCCCACAGTAGCCTGGGGTACATCTCATATGGTCCTGGTGATTTATCTAACTCTACGCTTTCCAAAAGCTCCAGCACATCCTATTTCTTAATGTCTATATGCTTAAGCTTTTCAATCCGCTGTAAGTCATCCCTACAATCACCAAGATCCTTTCCGCAGTGAATAATCAAGCCAAGTATTCATTATGTATCTCTATCTCTTCATGTTCCATGCACACTTTTCCAGTGTCACGCTTGATTGGTCCGATTCTTTCACACCTTTTCTTCTTGTTCCTTCCCTACTTGTAGAATGCCTTGGAGTTTTCCTTAATCCTGCTCGTCAAGGCCTTCTCATGGCCCCTTCTGCCTCTCCAAATTTCATTCTTAAGCTCCTTCCTGCTAGCCTTATAATCTTCTAGATCTCTATCATTACCTAGTTTTTGGAACCTTCTAAAAGCTTTTCTTTTCTTCTTGACTAGATTTTCAACAGCCTTTGTACATCACAGTTCCTGTACTCTACCATCCTTTCCTGTCTCATTGGAATGTAGGTACTTAAATATCCCCTGAACATTTGCCACATTTCTACCATACATTTCCCTGAGAACATCTTTTCCCAATTTGTGCTTCCAAGTTCCTGCCTGATAGCTTCATATTTCCCCTTACTCTAATTAAATGCTTTCCTAACTTCTCTGTTCCTATCCCTCTCCAATGCTATGGTAAAGGAGATAGAATTATGATCACTCTCTCCAAAATGTTCTCCCACTGAGAGTCCTGACACCTGACCAGGTTCATTTTCCAATACCAGATCAGGAAACCTTCCTGAACACACCTAACAAATTCCACCCCATCTAAACCCCTTGCTCTAGTGAGATGCCAATCAATATTTGGGAAATTAAAATCTCTCACCACAACAACCCTGTTATTATTACACCTTTCCAGAATCTGTCTCTCTATATGCTCCTCAATGTCCCTGTTGCTATTGGGTGGTTTATAAAAAACATCCAGTCGAGTTATTGACCCCTTCCTGTTTCTAACTTCCACCCACAGAGACTCAGTAGACAATCCCTCCATGACTTCCTCCTTTTCTACAGCCATGACACTATCCCTGGTCAGCAGCGCCATGCCACCCCACCTCTTTTGCTTCCCTCTCAGTCCTTTCTGAAGCACCTAAAGCCTGGCACTCTTGGTAACCATTCCTGCCCCTGAGCCATCCAAGTCTCTGTAATGGCTACAACATTATATCTCCCAGTACTCATCTGCTTTGTTCATGATGCTTCTTGCATTAAAATAGACACATCTCAATCCATCGGTCTGAGCACATCCCTTCCCTATCACCTACCTATCCTCCCTCTCGCATTGTCTCCAAGCTTTCTCTATTTGTGAGCCAACAACTCCTTCCTCCGTCTCTTCAGTTTGGTTCCCACCCCATAGCAATTCTAGTTGAAACTCTCCCCAGTAGCCTTAGCAAACTTCCCTGCCAGGATATTGGACCCCTCGGATTCAAGTGCAACCCATCATTTTTGTACAGGTCCCGCCTGCCCCAAGAGAGATCCCAATGATCCAGATATCCGAATCCCTGCCCCCTGTTCAAAACCCTCAGCCACGCATTTATCCTCCACCTCACTCTGTTCCTATACTTACTGTCGTGTGGCACAGGCAATAATCCTGAGATTACTACCTTTGTGGTCCTGCTTCTCAACTTCCTTCCTAACTCCCTGTAATCTGTTTTCAGGACCTCCTCCCTTTTCCTAACTGTGTCGTTGGTATCAATATGTACCATGACCTCTGGCTGTTCACCTTCCCACTTCAGGATATCATGGACGCGATCAGAAACATCCTGGACCTTGTCACTAGGAGGCAAACTACCATCCGTGTTTCTTCCTGAGTCCACAGAATCATCTGTCTGACCCCCTAACTATAGAGTCCCCTATCACTGTTGCCATCCTCTTCCTTTCCCCTACACTTCTGAACCACAGGGACAGACCCTGTGTCGGAGGCGCAGCCACTGTTGCTTCCCCCAGGTAGGTCATCCCCATCCCAAAGTACTCAAACAGGAGTACTTATTGTTAAGGTGGACAGCCACGGGGGTACTCTCTAATATCTGACTCTTGCCCTTTCCTCTCCTGGTGATTACCCACTTATCTGTCTCTCAAGGCCCCAGTGTGACTCCTTGCCTATAGCTCCTCTGGATCAGCTCCTCACTTTTCCTGACCAGATGAAGGTCGTCGAGCTGCATCTCTAGTTCCCTAACCTGGTCCCAAGGAGATGTAGCTCAATGCACTTGGTGTAGATGTGGTCTTCCGGGAGGCTGGGTGTTTCCTGGACTTACCACATCTGACACCCAGTACAGAACACCGGCCTCACAAACGTACTTCCTGTTTCTATTCTTCACAGGTAACCTACCTTGCCTCGACTTGTTATCGATGAAGCTCCATTGAGCTAAAGCCCTCCTACTCTGTATACCTCTACTCTAGCACCCACTTTATAAAGCTATCTCCTTTTAAACTCTTCGCATTGGTCTAACTCACTGACATCCATGCACTTGCGCAGTCACCCCTCAATCAAATAGCTGAATGGAAGTTAAATTGAAATGAATAGCTATTGAGAGACCTTGCCTTTTACAGCAAATAGAATGATGGTGGTCAAAGTAAGAATCTGCCAATCTGTGTCTACTCGTCCCTTGAGCACTTATCCTCCCCCCCCCATCCCCCTCCTGGAATTATCCCTGCAAGGGTGACAAGTGCTAAACATGCCTGTACGCATCATCCCTCACCACCATTCAGGGTCCCAGACAGCCCTTTTACACTTTACCTGCAAGTCTGTCAGGTCATCTCTTTCAGTCGGTGCTCGCTCTGCACCCTCCTCTACGTCAATGAGCTCCAGTATGGATTAGGGAACCACATTGTCAAGCACTTTCATTCTGTCTGTCACAAAATGCGGGATTTCTCAGTTACCACCCATTTCAATTTGACTTTACAATCAAACATAAGAACAGAAGACTATAAGAGCAGAATTAGACTATTTGGCCCATTGAGTCTGATCCGCTATTTTATCATGGCTCATCTAATTTCCCTCTCAGCTCCAATCTCTTGCCTTCTCTCTGTATCCCTTCGTGCCCTGACCAATGAAGAATCTATCCATCTCTGCCTTAAATAGAAATAAACACTTGGTCTGCCCAGTTACCTGTGGCAAAGAATTTTATAGATTGACCACCCAATGATTAAAGAAATTCCTTCTCTTCTCCATTCTAAAAGGGTGGCCCTCTATTCTGAGGCTGTGTCCTCTGATCTTATACTCTCCCACTATAGGAAACATCCTCTCCATATTCATTCTATCAAGGCTTTTCTCCATTCAATAGGGATCAATGAGGTCACCCCTCATTCTTCTGCATTCTAATGAATACAGCCCAGAGACATCAAATGCTCTTCATATGAAAAAATATTCAATTCTGGAATAATTTTCATGAACCTCCTTTGAATCCTCTCCAGTATCAGCACAGCTTTCTAAGATAAGAGGCCCAAAACTGCTCACAATACTACGTGAGGCTTCACCAGTGCTTTATAAAGTCTCAACATTACATCCTTTCTTTTAAATTCTTGTCTTCTTGAAATGAATGCTAACATTGCATTTGCCTTCCTTACCACTGACTCAACCTGTAAATTAACCTTTAGGGAATCCTGCACAAGGGCTCCCAAGTCCCTTTGCAGCTCAATGTTTTTGGAATTTTCTCTCCATTTAAAAAAATAGTCATTTCTTCTACCAAAGTGCATGACCTTATACTTCCTGACACTGTGTTTGGACTGCCATTTCTTTGCCCATTCTCCTCATTGGTCTAAATCCTTCTTTAGTCTTTCTACTTCCTCAAAACTACCTACCCCTCCAACTGTCTTCATATCATCAGAAATCTTTACAACAAAGCTATCATTTCTAACATCCAAATCATTGACATATAACATAAAAAGAATCAGTCTCATCACAGTCCCTGCGAGCATCACTAGTACCAGCCGCTAACCAGAAAAGGCTCCTTTTATTCCCACTCTTTGCTTCCTGCCAATTAGCCATTGCTTTATCCATGCTAGAATCTTTCTTGTAACAACGAGGTTCTAGCTTGTTAAGCAGCCTCGTGTGTGGCACTTTGTCAAAGGCCTTCTAAAAATCCAAATGCACACATCATTTGAATCTCCTTTGTCTACTCTTCTTGTTATTTCTTTAAAGAATTCCAACAGATTTGTCAGGAAAGATTTTCCCTTGAAGAAACCATGCCAATTATGGGCTATTTTATCATTTGCCTCCAAGTATTATAAAACCTCATCCTTAACAGTTGACTCCAAAATCTTCCTAAACATCTGACATCAGACTAATTGACAATATCGTTCTTCTGCCTCTCTCCCTTCTGGAAGAGTGGAGTGATATTTACAATTTTCCAGTCTTCCGGAACCATTCCAGAACCCACTGATTTTTGTAGGATCATTACTAATGCCTCCACAATCTCTTCTGCCACCTCTTTTAGAACCCTAGGTTGTAGACCACCTGGTGCTGGTTACTTACTGTATATACCTTCAGACCTTTGAGTTTCCCAAGAACCTCTGTCCAGTTATGGTGACTTCACACATTTCATGATCCCGGACACCATTTCCACCACATTGTGATGTCTTACACAGTGAAGACATGTCTGTTCATGGCCTCCACTACTGTTATGATGAGGTCAAACTTAGGCTGGAGAGCAACATCTATGCCATCTTCAACCTGATGGCATAGGCATCAATTTCTCTAACCCTCCGTTCACTTCTCCTCACCTGCCCATTACCTCCCACTTGTTTCCCTCCTCCTTCCCTTTCTTCTATGGTCCACCCATCCTCACCTTTAAGATTCCTCCTTCTTCAGCACTTTACCTCATCTACCTTTCACCTCAGTTTCCTATCAGAGTCAGGTTTAATATCACCAGCATATGTCATGAAATTTGTTAACACTACGGCACATGTGGTTAAGGCATTGGACTAGCGGCCTGAAGGTCGTGAGTTCGAGCCCCAGCCGAGGCAACATGTTGTGTCCTTGAGCAAGGCACTTAATCACACATTGCTCTGCGACAACACTGGTGCCAAGCTGTATGGGTCCAAATGCCTTTCCCTTGGACAACATTGGTGTCGTGGAGAGTGGAGACTTGCAGCATGGGCAACTGCTGGTCTTCCATACAACCTTGCTCAGGCCTGCACCCTGGAGAGTGAAGACTTTCCAGGCGCAAATCCATGGTCTCGCAAGAGTAACAGATGCCTTTAATTTACGGCAAAAGTACAATGAAATACATGACAAATAAATATAGAGAATTTTTTTAAATTTTGTGTGAGTGTTGCCCAACAATTTCTCAGTTGTTTTATTATTTTAATGTAAAAAAAATCACTTACTTGGGAATATGGAAAGGTTACTTCAGATTATTTTTTGGAAACAGGATAAGATTAAGTCAGATCATAGGATTTCTGTGATCTAACTCCATTAACCTGCCTTTTGTCAACATTAATTTTAGTTAACAAATATGTATCATTCTGAGAAAAAAGCATTAATAGCTAAGTTGATATTTATAGTCATTTGCAGAAATTAATTTCAGAGTTTGACCCCTCCCTGTGTTTAAAAGTTACAAAAGACTTAGCTCTAAATTTTAGGCTATATTCCTTAGTATCAAACTCCCAAAGCAGTGGAAATGATGCCTTATGAATTCTTTAATACCTGAATCAAATCACCTTTTAACAGTCAGTATTAGTGTATCTGGGGTGAATTATAATGAATGAATCAATTCTATTTCCATTGTTTTAGCAAAGAGATAAAAATTTTTACTGTTTCAGTAGCCGTCATGAAACCTCAGATGAATATGTCAGTACATTTGCATGAAAATAGTTGTGTGAGAATTTCACCATAATCGCTATAAGACATTCCATCCAAAATAGATTATATTAACTTAGAGAGAGTAATATTCTTCAATGAAGTGGAATAATCTGAATGTTACCATCATTCCACCATATACCGCAATATATTTGTCAGAACGAAGTTTGAATAAACAGAAGACATTTTATATTACTGCTGCATTCTACCATAAATAATGAGATAGAATCATATGACAGACCTTTTCATCCATATTCCCCCATTCTAATTAGCATCAACAATATGCTGTCAAATTTGCTATAACTTGTCAAGAAAGTTAATTTGGTATAGTTTATGGTTGCATATAAGAATTGGAAAAGAGAAGCTCTGTCAGGAGGGAAACTAAACTCATCATTTACATCAACAACTCTTTGCAGCCTGTGCCTGGGCTGATGCACACATCACTAACATTGACAAATGTGAGCATTACCCAGGAAAGGGACTAGTTTACTGGAGAATTATGCTTGTCAGGACATAAGAAATTTAATGTCATTCAGAAACGGCCGCAATAGGGACTGAAGTTTATTCCAGCAGGAGGAAGAAAATTGGTCAGCAAAATCAGCTGGACTTTTAATTGTTGTTAGCTCAATAGATTTTGATGTGTTCTTGCCAATTAAAGAAAAATATTGTGCACACAATATATTATACGTTCTTTTACACCAGATGGTTATTCAATTTCCTCTCCTGTCCCCAGCTTCATTTTTTCTTCTGATTCTGCTGGGTTCCCTCCTCTTCCTTATCTAAATGATCACTTTTTATAACTTCACAGTAGACTGAATACTTTTGTGCATTTTGGTCAGTATAGAAAGTAAAAGGATTATAGTCAAACCCCATTCTATTTTCACTCAGACACCTATATTTTATAACCATACTATCATTTAACACTGATTTATTTGAGACCACGACAGATTTTATTTCCTCCTTCTGAGTTCCGGATTGATCATAGAATTGTCACTAACTACCGCCCAACTGAAAACAGCAGAGATGCAAGATCAAACTCTGAGCAAAATTATTTTTATTTCCATTCCTCCACAGGCGATGTTATTAAAAATGAGCCTTTACAATATTCCCATGAAGATACCCGACCCTTATTAAGAGTGTCTATCAACACAAAACCCTTCCCACTCTACTGATCAAGCTCTTGCCTGGTGGAAACATACTTAAATGAAGGAAGAGACAACAAGCAGAGTCTTACTCCTTGCTGTGCTGAATTTCGTTTTATAAAATGTAGATATGCCATTTGTTTGCTTTGTTGTAGCAATATTAACTCAATGATCTATTGCACCACAGGTAAATTTTAAATTCCCTGTCTCTCCTGATTTCCACTAAATTAGAGAGAAGTATATTCCATTGTTGGTCTGCTCTGTCATTGATGCTTTCTATCATGGCAGCAAAGTTGGTTAGCCCCATGCTGGGCACATCTCCTCATTACTTTGCATATCACAGTTTCATCCAAAAGAGAGAATATCCACACTCAGGCTCCAATCACAAAGTAGTTGGACACTATGTTGGAAGGTCATCAAAGTCAAACTATTCATAATTAAGTAAAACTTATGGACTACTCATACTTTGAAGACAAATATAGGCATAAACATATTCAATGATAGGCTACCAGCCTGACATGTTAACTGTTTCTCCCTCGGCAGATGCTGTTTAACCTGCTGAGCACTACTGCCATTTTCTCATTCTCACCATCTGCAATATTTTATTTTTAGACATCTACAGTGACATTTGAAAACCTGTTTTATTGATTGCAGTTATGGTGACTGAGAGTCTAGGACATCATGAGCACAATTTCTCTCTTTTGTCATATATGCTTATTTTTAGCTTTATAGGATTCCTCTCAAAATTCTTCTGCTGAATTTGTTCGCAATCAAAAACAAATGTACCAGATTGTCAAGGCCTTTAATTTTCCACCCTCTGTTTAGAATATTCATTTACTGATAAAACTTAATCAGCTTTGGGTAAAACTTATCAGAAAAATATCAGTTTTTTGTAAATTGACAAGCAAGACAGAAAGATATAGGTCATATTTCTACTAAAGGATTGTTGTCACAATTCAATGTCTGTGAATTCTGATTGTTAGTATTCTCATCCATTCATTAAGTAACTTGAAAATAAAGTTGCAGTAATTGTGCTTTGTTACTCTGAAAGTGCAATGTGGGAAGAAACCTGAGTTGTGTTTTGTTTTTGGAAAAATAATTATAAATGAAATATTGTTCAACACGTCGGTGTATATACTTAATAGATCATAAAGCAAAGCATAATCTTTAAGCTATTTGGTGCCATAAGTTTTTGGTATTTGAGAGCTGCAGTGCATAGTTGGCTGTGAAGTCCGTCTGTTGTAGCTGTGGATATTGATATTTATTGTGTTTTTTTTCATGGCTGCATAAACATTAAAAATAAACAATCTTATTTCTATAGTTCCACAATTGACTCATCAAGCCAACACTAACTCTTTGTGTAGCCAAGTTTCCATCAAACTCAATATATAAGTTTGCTGATGACACCACAATTTTAGGCCGTATCTCGGGTAATGATGAGTTTGAATACAGAGAGGAAATTAAGAACCTGGTGGCATGGTGCGAAGACAATAACCTATCCCTCAACGTCAGCAAGATGAAGGAATTGGTTGCTGACTTCAGAAGGAGTAGCAGACGGCATAACCCAATTTACATCGGTGGTGCGCAAGTGGAACAGGTCAAAAGCTTTAAGTTCCTCGGGGTCAATATCACAAATGACCTGACTTGGTCCAACCAAGCAGAGTTCACTGCCAAGAAGGCCCACCAGTGCCTTTACTTCCTGAGAAAACTAAAGAAATTTGGCCTGTCCCCTAAAACCCTCACTAATTTTTATAGATGCACCGTAGAAAGCATTCTTCTATGGTGCATCACAACCTGGTATGGAAGTTGTCCTGTCCAAGACCAAAAGAAGCTGCAGAAGATCGTGAACATGGCACAGCACATCACACAAACCAATCTTCCGTCCGTGGACTCACTTTACACCGCACACTGTCGGAACAGTGCTGCCAGGATAATCAAGGACACGACCCACACAGCCAACACTCTTTTCGTCCCTCTTCCCTCTGGGAGAAGGTTCAGGAGCTTGAAGACTCATACGGCCAGATTTGGGAACAGCTTCTTTCCAACTGCGATAAGACTGCTGAACGGATCCTGACCCAGATCTGGGCCATACCCTCCAAATATCCGGACCTGCCTCTCGTTTTTTTTTTTGCACTACCTTACTTCCCATTTTTCTATTTTCTATTTATGATTTATAATTTATATTTTTAATATTTACTAATTTTAACTATTTTTAATATTTAATATCTGTAATCCAGGGAGTGTGAAGCGCAGAATCAAATATCGCTGTGATGATTGTACGTTCTAGTACCAATTGTTTGGCGACAATAAACTATAAAGTATAAGTATAGTGTATTATGGTTGCCTGGACTTGACAAAGTCCCAATAACTCACACAAGTGGCCATTTTTTATGCATGAGTCATGATAATACAAATAAAGGGAGCGTCGTATCTGAGTGCAGTGCTCCTCTAATCAGAAACCCATTCACCTGTCAGCATGACTCAACAGGAAATTGGTAAGGTATGCCATCTTTGGATTCCACTCCGCTTCCCTTCTTGGCAGCTATAGTTTGTGCCAGGTGCCAGCGTGCTGCAGATGACTTCCTTCAGCATAGACAAGAAAGCTGCCTGTACCGAAGGAAATTACCTACGCCAGAGCTGTATAAGTGACTTCCTTTGTGGTTCAGCTATGTGCTTGCCTCACTTAGCCAGCTGAACCATCAGGAGACCTGAGAGATAAAAATATTTTAGGATGTCAGCTTGGAGAAAAATAACTCTCCCACATGGCATCTTTACAAATGTCATTAAAAATGAATGTTTTGCTTGAATGTGATCTTCAGATTACACAGTATAATTTATAAAGGTCATTGGGGAGCTGCAATACATTTTTGGCAGTCAAAGGCATCTGTGTGGATTAGACCTTTATCATGTGCATACAGCCCATATACATCCAAAAGCCCCAGGGGCTCTACAGGTTCTTTTATTCTGTCTAAATTATATTCTTTAATGATTTATGGTTATGGTTGTGTTATATTGTATAATCTCCATATATATTGCTCATAAATTTCAACCAATATTGCACTTCAACAAAAATACAGGGAAATAAATTTTATTTATTTCTTTATTTATTGAGAAACAGTGCAGAATAGGCCCTTCTGGCCCTTCAAGCTATGTTGCCTAGCAACCCCTGATTTAACCTTAGCCTAGTCATGGGCCAATTTACAATGATCGATTAACTTACCAACTGGTGTGTCTTCGGACTGTGGGGGGAAACTGGAGCACCCGGAGGAAACCCACACAGTCAGAGCGAGAATGTACAAACTCCTTACAGACGGTGGTGGTATGTCACCAATGTAATCGGACTCTCTTTCCTTTTACATGTAAAATTAATGTTTAAATTTAGACCAGAATTTGGGTGTGTTTTCTGTTGATTTTGAAGGTGGTGATGGTGTGGGTCAATGATGTAATCAGACCTTGAGTTGACAATTAAACCTTACTAAAGACAGTTTACCTGGATACTGTTGAAGGAGTAACAATCTGACGAGGAAGTCAGCAGGTTGAACATCTGTGGGGAAAGGAAGCGTCGACATTTTGGGTCAAAACCTGAATCCTGATGCAGGTTTTTGACCTGAAACTTTGATTCCTCCCCTACCCCTGCCCCCCCTCACACACACACACACACACACACACACACACACACACACACACAGCTCACCCACTTCATATCCCAAGCAAATATTGTTGCTATTTCTCCTGGCTCCTTTTGAGTGAGAAACAGATCACATATTAGTATTGTTTGACAAAAAGTACTCTTAATTAGACCTAGCAATCTTGTACTTCATCCTTTATGATCAGTAATATACTGTATGCATCCCTTGCACCCAATGATAAATGCTGATATTCTAAAGGAAGCAATTTCTGAATTATAATCCCTGACCAAGATGAAGGGGAATTTGGAGGAGTTTGGAGTGGAATTCAGCTAAACTCATCTACAGACAATTAATACTTCTGGTTTTATTAACTTCCTAATGGACTCTTACACCAGACAATGGGCAAATGACAGTATTGGTCCTCATACAGGATTCTGTAACATTTCAATGGAACTTGAATCACAGTTCTAATATTTTGAGAATCTTCAGAATAAGGTAATTGTATTGTCTTTTGGGTGCCTGTTCTTGCAGCAGCATGTTCTTAAAATCACAGTATCTAATTGCCTGCAATGCAAACAAAATACTTGAATAATTCTGAATCCCTCCTCCATTCACTGAGATGAACAGACTCCGTCATCAGCAGCCTAGGTCACCAGGTAACCACTTTGAGCACGCTACCCTATATGTACCCATATAATCCTGCAATCAGTCCCAACTTACTATTTGCCCTAAATTCCCATCACAACTCTATATCTTGTACACCTGATCTTCCCACCACCCTCACCACTCTCAATATCCTTAAATTTGGCCTGTACCCAGAACTGATATGTCAATTCCAACTGCAGTTATGGACATAACACAGCAGGAAAAAAAGGGCGGCCCAGTAGCATAGAGTAGTTGTTAGCATAATGTTTTACACTGCTAGCGACGCAGGTTCAATTCCCACCACTGACTAAGGAGCTTACACCATCTCTGTATGACTGTGTGGATTTTCTCCCAGTGTGCTGGTTTCCTCTCAAAGATGCAATTGGGCAATGTGAGCTTGTTGGGCCAGAAGGGTGTATCTCTAAAACAACAAAATAAAATTTAAAAGTACATCAGGAACTGTTGATTGCTTCTTACACACTTCCCTTCATGTTTTGCATTATTAAGGTATATTTGAAGAATTGAGGACCACTGAGGTTAGGGCTGAAGTGGAAGAGATGTAGCAGATGGCCGCATATCAAGTTGGAGTCTTGCTCATCGTTTAATTAGGAGCTGGATTGAGAGAGTGGATAGTGATTGGCAGTCGGGAATCAGGCCCAATGAGGGAGTAATCGAGGACTCGGTGTGTTGATGTTGCTGGATCTGGCCTGTGGAACAGTGCAGAGAGGACCTGAAAGAATGTAAAGCCTGCCTGAGGGGGTTCTCAACTCTGGTCATGAACCTTCTTGGGGAGGAGTGGACAGGATATTAAAATTAAAATGCCCTAATGGGTGAACAAAGTACAATATGACCTAATTTCCTAGTTAATGTTCAAAATTAATTTCTACTCTAGAAATAACCAATTTTCATGCATATGGCACTGACTAAAATATTTCTATGGTTGCTAATTTTCCATTTGAGGTACATAAATATCAGAAAACCTCCAAGGTCCTCTTGGAACTTTGGAGACCTCAGGAGTTGTGAATCTGAAAGTTTTGAAGGAAATCATCAACTAATTTTTTATAGAAAATGTAACCATCCTATTAATCTCCTCCAATTCCCATTTTATCGGTATTACTGAAAATTGAACAACATTGCATGAGAGATTTGGGCATACATTTAAAGTGAGAAGGGGATTTTTGAAAGGTACCCAAGGGACAACATGTTCACACTGAAGAAGATGAGTATATGAACCAAGCTGCCAAAGGAAATTGTAGAGGCAGGTACAATTATGACATTTAAAATGCATTTGGGAAGTTACATGGATAGGAAAGGTTTAGAGGGATATAGGCCAAAAGCAGACAACAGGGACTAATCCAGCCTAGCAGCTTGGTCAGCATGAACGAGTTGGGCCAAATGGCCTGTGTCTGCATTGTATAGCTTGATGACTCTAACAACGAGAAGTCCTGCCTTTATTCCACTTTCTTTAATCCACTTTCTTAATCCACTCTCTTTAATCTAATCTCTGAGGGATGTATACAAGTTGTTACAAGTTGTGCTTTGTGAAGATATTTGCAGGAAAACAAAGGTATAAAGCCATTCAAACAGAGGGCTAAGCATATAGCCTTGTGGTACAGGATGCACCACAAGGTGATTGTGGAAGAGACGTTGTTGCCAGAGACTGGGTTCTGCAAGTGATGAAATGGAGAATCCAGTTGCACAGGGAGATATCATTTGATAGGAATTCTTGTGCTTAGCCCCCTGTTTGAGTGGCTTTATACCTTTGCTTTCCTGCAAATATCTTCAAGAAAATTAATCTGAAGATAACATATAGTGATATACACAGTATGTATTGTGCATTGATAATAAATTTATTTTTATCTTTCAACAAAAGTAAGTCAGCTGATTCAAATTCCCAAGGAGTGATCATCTTCTACTGGTTGAAACTGGGAAAACAAAGTGGCAAGTGGTATTTTTGGTGAGCATCTTCATGGCGATGTTATCAATTACTAGTATACTTGTGGAAGGAAAGACAGAATTTTAATTTTAATGCATATGAATAAGAAAAAAATGCTATCATATTTCAGATGACAAATACGGGATTCTTGGTGTGATAGTGCTTTGCATGGATCAATGTTTCCTAATTAGAACATTGAAATCTACAACACAATACAGGTCCTTCAGCCCACAATGTTGTGCCAACCATGTAACCTACTGTAGAAACTGCCTAGAATTTCCCTAGCGCTTAGCCCTCTATTTTTCTAAGCTCCATGTACCTATCTAAGAGACTCTTAAAAGACCCTATTGCATTCACCTCTACCATCTCCAGCAGTGCATTCCACGCACCCACCACTCTCTGTATGAAAAACTTGCCTCTGACAATCCCCCCTGTACCTACTTCCAAGCATCTTAAAACTATGATCCTCTGGTTAGCCATTTCAGCCCTGGGAAAAAGCCTCTGGATATCCACATGATCAATGCCCCTCGTCATCTTATACACCTCAATCAGGTCACCTCTCATCCTCTGTTGCTTCCAGGAGAAAAAGGTCAATTTCACTCAACCTATTCTCGTAAGGCATACTCTCCAATCCAGGCAACTTCCTTGTAAATCTCCTCTGCACTCTCTCTATAGTATCCACATCCTTCCTGTAGTGAGGTGACCAGATCTGAACACAATACATTCATCATGAATGTTCCAGATGCTTAATGTCTGAGTCCATTTGTACACACATCAGGAATCTATAAGCAGTAGGGTAAAGGATAAATCATGTAGCGAAGGAAATACATTAACACAGAACACTTTCTGAAGGAATCAGGTGGTCCAATGAATTTAGACTAGTCTGGATCTCGACCAGGTTCATGAACTTAGAATACTGAGGAAGGTCCAAGGAAATGTTCATACACATTCACTGCAATTTTGCCCAAAGTGTAGTCAAAACACCCTTTGTCATTAAGTGAGATTTCTTTTTATACTCACTATAAGATTATTGAAGCATAGTAGGTACAGCTGGGAAAATATCTTTTGTCTGCTATTTGCAACAACATGAAGTCTCACAGCGGTAGTGTCATGAAGGATGACTGACTAGTAATCCAGAAGATGGACTACTAATCTGCCCACAATATTTTCCTTCTATTGATGAGCAAAAATAATAATTCTTGTAAATCTCGAATACTTACAAAACCTTTTAAATGTAATGTAACATTAAAACACGCAAGCTACAAACAATTGTATGTAGATGGTTACACTTAAAAGAAAATGATGAGTATAGGTTATTGTGGATGTTTCTATATTGGTCTATTTTTCAATCTTCTTTTCATTGCTACACTGATATTAATAATAATTAAAACTTTTGCTTCTTCAGTTATCTTGTTATTAGCCTATATATCGAAAGTCATGAGAGTTAGTCCTGTGAGTGAAAATACTCATGACTGGCTATTTGCAGCATACAGTATGCATCAAGCAGTTTTGCCCTTACAGTCTGTTCTAATGAAAGTCATTGAAGTATTTTCTGTTCCTGTGCTGAAATCAGAGTGAAATCCAATGAGCCTTTTTAGTTCCGAGTCCCAGAACTCTAAATTCATACACACTTTGTAATTCACAGCTTGAGTTAATATATTTGATCTGTGAAAAAGAAAATACACTAAAGAGATAAAACGTACTGGAAGCCTACTTAAAATGAAGTCTAACAAAGAAACAGATATGCGCATCTGTAACAGGCTGGTTGATGAAACCCAATTATTTGAGTGTCCGGGAGATGTGGTAGGATGTGTACAAGCACAGCAAAGTAACTTTAACCTAGTTTATTATCATAAATAGATAATACAAATAAACCACACATAATACTACAAAGATTTCTGGGCCCATGTTTTGTAGCCGCCACTCAATTGTTGTTGGGTGAACTCCATTTCCGACTCATGAATCCACCCTAGTCCCAGGCACCGACTGAGATCCTGGTCTGGGTGACCTCCAACAAAACCTGGGAAGGCACCCTCACAAATATGAGTTTCACAAGCGCAAAGTCATCAAAAGGCAGACAAATCCTTTGTTCTCATCGATTAACACAGTATGGCTTCTTTCATTCAAACAGCACGTCATGTCCAACCACACAGTGTTAGAAGTCAATTAGACGTTTTAATGGTCACTCCCTGCTATCTCATTCCTTAATCCCACAATGTCCATGATACAAAACATTCTTTTAAGTTCCAACTGTGAACTTCAAAAGATTTCTTACCTTGATGCGGATCATTGAAAAATTTCTGCAAAATGTTGTTATTAGTCCATCTAGGATATCCATTTCCTTTCGACGCTTTCATTTTTCATATTTCTCAAAGAGGGGCATTCAACCCTTTGAATCTACAGAATGCCAGCTCACTGAGTATAGTGATCGATCCCATCGCCCACTCAGTTCCCTGTAGTGTTTCTGATTCTCATCCATACACTCAATTCTCCTACCACACACCTGCAGAAGGAGCAATTTACAGCTGACAGTTAAGCTCCCTGCTGTCTTTGGGATGTGAAAGGAAAGCTGGTGATTGTCTGTAAGATCACAGGATGTGCACATAACACACAGGGAGCATCCAAGGTCAGGATCAAACCCAGGTCACTGCAGCCACGAGGCAGCTGCACCTACTGTGTCACCTACCAGGCAGTTATAAGAATGCTGTCTCTTTCAAAATGTAATTGCATGGTTTCACTTTGCATGAGCTGATTTTATTTTTTTTTAATTTGGTAAGAAGCTATTATTAGAGTGGTGTTGAATTGTTCATTGAAATAACCTCATGTCAAAAACTTGATGCAGATTGACACCTCCATTGAAGCCATGAAAATTTGATCACATTCTCTGTTGCTGACTATCTCTATGTTGAGCATGTTTTAAAGAAAGGATGTTCTTTTATTTTGCAACTCCATTATAGACACCATAATACAAGTGTAAAAGCTGCACTGAAATTTGACAAATGGCCCTAGGTGTGTACTACACTCAAAAGAGCAAGGACAGAACCCTGCAGCGTAATAATCATGTATCATTACTAGCACATTGAAAGTAGCTTGCATGTGAGATTTACATCATTATATTATTCTGTCAGCTTTCTATGTAAAATGCTACAATTACAAAATATAATACTCTCACCTAGGTTTCACTACTGTTGGAAGGGGCTGCTTTTAGAGATTTCATTCTACGACTGGTCTTGATCTATACTTCCCACAAATAGAGCTCTTTACTAGAAGTGTGAAATGACTGATTCAAACCTATTGCAATTGTGCAATATTTATTGAGCTGTACTGTCAGTTTTCTCTAACAAAACAACTGATCAAATAATACCAGGTTGCTTATCCATATGCCAATAATTGCAAATTATGTGAAATTTAGTCCTACGTATCAATTAATGCCTTAGATAACTTACTGATTTACAGAATAAAATAGTTCACATGTTTGGTACTTCCATTAAAATTATGAGATCGATATTTTGTTTGGGTTGAAAACTTAGACATACTTAGAAAACTTAGCTTTGTTCTTGGATGAACTGAGTTCATAGAGATGACTAGACCAGAAGAAATGGGAGTGGAATGAAGGCCCAGAGCTATCAAATGTTCCTCATATGTTAATCCTTTCATTCCAGAATGACTCTCATGAATCTCTTCTGGACAACCCCCACCCCCCCCACCAATGCCAGCACATCCTTCCTTAAATAAGGGACCCAGAATTGCTCACAATACTCCAAGTGAGGCCTCACCGGAGCCTCATAATGCCTCAGCATTACATCCCTGCTTTTACATTCTAGTCCTCTTGAAATGAATGATGACATTGTATTTGCCTTTCTTACACCGACTCAACCTGAAAGTTAACCTTAGGGAATCCAGCACAAGAACTCCCAAGTCCCTTTGGATCTCTAATTTCAGGATTTTTTCCTCATTTAAAAAATAGTCTATGCCTTTATTCTGCTACCAAAGTGCACGACCATACACTTCCCGAAACTGTATTCCAATTGCCACTTCTTTGCCCATTCTATAAATCTGTCTAAGTAGTTCTGCAGACACCCTCCTTCCTCAACACTATCTGCCCCTCCATTCATTTTCATACTATTTGCAAACCTGGCCACTAGAAGTGTTGTTGTGGTGAATAGATATGCACTCTATAAACACTTGTGTCTGCTAGTCCAAGTTTATCTTGGTTAATACAAATGTTTATGTACATTGCTTATGAAAATGCCTCTGTGAGTTGTGAATTGCTGTAATTTATTTGTATGCAGTATGTTGGTTTGAGCCTATGCCCTGTTTGATCATTGTTATGTATATGTTATGGGATATTATGGTACTCTGTACTGAGGATTGGCATTGGACTCAAAAAGCAGCAATGTACTTGTTTCACAGTTCACAATGAGGTTTATTATGTTAAACTTTACCTGGCTAGGCTATAAGTGTACTTTATTCATCTGACACTGATCATTACTCTTTACGAAAGAATGAGAAGTTCAATTAAGGAGATGGAAATGACTTTCTGGAATTGTTCCTTTATTATTTGCTATAAATTTGCTGATGATACAACCATTGTTGGCAGAATCTCAGATGGTGACGAGAAGGTGTACAGGAGTGAGATATACCGGAGAGTTGAGTGGTGTCACAGCAAAAATCTTGCATTCAGTGTCAATAAAACCAAAGAGCTGATTATGGACTTCATAAAGGGTAAGACGAAGGATCAGAAATTAAGTTCTTGGGTGTCAATATCTCTAAGGATCTAACCTAGTCTCAATATTTCAATGCAGCTATAAAGAAGGCAAGACAGTGGCTGTATTTCATATGGAGTTTGAGGAGATTTGGCTGGTCACGTAAAACACTCAAACTTCGACAGATGTACTGTGGCGAGCATTCCGCCTGGCTGCATTACCGTCTGGTATGGTGGGGGTGCTACTGCGCAGGATCGAAGTAAGCTGCAAGGAGTTGGAAACTCAGTTGTCATCATCATGGGTACTAGCCTCCAAAGTATCCAAGACATCTTTAAGGAACGGTGCCTCAGAAAGGTATCATCCATCATTAAGGACCCCCACCACCCAGGACATACCCCCTTCTCACTTTTACCATCATGGAAACCTGAAGGCATACTCTCAGCGATTCAGGAACAGCTTCTTCCTCTCTGCCATCAGATTTCTAAATGAATATTGAACCCATGAACACTACATCAGTATTTTTTAAAAATTTCTGTTGTTGCACTACTTAGTTTCACTTTAATATACATATATAAATTACTGTAGTTCAGTTTTTTCAATATTTATCATATATTACAATGTACTGCTGCCGCAAAGTTAACAAATTTCATGATATACAAGTGATATTAAGACCTCAAGAACAAAGGACATGGAAGTAGACAGAGGCTTTCTGAGTAGAGAAATCTGAACAATCACTACCCTGTGAGTACAGAACTTTCTTTACATATCTGCCCTTATCTCGATTCCATGACCCCTACTTCTTGACAGTCCACTCATGAAAAACATCAATCCAGCTTCTAATGCAGTCAACCTCCATCAGTTTAAGCATATCTCTCACTTAGTCTTTTCTCAGTGAGAACGCCACCCATTTGGAGATCAATGTGATGAACCTTTGTTGCTTTTCCATAGCAGTAAAGAAATAGTGCTGCATGTTTAAATCCTTTATCTGTCTATAAATCCCCAGACCAATAAATCTCTTTTACACCATAATACCACCACACACCAGCAACTGCTAGCCTCACACCACCACCTACGACTTCCCCATTCAGGAATCAATCTGGTGAGCCTTTGCAATTAGTACAGGTAGGAAAACTAGGCTGCACCTAACATTCCAGGCAGCATCATACTTTGCTATTGTACTCAAATCTTTTGTGTTAGTGAGCTACATGATGTTAGCCTTCTGAAAGTTTGTTGTAATTGGGTTTAACTGTCAGCAATTCAAGTACAATTACTCTGCATCTCCTGTGCTTTCCCCCTACCATGTTAGCTCATCACAATTCTTTACATTATTTGCTGTTCCCAGCCCCTGAGACCTTCTCTGCGTCCTCCCCACTATCTGCACTGTTTAGCTTTGTAAACTTGGATATTTAACACACATTTCCAATAAGATGGTGGTGCATTCAGATGCAATGGCCTCTTGGGGGCCTACCAAAAGTGTTTTTTGTTTTTTTTTAATGTAATTTTTTTCACAATCGCAAGACAACTCTGAAGAACTTCAAGAGTTGCAGGTTGCTTATTGGCAGAGGAAGTTGATTTGGTGTGAGCCACATTACTGCCTGTTACAGGAAGGCATCAGAGTTGGTGCATGAAGGTGATGTGCAGTACAACAGCAAGTAATAGTCTTAAGCATTTCTCATGTAATCACAAGACCCTGTGGATATTGGTAATGCAGATTGCTGCAAGTCCACCTCCGCTGCTTATTGATGAGACAGATGGCAGTGGAACTATGTGGGCTATGTGGCCTCAATTGTAACAAGGACTAGGCCTCAAGCTGTGGGGTTGCCTGTTGCAACAGTCCTGGGGAGAAGGTACCAGAGGTGGTGTAGGACAATGACTTTGTCCATGCTAACTGTTTTCAACCATTCCATTGCCACATTCCAAATATCCCTGCTGTTGATATTCCAACTTTTCTACAGTTCTCATTTTTCCCTTTACCTCCTTACTTGAATAGTCAAAAAGCATTGCCTCCCTGAAAATCTGGAGGAACCATTTTATAATATGTGTAATATTGGAACATAAAACCAATTTTCATCCATCACCAATTCATTGCAAGTAGTTCATCAGACCTTTGGAATTTAATTTGCCCTGTACTTTTCTTCCACTATTGTTAAGGTTTTTAAACTCTTTTTCACACTTGATCTGTAGATCGCTATTATTTCTAAAGTTTCTGGATCAGTTATTCCATGAAGATAGACATAAAATAAGTATTTAATTTCTCCACCATTTCCTTAGTTCACATTGCAATTTATCTTTCAGTTTGTAAGTGTACCCTATGAATATTTGTTAATCATTTTCCTTTTATGTATCCATAGAAACTTTTACAGCCTGATTTGCATTTTTGCAAAGTTGCTCTCATCAGTTATATTGGTGACCACAAGGAACTGCTGAGAGGTGTGGTTACAGCTCAGCAAGTCATAGAAGCCAGCTTCCCCTCCATGAACTCAGTCTTTACTTCGAGCTGCAATAGTAAAGCAGCCAGCATAATTAAAGATCTTGCCCATCTTGGACATAGTGTCTTCTCTCTCCTATCAAACAGCAGACATAAAAGCCTGAAAGCATGTACCACCAGATTTGAGGGGAGTTTGTACTCCACTGTTTTAAGACTATTGAATTGTTTCTGTGTACAATAAGATGGACCTTTGCCCTTACAATCTACCTTGTTATGATCTTGAACATTTCTACATCAATATTCATCTTCACTGCTTGGTGGTATTCTTGTAGGTGGAAAGCAATCCTGCATTAAACCAATGTAATGATACTTTGAACTATCCGCAAACTGATGTTAAAAATATGGTAAAATATAGGCTTGAAACATACTGCGCTACAGTTGTTGCATTCAGAGTCTCTTTAACATTATCATGAGCAAATAAAGTATCGAATGGTGCAAGAGAATTGGATTCTAAATACAATCATCTTTTATTAATTTTGCTAATAATTAAAGCAAGTAAACATATTTCTGAATCTAAAGCTCTGTGAGAAGTACAGAGGAAAATAGATGATTTTCTGTTAATATTTACATAAATGCACTTTGCCCTTTTTGGAGGTCATTTCGCAGTTCCAGTTTTGGCCTTCTGGAGTCGCATTGCCATTTGCCTCCTGTTACTCACATAATGTGCTATTTACCATGCCTGCACTCCAAGGACACTTAAATCTCAGAGTCAATATCCCTTCCACATATCTACAAAAATGTTTACACTCTGTTCTGCATATTTTACTAGGTTATTCTCATAACCTATTTTCTCTTTCCTACTCTGTTTTGTTCCTTCTTGGCTGAATTCTGAGGCTTTCAGTTTGCAGACGTCCTTTGATTTTATGTAAGTTCAGAGGCCAATTTCCAATACATCATTGACTTCTTCACCGAACTATATGAGACAGTAGGAACTACACTTAACATCAGCAAGGTCAAGGTCCTAACATACCTGCCCCTACTATTCCACACTATGATCAGGATAAAGCCATGGAAAATGTGAACAACTTGGCATAATCTCAGGTGGCACCTCTCTGTGGAGCTGGATACTGATGACAAAGTTCACCAGTGCATTCAGTGCACCAACCTAGTCTTTGGTCATTTGGGGAAACTGATATTTGAAGATCAAGACTCTAAACCCTAGACCTGGCACAAAATCCATGATCTACTAGGCAGAAGCAATCTCTGCTCTGCTTATGGAGCTGAGACCTGGAATTCAATCCAGAGGAGTTTCAAGTACTAAAAAAAAATTCCGACACTGCAAAATCCTCCACATCGACCCAATGGACACGCAAACAATGCCAGGCTAATATCCTCTGCATTGTGATCCTAATTAATAGTATGAAGCTTACATTTCCAACACCAGATTCCCAAAGCAGACACACTATTACAAACCAGTCATAGGATATTATGAGGTGGATAGAGAAAAAAAATGATTTAAGGCTGTGCTCAAAACTTTATCAAGTTGTAGAGTAGCACAATACAGATACATGCTCCTTGGCTCAATGAGACCATGCCAATTGTGGTGCCCACCCAGCTAGTCCCCTATCCTGCATTTGGCACATGTCCCTCTAAACTCTGTCCATGTACACAATGTACCTACCTAAGAGCTTCATCTATGTGATTATACTTGACTCAATTTCTGTGCTATTGAGAATAGAAATAGGAGGATCATACAGTTTAATACATGGCTAGGGAGTTGGTGTAGGAGGGGGTGCTTCAGATTTTTGGGTCATTGAACTCTCTCCCAGGAAATGTGGGTCCTGTACGATTCACTCCAAAACTGGAGGGGGACTAACATCCAAGTGGGAAGAGTTGCTCGTACAGTATGGAGGGAGGAGAGTTAATCTAAAGTTGCAGTATGGTGGGAACCAGAGTGCTAGATCAGATAGTGGAGTGGTTGTGGAGGCAGATGTTATTAGGACCTCAGTCAAACTCAAGAATCAAAAGGTTGAGCATGGTTGAAGTAACGTTCTGAGTTATGCATGTATCAATGCAAGAAGGAAAGGCAGATCAGATAAGGGCATGGATTAACACATGGGATTATGACATCGTAAACATTACTAGGACTTGGTTGCATGAGGGATCGAACTAGCAGCTCTACATTCCAGGGTTCTGTTATTTTAGATGTGACAGAGTGGGAGTGATTAAAGTGGGAGGTGTGGTGTTACTCCTTAGGGAAAATGTCACTGTAGTGCTGTGTCAGGACAGACTGCAGAGCTTGCCTAGTGAGGCTTTATAGGTGGAATTGAGAAATAAGAAAGATATGACCACATTATTGGGGCTATATTATAGACCACTTAACAGTTTGCGGGATTTGGAGGAACAAAATTGTAGAGAGATTGCAGACTGCTACTAGAAACGTTAGGTTGTAATAGTAAGTGATTTAACTTTCCACATATTGACTGGATGGGATAAAAGAACTAGATGGGGTAGAGTTTGTCAAGTGTTTTGAGGGAAGTTTCTTAATCAGTACATGCAGCTAAAGTCCCATTGAGAGAATGTGCAATATTTGATCCGCTATTAGGGAATGAGACATGGCAGGTGACAGAAGTTTTTGTAGGTGAACTCTTTTCAATAAGTGATCAAAAATTCATTAGTTTCAAATAAGTATACAATAAGATAGGTCTGATCTGTGGGTAGAGATTCTAAATAGGTGGAAGGCCAATTTTAATGTTTCTGAACTGATCTGGCAAATGTGGATTGGGGCAGTCGGTTTTCTGGCAATTTTGAGTGTACAAAGCTTGCATGGGTCTGTCAAAATAAAAGGAAAGGTTAACAGGTTTAGTTAACCTTGGTTTGAGAGATATTGAGGACATGGTTAATTTTTAAAAAAAAAGAGGTACGTAGAAGATACAGACAGGTATAAGCAAATGTGGCATTTGAGTATAAGAAATCAAAAGGACACTTAACAAAATCAGGAAGGCTAAAAGATGGCATGAGGTTGCTTGAGCAGACAAGGTAAAGGAGAACTGTAAGAACATCTACAGATATAGTAAGAGCAAAAGGATTGCAAGCGACAAAATTGGTTTTCTGAAAGATCAGAATGGTAATGCATGCATGGAGCCAAAAGAGATAGGGGTAGATCTTAAATGGAATTTTTGCTTCTGTATTTACATGGGAGATGAACACAGGGTCTATAAAAGTGAAGCAAAACAGTAGGCAAGGTAATGGACCCTAGACAGATTACAGAGGAGGTGATGTCTGCTGTCATGAAGCAAATTAGGGTGGACAAATCCCTGGAGCCTGACCAAGGATTCCCTCAGACCCTGTGGGAGGCAAGGGCAGAAATTGCAGGAGCCATAGCAGAGATATTTAAATCATTCTTACCGACAGGTGAGGTACCGGAGAATTGGAGGACAGCTAATGTTGTTCCACTGTTTATGAAAGGCTCTAAGAATAGAGCAGGAAACTAGGCCAGTGAGCCTGACATTAGTAGTGGGAAAGTTATTGGAAGCTATTCTAAGGGACTGGAGATATGAGTATTTGGATAGACAGGAACAGATTAGGGACAGTCAACATGGCTTTGTTCATGGTAGATCATGCCTAATCAATCTTGTAGACTTATTTGGGAAGTTACCAGGAAAGTTAATGAAAGCAAGGTAGGCAGTGTTTTCTACATGGACTTCAGCAAAGCACTTGACAAGGTCTTGTATGGGAAACTGGTCAAGAAATTTTAGTCATTTGGCATTCAGGATAATGTTGTACATTGGATTAGATATCAACCGCAGAGTGGTAGCAGGTGGTTGCTTCTCTGACTTGGAAGCCTGTGACAAGTGATGTGCTGTAGGGATCAGTACTGGGTCCATTGTTGTTTGTCATCTGTTTCAAAAATCTGGATGATCCTGTGATTAACTGTATCAGCATATTTGTTGATAACACCAAGATAACGGACAGCTGGAAGGACTATCAAAGCTTGCAGCGGATTGTGGGCTAGCTGGAAAAATAGGCTGAAAAAATGGTAGATGGAATTTAATAGATACAAGTGTGAAATGTTGTGCTTTGAGAGGACCAACCATGGTAGGTATTATACAGTGAATGGTAGGGCATGGAGGAGTGCAGCAGAAAAAAAGTGATCTGGGAATACAGATCCATAATTCATTAAAAGAGGGTGTCACATGTAGATAGAGTCATAAAGAAAGCTTTAGCACATTGGCCTTAATAGATCAAAGTGTTGAGTACAGGAGTTGGGATGTTATGTTGTAGTTGTATAAGACATTGGTTCAAACGTTCATTTATTATCAAAGCATACAACTCTGAAATTCTTCTTCTCAGGGTGGCCATGAAATCAAGAAAGAAAAGAAAGGCAGCACAGTCATCAAACTTCAAGTACCCCCCTCCTCACACAGAAAATGAACAAAAATTGAGTGGGCATATCAGTCCCTAAATCCACCCACCACCCCAAAAAAAAAATAGAACAGGCACATTAACTCCAAATCCTCCTTCCCGCACAAAAAATCCAAGAAAGGTCGGGAGAAAAATACAGAATATTAAAAGCTATAGGACTGAAAAAGAAGTCTATAGTTCAAGTCCAGATCCAAAATGCAGAAAACCTGGGTAACATACTCCAGGCATAGCAGCAAGCTCTCCTCTCCCTGATAACAGTGTGATCAAAAGTCAGACAGCCGGTGATCACCTTCCGCATTTTCCCTACCCTGCAGCCTGCCCACCATAAGGTTTGCGCAAGCTACCTCCGACTCCTGGAATCCTTTCGGAGACTACAGAGCGCTGGAACATCCAAAAGATCTCCAAACTTCCACATTTGCCTTGATGTTTCACAGGCTCTAACAGTTCCAGAATCACATTCAAGATGAAAAACAAATGTAAAAGACATTACAAAAAGGGGAAATACATATTTTCATGATCTATCCAGAAGATGTCAACCGAAGGAATATTGTATGCAGGCGGTATCTTGCTCAGGAGATCATTGGTGAGGACTAATTTGGAGCAAAGTGGGCTGTTTTGATCATCTACCTACAGGAAAGATGTAAATAAAATAGAAAAAATTATAGATGATGTTGCTGGGAATGCAGGACTTGGGTTATAAGGAAAGATTGAATAGGTTAGAACTTTATTCCTGAGAATGTAAAAGATTGAGGAGAGATTTGATAGAGGTATACAAAATTATGAAGGGTATAGATAGCAGGCTTTTTTTCCATTGAGGTTGGGTAAGACCACAACTGGAGGTCATAGTTTAAGGATGAAAGGTGAAATGTTTCGGGAAAACACGAGGGGAAACTACTTCTCTTAGATGGTGGTGAGAATGTAGATTGAGCTGCCAGCACAAGTGGTGGATGTTGATTTTGATTTCAATGTTTAAGAGAAGTTTGGATAAGTACGTGGATGGGGAGAGCATGGGGGGTGATGGTCTAAGTGCAAGTCAATGGGACTAGGCAGTTTAAGTGGTTTGGCATGGACTATATTGACCAAAAAGCCCGTTTCTGTACCGTCGTTTTCTATGACTGTGTGACTCTATGACCCCACTGACTCTGGCAGCTCGTTCATTATACGCACCACCCTTTGAATAAAAAAATTGTCCTTCAAGTTCCCTCTCTCCCTAAATCTTAGCCCCATGTTTTGGACTCCCCTATCCTGGGGAAAAGACTACTATCATTCACCTTATGTATACCACTCATGATTTTATAGACCTCTATAAGGTCACTCATCATTTCCTATGGTTCACGGAATAAAAGCCAAGCCTAGCTAATCTCTCCCTACAGCTCAGGCCCCCTGATCCTGACAGCGTCCTCATGAATCTGTTCTGCACTCTTTCAAGTTTAACCATGTCTTTTCTGTAACAATGTGATCAAAACACACTCAAGTGTGGCCTCACCAACAACTTCTACAACTACACCATAATGTCACAGCTTCTATACTCGGTGTTGGCTGTGCAGTGGGCTCCTCTTCTTCATGCATCTGATGAATCCAAAGAAACTGCAGAGGCTGATGTAGTTTGGCACCGGTGGCATCACAGGAGTTGCCAGTCAGTGTTGAACTCAACGCAGTACTGCCTTAGGGTCTCCACATTACCTCGGGTTTTACTCCTAAAGCCTTCCACATGAGTGGGTATAGCCATAAGGTAATGGAAGTTACAGTTTTCCTTTTTCTCAATGAGCTGCCAACCACAGCTGATGACACCCATCTGCTCAAAGCAACTGATTTTAAGGCACCAGTAACCAGCCTTCTGTAAGTAGAAATGGCTCCCCCCGCATAATAGCTAAGCCACACGTGAAAGCCAAGAGCTTGACTTGGCTGTCAGAGGCTATTTGAGATGCACACTATTGATAGTGATGCTGCTTACTGCTGCTTGTGCATGGGGTGGGGGGGTGCAGGGAGATTTGGGGTTCTTATGTTTTTCTGTCATTCATTCTTTGGGGCTATTTTCTTCTGTTTTGAGAACATTTGTGGAGAGTAAGAATTTTAGGTCATATACAGTACACATTCTCTGATATTAAATTGAACTGTTGTTTTTTATTTGCTCTTTAGCTGGTTCAGCACAACATTGTGGGCTGAATGGACTGTTCTTGTGCTGTATTCTTTCAGCCACAAATCTGCAATGGTTATAGTATCCCAGTTCTCAGAGCCAATCTATGCTCTAATTTGGCCTTGTCTGTTAAACTTCATGTATTAAAGGTAACGCAGTTTATCAGGTATTCCTTTCCTCAACTTTACTGTGCTTGTACCAAACCTGATAACTAGACTTACTTTTGTTGACTACTGCTTTATCCCATGACTTGCTCTTGATTAGAGTCCCACCCCTGCCAATCTCTTTAAACACTCCTCTGTAGAATTAGCAAATTCCTTGTAAGAATAATAGTCCCCATCTTCTTCAAGTGCAATTTGTTCCTCTTGTACAGGTTGCCTCTACCTCACAACAGATCCCAACGGTCCAAGAACTGGATCCCAAGCCCCCTGCACTAGCTCCTCAGCCATAAATTCATTTGGCCTATATTTCTATTTTTGATTTATTAGTATATGACATCAGTCGTAATCCAGAGTTCACTTTTTTGAATGAGAATCAGGATTAATATCGCCAGCTTATGTTATGAAATGTGTTATCTTTGCAGCAGCAGTACAAAGAAATACATAATAATGGAAGAAAACAGGAATTACACTAAATATATATTATTTATATAATGTTAAATTAAATGAGTAGTGCAAAAATAAAAATTAAAAAGTAGTGAGGTAGTATTCATGGGTTCAATGTCCATTCAGAAATTGGATCACAGAGAGGAAGAAGCTGGTCCTAAATCATTGAGTGCATATCTTCAGGCTTCTGCACTTAATACCTGATGGTAGCAATGCAACTTCCTCACAGACCTCTATGAATCTCGAGCCCATGACTGCTTAAAATAGTGAAAGTGCATTAGGGATGGTATACAAAACCAAAGGCAGTGTATCAGGAGCACACACAAGTCCTGCCTGAGTGTAGGAATGAGTGTGCCGTTTCCTGCCACATCAGTGGAAGAGCTTACAGTTCTCATATTGTCAGCATTAGCAATTTTGGAACTCACAAAACAGATTGGATACAAGTCAGTACATTACTGAGGGACTGCCAACCAAGAAAAATGTAGATTGCAGGTTTTGTTTCAATGCATATCAAAATCATTTTTTGAAGACAGAAATGTAGCACTATCTTGGCAAGCTGTCAAAAAGAACAGATAAAATATAAGCCCTTTAGACAGAAAGGAAATTGTACTGTAATGGCAACTAGCAATACCGAACAGATATAATATAGCATTTCCTTCTATTATTGCACTGTACCAACCCCATTATCAAAATATAACTCTACACCTCAAATAATAACACTACTCACCAAATAACATTTACGGTTCCTTCCACCTCATTATTAATTTTGTGAATTTATATCTGTTCATAACAACATTAAGCATTATTTTATTGTGGTCATCTCTATTTCTCTAAAAGAAAAATACACTGTAATTTGTTTTGATTATATTCCTTAATGGCATCATACTCTACTTATCTGAACTGGGAAAAATTCAGGCAGGACACTGGTATCTTCCAATAAAATAATTGCGGCTCAGGAATACGTCACTCACTTGAGTTTTAGAACTGTTTTTTCTTTTAGATCTCTGGAACATGCAATGTCCTACAAAAAAAACAGAGAGGAATTTTACTCGGTGAATGTACGGGTAATTTGTGATGTCAGGCTTGACATCATTCATGATAGTGCTTGATTCAAGGGAGCTGCCATAACTTTCACATTCGGTGACAGCCAAGATTCATAACATTCTCTTCCACGTAGATGACAAGCTGTATGGAAGAGTACATCTATCCTCTTCTGCCTTGGCTGATCACATAGCCATGACAACTTACAAGGCTAAGAAGTGTTACAACCTTAGAGAAGGCTGAAACACTTTCCTGAGAAGGCACGTACAAAGCCCAGGGTGTTTTTGATCTTTGTAGAAAATCTATTGTCTGAATCAGTGAAGAATCCTTTATAATACACTCTACAGAAAGCATTCTCTATAGTAATAGTACAGCTGGAAAACTGCATTTTTCAGAGTAGGACCTGTTGCTAATAATAAAAAAAAGTTCTGAAGATTAATCTTGCTAGATAAAATTGCTCACAGAGCCAAGAAACAAGTCCCTTAGCAGTGGCAAAGCATTTGTCCACGTAATAGGCGTGGACCGCTCCACCCACAGAACTCAGCAGTTCACAGTATGATGTGTTTCTGGTTTTAGGTCTCTCCTTTCTCGTTGCTTTTTTGGCTGATTTTGGATCGGGCATCCTGCAGATAATGAACATTGAGCTTAACTGAATATGTCTAGACTCTTTTGATTTTGTGTTTTATATTCTGTGTTTTTCACTCCTTTTCCTTTTTTTTGTTGCCATTTGAGCGATTTGTTTATTGCAAAAGGGTTGATATTTTTCTTTGAACAAGTTCCATGGCTTTCTTTGTTCTGTGACTGTCTGTGGGAAGACAAATATCAGGGTTGCATTTTGCATGCATACGTACATACATACTTTGATAATGAATGTACTTTGAATCTTGGAATCTTCTGGAAGCATTTGACACCAGCCAAACCCTCATTTCTAGCTCTGCCATGTGTCAAAGACATCAATTTTTCTTCAATATTTCTAACCCTTAAATTAGAATATTTAAAATTATTCAAATGAAATACTTAAGCATTTCAACAAATATTAAAATTGTTTGAAAGCTAAAAACAATGTGGAAGTATATAAAACACTTTTGGAAGCAGGTTAAACACATTTAGACATGAAAATGCCCATTAAATTTGGTCATAAGTAGTTATGATATTCATATAATTTTGGTTATCTGTTGTATTCCAATTAATTTTAAGTAATGAATTGCCAGAGAAACTCTTAAGGTTGGAAAGGAAAATGTGAAATGTAACACAAGACTCTCAATTTATTTACATAAACAGTCTTTTTAAAGATTACAGATGAGATAAGAAGAAACAATATACTGCAGTTACAGAGGCAGAAATATTTTTGTTCATAAGTTTGGTTGGAAAAATCTTAAATAAGCAAAAGAATTAAAATTAGGTTGTTACTTGACAAATAGGGAGAGTTTGAGTGGGAAACAAAACATGATAGCTATAGATGACATTTAGCTAATATTCAGAGTTTGTCAAAGGAGATTACAGAAATATTGAAAGTGGCTTTGTGATGCATTGATTTTAATGGGAGATCGAACAATGAATAGCTAAGCCAGAGCTTGAATCTGCTATGCAGTAATGTCAACCTCTAGAGCTAAAGAAATAAAATATTCTACAGAACAAATCAATGGGAAATGAAATTCAATATTGACAATTGTAAAGTACTTCACATAGACATAAGTACTTTACGCAAATGGCACAGAACAAAAAATGCAGGAGACCAGGTGTAAGGATTACTGAAGGTTGGAAAAGAATCAAAGTGATATTATTCATACAATACACACAAGATGCTGGAGGAACTCAGCAGGCCAGGCAGCATTAATGGGAGAAACTACAGTCGACGTTTTGGGCCAAAACCCTTTGGCAGGACTGGAGAAAAAAAAGCTGAGGAGTAAATTTGAAAGGTGGGGGAATGGGAAAGAGAAATGCCAGGCAATGGGTGAAAATTGGACGTGGAGGGATGAAGCGAAGAGCTAGGAAATTGATTGGTGAAAGATACAGAAGGCCATGGAAGAAAGAAGAAGGGGGGCAGCAGAGGGAGGCAATGGGCAGGCAAGGAGATAACACAAGAGGGGGAAAGGGGATGGGAAATGATGAAGGGGGGTTGGGTGGGTGGGTGGAGGCATTACTGGAAGTTTGAGAAATCGATGTCATGCTATCAGGTTGGAGGCCTCCCAGATGGAATACAAGATGTTGTTCCTCCATCCTAAGTGTGGCCTTATTTCAACAGTGGAAGAGGCAATGGATAGACATATTGGAATGGAATAGGAAGTGAAATTAAAGTAGACCTGACAAAGATTGGGAGACCGCTTCACCAAGCATCTACGCTCTGTCCGCCAGAACAAGTGGGATCTTCCAGCTGCCACCCATTTTAATTCCAGTTCCCATTCTCTTTCCATCCTTCACCTCCCTCTGTGCTCCTCCTATCCTCCCCCTTTCTTCTTTCTTCCATGGCTTTCCGTCTTAGATGTGAGGTTGTTACAACATCACACAGCTAGCCAATTGATCTCGACATCATTGGCAAATTTAAAGATAATGTTTGAGCTGTGCTTAGCCACACAGTCATGAATGTAGAGATAGTAGAGCTGTGGACTGTGCACACATCCTTATGCAACGCCTGAGTTAATTGTCAGCGAGAAGGGGATGTTATTACTGATCTACACTGACTGTTGTCTCCCCATAAGGAATGTACATCCATTTTCAGTAGAAGGTAGAGAACCTCAGTTTTTGAAGCTTAATGATAATGGTGTTGAATGCCAAGCTGCAATTGACAAACAGCAGCCTGATGATGTATGTTTTGCTGTGGTCAAGGTGGTCCAAAGCAGAGTGGAGCTCCTGCAAGATTGTGTTGGCTATAGACCTGTTGTTATTCAAGAACATTTGTCTTCAGTAATTCTGTGGTTCACTGGATGCAATTATTTCATAATTACTGTATCTTTGGTCACCATACTAATGGAAATATAGTGTATACTTTGGAGTTGGTGCGCCTCCAATATCTAGTCTAATCTCTAGATAGATTGCTAAGATGAAAAACAAATGACAAAATGATTGAACAATTTGGGTTTATGTTGATTGGGGTTTAGAAGAATGATTGGTGAATTTATGGAACATGTAAGGTAACATCTTGGGGCTGTTAACACGTGGCATGTTTTCCTCAGAGGGTTGACTTAAATTATTCAAACGTTTGGAGAAAACTCTTCACTCGGGCTATTGAATATTCTCCAAAGATTTGATGAGGTAGTCATTGAATGTATTCAAGGTGGAGATTGACAGGTATTTGAACTACAAGTGAGTCAGGAGTAATGGGGAAAGAGTGGGAACATAATGTTGAGACAAAGATTGGAAGAAACATTATCTTAAAGGATAGTGGAGCTGGATAGAGGCAACCTTTTCCTGCCCCTGCTCTTATGTTATCTAACATGCATTTTATAATCAGGAAAAGAGAAATCATTTCTATGATTATTGCAGTAGTTCAAAATCACTGAAGTAATAAAGAGTCAAAGTATCAGCCCAAGACTCTTCAACAGGACTTGGAAAATGAAAAATATGAATTATATGATTCACATTTTTCCAAATTGGAGCCTTTCTGTACTGACCCAATCTATGTTTGGCAGATCTACAGAAATACAATTAATCCTTGTGCTGGTGAGCAAACATGTCCAGTTGATCAATGGAACTTTTGTTACTGTAATGAATGTATAGATACCTTCAAGATTTGGATACAACTGAGGATAGATGAGGGTATAGAGTGGTAACCCATTCCCAATTGCAGAGGGGTTTTATAATGAAACACCATCAGTTTAAGGTAAGGATTAAGGGGTTTAGAGGGAATATATAGACTCTTTTTCATCCAGAGCATCACTGGAGTTTGGAATGCACTACCTGAGAGGGGGAAGGGCCTTGAGACTTTCACAATATTGAAATGTATCTACACCAGCTCTTGATTTACCAAGGCAAAGACAGCTATGGATCCAGTGCTGCTGAATGTGATGAGTAAAGATCACCACTTGATGGTCAGCATGGACATTATGAGCTGAAGGGCTTGTTTCTGTGCTGTATAATTATAATCCTATAAACGAGTTACTGTGTAGCATCTAATTCTGTCCAGATGAGGGTTAATGTCGCAATGAAGATCCACCATTATTACTTCATGTATGCAGCAACACAAGAACAGTGATGACACCAGGGAGGAGATGGGTCAGATATGTTGGCAATCCTGGGAGATTTTTGAGATTCCAGCAGGAAAACATGGGGTGAAAAATAACATTGTTACCTTTAACAATTTTCTTCAATACATTGTATCAGTTTGAACACAAAATGAGATCAATCTTCTGAAGCTTTCCTTGTATATTTATTTTGCAGTCTGAAAAGAAATCAGGCTGAGTCCATATCTTTGTGGTCAGTTGAAAAGCATGAACAATGTTCAGTTCATAACTTCAGAGACACATAATCTAGTTTTAGTTTCAAGCGTGGCATTCAGTCATAAACCAAACACAATCTGTGATTAGATTTCCAATTGTAACTGTTACCTAGATACCATTTCACGTTTAAAAAAAAATAAAAATAAAGAAATGTCAAAACCTTGTAGTTGGCTGCAGATTATTAATAATTTTCTATGATAGGAATGTTCAAAAGCTGAAGCTTGATGTATGTTTTTCCTCAGTGGGCATTAATCTTTCGAGCCATTTATTAATTGTAGACAGCTGTCAAAAGAAGAATCTTTGAACTTTATATTCCCAGCTGGGATTCACAGTCTATTTGTCTAAATGTTATGAAGTCTGCATAGCTTGAATATCAGCGAGCTTACGCTTAAAATGTCATATTTAGATTCAGCAGCCAGAACATTTACAGCAGTTATTAGGTTTCTAGTTTGAATATAATAATTAGAAATAAACACCAGCTGTGAAGAAGGAATGAGGAAGAAAAATCAAAGTTAATACATTTTCTGATGTGATGCATCAACAAAAAGAATATGACTCTCATCATTCACACGTTTTAATTGGTTTCATGGTATAACACTGGGAAATCTGGATATGCAAAAACAATAACCAAATTCCTGTTGTATTCACCACTGTGAAGCTTGTGAATGTTGAGAAGTGTTATTAATTCACTTTTTTATGTTTAAGGAGTGGGAAGAAAGGCGAATATCTATCGTTTCAGATATGTAAACTATTCTCTAATTTTTGAGGAGATTAAGCACTGGGTCAAATGAAATGTTAGGGACACATTTTTCACAGTTACATATTGACAGCTAAGATGTGACTGATTCGATTCGCTGAGATGGGGACAAAAGTTTATTGAGGAAAGTCCAGTCAGGCAGAAGCCAGGAAAAAGCAGTTCTCAATACACAGTTTCATGAAAAGATTGTTTTTGAGCGATGGCTTTTTACAGCAGCTTGTGCTTGAGCTTGCCAGGGAAAAGTCTATCTTAGATTGGGTGTTGTGTAATAACACAGGTCTTGTTAGGAAGCTTAACATAAAGGAACCCTTCGGAAGCAATGATCATAATATGATTAAATTCGTACTGCAATTTGAAAGGGATGAGCACAACGCATATGTATCAGTATCGCACTGGAATAAAGGGAATTACAGAGGCACGATAGAGGAGCTTCCCCAGGTGGATTGGAGGGGGATACTGGCGGGGAAAACGGCAGAACAGAGGTGTCTGAAGGTTTTGGAATAGATAACAAAGTGCAGGATAGATATGTCTCACAGAAGAAGTTCTCAAATGGCATGGGTTGACAACCATGGTTGACAAAGGAAGTTAAGGACTGCATCAAAGCCAAGGAAAGGGCATATAATGTAGCAAAAGTGAGTGGAAAGTTGGATGATTGAGAAGCTTTCAAAATCCAACAAAAGGCAAATAAAAAATAACTATAAAAAGGAGAAAAGATGAAATATGAGGGCAAACTAGCCAATGATATAAAGTAAGATACTAAAGGTTTTATCAGTTATGTAAAGAGAAAAAGGGAGGTGAGAGTTGATATTGGACCATGGAAAATGATGCAGGTGAAATAGTAATGGGGACAAAGAAATGGCAGATAAACTTAATCTGTTTTCACTGTGGAAGACACCAGCAGTATGCCAGAGGTCAGTGAGTGTCAGGGAGCAGGATTGAGGCCATTGCTATTACAAAGCAAAATGAGCTAGGCAAATTCAAAGGTCTTTTTTTTTTGCGTGTGCCTGCGTGCGTGCAAGTCTGTGCGTGTGCGTCTGCATGTCCATGCGTGCGTCCATGATGATGTTTTTTTCATGGCTTTTACAAGGCACAGAGCGAGTGAGAGAGAGACTGTGTGGCATGCCACTCCTCACACAGATATTTTTTGCAGTATTTTCCCTTTGTTTTAAGAGGTTGAGTTGCGTTCTCGACACTTGACCCAGCTCGGATGGAAAGCATACTTGGGGGCGGACCCAACCAGTTTTGAACCCAGGAACCTCCGCTCTCGGGTCCGGTGCTGATGTCGTTTGCGCCACCAGCTGGCCCGCAAATTCAAAGGTCTTAAGGTGGATAAGTCACCCAGACCAGATGAACTGCATCCCAGAGTCCTGAGAGAGCTTGCTGAAGAGATAACGGATGCAGTGGTCATGATCTTTCAAGAATCACTTGATTCTGACCTGGCCCTGATGGAGTGGAAGATTGCAAATATCACTGCACTCTTTAAGAATGGAGGAAGACAAATAAAAACAAAAAGGATGAGGAAGAGAAATCTTGCCTGACAAATCTGTTAGAGTTCTGTGAGGAAGTAACCAGCAGGATGGACAAAGAAGAGGCAGTTGAAATTATTTACTTGGATTTTCAGGAGGCATTTGATAAGGTGCCACTCATGAGGCTGCTTAACAAGATAGTCCTATGGCATTACAGGAAAGAAACTGGCATGGATAGAGGAATGGCTGACAGACAGGAGGCAACAAGTGGGAATGAAGGGGGTCTTTTCTGGTTTGCTGCCAGTGACTAATGGTGTTTCTCAGGGGTCAGTGTTGGGTCTGCTACTTTTTACATTGTTTTTCAATGAATTAGATAATGGAATTGATGGCTTTGTGGCAAAGTATGCAAATGATACAAAGATAGGTATGGGGATAGATAGTGCTGAAGAAGCAGTACGATTGCAGCAGGACTTAGACAAGTTAGACGAATGGGCAAAAAACTGGCAGATGGAATGCAATGTTAGAAAATATATGATAAAGCATTTTGGAAAAAGGAACAATAGTGCAGACTATTATCTAAATGGGAATAAACTTCAAACAGCAAAGGTGCAGAAGGACTTAGGAGTCCTTGTGCAAGACTCCCAGAAGGTTAATTTACAGGTTGAGTCCGAGGTAAGGAAGGCAAGTGCAATGTTGGCATTTATTTCAAGGGAAATAGAATATAAAAGCAAGGTTATAATGCTGAGGCTTTATAAGGCACTAGGCAGGCTGCAATTAGAGTATTGTCAATAGTTTTGGACCCCTTATCTCAGCAAGGATGTGTTGTCACCGGAGAGAGTCCAACTTAAGAGGGATGACTGCAGACTTCCAAAAAATGCAACTAAATAGTCACATTTAATCACTTTTCATTAATTTAGAGGTGATCTGTTGTAATATCCCTGTGGAAATCATAGTTAACATATTTATAAGTGCAGAGATGAGCAATAGAACTGCAGAAATATCCAACATTTGCAGCTGGTTATGAGCATTTAACTCAGTCATGGATAAATAAATGATTAATAAATGAATATTAGATAGAAGGGGCATGAAAGCTTAAATAAATGTGGTTGTAATTGTTTTTGGTTATCTATTTATAATAGTGTTTAATTTAAGTGACATGGTTATCAGGGAATGAGTCAGGTGCTGTCACAGGTCAATGGAAGTGGCTGACTTGGGAGAGAAACAACCTGGGAATCTCCTTGCCAGTCACATAGAAGATATAGCTCCTGATCCTGGAGATCATGCTTGTCCCATTTTACCCACTGTATCTATGTATTAATAGACAATGCTGATCCTGGCCAGTAGATTCCAGCACTCATTTGAATCAGCATTCACTGCACAAAATGAAAACCATTTCTTGACATTTAATCTTTATTTGGCCTTGCACAGTTTTAAAACCCTGATGCTCTTTAATCCATATAATGAAAACAAATTGCTAACCGGATCACAATTTAGTTCCTTAATTTTCTTATAAATCTCAATCTGATCACTTCTTTGTTTCCATTTCTCTAACAAGTAATAATCCCATCTCTTTCAAGCTCTCTCAATAATACTAATGCTAGGAATTAACCCATTGGCCCTTCTCTCTATTCTTTCAAAAGACTCAAATTCATCAGCCACAAACAAAGATGTAAACTGTGCATGGCTTCCTCGGTGAAATTTAACCCAAGCACAAAATATCTGCAAGTATATTTGATGTCTCAAATACTTGGCATATAGCAAGTATACTTGGCATATTATAGAAGAGGTTTACTAAATAGTGACATTTATTCTCTAATCCCAATCTATTTTAGCACAGTTTCTTATTGAATTAGGTCTACAGTAATGAGCATAAAATTGTATTTGTTTTGTTGCACAAAATGTACCTGTGATTTAGCAACACTACCTTGCATTCAATGGAAGCAAGTTTTGGAAACACATTGTGATACACATATGTACTATATATTTAGTGCAGTCAATTGAGCATCAATCTTTGTACCGTTCCCCTATATTCGGGCATTGACATTGGTGATCAAGTAGTTTAACCTATTGTAAATTCTGGTTTGCTCTTTAACTCAATGGGCCAAGGAAAATGAAAAGTTAAGCTGAATTTGATGATTTTTTTGAGGAGCAAAATTTAATCTTAACTTTCCTGAATATAACATACAATGCAGTATAAGGCAAAGGAACTTGTATTAGTTTTTATTATTGCTATTTATCTTTACCTTTGGAATTCAATTGGAAATTTTTACAAGATACAGTGCTTTTATATTATGCTGCTAAATCTTTTTAGTGAAGTTTTAAAGGTAGGTCACTTCAATAAAGAGATGTTTAGTCATAGAATCAACCTGTCAAATGACTTGCAATTTTTGGCAGAAGTTTATATTCTTGGAAACCTGTAACAAAATCAAAGTAAATGTAATCTGATGGTTTAAGTCTTTATATTCTAATTATTGGTTGATGCCATGCAATAAAGTGAGGTTAAAAGCTGTTACAACTCTCAGAAATATTTTATTTGGAAAGCATTGAACTATATAGACCAAATTTGAACACTTGTCTAAATTGTTGAACTGCCATTACATGGAGCTTTATAACTGCCTATAACTTAACTCCATTCTGTTGTATTTTCAGTTAATTTTCCCTCACAGTCAAAGTCAATTTTATTGTCTTATGCATAAGTGTAATGCAAAACTTACTTGCAACCGCATCACAGGCATATAGAGTAAGATGCACAATATTAAAACAAAAATCATACAAATTTTTGTAAAAAAAAGAACATAATTAGACAAACAAGACATAGTTTATTGTGGGGCAAAATGACCAAAGTGTTTGTGTTGTAGCTATACTGAGGTAGTAATTAGGGTTGTGCAGGTTGATTCAAGAAGCAAATGGTTGAAATAAATAGCTGTTCTTGAACCGAGTGTTGCGAGAGTTCAGGCTTTTGTGCCTCCTGCCTGAAAGCGATGTGAGAATATTGTATGCCTTGGAGGGTGGGGTTCTTTGATGATAGATGTTACCATCTTGAAACATCACCCCAAGTATCAGTGTAGATACTATAAATGATGGGGAGCAATGTGCCATGATGCATAGGGCTAAATTCACGATTCTTTGCAGCTGTATATAGTCCTGCACAATTAATTAGCCATACCAGACACGAATAAACCAGCCAGGATAATTTCATCCAATGTTGTCATTGCAAATGGCTTGATTATCTCAGGAATAAGCCCAGGAAAAATAAACATGAAGATCTGCAGTCATCCAATGATTTGCTGGTGAATGTATCAAAGTGGGTCTGGAAAAGAACAAAATCTGTTTTGGCTTCATTAACAGCTTAGGATAATAGTCTATCAACATGTAAAACTTCTAGCACAATTACTTTTAGTCTCATCAGCCCAGGCAGGGAACATTGCCTGGGTCACATTCCCGACCCCGTAATTATACGTCCAGGGCAGCTCAGCTAGAGTAAAAATGCCGCGGAGCTTCAGTCGTCAATAGCATGTTGATATTGTTGCTCAGGCAGGTGTGTAATTACCTCCCAGCAAGGTACTATCTTCCATGGGACACAATGGGAAAGTTCAGAATTAAGAGCATCCAAAAGCAAGCACTTCTCAAGATGGTGGAAATGGAACATCGAATATGAGGTATAGAACAGTTAGGACAGTACAGGCTAGTATGGGCCCTTCGGCTCATGATGTGCCAAATTCTTAACCTACTCCAAGTTCAATCTAAACCTTCCTTCCTACATAACCCATAACCCTTGTTTTTTTATCTGTGTGTGTATATGAGTCTTTTAAATGTTTCTAATGTGTTAGCTTTACAGTCGCACCCCCCCTCCCCCCGTGTGTTCCAGGCACTTACCACTCTGTGTAAAAAAAAAATTTCCTCTTACATCTCACCCTAAACTTTCTTCCACTTAGCTTTAAAAGGTTTCCTATTATTAGCTATTGCCACCTTGGGAAAAGGGTTCTTTTTTTGGCTCTTGTCATCATCTACACCTTCATCAGCTCACCTCTCATCCTCCTTTACTCCATAACTTGCTCAACCTTTCCTCATAAATGCTAATAGGATTAGTGTGTGTGAGGATATACGTGTAAATACAGGCTGGCGGTTCTTGAAGGCCTGTTAATTCAAAAGCTTTGAAGAATAATCCAGTGAATATGAATTCACTTCCCTTCAAGGGCAATACAGAGGCTAAATTCAGTATGTTCATCAATAAGAAATGTCAAGTCAATTTCCACAAAAGTAGCAATGGTGCTTTAGACTACAATAGAAAGCCAAAGAGCAATCCACCACTTCTTGTTTTATATGACAGGAAACTTTTGTCTTTGCCTGTCCTCCACATAAGTATGATCTCACACCTGGAAATGAACATGTCCTCCAAAGCAGTCTACAAAACCTTCCATTTTTGCCCAGCTGACTGGAAAAGTAGCAATTTATTACTGGGCATTTAAAGATGGCAAAGGAAACACTTTTTATAAGGAACTAGCAAATCCTGGGATCCTTTTGTGTTTAAAATTGGATAGCATATGAATATTTTATGTATACAAAACTTCTAACTGAAAAGAGACATAATCTGAATATTGGAAATAGCTTGGGCTAGAAATTACCATTTTATTTTAACAAAGACTAAAGAAATATAATCTTATAAGTCTGCAAGTTACTTGAAACATAAATCTGAAGTATTATATTACACTGTGCATAATTTATAGATTTTATCAGATCATGTGGAGGCTGAGTCAGGCAAATTTCTGATAAAGAATCTTAAGAGATTTCTATCTGAAAAGAAATCTGATAGGTCTAAATCCGAGTGTAAGCCAGTCTCACTTTAGGCAATGTCTAGGATAAGGTCTAAATAGTATGAAGCAAATAACAGAACAGGAAACATTAGCTAAGCTATTAATTCAGAGCCTTGTCAGAATAAAGACGGGTGGAAAGAGGTCTTCTCTCATTTTTATTTTTCTGTAACATTGGAGGACAGTGGAAGAATAAAGCCCTCTGAGTAATGTCGTAATGGGAACATCCTTTTAGTAATGTCATGGTGATGGCTTTTGTCCACTGCTACATTCATTACACATTTGCATTCTCACCTTTGAATAAGTGTCTAATGTTGCTAAGCAATTCAAGCTATAATTATTCAATTACTCATCCACCATGAATATCCCTGATAATATTTAATATTTGATGATTGGATCAAATTTAGTGCATAATGGTGATGACATATGGTGAGAAGAGATGGTGTACAAGACTCTGGAACAGCCTTTATAGGATTATTGGAGCTTTTAAGTTAAATACCATAATTGAAAGAAATTAACTTATGACTTGCCCATACAAGGATAAGGTTCAATTAACTGGCTCTAATTGTCTCATCAGCTTGTATCAATAGAAATTGCTGCACAAGCACTGCACAGAACTGATTGGTCAACAGTTACTAAAAGATATGGCTATATATCTCTTTATAAACATATCTACTGTAGAATTTTCATTATGATGTTAATTTTTAGATGTTCTGAGGCCATAAATCAATAATATTATGTAGTTAAATCATAAATCTTACCTGAAACATGCACTGTAGTTCCATAATCCAGAAAAGTATACAGTGGAAGTTCATTACGACCTCCTCTCACTGCAAGAAAGAGAGATAAATGTTTACTGTCACGTTCCTTTTTATTAGAAAGAATTGTAAAACTTGGTCTGAGCAATTGCCCTGGTAATTAATTAAATAAAACAAGTTTTTCTTTGTAAATCCAGTGTAATTCTTTGATTTATTAACAATCTACCATTTTAAACAAAGGATTAACCAGTGTGGTGTGATGTTCGGTGATTACATTACACAATGGAGCCAATCTATCTCACTCCTGTTGTGTCATTGGTGAATTTATAGATGTTGTTTGAGCTAGGCACAACACAAACCTGATTTATATATTGGCCAATGACACAATGTTATTGCTAAAATCTCAGACAGTGACGAGGAGGTGTATAGGAATGAGATCGATCGGTAGCAACAGCAACCTTGCATTCAATGTCAGTAATACTGAGGAATTAATTGCGGACTTCAGACAGGATACGATGGAAGAACGCACACCAGAACTCATTGAAAGGTCAGCAGTGGAAAAAGTGAGCAGCTTTAAATTACTGGGTGTCAGCATTTTGGAGGATTTGTCCTGGGCCCAACACATTGATGCGGTCTTGAAGGAAGCACACGAGCAGCTCTATTTAGTGAGAGTTTGAGGAGATTTGGTACGTCCTCCAAGACTCTGGAAAATTTCTGCGGATGTGTCATGGACAGTTATTGTGACACCACCTGGTATGGAGGCTCCATTACATCGAACTGAATAAACGCTACATTGACTCAGCCAGCTCCCAGCTCCATCATGAGAATTTACGTCTGCACCATCGAGGACATCTTCAAAAAAATGGTGACTCAGGAATGCAGCATCAATCATTAAGGATCATTAACATCAAGAACATGCCCTCTTCTCGTTACTACCATCAGAGAGGCTATATAGGAGCCTGAACACATACACTAAATGTCTTAAAAAGAGCTACTTCCCCGCCATCAAATTTCTGTAGAGCCCATGTACCCATGAACACTAACTTACTATTTTGTACTCTTTCAATACTTTTTGTGTATTTCTTATATTAATTTTTACTATCTTGCTCTGTACTACTCCTTCAAAACAACACATTTCGTGACATACGTCAGTGATAATACACTTAATTCTGATTCTGATTATATTTTTTTAGTTATAGTCATACTTTATTGATCCCGTGTAATATTTCAGGTTTAGGACTCTTTAGTATAATGGTCTGGATGAAATGACATTGACATGAACTATTAACCTTACTTCCCTCTCCTCTTATCTTGCCTGCTCTACTGAATATTTCCAGAATGTTTTGTTTTTTTTTATTTCTGTTCACTTTCAGTTTACAGGTACTCAATCCTTCAACAACAAATAGTCCTGTTACTTTGAAACAGCAAAACAGAGCAATTGCAGGAAAGGAATGTGAAATTAAAACAATACAGTCCACAATACCTCATGTTTTGACTCAGTCTCACGGTACCAATGAAGGCCATTATGTCACGGTGAGGTTATCTCTCTTTCCTCATCTTTCAGAAACAAGTCTGTGCTAAGCAATTGGTGACTGTAAAATGTACCCTTTAGTAATCAGCCCTGAAGGAGCCCTGAATAGCAGGACTTCTGCCACCATTCTGTCACTAAACACTATCATACAGCCATTAGGAGAGTTGAGATGACAGCTGTTGAAATTCTTAAAGAGTCTGGGTGTGAACACACTTGCCTGTATCAGAACTTGACAACTATCAGGCAGGGATGGTAGACACAGAATGTTGTTACAGCCCAAATTGTGCATATTCAATAGTTAGAGGGGCAGAGTATATAATTGTTATTGTACCACTTTACAGTGAGAGTGACCTGGGTTAAATCTTAGCTGTCTCTGTAAGGAGTTTGTATGTTCTCCCCGTGAATGTGTGGGTTTCATCTGGGTGCTTCAGTTTCCTCTGATATTCCAAAGACCTATGGGTATTGGAGTATTGTATGCAGTTTTGGGCTCTTTATGTTAGAAAGGATATACTGACATTGGAATGGGTTCAGAGAAGATTCACGAGAATGATTCCAGGAATGAAAGGGTTACAGTATGAGGAGCGTCTGGCTGCTCTTGGACTGTATTCCCTGGAGTTCTGGAGAATGAGGGGAGATCTCATAGAAACATTCCGAATGTTAAAAGGCCTGAACAGATTAGATATGGCAAAGTTATTTCTTACGTAAGGTCGAGGACTCTAGGACAAGATTGAAGGACGTCATTTTAGAACTGAGTTCCGGAGAAATTACTTCAGTCAGAGGGTGGTAAATCTGTGGAATTTGTTGCCACGAGTGGCTGTGGAGGCCAAGTCATTGGTTGTATTTAAGACAGAGATAGATAGGTTCTTGATTTGCCAGGGCATCAAAGGGTATGGGGTGAAAGCAGGGGAGTGGGGATGACTGAAAGAATTGGATCAGCCCTTGATTGATTTGTGGAGCAGACTCAATGGGATGAATGGCCTACTTCTGCTCCTATATCTTACGGTCTTAAGGTCTTATGGTGTGGCTATGTTGGCACTAGAAGTAAAGTAAAACTTGTTGTCTGCCCCCAGCACATCTGTGGACTGTATTGGTCGTGGACATGAACAACCCATTTCATTGTATGTCTCGACATTTTAACGTACATGCAACAAATAATGCCAATCCTTAATTTTTATAATCACTCTTTGAAAGGGTATAGAGCATTTCCCTGCATTGCTCAGGAGGAAATTGGAAATTTGCATTCTCATTCTCTCTCTCTCTCTCTCCCTCTTTCTCTCTCTCTCTTTCTCTCTCTCTCTTTCTCTCTTCCCTCTCTCCACACATACACACCCATCCATCCATACACACACACACACACACACACACACACACACACACCCCTTCTCTTTGTAATCTCTCTATTTCTTAATCTCAATATCTGTTTCTCTCTCGTTTCTCTCTAATTCTCTAGAGAGAGAGAGAGAAATTAATGAGCCAATTGACTTTTTAGGATAAATTGATAGTTTAATGACCACCATTTTATAGTAATCAGTTTTTCTTTCATTCCATGTATATTAAACAAATGAATTCTAATTCCCAGAATAGCCATGATATGATTTGAACTTGTACCTTGATAGTGTAACTGCTCTTATAATGCAGACCTCTGAATTATGAGAGCAGTGATGCTATCTGCATGCGAACATAACAGAGATCCGAGAGAGAGCAGACTACAGGAATGCATGTAAACCTGCACCCTCCCCCATTCATATCTTACTTCTAAATTTATTAAGGAAATAATAAAATGAGTTTTAATATCAGCAGCCCAGAGGTACAGCAGATTCACCTGCTGAGGAGCCGATTGCCTTACTCAGCCATTGACATCAGTACAGTGTGTTACATATAAGTTGTACTGTCCAACTTGAATTGAATTATTTTGATTAAATCATCCATTGCTAAAAACCGACTGTTTCTGTCTGCAAATATCACTTGCCTCTAACTCTCCTTGCTTCTGCATAATCAATCATAGCCAAATGATAACTCCTGTCAGTCATGCCCTAAGATTATGCAATGTCAATTTATGTTGGTTCTTAGAAGGATATGCATGAGTTATGGTAAATTCACCTCCTCTATAACTAGCTGATCCAGAAATTCGGCAGGACATAAATAAAGATGGGAAAAATGTTTGGCAGCTTGAGGCAAAAGTAAATCATTGAAAATGTAGGATATGATGCAAATAGTGGTGAATAATTGAATACCAGGAAAGATAAATAGATATAGGGACAGATTCCCTGTGGCACCTTCCATCCTATGCTTGCCGTATACAACTGTTCTATATTTACACAACTTGACATGGTGTACTCTGCAGCCTCTTCAATGAATGTCAGCATTTGGGAGCTGGAAGACGTCAAAATTTGGGATGGCTTCTCTCCCTGTCATTTTCAGCACCGTTACCCAAAAAGAAGAGATGGCAATGATGGCATTCAAACTGGTTTTCTGTGCAATGAAATACGTCTTGCCGTGATTAGAAAAGGCAGGAAGAGGTGAGACTGCAAAGGATATTGCAACAATTGACAATAAGATCTCGGAGGAGGATAAATCATGACTAAATTTAATGATAATGGTGATGTATTTTTGAACAATGCTAGTTAAGAATAAGGCCTTATCAAGCAAGCTGGGTCAACATTATGTTTCACTTCAATTCAATTATATATTTTGGAACTGTGTCCTCTTTCACTTCGTTAGGTTTATCGTTTTCTTTACTTTTAGACAATTTAGTTTACTTTGGTAACATTTTTCCACTTTCCTGTATGTTACCATACTTGATTTGTGTTACATGCTCAAGGAGATTTGTTGTTTTTTGTGAGAATGATGTAATGGTCTTTTGGAGGTCACCTGATGTGATTTTCCCACCGATGTGAGGTCACGTGATAACATGTGCCCCGTGACTATATAAGGGTCAACCCAGGTGACGCAATTGGTTTTTGAGTTTGTAGATTTCCAGGTAGAACGTGCTGTATCTCCGTTTCTGTTGCGTGTTCGTTTTTGGTGACGCAGTTTCATTTTTAAAACGGTTGTGCGTTCTGTTGCAAAATACCTTATTATTTGGACTAGAAATTTTTGCTAGATGTGTTGATTTACTCAATTCCAACATTCGAAGGGAGAGTGAAAAATTTATCGAAGTGCAGAATCGAAGGATCGAGGGGAGTCGGCATCATTTGGCAGTTTAATAAAGGATCGACCTTATTGAGTCTTCGTTGGAGTAGTAGCTACCTGCATCGAGATAACTCTTGGCAAAAGAGCAATGAGTTCATGCAAAAAGGTGCTCTCTCTCTTTCTAAAGGAATTTAAAGTCAGTCGATTTAAACTGTTTATTTTCGGCATCGTGAATCCTGTGGACAGAACCAACAGTAAAGTTGCGTTTGTGAAGAAATCCTTCCCCAGAGAAGTCTCTCCCAATTGAATGTATAAATCTTTTGGACTTTTGAAGTTATCGCTTTAAGAACTATATCTGACTGAATCGCTTTAAGAACTGTTTTTGCATTTAACGCTTTAAGAACCAGAGCCGAGTGGCGAGTTGGTGAACGGCTGCATATCTGTTAACTTCTGGTTAAAGTTTTCCTTTTTTTTTTTCCCTTATCGTTTATCGGTGGTTAATAAAGGCTTGGTTATTTTTATATAACCTGTCTCGATTGATATTCATTGTTGCCGGTTACGTAACATTTGAATCTCTTATTGTAGCACTAGGAATTTTAGTACTACCTCTTGCCATCTGGGTGTGTGGAGAACAGAAGAAGGTACAGGGATACAATCACAGAAAGAGTTTTTTATTTTTGAGGTGGGCAATATGGATTACCAAGGGATACAAAGACTGCAGGACCGGATGGTGTCAGTACCAGGGTGCTCAATGCCCGTGCCCCTCAGCTATGTGGAGTACATCGCCATGTCTTCAACCTGAGCCTGAGGCTCCGGATGGTTCCTGTGCTGTGGAAGACGTCCTGCCTCATTCCTGTGCCGAAGACGCCACACCCCAGCGGCCTCAATGACTACAGACCGGTGGCATTGACCTCCCACATCATGAAGACCCTGGAGAGACTTGTTCTGGAGCTGCTCTGGCCTATGGTTAGGCCACACTTAGATCCCCTCCAGTTCGCCTACCAGCCCCGACAAGGAGTTGAGGATGCCATCATCTACCTGCTGAACTGTGTCTATGCCAACCTGGAGAAGCCAGCGAGCACTGTGAGGGTCATGTTTTTTGACTTCTCCAATGCGCTCAACACCATCCGCCCTGCTCTGCTGGGGGAGAAGCTGACAGTGATGCACGTGGATGCTTTCCTGGTGTCATGGATTCTTGATTACCTGACTGGCAGACCACAGTACATGTGCTTGCAACACTGTGCGTCCGACAGAGTGATCAGTAGCACTGGGGCTCCACAGGGGACTGTCTTGTCTCCCTTTCGCTTCACCATTTACACCTCGGACTTCAACTACTGCACAGGGTCTTGTCATCTTCAGAAGTTTTCGGATGACTCTGCCATAGCTGGATGCATCAGCAAGGGAGATGAGGCTGAGTACAAGGCTACGGTAGGAAACTTTGTCACATGGTGTGAGCAGAATTATCTGCAGCTTAATGTGAAGAAGACTAAGGAGCTGGTGGCAGACCTGAGGAGAGCTAAGGCACCGGTGACCCCTGTTTCCATCCAGGGGGTCCGTGTGGACATGGTGGAGGATTACAAATACCTGGGGATACGAATTGACAATAAACTGGACTGGTCAAAGAACACTGAGGCTGTCTACAAGAAGGGTCAGAGCCGTCTCTATTTCCTGAGGAGACCGAGATCCTTTAATATCTGTCGGACGATGCTGAGGGTGTTCTACGAGTCTGTGGTGGCCAGTGCGATCATGTTTGCTGTTGTGTGCTGGGGCAGTAGGCTGAGGGTAGCAGACACCAACAATATCAACAAACTCATTCGTAAGGCCAGTGATGTTGTGGGGATGGAACTGGACTCTCTCACGGTGGTGTCTGAAAAGAGGTTGCTGTCCAAGTTGCATGCCATCTTGGACAATGTCTCCCATCCACTACATAATGTACTGGTTGGGCACAGGAGTACATTCAGTCAAAGACTCATTCCACCGAGATGCAACACAAATCGTCATAGGAAGTCATTCCTGCCTGTGGCCATCAAACTTTACATCTCCTCCCTTGGAGAGTCAAACATCTTGAACCAATAGGCTGGTCCTGGACTTATTTCCTGGCATAATTTACATATTACTATTTAATTATGTATGGTGCAACTGTAACGAAAACCAATTGTTTAACTCAATTCATGGCTTCTGTCTTATATTCAATAGGTTAGGAGAGCAAACATTCTTCAATAATGATTGGTTGAATTTCAGTAGTTCAATTAGTATTGATGACTCTGATAACAAGTGATACTTAGCCAATTGTTAACATTAAACATGTGTTCAGCTGAAGGGTCATGACATAAAATGCTCATAGTCAAAATGATTTGATAAGATCAGAACTATAGCAAGAAATTACTTTCAAAGGATATATGGTCAGTGGTTATCACTGATGTTGGAAATATCAGAATCAGAGTCAGAAGCACGTTTAATATCACTGGCATATTTTGTGAAATTTGATGTTATATGGCATCAGTATGTTCTAACAAATAATATTAAAAACTGTAAATTACAGTAGAAAGTGTGCATATATTTTTAAAGCATTAAGAAGGGAAATAAAAGGTAGTGAGGTATTGTTGATGGGTTCAATGTTCATTCAGAAATCTGATGGTAAAGAGGAAGAAGCTATATTTGGGCTGTTGTCAGATATAATTAAAGGCTTTGAATGGCTGAGGAGCCCAATGTTTTTCAACAAACCCTTCAGCCATTTGTGCACACAAATTTGGGTGAACTTGTGCTGTCTTTCTAAGAGTGATTAGTTTTGCCTACATCTGATGCTTCACCTCAGTCTCCTGATTGATTATCTCCATAACAAAATAGTGGAATCTCTGCTTTATAATACCATTCTACCTGCAGCGGTTGAGCAGATGATTCTGCTTGTAGCTGATTTTATTATATCGGCATTAAGAGATCAGAGTTTGGTGTTACAAATTCATTTGTGCCCAAGACCAGTCCTTGGAAGATTCAACTATCACTCACAGAGTATTATATTCTAACAAATGGATGCATCTCTGTTTTGGAGCTTAATAAAATTGGGTTATCTTGGCTCATTCCAGAACAAGGTTATTGGAGATTTTGACAGATGTCTGTGGAGGTAGTGAAGATTCAGTTTCATTCTGCTTTGGTGTAACCCGTCCTCATTTCACAGTCATGTGATTTAATTTGATGTAACTTAAATATGTAAATATTATAGATTGATATCTTTATTGGCAGACTGCGTCTTACATGAACTCCCCAGCTTTGTACTATTGCCAAAATCAAGTCGTTTCCCTCTTTCAAAGATCTCAAGAAAGTCATCCACGCCCTTATATCCTCCCACTTGGACTACTCCAACTCCCTGTACACTGGGATTAGTCAGTTGTCCCTGTCCCGCCTGCAACTGGTCCAGAACGCCGCAGCCAGGCTCCTGACAGGTGCCCAGAAGAGGGACCATAATACTTCTATCCTGGCCTCTCTCCACTGCTTACCAGTACGGTTTAGAATTGATTTTATGGTTCTCCTGTTTGTTTATAAAGCCCTAAATATGCTGGCCCCCTCCTATATGGCAGACTTTCTAACTCCTTATTCTACTTCCAGGTCCCTCAGGTCAGCTGACTTGGGGCTCCTGGCTGTCCCACGATCCAAATTTAAGTTTGGGGTGACCGTGCCTTTGCTGTTATAGCCCCTAGACTGTGGAACAGTCTTCCCCTCCCTATCAGATCTGCCCCCTCCATTGACTCTTAAGTCCAGGCTCAAAACTTACCTTTATTCACTCGCGTTTGAATCTCCCTGATGTGGCTGATTTTTGGCTTGTGACTAGGCTCATGTGTTGTTTATTTTGTGCCTGTAAGCTGTGTGCCTTGTTGCTTATATCTGTGTTTCTTGTATTTGTGATTTTAGCTACCTGTTATGGTTTGTACAGCACTTTGGTCAATATGGGTTGTTTTAAAATGTGCTTTATAAATAAATTTGACTTGACTTTTGAAACTTGGTCTTTAATTTTATGATACAATTATCTGCAGTATGTTGCTTTCCAAGCTAAAATTCACAGTCACGCGAAAGACATTGGAGAGTGAATCAGTAAATTTTACAATCACATTTTGCTGCTTGTTATTTTTAATTTATGTATTTATATTGTGCAGATTTACATCCAGACTTTTAAAATCTACTTCTCAACAAAGGACACAGATTTAGCCAAAACACAGAAACAACTTTTTTTGGGGGAAAAACCTATAACACTTGTCATTACATCAGAAAAAGAAAACAAAAGCACATCATGCAAGACTCCCAAATGAAATGCACTGACATACTGTTCACACCAGCCACACTTTTCAATGGGCAACATCATGTTAATAAACCTTCTCGCTTGAAGTACTTTGTTTTTTTCTCTATATCCCAAAGATATACTGACTGATATATTAATTAGCCACTGTCACTTGTCCCTAGCATGTTGTTAAGTGGTAGAACTTGGAGTGGAGGCAGGAGTATGCTTCCATATAGGGTTTATAGAGTAAAATTTTATTGTATTTAAAGTGACAGATCAGTCATACTTAACAGGTGTGACAAGAATACACCTAGATTAAGATGTAGCTGCTGGCACCAGTGGGATCAGCAGTTGGTCTGCCACCTATCTTCAGGAGAGAGAGAGATAAGGAAAACAATGGAGCAGCATTTGGAAATGTTAATGAAGGGATGGGAGAGAGTAACGGAAGGAGAGCTGTCAAGAGCGGCTCCCCCTTTGAACCCTGAACTGTTTGAAGTGATGGATAGGCGATACCCCAGCATGGGGATAAAAAGGGACAGGTTCGCTAAGGCAGGACACACACACGACACCCGAGGTAACGAGACCCTGGAAGCGGTGCGTCTCTCACAAGTCAGTGGGAAGTTTTGGAAGGCCGGTTGCGGGACCAGGCCATAGACGCTCAGGGTGGAAAGGCACGATCGGCGGGAACCTGGTGTGTGTCCACCCTTGCCTGGGTGCCGGGTTCACCGCAGGGAAACGATCGTATCGGGAAACGGAGGGGTCACGGTAGGTGACCTCAGATGACATTACAAAGGACTTGCCCAAAAGCTGACTGCGAAGGTCTGTGTGGAAGCCGTTTTTGAATATTCATTCGTTTTGCTCTCTCTCTCCTTCCCCCCATTGTCCATCGCCACAGCAGCGATTACTGCGAACAGAACTGAACTAAATTGAACTGGACTTTGCGTCACTTTGAAACTGGTCATTTACCCCTAGACAACGATAGAGCTTGATTGATCCTGTTATCTTAAATCTGTGTACATGTATGTTTATCACTGCTGAACTGTTGCATTCATTATCCTTTTGATTAGAGTACTGTGTTGCTTGTTTCTTTAATAAAACTTTCTTAGTTCTAGTAATCCAGATTCCAACGGAGTGATCCATTTCTGCTGGTTTGGCAACCCAGTTACGGGGTACATAACATAAGTGGGGTTCTCGTCCGCGATTTTGAACGCTAAATTTGGGACGGAGTAAATTGATTGGGTCAAAATTCCCAAAAGAAAGAAAAGACAAACAGCAGAAATGGAGGCTGAGGAAATTATAAAGGCGCCGACCTTGGAGGCATTAGAAGATGCCAAGAAATCGGAATTGGTAGCTGTGGCCAAACGGTTGAATCTTGCTAAGGGGGAGTCGACAATGAGGAGAGAGGAGATACACAGAGCTATCGTAGAGCACTATGTATCTAAAGGTGTGTTTCCCCAAGGCGAGCTGGAGGTGGTGTCTATTGAAAAACCTGCTGGAGACGCGGTACAGGTGCAGCTTGAAAAACTGAGACTCGAGCACGAGTTCCGGGTACGGCAGTTAGAACACGAAGAGAAGCAGTTAAAAAGGCGGGAGAAAGAGAGAGAGTTAGAAAGGCAGGAGAGAAAGAGAGAGAAACAGTTGGCGAGAGAAGAGAAAGAGAGGCAATGGGAGTGAGAAGAGAGGGAGAGGCAGAGGGAAAGGGAATTTGAGCTGGAGAAGTTAAAGATAAGGGCCGAGCAGGGGCCCGTGCCGAACCAAGGTGGAGGATTCCGGGCGACCCAGGAGGTTAGGCTGGTTCCCCCATTTGACGATACCGACGTGGATCGGTACTTTCTCCATTTCGAAAAAGTTGCTACAAGTCAGGACTGGCCGAGGGATAAGTGGGCTGTTTTGCTTCAGAGTGTACTGAAAGGGAAAGCCCAACAAGCTTACTCAGCTTTGTCCACGGAAGATGCCCAGAGGTACGAGGTGGTGAAAGAGGCCAACCTCAGGATTTATGAGTTGGTCCCGGAGGCATACCGGCAGAGGTTCCGGAATGCGAGGAAGCAGTGGGACCGCACGTATTTAGAGTTTGCCCGTGAGATACAGACATATTGTGAGCGTTGGTGTGCCTCGAAGGGGGTAGAGGGGGATTATGACAGACTGCTACAGCTGATCCTGATTAGGCAGTTTAAAGGTTGTGTCCCTGAGGGTATGAGACCCTACCTAGATGAGAAAGAGGCAGACATGTTAGCCGCAACTGCTAAGTTAGCGGATGAGTATGCGTTGACGCATAAAATGAAGTTTGCCCCGAGCAAAAGCTACCAGAAGGGTAGTCAGGACGGCGGGGAAAGTCCGCCAGAAAAGTCAGAAAGTAAGCTGGGGACTAGTGAGAAGGATAAGGTAGACCAGGAGCAGTCTGTTAGGAAGTCTCCTGGGGTCGTGTGCTTTGCCCCAAAGAAGGAGACAGGAAAAGGAAAAACAGGGATTTTGACTGGCTGTATCGAGCTGGTAAACGAACCGCTAGGACAGGACAGGTCTGCCAAAGTTCAGGAAGGGCGCGAGAGGTTTATCTCGGCTGGATTGGTGTCAGTGAAGGAGGGGTTAAAACCAGTTCCAGTGCGGATCTGGAGAGACACGGGACCGTGTCCGTCACTAATACTGAAGAGTGTATTAGAGTTTAGCTCAGAGACCCAGACTGGGGAAGTCAAGGTCAAAGGTATTGAGGAAGAGACAGAGGCTATCCCTTTGCACCAGATACACTTACAAAGCAACCTGGTCTCTGGACTAGTCACGATCGGGGTGAGGCCCGAATTACCGATGAAAGGTGTGGAAGTCTTGCTCGGTAATGACCTCGCCGGGAGAATCGTATTCCCAGCCATAAGATTGACAGGTCAGCCTGCCAGCATTGAGGCCCCGCCCATGGACTCACAGGTTCATCACGGGACTGCGGTAATAAATTTAGCTGAGACATTTCTGCCAGCCTTGTACGAGAAGGAGGTAGAAAGTGAAAGGAAGGAGTGTAGTGAAACAAGAGGTAGTGAGGGAGCTGGGACAGACTTAGCCAGGAAGGAATTTGTGCAGGCGCAGGAGCGGGACGAGGGGCTGATGGTTTTGGCAGAGACAGCTCTCTCTGACACAGAATTAACAAGGGACCTAGTAGGCTATTGTGTGGAGGAGGAAGTGCTAAGGAAGAAAGGGAGACCAAGTACCGTACCCGCAGATGAGGAATGGGGGGTGGTGCAAAAGAGTTATGGGGATGAGATTTTTAACCTGGCGCACAAGGTACCCCCCGGTGGACATTTTGCGGTGCTGGAGGAAACAGTTGGTGGAATCATGAAAGAGGTTTACCGGCTGCCCAGGAGGAAGGATGTTATTGATTATGGCCGACGCAAACTGAGACGGTCACAGTCTTTTGATATGCTAACAAACCTAGTCGGTGTTAGCGCGGAAATCAATGAAGCTAGGATCCCCCTGATAAGAGAAAAAAACATTTTGAAAAGATGAGTATGGTATCGACCAGATGGGAGGAGGCTATTGTTTTGGCCATCTCTGCTGATAAGGTCTCTCCCTTAATCCCCGAACAAAGCGACTCTTTAGGAGAAGTAATTAAATGACTCACATATGTGTGTTTGATTGTCCCGAGGCGATGCAAAGAACTGGGACGTTGAGTGGTGTTTGTTTCACTAGACAGCCTAGCGAGCAACAACCATATAGAATGAGTAATTCAGTGACTAAAGGGCTGATGAACATAGAGGTGTGTATTGGCGATGTAATACAGCTGTCTGAAGCCAGCTTGATAGTGAACCTTGAAAAAAATGAGTTCGGCCACACGAACGTCACTTACCTGGGAATTGTGGTGACACAGGGGCAGCTGGCAGCGATGCAAGCTAAGGTGCGGGCTATCTCTAACATCCCAACCCCGACAAACAAGATGGCCCTCAGAAGGCTCTTGGAGATGGTGGGGTACTGTAGGAAGTTTTGCAATAACTCTGCAGTTACTATCCCTCCCCCTCCTACTAAGCCCTTGCGAGAGAAAACTAAGTCGGAAAGGGACGTCCCTTGTTATTGTGGTCCGGGACGAAACCCAATGAGAGGTTACATTGATCGCAATTCATCAGTGTTTTTGGCTACTATGAAGTTTGCTAAGTTGGAGCCTGGTCTAAGGGATTATTAATAACACATATAAAAGGAACAGGAAATGTGATTGCTGACTGTCTGTCAGGTGTTGACAACTTCAATTTCGCTGTATTAGCCAAATAGCTGATAAAGATGTATATTTGTGTGTATCAAATAATGTATTCATGTTTGTAATTTTTACCCCGGTAAAAATCCTTAAAGGGGGGAAGTGTGACAAGAATACACATAGATTAAGATGTAGCTGTCCTATGCTGGCACCAGTGGGATCAGCAGTTGGTCTGCCACCTGTCTTCAGGAGAGAGAGATAAGGAAAGCAATGGAGCAGCATTTGGAGATGTTAATGAAGGGACGGGAGAGAGTAACGGAAGGAGAGCTGTCAAGAGCGGCTCCCCCTTTGAACCCTGAACTGTTTGAAGTGATGGACAGGCGATACCCCAGCAAGGGGATAAAAAGGGACAGGTTCACTAAGGCAGGACACATACATGACACCCGAGGTAACGAGACCCTGTAAGCGGTGCGTCTCTCACAAGTCGGTGGGAAGTTTTGGAAGGCCGGTTGCGGGACCAGGCCATAGACGCACAGGGTGGAAAGGCACGATCGGCGGGAACCTGGTGTGTGTCCACCCTTGCCTGGGTGCCGGGTTCACCGCAGAGAAACGATCGTATCGGGAAACGGAGGAGTCACGGTCGGTGACCTCAGATGACATCACAAAGGACTCGCCCGAAAGCTGACTGCGAAGGTCTGTGTGGAAGCCGTTTTAAATATTCATTTGTTTTGCTCTCTCTTTCCTTCCTTCCACTGTCCATCGCCATGGCAGCGAATACTGTGAACCGAACTGAACTAAATTGAACTGAACTTTGCGTCACTTTGAAACTGGTCATTTACCCCTAGACAACGATAGAGCTTGATTGATCCTATTATCTTAATTCTGTGTACATGTATGTTTATCACTGCTGAACTGTTGCATTCATTATCCTTTTGATTAGAGTACTGTGTTGCTTGTTTCTTTAATAAAACTTTCCTAGTTCTAGTAATCCAGACTCCAACGGAGTGATCCATTTCTGCTGGTTTGGTAACCCAGTTAGGGGGTACGTAACACAGGAAACATTCCTGATGTATTTAAGGACAGAGAAAGCTAATTTAATTGCAACACAAATTAATTTTAGTTGGCCTTTTAGATACACTTAAATAACTTCATGACCTTGACAGAAAAAAAGAGAGAAGCTGAGTGAGAGGGACCTGAAGTGTTCTGAGATCACTTAATATCAATGAACATATGCAAGCTGAACTTCAGCAAGGAAAAAAAGGCAACAATTTAGTGCAATGTATAAATAATCTGAAAGGTGTCAATCATCACTCTTCATGTACTTCCCTTTCACTGGTATCTTAAAAATAGTCTTATTAATTCATCAGATTCTGAAATGGATTTCACAAACTCCTATTGTGTCTTAAATGTCAATGTAGCTATTGCTTAGAGCAGAATTCAATAGATAGTAGAAATGAAATATAGGATCCATTTTCTTGTTATACCCATCCTTTGATCTGAAGGAGGAGGTTGGTACTTGTGCTAATTTTGCATACAGTACACGGTCCTCTGATGTAATTAGAATGACCTTAATACAAATTTTCTATAAGCTATTTAAACCATATCAACAGTATTCAGGGTAAATGTACTGAATTTTAAATATTCATAATCTTTCTTTGTGTCATCTGCTGCTTTTATTCAAATGCAAGAATAATTACTGATACTCTTTCCTTATGTGCATTACAGATTACAGTTTAATTTCAGTTTTACTGGAAATCAATTAATTGTTTATCAGGGTATGATCAGAATGATAACACAAATTATAACCATAGACAGAAAAAAACAAAATAGCTTTTTAACTCATACAGTAATCGAGTCATAGAAAAGTACAGCACAGAAACAGGCCCTTCAGCCCATCTAGTTAGTGCAGAATCATTTGAACTACCTACTCCTATCGACCTGCTCCTCAACTATGGACATCCATGCCGCTATCATTCATGTTTCTATCCGAACTTCTCTTAAACATTGAAATCAAGCTAGCATGCACCACTTGCACTAGCAGCTCATTCCACACTCCTCACCACCCTCTGAGTGAAGAAGCTGCCTTTCATGTTCCCCTTAAACTTTTCACATTTCCTCCTTGACCCATTACCTCTGATTGTAGACCCACCCAACCTCAGTGAAAAAGCCATGGTTGCATTTACCTTATCTATAGCCTTCATAATTTTGATTACCTCTATCAAACCTTCTCTCAATCTTTTATGTTCCATAGAATAAAGTCCTGACCTATTCAATCTTTCCGTATAACTCAGGTCCTCCAGATGTGGCAACACCTTTGTAAATTTTCTCTCTACTCTTTCTACTTTATTTACATCTTTCCCGTGGGTAGGTAACCAAAACAGCACACAATACTCCAAATTAGGCCTCACCAACATCTTATACAACTTCTACATACAACAGCTGTAATCAATACTTTGATTTATGAAGTCCAATGTAGCAAAAGCTTTCTTTATAACCCAATCTACCTGTAGCATCACTTTCAACAAATTATGGACCTGTACTCCCAGATCCCTTTTTTTCCTACTGCACTCCTCAGTGTCCTGCCTTTCACAGCGTAAGACCTACCCTGTTTGGTCTAACCTGTGCAAAACCTCGCACCTGTCTTCATTAAATTCCATCTGCCATTCTTCAAGCCATTTTTCCAGTTGGTCTAGATCCCAGAGGAAGCCATGATAGCCTTTCTCACTGTCCACTACACCCCCAATCTTGGTGTCCTCTGCAAATTTGCTGATCCAGTTAACTACATTCTCATCCAGATTATTGATATAGATGACAAACAACAATGGACCGAGCACTGATTCCTACAGCACTCCACTAGTCACAGGCTTCCAGGGAAGCAACAATTTACTACCACTCTCTGGCTTCTCCGACAAAGCCAATATCTAATCCAGTTTACTACACCATCTAGAATGTCAAACGACTAAACCTTCTTGACCAACCTCCCATGCAGGACCTTATCAAATGCCTGCTGAAGTCCATGTATACAACATTCACTGCCTTGCCTTCATCCATAACTTCCTCAAATAACTTTGTAAGATTGGTTAGTTATGACCTACCACACACAAAGCCATGCTGACTAGCCTTAATCAGTCCATGTCCATCCATTTACTTATATATCCAATCCCTCAGGATACGCTCCAATAACTTTCCTACTGCTAATGTCAGGCTCACAGGCCTATAATTTCCTGGTTTATTTTTCGGGCTTTCTTAAACAGCAGAATGACATTGGCTATCCTCCAGTGATCTGATACATTGCCTGTCACTGAAGATAGGTCTATAGAGTCTCTCAAAAGCAGAGGTGGAGCTGTATGCCTCATGGTCAATTCTTCTTGGTGCACAAATATATCAGTGCTGTCACAATTCTGCTCACCAGACCTGATATACCTAGCAGTTAAGTACCATCCTTTTTACCTACCACGGGAGATTTCTAGGATCATTTTAGTTAGCGGTATACATTCAACCTCAGGCCAATGTCAATCAGGCTTTAGATCTGAGCAATGCGATCAACATGGACAAAAGAGCTCACGCTAACACCTTCACCATCATTTTGGGTGATTTTAACCAGGCCAGTCTGAAAAAAATCACTAAACAATTACCATCAACAGATCACTTGCAATACTAAAGGAAACAACACACTGTACCACTGTTACATCACCATCAAGAATGCCTACTGTGCTATTCCACGCCCTCACTTCAGGAAGTCTGGTCACCTGGCTGTAATTCTACTCCCTGAGTATAGGCAGAGACTGAAGACTGTAGCACCAGTAGTGAGGACCAAGAAGGTATGGACAAGGGAAGCAGAGGCGTGCCTACGGGACTGCTTTGAATTGTTGGACTGGACTGTATTCAGGGATTCATCATCGAATCGGGAGGAGTATGCTGCAGTCGTTACCGACTTCATTAAACCCTGTGTGGATGAGTGTGTGCATACAAAGACTTACTGTACATTCCCAAATCAAAAGCCAGGGATGAACCAGAAGCTATGTTGTCTGCTGAAGGCTAGGTCTGTGCCAGTGGCGTATGGTGACCCAGGTATGATTTGCAGAGGGTTACTTAAAGGGCGAAGAGACAATTTCCCAGCACCCAGGGCATGCTCTTTTCTCACTGTTACCATCAGGTAGGAGGTACAGAAGCCTGAAGGCACACACTCAGTGATTCAGGAACGGCTTCTTCCCCTCTGCCATCCGGTTCCTAAAGGAACATTGAACCCGTGAACACTACCTCACTTTTAAAATATATTATTTCTGTTTTTTTTATGCTCAATATTTAATCTATTCAATATATGTACACTGTAATTGATTTACTTATTATTGTTATTATTGTTTTCCTTTCTTCTATATTATGTATTCTATTGAACTGCTGCTCCTAAGTTAACTAATTTTACGACACATGCCGGTGATAATAAACCTGATTCTGATAATTTAAATATCTCTTAGTGCCCCAGAAATTTTCTGTATTTGCCTCCCGAAGGGTTCAAGGGAACTCCTTGTTGGACTCTGTGGACTTATCCACCCTAATTTGCCTCAGGAGAGAAAACACACCCTCCTCTGTAATCTGTATAGGGTCCAAAAAGTTGATGCCCTTCGCCTCACTTCTATGGACTCTGCGTCCATCTCCTGATTAAATGCAGCTGCAAAAAATTCATTTAAAATCTCCCCACCTCTTTTGGCTCCACACATGCACTACCTTTCTGATCTTCCAGAGGACCAGTTTTGTCTCTCGCATCCTTTGCTCTTAATGTATCTGTAGAATCCCTAGGATTTCCTTCACCTTCTCGGGTAATCTCGTGCCCTACTTTAGCTCTTCTGATTTATTTTTAAATGTCCTCTTGCATTTCTTATACTCCATAAGCATCTCATTTATTCCTACCTGCCTATATTTGCTATGCACCTCCTGTTTTTTCTTAAGCAGGACCACAAAATCTCTTGAAAACAAAGGTTCCATACTCTTGTTATCTTTACCTTTTATTCTGACAGACACAGAAAAGCTTTGTACTCTGAATATTTCCGTTTTGAAGGCCTCCCATTTACCAAGTACTCTTTTACCAAAAAGCAACTTGACTCAATCCACACTTACCAGATTCTTTATGATATCATCAAAATTGTCCTTTCTCCAATTTAGTATTTCAACTCACAGACCAGACCTATCTTTTTGCATCTTTATTTCAGAACTAATGCCATTATTATCACTGGATGCAACGTGTTCCTTTATATAAACTTCTGTCACCTGCCCTGTCTCATTTCCTAATAGCAGATCAGGTATAGCACACTCTCTCATTGGGACTTCTACAAACTGATTAAGGAAACTTTCCTGAACACATTTGACAAACTCTATCCTATCTTGTCCTTGTACAGTATTGAAGTCCTATTCATCTTGCGGGAAAGTTAAAATCACCTAACATAACATTATGATTTTTGCAACAGTCTGTGATCTCTCTACAAATTTGTTCCTCTAAGTCCCTTGGGCTATTGGCTGATCTGTAATATAGCCCCATTAACATGATCATACTTTTCTTATTTCTCAGTTCCACCCATAATGCTAGACGAGTTCTCCAATCTGTAATCATAGTCTGACAAGAGACTTGGGATTAGAGTAACCCTGAGTCCCTTGTCAAACCAAACAAATAATGTTGTCCAAAGCAGGTAAAGATTTACGCATGTGTTGTTGAGGTTTTGAGGTATAATCACATTAATTACTGAATATGACAATCCACAAACTGTCTTTCCAGTATAGGTTTCTATGGGTTTGCAACACGAAACCATGTTTTAAATTGTCCATTGAAAGTAATATACAAGATATAAGGAGGCTACACTGTATTTCCAAATAATAAGAGATTCAAGATTCAAAATTGTTTCTTGTCACTTCCAGTAAACAAGTGTAAAGGAGAACAAAAAAATACTGTTACTCCGGACCAATGCAGCACAAAAAAAGATTTTTAAAATGCAATAATAAATAAAACACAAAATACGTATAAATACATAAGATAAGTTCTATACATAGAGATGTTGGCGCGTGGCCAAGTGGTTAAGGTGTTTGTCTAGTGATCTGAAGGTCGCTAGTTTGAGCCGTGGCTGAGGCAGCGTGTTGTGTCCTTGAGCAAGGCACTGAACCATACATTGCTCTGCAATGACACCGGTGCCAAGCTGTATGGATCCTAATGCCCTTCTCTTGGACAACATTGGTGATGTGGAGAGGGGAGACTTGCAGCATGGACAACTGCCGGTCTTCCATACAACCTTGCCCAGGCCTGCACCCTGGAAACCTTCCAAGGTGCAAATCCATGGTCTCACGAGACTAACGGATGCCTATACACATAGAGATATTGTATGTCCATAAAGATACACTAGGCACAAGAATGTCTGTACATAAGGTGTCTGACAGGAAATGATGAAGCATTGGTGGGGGCTTGGAGGGGTGGGTTAGTGGATGTTGCTGTTGATCAACCTTACTGCTTGGCGAAGGTAACTGCTTTTGAGTCTGGTGGTCCTGGCATAGATGCTAATGGCCTGCTCCCTGATGGGAGTGAGGCAAACAGTCCATGAGCAGGGTGAATGATTGTCACCTGTCCTATTCTGGAACTTCTCTGTTTACGTATTCTTGATGCTGTGTTGGCTGATGCTTGAGCAGTTTTGACTACCTGTTGTAGAACTTTCCTCTCCACTGCAGAGCTGTTTCCATACTATGCAGTGATGTGAACTGTTAGGATGCTCTCCACTAGAATGATGGGAGTACATACATGCTCTCTTCAGTCTCCTCAGAATGCAGAGGCACTGGTGAGCTTTCCTGATTATGTAGAATGTGTTCTGGGACCATGAGAGTTTGTGTGAGATGTGCACTCCCAAGAGTTTGAAACTGCAAGCAGTTTCCACTGCTGTGCTGATGATGAAAAGGTGTGTGTGAGTTCTCCTGAAGTCGATCATCATCTCCTCGGTTTTGAACACTTTGAGGAAGAGGTTATTTGCCTGCCACCTAGCCTTGAGCTCTTCCACATCCTCAACATGAATTAATCAGTCTGATGGCTTGGTGGAAGAAGCTGTCACGGAGTCTGTTGGGCCTGGCTTTTATGCTGTGGTACCGTTTCCCAGATGGTAGTAGCTGGAACAGTTTGTGGTTGGGGTGACTCGGGTCCTCAATGATCCTTTGGGCCCTTTTTACTCACCTGCCTCTGTAAATGTCCTGAATAGTGGGAAGTTCGTATTTACAGAGGCGCTTGGCTGTCTGCACCACTCACTACAGAGTCCTGTGATTGAGGAATGTACAGTTCCCATACAGTTCCCAGTGATGCAGCCAGTCAGGATGCTCTCAATTGTGCCCCTGTAGAAAGTTCTTAGGATCTGGGGGCTCTTGCTAAACTTCTTCAACCGTCTGAGGTGAAATAGGTGCTGTTGTGCCTTTTTCACCACACAACCAGTATGTACAGACCACGTGAGATCCTCGGTGATGTTTACGCCGAGGAACTTAAAGCTGTTCACCCTCTCAACCCCAGATCCACTGATGTCAATAGGGGTTAGCCTGTCTCCATTCCTCCTGTAATCCACAACCAACTCCTTTGTTTTTGTGTCGCTGAGGAAGAGGCTGTTTTCTTGACACCACTGTGTCAGAGTGATGACTTCTTCTCTGTAGGCTGCTTCGTTATTATTTAAGATAAGGCCAATCAATGTGGTGTCATCAGCAAATTTAATTATCAGGTTGGAGCTGTGGGTGGTGACACAGTCATGTGTATCCAGAGAGGGGACATAGGACACAGCCCTGAGGTGAGTTTCTTTATTATTATTATTAATAATAATAATAATTACTTATTATTTATTATTGTATTTGTTGCCTTTTGCATATTGATTGAACACCCGAATTGGTGTGGTTTTCACTGTGTCTAAAATGGTAATATTCTATTTTGGATTTACTGAGTATGCCCCCAAGAAATCTCAAGGTTTTGCATGGTGTCATATATGTACTTAAATAATAAATTTATTTTGAACTTTAATTACTCTAGCACTTGGCCTTGGGGTCATGTGTGAATAGGCTCAGCAATGGGCTCAGCGCACAGCCCTGGGTGGGGCGGGGTCACTCGTGTTGACGATGATTGGGAGGGAGGAGCAGTTTTCATCCTGATTATCTGAGGTCTGTAGGTTAGGTGCTGTACATTTAATATTTCTGTAACATTTGAGTAATATTGTAAATAATATAGTTTGATTAAGCTTTCTTTGTTTGAATAATTTACTTCAGTTATTTGTAAAAATATGTGAACGCCATACGCGATCATGCCACTGCATCATATGTGCATGCCTTACTGAAAGTAAAAAATAAGAGTACATAGGTATCCCTGCCTCTGTGTTTTCCTTCTGATTAGTTTTATGTTTTAGAGTTACAAAACAAAGAAAAGTTCGGAAGTCCGACACCCAGTTGCACGATGGTGAATACAGACTGCAAAGTATGAAATTCAAACAAGCTAGCAAAATGTTGTTGTTTAAAGGAAGTTTTCTACAGAAGTAGGCTACACTAATAGTCTCCTCATTTAAAGATGGATATTAATGTATTGGAAACAGCTGGGAGAAAGTCTACTGAACTGATGCCTGGACTGTTTGTCTCAGAAAATGTTACAATTTACAATGACCAGTCAACCCTACAACCCTCCTATTTAACCCTACCCTCATCATAGGACAATTTACAATGACCAGTCAACACTACAACCCACCTATTTAACCCTACCCTCATCATAGGACAATTTACAATGACCAGTCAACCCAACAACCCACCTATTTAACCCTACCCTCATCATCGGACAATTTACAATGACCAGTTAATGTCATAAGCAGTATTTGGAATGTGGGAGGAAGCTGGAGCGTTTGGAGGAAAACCGTATGTTCATTGGGTGGAGGTACAAACTCCTTACAGACGATGTTAGAGTTAAAACCCGAAATCGGATGCCCTACACTGTAATAGAGTCACGCTGACTTCTGTGCTAAAGTGGCACCTCTTGGATGTTTCCTCATGCATTAGAATTTGGAATTTTTTTTTAAAATGGTCACTTAATTGAGATGGAAATTACGTGTATTCTTTTCTTTATGTGAATTGTGAGAATCATGAAACTTTGGAAATCTTTTCCTCAGGTGGAATCTGAGTATATTTTAAGGAAAAAGGACTAAAAGGCTCCAGTGGGTTGGCAGGAAGATGAAGATAAGGTTCCAAATGAATCAACAATAATCATGTTTAATGGCATGAGAGACAAAATGTTTCATTCCTGCTTCTAGTTTACATTTACAAATCATGTTCTCAGTATTCAAAGTCTCTTTACAACTCATTCTCAAGATTATTTTCATTTGCACAGTTTGTCATCTTTTACACATGATGTTTTCCAATCTTTCTCCATTAACGTAAATTTTTTGTAAAATTCTGTTATGTTGTTTTGCTGTAAATGCCTGCAGGAAAATGAATCTCTAGGTTGTATATAGTAACGATACAATATATTTATAGTACTGTTGATAATAAGTTTACTTTGAACTCATAGATCTCTGTTAGTTTTAATGATTGTGCATCATTTAAATAGTGTTGGACAAAGTCGCTACTATTTCAAATGTTAATATCATTTACTGGCAGCCTAGGGTGAAGTGAGAATAGCCTGGGTTGCATTAGTGGTATAAATTCTATCAGATTTAGCCCTTATAATTGATAGTAATTATACAAACTCAGGGTATATCAAGTGTAAATAATTGAACTGAATTGACTTTATTTCTTACATCCTTCACATACATGAGGAGTAAAAATCTTTATGTTACGTCTCTGAATTAATGTACAATGTGCAATCATCATAATTTATAATCGTTTATAATAAATAAAACAGTCAATGTAACATGAAAGTACATTCAAATCAGTGTGAGTTAATCAGTTTGATGTCCTGGTGGAAGAAGCTGTCCCAGAGACCATTGGTCCTGGCTTTTATGTTGCGGTACCGTTTCCTGGATGGTAGCAGCTGGAATAGATTGTGGTTGGGGTGACTCGGGTTCCCAATAATATATTTTTTTAATAATCTATTCTATAAAGGACAAGAAAATGGCAATGTAATTACCAAAGGTAACAAGATCTATTTTGTGCAATTGCAAGTTCAATAAGTCATGTAACATTATGTGTTATTTCATAAGAGGTTGCCAATTCCAAGATGCATTTTCATTTATTAATTAAATTGCTCTTACATGTATTGAGAAAGTGACATCTTTACTTTACTTTTGCTTAATGTCACAGCTTAGGGCATTGTGATGACATTCACGTAAACATAAACTTTCTTGTGACCCGTGGACTCCATTGTATGTACTGCCTAAGTAGTGCCGATGATGTGAAGGGCTGTTGAAACTTTGAAAAGTTACATTGTTCTTCTGAGATTACATCGAATGTCATGTTGACACTCTTGTATCCCAATGTCAATTGCAATGAAAATGTTAACAGAACAGTTAAAAGTTCAATACAATGTAAGGGAATATCAGGGAATTTTGGTCATTGTACATCAAATGCTCTGTATTCTGAGAGTGACAAGGATGTTGTTAACTCAGGCTGCTGGGACAGTTTGATGTCTCTTGCAAGTGTTCTCTGTCAAAGTTGCTTTGATGTGCATCTCTCAATGATCTCAGCTCTCCCTCATGATCAGAGATTCATATTTTGCAGAATTGTCTCAAATACATGAAATGTTGATCATTTGCTTCCCTCTACTTCTATAATATAACAGAATCCCACATTCAGCTTTGGCACTGTTCTTCCCCTTTGTAGCCATCAGTCGTAGGTGTCAAATATTCATAAATATTCTGTAACTTCTCACCACTAATTCAAAGGGGTGTTTTTTTTTTTCTAATGTCACCTGTGAATCCCAGTTCCACATTGCCCTTTTAAACTAGTAAAGTAACTTAATTAATAGCAAAGGACCAAAGGTGATTCAGAATGACATATCAAGTCAACATTTAGTTCTTGCCACTTTGACAATATACAAACAAAACACATGTGAATTGAGCAATCCAAGTATAATTGTTCATTTTTTTCAAAATGTGATGGCTTCTATAGATTCTCTTTGGCAGCTCTGGGATTAGATGACAAGCAGCATCAGCTGTGAACCATATGATCTATAATGACATTGCAAGAAATACCATATACGTAAAAGATACTGCAGATGCTTGAAATGTAAAGCAACATACACAAAATGCTGGAGGAACTCAGCAAGTTAGCCACCATCTATAGAAGGGAATAAACAGTCAACGTTTCAGCCCAAGATGCTTGATCAGAACTGGAAAGGAAGGGATGTAAGCCTGAACAAGAAGGTGGGGGGAGGGATAGGAATGTAAGCTGGCGGGTGATGGATGAGACCAGGTAACTGGGTATGGGTGAGGGAGAGGGATGAAGTTAAAAGCTGGGGGGGGGGGAGAGGTGGAAGAGGTAAAGAGCTGAAGAAGATGAAACTTCATAGGAGTGGGCCATGGAAGAAAAGGGAAGGAGGAGTGAAATGGGAAGGTCAGGAGAAGTGAAGGGATGAGAGGGTAACCAGAATGCAAAATGGAAGAAAGGGTAGTGGTGGTGGCATCCATTAGTCTTGCGAGACCATGGATCTTTGCCTGGAAGGTCTTCTCCAGGGCATAGGCCCGGGCAAGGTTTTATGGAAGACCGGCAGTTGCCCATGCAGCGTCTCCCCCTCCACGACACCGATGCTGTCCAAGGGAAGGGCAAGGACTGATACAGCTTGGCACCAGTGACGTCGCAGGAGTTGCCAAAACGAGGTTGAAGGCAACATCAGACTGCCTTAGGGAGTCCAGCTCTGGATTTGTCCTCAGGGTTTACTCCCAGAGCCTTTCCCATGACTGCATATGGTCGCAAGGCAGAGGAGGTTTGAAATCAGAGTTTTCCTTCTCTTAGATGGACTGCCTTCCCAGGCTGACGAGCTCCATCTACCCGAAGCACTGGTTTTAAGGTGCCAGGACCCATCTTCGCCCCTTCTCCTGTTAGTAGAAAAAGTTCCGCTGGGCTTAGAGGCTAAGCCACACGAGAAGGCCAGGAGTTGGAGCTAGTTATCAGAGGCTACTTGAGGCTCATGCCATGAGGAGAACTTTTAGATAGTGGGAGCTTGTCCCCACTACCACTCCCTGGCTTGACAACCTTGGAACCAGGAAGAAAGGGATGGGGGTGTAATTACCAGAAGGTGGAGAAATTGATGTTCATGCCATCAGGTTGAAAGCTATCCAGATAGAATATAAAGTGTTGCTGCTATGTCTGGTGTTTGGCCTTATCATGACAGTAGAGGAAACCTTGAATGGACATGTTGGAATGAGAAAAGGAAATCAAACTGAAAAGGGTAGTCAGAGTGTGATCCTGCCTTTTGCAGTGGATGGAGCAAAGATTTTTGATGAAGCATTCCTCAGTCCTTGTCATGTTCCCCTAATGTAGAGAAGGTCACACTGGGAGCACCAGATACAATAAGTAACCCTGATAGACTAACAGGAAAGGTATCGCCTCACCTGAAAGGCTGTTTGGAGTCCTGAATGGTGATGAGGAAGGAGGTATAGGGACAGATATGGAACTTGGCACTCTTGCAGAGTTAAATTCCAGGAAGGAGATCAGTGGAGAGGGATGAGTGGCCAAGGGAGTCATGTAGAGAGCAATCCCAACTAAAAGTAGAGAGGGGGTGTGGAGTGAAGTATTGTATGATTATTTTTTTTTTAAATTTGATTGAAAAAATTCACTCTGTCAAACTGAGTCAGTACTGAAACATGTCAACTACAATAGAAATTTCGTTTAATTATTTAAAACAACAGTAATTTTTGGTATTGCAAACTTTCACAAACAACTCAAAATGATAACAGCTGTATGTCAAGTTGTTTATCCTTGTTACTAGTATAAACTCCAATTGTTTTACTCCAAATGCCTTGGCTTTCTTTATGTGAGTAATTGTGTGATTTCTGAATGGTCCATGTAATTATGAATTCAATCTCATTATTCTTTTTTGTTCTGTTTATTTGCTTTGCATCTTATAGTAATTTTATGTCTTTGCATTGTACTGTTGCTACAAAACAACAAATTTCACATCATATGCCAGTGATATTAAACCTGATTCTGATTCTACATAATTTCAGAATTTCAGAATCATATATATTAGTACTGACATACAGTACATGGGAAATGTGTTGTTTTGCTGAAGCAGTACATTGCAATACATAATAATAAAAGCTGTAAATTACATTAAGTAATATATATAAACATATAAAAGAAAATAAATTAAATAAGTAGTTCAAAAAGACAGAAAAAATACTGAGTTATTGTTCATGAGTTCATTGTCTATTGAGAAATGGACAATGATGGAAGGGAAGAGGCTATTCCTGAAATATTGAGGCTCCTGTACCTCCTCCCTGATAATAACCATGAGAAGGAATGTCCTGAGTATGATGGATGCCGCCTTTCTGAGGCAATTCCTTTTGATCCTTGTCCTTGAAGCTGGGGAGGCCCATGATGGAGCTGGCTGAGTTTACAAACTTTCTGCAGCTTTTTCCATTCCTGTGTAGTGGCAGTGATGCAACCAGTTAGATTGCTCTCCACAGTACATCTGTAGAAACTTGTGAATGTCTTTGGTGACTTAGCAATTCTCCTTAAACTCCTAATGAAATATTGCCGCGGTTGTGCCTTCTTTGTAATTGCATCGATATGTTGGGCCCAGGATAGATCCTGACACTCAGAGATGCTGACACGCAGGAACTCAAAATTGCTCACCCCTTCCACTTCTGATCCCTCAGTGAGGACTGGTGTGTGTTCTCTTGATTTCCCCTTCCTGAAGTCTACAATCAATTCCTTGACCTTACTGATGTTGAGTGCAAGGTTGCTGCTGTGACATCACTCAACCAGCTGATCGATCTCACTTCTTAACGCTTCTGCATAACAATCTGAAAATCTGTCAACAATAGGTGTGGCATTGGCAAACTTATAGATGGTGTTTAAGTTGTGCCTTGCCACATAACTGTGGGTATAGAGACAGAGACATGGGCTAACCATGCATCTTTGACATGCACCAGTGTTGATTGTCAGTGAGGAGAGATATTGTGCACAATTTTAAAGAAAATAGCTGCTTTCTAATTTGCTACTACAGATATATTAGCCATATCAGAACTATGTAGAGTCTTAGAAAGAAAATGAACTCTGCCCCTTCGTGACATAAAAATAACACAACAAAAGTATATAATTTACTGTACAAATCCATGCTTTCAGTGAGATATCTGGAAGAGGCAGATTACCTATTTAGAACCTGTATTTCCTTGATCCTCTGGGTTGGATGTTGTGTTGACAAAAAAAAACTCATATGCTTCCCATTAAGAGTACATGGTAAATATTCTGTCTGGCAGTTGTCGCAAAATACTTTACTGGTTTTATGTAGGGCCATTGCTGTCATCTGATGAAACTAGTTAATTTCAATGACAGACAATCATTCTTTTTTGTAAGGAGATGTCATTATCTAGTCAAAGTTAATTTCGCCAAAGACAGTAGATTTGGTTTCCATGAAAGCTTCCCTTCTAATGGCAAAGGAAGGGGAAATTCAACACACTCCGATTCCTTCATGGTGACAGAGTTAAAAAGTTTGCCTCAGAAGGTCTGGTAGGACAGGAGCAGGCTAGATGTTTAATTGTTTTCCAGGTTCATCAGACTTTGACAGCCCAAAGTTAATAAAGAAGCGATTCCAATATTTCAATCCAACCCTTCTTCTGTGACTTTCTAGATTATTAAACCAGGAGGGAAAATTAGAAAAAAATAGTAGTTTTGAAAATAGTAAGGTAGGTTTAAGAAGAATGTGAGGGGTAAAACCTTACCTCAGAGAGTTGTAGATGTCTGGAATATGCTGTCTGGTTTGGTGGTAGATGCAAATACATTAGAGGCATAGGTGCATAGAAATAAGGAAAATGGAGGGAAGTGGACATGGGGTGTAGGTATGGCGGATTAGTGTTTGGGTATCTTTGATTTGCTTTTTAGCTGGTTTAGCACAATGTTCTATGTTCCATGCTCTTTAAACAGAGTTAGCAAATCTAGAGTAATTGGACTCCAACTTGCTTCCAGTAAACAGTCTGTAGTTCTTTTTTCGTAGGGATATTGACTGCAGCAGACGCTTCCGAGGTACATCAGAAGTAAACATGAAGGTATTGAACAGCCCCCAAAAAAAGATGATATGTAATGTATCTCTTTCTACTTAGCATCCACAAAAACTGAGGAAGAAATAGAATAAAATACATTATGAAGCAGCTTTACTGTGTGACAGCCTGCTGAAGTACACTTTGTTGATAAGATACAGTGTCCAAATAATGCTTTTAGCTCAATAAATCTGTTACAGCAGTTGTGAAAATGAACAAAACCTCTTACCTCTCAACTTTAATCATCTCAGTTCAAACCATGGCATAGTGATATGCCACTATGGTAAATTTCTGACAGACGTGATGATTGGAACAGGCAAAGTAACAGTGTTCACACAGCTGTAACTTTCTAATTTAATTGGATAATAGATTTTGTAAGGATTGAATTTTTTCAGTATAGTTGTATTTGTGCTGTAAGAGGGTGGATAACTATGTATTAATGTTTTATACTGAAGATCACATAGGAAGTTAATTTAACTGATTTAACTTTCTTTGTCAATAATGCAAGTAATCAGGTCACCATTTTGAATTCAGTTCTTGAAAAAAATCTCACCTTATTGCTTAAATAAGTCATCTAAGTTATTTACAGGACTGAACTCAGCACATTGGATGTAACATCCATAATGTGTACTTGTCAGACTGCTGAGAAAGTTAATGAACTTTTCAAGATTTAACCCAGCTTGGGCATTTTATGATGTCTTTGAACTTTATAACCATGGTGTAAAAGCTAAAGTTTGCTAGGTGTCCAATGTAAGTGAGAAATATATCGTAATTAGGATCATTAATGGGTGAAAAGTGCAGTGAACTCAAAGAGTTCATGGATAACCACAATGAAATTGCATTTGAGCTACAAATCAAGAGATCATAAGAAGTCATCTTATCAGTATTCAAAAGGGCTGCTAGCTTGATTTGTATGTTCAAAACTGAAGAAACTAACAATGAACTCATGAATGCATGAGAAAAAGAATTTGGTTGAAATGTCAATCTGAACATCAGGCACTTTTCTTTCCTAATTTTGCATGCACTTGATGCTTCGTTCCCACTTGTTAAGTCTCCTTCAAAGACAGCAGCAAATACTTGGTAGAGAAAAGATATAAGTTACTTGAGAATGATAGGGATGTCCATTAGGAATTACGAAACATCTGTGGAAAGAGAAATATTAATGTTTCAGCTCAAAGGTACTGTTAGCAGTAGAAAAGAGAGAAAGCAGTTAGATTCAAGATGCCGAGAGAGTGGGAGAATGACCAAGTTGCTGGTAGTGTGAGACCAAGACTTCCATGGGGATTAGTTGTAGATGAAATTACATGGTTGATAGGGTATTGAGAGTAGTGAGAGAGATCATGAATAAAGGAATATTACAGCTGTAATTTTATATAATCAATTTATTGATATTAACTTACCTCAAGACAGAAATGATTTTGGAAACAACCTCTATTATTTATTCTCAGATTAATACCATATGAATTATTGAAATCTTTTAAATTAAGATTTTTTTAAATTCTGTGATGTATGCCAATATAAGTGGTAAAAATTAGTTTTATTTGTCACATGTACATCAAAACATGGAGTGAAATGGCCATTACAGTATGAAGATTTTGCTGGAACTACTATCAAATCAAGTTTAATTGTCATTCAAACAATACATGGATACATCTGAAGGAGACAACATTCCTCTGGCGCCAAGGTGAAAAAACACACACATGCATTTAATACAATGAGAGAAAGGGAAAAAAGAACATAGACAAACAAGAAAACACATTTTCAATCCAAGTTCCTGAGTGACAAGTCCTGCAAGTTGATCGTTCCCAGCACTCCAGCCTGTCACATCATCAATCCAACACTGGAGGCAGCAGCGACATGAGAAGGCAGCCCCCAACTGAGGATGGGAACCATGCTACACCACTTCAGGTGTCTCCTCCTCACCTGGACTGCAGCAGCAGGCAAGTCCACGGCTTGAGCTCTACTCCTCGCACAACAGAGGCGACACTACTGCCTTGCCTCCTGTCTCACCACCAAGAGAAACAGGTCTGCAGCAATCAATATCCAACAGCGGCTTGCAATCGCAAAATCAAAACATCCAAGACAGTCACTCGCAGTTTCTCTGCATGTCAGCTTTGCGCACCAATTTTGGTGCTTTCAAGTAACATGCAGCAACATGGCCTGCACCCACCTTAGCTCCTTCAAACTCTATGCATACCACCATTGTACTGGAAGTAGATCACCCACAACTCAGTGACCCAAAGTGTAGGAGGAATTCAGAGTGCCTGGATGAAATCCACATGCTCTTGGGGAGGGCATAAAAAATCCTTACAGTGGGAGGAATTGAACCCAGATCGATGATTGCTGAAGCTGTAAAGTGATTATGTTAACTGTTACGCTGCCATGCAGCCCCACTTAATATAACATATTCCATTCAGAAATATTCAGCTCCTTGGTTAATGGATCTCAGTTCCTCAGAGCAGGTGTTTGCCAAATGCCTAAACCATTTTCATTAAATATGATATTAAAACAAAAATCCATCTAAGTTAGATTGATATTTTAAAAGTTCTGTGGAATTCCAAATTAAAAGTATTTTGTTAAGGTCCAAAATAATGGTGGTGCTGGTAGAGCTGCAGTGATGCACTTTCAATCTTGATCTCTTGTGCTCTCTATGTGGAGTTTGCACGTTTCCTATGACTGCACGAGTTTACTCCAGCTGCACCATATTCCTTCCATCTCCCAAAATGTCACTATGCATTGTGCTTGTAGGTAGAAACTAATGGAGAAGTGTTTTTTTGGGAATGTGGGGAGAATAAAATAGATGAGTGTAGGGTTGGTGTAAAATTGGCCAAATCAAATTGGGTGAGTCAAAGTGACTGTTTCCTTGCTGTATGCTCTAGAACTGGTTGTTGTGGGAATTTTGAATGGTTAAGTGGAAGGTAAGTCTCAGAAGTTTCCACCATTGGTATTTGCATTGATTATTAATGTCACATTTATGAGATGCAGTGAAAATGCTTTTGTTTTCATGCCATCCAGATAGATCATTCCATTGAGGTAGTTCTTAGGAAAAACAAAATGCAGAATATAGTATTTTCATTACAAAGAAAGTGCAATGCAGGTCAACAAATAAAATGCAAAAACGAGAATAAGGAATATTGGGAGAAGGAGGTAACTATTTAGCATATGTCTGACAATTGTGAGACAAATGCTGTCCTAGCTGTTTTGACTTATACTGACAATTGCTACGCGTTATTGAGAAGGTGATGGGTGTGGGAGTTTTGTTCTGATGAGGCTTTATTGCAGGGATTCCCCACCTGCCGTCCATGGGCCCCTTGCTTAACGGTATTAGTCCGTGGCATACAAAAGGTTGGGTACCCATGCATTCTAGGATGAATTCATGTAATGAAGGCATCACCCTTTATTTGTCAGATAAAATGGGCATAGATGGTTCCTTTATCTGAAAGCCCCTGGAGAATTAGTTCAGAATTTTTGTGAGCTTTCACCTATTAAGTTAAGTAAAAGTTCACACTCTAAACTAAAATTACTGGTTTTTAAACACAAGCCCACTTCAGTATCTTGCCATTTGATTCTGCATTAAAACAAATGATAAACGTGGGCTTGTTGTACTCACTTACTTAACATGTTACAAAAAAGTTAAGTTTGCTGTGTGAACATTTAATGATGTGGTAAGAATTAATTACTACTGTAAAATTTCCCTGAACCTGAGAATTTAATCTTACAAGTCTTGAGTCACAATTTTCCAATATATAATTCTTGAAGATTTGGAGGACTTATTTTGCTTTTCCACATGTATATCTTGCCTATCTATCCCCGTCTGCATCCTCTCCACTGCCTCTCTCCCTTCTGTCTGTTCTCCCTATCTCCCCACTCCACCCTCTCCCCTTCCATTCTCCCCATTTCCCCTCTTTTCATCTATCCGTCTCCCTATCTACCCCTCTCCCCACTTTCCTCACACACCTCCACCCTCCTACCTCTGCCCCTGCTCTCCTCCCCTCTACCCCTGCTCTCCTCCCCTCTACCCCTACTCCTCTCCACTACTCCCTCTCCCCCTCACCCTCTCTTCCCCTTCCCCCTCTCCTCACTCCACAGTTCCCCTTTCCCACCCTCTCTCATTCTGCCTCCTCTCACTCCTTATCCTCCTTTCCCTCCTCCCACTCTCTCACATCACTCTCCAACCCATCCTGCTCCCCTGTCTCCCCCCTTCCCCTCCCCCTGTCCCACCTCCTCTCTCTCTCCCCTTCCCCCTCTCCCTACCACCCACTCCTTCCCTAATCCTCCCGCTCTCCCCCACTCTCCTCCCTCTCCCCCTCCCCTACTCTCCTCCCCTCCCCTCCCCATCCCCTCCCCCTCCCCCACTCTCCTCCCCTTCCCCTCACTCTCCCACCTTCCCCCAACTCTTCTAAACCCTCCCCTCACTCTCCCTCCCCCTTCCCCCAACTCTTCTAAACTCTCCCCCCACTCTCCTACCCGGTTCCCTCACTCTACTACCCCCTCATTCCACTCTACCAACCCTCCGCACACTCTCCCACCCTCCTCCCACTCTGCCAACCCCTGCCCCCACTCTGCCAACGCCTCCCCCCACTCTTCCAACCCCTCCCCCACTCTTCCAACCCCTCCCCCCACTCTTTCAACCACTCCCTCATTCTTTCAACCCCTCCTCCCACTCTTTCAACCCCTTCTCCACTCTTTCAACCCCTCCCCCACACTTCCACCCCTCCCCCACTTTCCAAACCCCTCTCCCCACTCTTCTACCCCCCTCTCCCACACTTTCACCTATCCCCATTCCCCTCTCCCCCTCCCCTCCCCTCCTACTCCATCCTCTCTCCCACACTATTCCACCCACTCCATTGTCCCACCCTCACCCATGAATTTTAATTCTATTAAATTAAATATTCTAATTGACACATCCTCGTCAGACCTTGTATCTCAATGGAGGTCATTTGTTTTCAATGAGCAGAGCCTGGTTGTAGGTATTTCTTTCTGATCTCATGTACCACAGATGCCCAGAAGAGGGTGACATGCTGAAGATATTCCCCAGTAGCCATAGATTATTGTTCAGAAAATTGTAAAAGCATATGATTTTTTGTAAACCTAATTTGGAAACACTGGGTTATGGTCTTATAACTTTTACTCATGACACACTGTATATTTACAGCAAAAATGATTCAATCTAGGCAGTCAACATAAATGAATAAACCTGGATTACTGAAGCAAATGCAAAGCACAAAAATAAGCATATTCACAACTGTCGTTGCAATTGCTTGCCATCTAAATATTATTACAATTTTCTTCCACTGAGTTCATTTTAACACATTTTGTTTGTCTTGCTGGAACATGCAGTACGAGCAGTTCTTTGATTAAAATATTTCAAAAGTAACACTTTGAATCTGAGAAGTCCTTCTGACAGAACTTCACTTGCAACCTGTTTCATGGGGTAGTCTCTAACCTTTTTTAATTTTTAAGCATCCGTTTAGAAAGGAGTCTTTTTAGAGTTTAATCTTATCCTATTAATAAAGTCATAGATCAAGATTTACTCTATAACTGAGTGAAGTTTTGGAGTGCACATTGCAGAATAAAATGTTTCATCAACAGAATTTTACAGCAACAGATCTCAGTGAGTTAGATTCATTACCAAGGAATGATTGCAGACTACATTTTGGAGGAAAATATCAATGTATTATTGAAGTTATCTTAATTTATATAAATATGATTTGAAGAAGAAGTTTTTCTAAACATTTCCTGATGAGAAAAATGTCAGTGGCGCAGGAAGAACATGCCAGAAATAAGAAAGAATATATTTCCTCTCTTTCACATCTCACAGTCCAGGAGGCAATATGCAGAAATTTGATACTGTGAAAAAAGAGCTGAAGATTAAGTTATATTAAACTCATCACTGCTGAATGCAAATTAAAACTATTTCATGGTGAATTCCATGATTTTAATATTACTTATCTCTGTCCAAAAGAGAATCCAATTCTCATCAATTTTTTTCAGAGCAGAAAATTTCAACATTTAAAAAAAGGGCCGGAGAGGAATTGAGCAACACAGGCGGCATCTATGGAGCAGAATACATAAGCAATACTTTGGGCCATGACCCATCATCAGGCTTATGACAGGAGTGTCAGAATGGGAATTTAACCTCCTCTCCTGTCAAGATGACAACAAACTCAGTAAACCCCCCTACTTCATCTGGATAGATTTTTGATGGCATGAATATTGATTTTTCCAACTTCCAGTAATTTCTCCCCACCTCTTTCTCGCTTTTTCCATTCCCATTTTGGTTATTCTTCAGCCACTTGCTTCTCCTTACCTGTGCATCAGCTCCTCCTTCCCTTTCTCCCATGGTCCACTGTCCTCTCCTATTAGATTCCTTCTTTAGCCCTTTTCCTCTTCCACCTATCCCATCCCAATATCTTCATTCCTCTCCTCCATCTCCCCACCCACTTTACCCATAAGCTGGTTTCACCAATCACCTGCCAGCTTCTACTTCATCCCCTCCCTCAGCCCAACATCTTATTCTAGCTTCTGCCGGCTGTTGAACTTGAGAAATCTGTCTCCATTCCTGATCAATGGTCTTGGCCCAAAACATTGACTGTTTATTCCCCTCTATAGATGCTGTCTGACTCGTTAAGTTCCCCCAGCATTTTTTGTGTATTGCTCAAGATTTCCAACATCTGCAGAATGTCTTGTATCTGAAGAAGATTTATTTCTCTCTAACAATCTTACTATTTATTTCACTGACCTAAATGGCATGCCTCTTTGGTTTCCAGAAAGAATACACATACAAAATATTAATTATTTTGATGATTCACAGATCTAATTACACTGCAGTTTGAGAAGAACTACTGTATATTCAAAGTATTTGTTCAGATTGACTCAAATAAGAAAATCATAATACGAATGCTGTTTGAATAATTCAATTTAGGTTTTCAATAAAATGGTTACTATGAGTCGATGAAATACTTTTTGATTTTGGACATCAGTCAGTACAACGTATTGCTCATTAAGTATAACATTGAAAGAAGATGACCAAAGCACCTTCTATTCTTGCCTACAGTTTATGTGAGCAGTGCCGGATTAACCTAGTAGCAAAAGTAGCATATGCTATGGGCCCCGCATTTTCGAGGGCCCCGCACTAAATGCTTGCAAGCTGCAGTCTGGTGAAATCAACATCTCACCATATTCTCATGACAATCTGGCAATGCTGTTGTTTTCATGTCGGGGAAGCTGCATGGTATGTGTGTGCAGGCGTGTGTTGGCTCCTTGCTGTGTCATGGTGACCTTTGTGCTATCGCCCACGATGCCAAGCCGCTGCAGCGTGCACCGTTACACCACTGGAGGGTGCATCGCTGACTTTGTGCACTATGTTTTGCCATTTGGAGCAGTTGAAAGATTTGTGAAGTTTTTGGATTTGGAAGGTCATAGTGCTGAACAACTTGCTTAAAGTTTACTTGACTTTTTAAAGGAAAATGACATTGATATAAAAGACTGCCGTGGTCAAAGTTATGACAATGCCAGCAACATGAGTGGCAAGTATAGTGGCTTACAAACACGAATTAAAGAGCTGAATGAGTTTGCGGATCACATTCCATGTTTTGCACATTCACTAAATTTGGATGGAAAATGTGCTGCTGAATGTTGCCAAGAAGCATTAATTTTCTTTCAATTTGTAGAAAACCTGTACACATTTTTTTCTGCTTCTACTTATTGACGGGATCTCCTTTCTGCTGCATTGTCTGATGGTGGTGCTCATTTGCCCATTGTGAAAAGAATGTCAGATACCAGGCGGTCAGCTTGTGCAGATGCAACAAAAGCACTTTTACACAGCTCTTCTGCAATAAAACAAGACTTGGATGACATTTCAAATAGCAATAATCAGAAGGCAGAGTGTCGACAACAGGCTCGTGGACTACATTCAACCATGATGAAGTTGGAAACAGGAATAATGGTCATATTGTGAGATCAAGTATTACAGCGTTTTCAAATGACCAATGCTTCTTTGCAATCTTCTGGCCAAGACTTGAACACAGCTTGTGCACTCTATGAATCCTTGCATGGATATATTCAAGCTATGTGGTCTACTTTTTCAGACATTGAGCAAAAAGCCAAGGATTTGACTAAGTGTGAAGATTATCAACAGCAAACTTGAAGAAAACACAAGCAAAATCATGCGTATGATGATTTCAGTGGTTCCAGTACTCTTGATCTACTTGTTGAATCTCAAGTGCCTTCTCAGAAGTTTAAAAGCTGAACATTTCTTGCCATTATTGACAGTTTGCTTTCTGCTCTGTCAAAAAGGCAGAAAGCTTATCTAAAAGTGAATGGTGTTTTTGGATTCCTTCATCAGTTACAGTCGTTTACACCTGAAGAGATCGTAAAGAGGTCATCAAATCTTATTAAATCACATCCGGAAGATCTGGAAAAAAATCTTGATGAAGAATTTGTGCAGTTTACTGGAACTGTTGAAAACTGATCTTGCTTCTCATATTGGCGCCAAACAAGACCTTGTAGAGTTACAGTTGTACCATTTGATAACTGACAATTCTTTGGAGTCATGTTTTCCAAATGTAGAAAATGCCTTGCACAGCTATTTGTCACTCATGGTTACCAACTGCAGTGGAGAACACTCATTTTCAAAACTGAAAAGGATTAAAAATGAACTAAGGAGCACCATAGGTCAGAACAGATTGAACAATCTCACTCTAATGAGCATTGAACATGGACTTCTGCATCAAATAGACATTTCCAGTATCATCAACAAATTTGCTCATTCTAAATCTAAAAAATGTAACTTTTAAATTGTAGTTTTGCTTTTTTTGACATTTGAAATTGATACCTACATGTAAGTAATACAATTAATGAAGTGTCAGACATTTGTCGTATTATCTGGCTGTATGGCAAATGAAAAGATTGAATTACTTTACTATGCAAGTAAATAATTTATGTTTTAATACTCGTGTGCATTTTTTAAATTTAGGGCACCTTTATAACATATGCTACAGGCCCAGCACTAACTTAATCCGCCCCTATGTGTGAGTATACCATTAAGAACTCTATGGTATGATATGGCTTACATAATAACTGATCTATACTTACTCCATTTATCAGTACTTCCTCTGTTGCCATAGGTTGTACAAGACCTCAAACGGTTATTTATTTCAGGTTACGTGTACCTGCCTTCACAAATCTATTAAATGGTGCATTCTAGATTTCAACTATTCTCTGTGTGATTAAGTTATTTTAAGATCAGCAACACTGCACCTCTTGTTCCTTACCCAAAATCTATGCCTTCTGGCTTTAGATATCTCCACTTTGAAAGGATCTTCTAACTATCTACCCTACCTGTTGTACCAGACATAGCTTTTATGTGAGTATAAGTGTTTTTAATAATTTGTACCTTTAATAGTCAGCTCCATAAGTAAGTTAAAGTAGTCTACAGACACAAAATCAAAAATGAGTTGGGGAGAGTCTGCCTGGAGCAAGTTACAGGGAAGTGATGAATTGTGAAGTGAAAAAAAAAGAAACATGATAGAAACACAGAAGGCCTACAGCACAATACAGGCCCTTCAGCCCACAAAGCTTTGCCAAACATGTAATTACTATAGAAATTACCTAGGGATACGCACAGTTCTCTATTTTTCTAAGCTCCATGTACCTATCCAGGAGTCTCTTAAACGACCCTATCGTATCCGCCTCCACCACCGTTGTCGGCAGCCCATTCCACGCACTCACCACTCTCTGCATAAAAAAAACTTACCCCTGACATCTCCTCTGTACCTGCTTCCAACCACCTTAAAACTGTGCTCTCTCATGTTAGCCATTTCAGCCCTGGGAAAAAGCCTCTGACTATCCACACGATCAATGCCTCTCATCATCTTATACACTTTATAATCCCTTAGTAAAACAGTTGTAATGCAAAGCAGTGGATGGAGCGGATAGATTAGTGAGCTTGAGGAATAAGAGAAGTCTCAGCTCTTTGAATTGTATGGAATGAGTGATGAATGCTGTTGATGAAGAGTATTGTGAAGATCCTAGGAGAAGAAATTGAATAGAGTCATATGACTGTACATTAAGAGAAGAGATTAATTTTATTGGTCATAATGTGGCCAGAACTATAATCATAAATTTACTGGTGCCACAAGCCAGGAGCAAGTTTTCTTATAAAGACATTGTGAAAACCTTGAAGGGATACTTTAACCTAAATCCTTCAGGGATTCTTGAGACATTTAAATTTGGCATGTGCACTAAAGAAAATGATTAGTGAGTAAGTGATCAACAAAAAGACAATGACAAGAAGTTGTGACCCTCGGAACATTTTGTTCAGGTTCTGCTAAATAACTGTGCATTTAGACTTGCAGAGGTGAGAGATCAGATAAATCTTTTATCTAATATACAAGGGGTGATTGATAAGTTTGTGGCCTAAGGTAGAAGGAATCAATTTTAGAAAACCTAGCAAATTTATTTTTCAACATAGTCCCCTCCTACACTTACACACTTAGTCCAACAGTCGTGGAGCATACGGATCTTGGACCTCCAGAAAGTGTCCACAGAAAGGGTGATTGATAAGTTTGTGGCCTGTGGTAGAAGGAGATGAGTTATACAGCTCTCGTTACATGCACATGCAGTTCAATGCTTTGAGTGATTATGCAGAATGTTTGAAGTTAATAACTCATCTCTTTCTACCTTAGGCCACGAACTTATCAATCACCCCTGATGAATTATCAGCTGATGAGTTATTAACTTAGTCAGCAGTATGGAAATACTGCTGAAAAAATGTGAAGAGGCAAGGTTCTATGGTGCAGACAGGAAACCAGCCCACAGAAGTGATAATCACAAACTAAACATCATGGACATAACCTTTGGTTCTCATGAGAAGCCAGTGAGTAGCATATGTGTCAAAGGAGGCCTTGTCTGGAACACTATGAGAGTTGCCCATTTTCAGAATTCATGTTTAAAATTGCCCATTGCTATAACTGTCATATTATAAGGCACATTGTGCAAAAAATGCAAGTCCCTGAAGGAGATCATCAAAAAAAGGATGAGATACTCTTGTAAGCAAGTTAGTCATGCCCCTGTACGTACATGTGTATATCTCGGGTATATAGCATCATATAAGTAGCATTCACAGTAAAAACATAAAATAACCAGAAACATAAATTTTGCAAGAAAGAATGCAATTGAAAGAAGAAGAACAAGGTCCATTTTAGATCAAAGTGATCAAACTGCTAATAATGTTCTGCAACAGCAGTGAATGGGTTTTGCTATCTGCTTCAATAACTGAATGAATAGAAGGAAGAAGCTGCTCTTGAACCTGGAAGTTTGGATCTCATTTCTTCTTGCACAATGGCGGCTATGAGAAAGAGGCTTGGTCTAGATGGTGAGGATCTTTAATGATTGATGCTGTCATACTGAGGCAGCGCCTCCTGCAGATTCTACCAATGGTGGGGAGGGATGTTCCCATATTGGTCTGTGTCCCCTATTCTAGACACTTAATGTTCTTGTGTATGCACACTGATAGATCAGAGCAAGATGAAACTACTTAGGATACCTTCAACCATACATCTGTAACTTGACGGAGTGCTCACTAAGCTAGCAAAGTCACAGGTGTACATTCCTTCTGATTGCATCTTTTGTTTCTGATAATAATTAATAACTGCAAAGACAGCAGTCAGTCCTTGTTTCAAAAGAAGGGGACAAGGGTGGAGAATAGCTCTCTGGGGCACCTTTCAAATGTTGGTTTAGTGCACTACAGAGCTATGACAGAAATGGTATTTATTACACAGCTACATACTGCATGATATCTACATTATCATTAGTCAGTTTGTTGTATGTGAAGATATGCATTGGAAGCACCTTAATTATATTTTTTTGCTGAGCTGAACAAGAAGTGTAGGACTTCTATACTCTGATTTATGATTTAGTCCCTCCAATATCTAATAATACTGTAGAAATTTTCACTTTAACTTGCAGTGTATTCTTGAAGGGAAAGCAACATCGTATATATGAATTTGAGTGTACTTTTAAGAATCATAGTCATATGTGTTATGACAGTTGAGAGCTACTATTGTTCATCACATATAGACAGCCTACAATAAATGATATCCTATCCCTATAATTTTCCTTTATGAACAACAACACAAAAGAACTGGCAGCCATTATATTAGCAAGTAGAGACATAAAGGATTATAGATGTTGAAACCTGGTGCAAAACATAAATTGTGTGCGGAACTCAATGAGTCAAGCAGCACCTGAGAAGGCAGAGGGACAGTTGACATCAGCTCAAGACACTGCATCCACCAAAATTAGTATTAACGTATGAAAATATGTAAACGTAATCACAGGAACAGTGCAATAGATTATTGGTTTGGGTGTTGTGCATAGCTTAAGTAAAATTATGAAAGTAGATTACACATGGGGAACAGAAGCTGCATGATATATTAAGATGGATGAAAGATCCATTAGGTTTGTAAGCAGTGTTCACATTCCATCCATCAAGGCAAAGCTTAGCACCCAGCATTAGGTTAAAGTTCAAGTTTATTGCCATTGAACCGTATGCATGTACACCACCGAATTAAACAACATTCTTCTAGACCAAGGTGCACAACAAAGTGCACATAACTCACACAAAACACATAAAGTAAAAATACCACTAATTAAAGGCTATATTGAATGACCAGCTAGACCAGAACCAACTTAGAATTGTGATGCTCATTTATACAGAGGCAGAATAAATAAGAACTCTGATATAAATCACTAAAACTGATACAGAAACCTATTTCTAAAACTAAAAGAAAAAATATATCAATATTCTCATATTCCACTTTCTTTTTTGATGTTTCCTTGGGATGATTCTACACACAAACACTTTTATTTTCATGGATTCTGATCTCACTAGCCTAGTGTGGGCTATTGGTGTGAAGTCACAGAAGGTTTGGTAAAGGGTTATAAAAGTTCAAATAGTTCAGGAAGTCTCTGTCATCTCCATTCCACTGAACGTTTACCAAATATGCAGAAATCAACAATATTTTGTGTCCAATTCATTTCATTCGTAGCAATTTGTTTGGTATGCTGTTTTTCCTTTCCAACAGTGATAAGAAACTAGGAATCATAAGATTCGAATTATCTCAGCACCGTTCTTCCACTGATAACAATTTATTTGCAGCTAAGGACCTGATTAATTTTGTTTCCTAGTTTTCCTGTCATTCTACCCTTGGTGAAAATTGGAGATCATCTGATAGCCATCAGATTGAGGTACCTTTCATCAGCTCTGATTTGATTGCATGACGTTTAGTCGTATTACCCAAAGCTGATGATGGTATCTACAATGACTTATGTATCCTCTTTGTGCTTTCCAGAATCAGATTAGTTATGACATGACGTCTGTTATTTTGTGGCGGTGGTATAGTGCAAAGACATCAAATTTACTATAAATTGCAAATTTAAAAATGCCAATAAAAAGAATATAAATAGTCTTCATGGACCGTTCGGAAATATATGCTGGAGGGGAAGAAGGAATTTCAAAACTGTTAAGTGTGGTTGTTCAAATTCCTGTACTTACTCCCTGATGGTGGAAGCAAAAGTGGGCTTGTCCCAGATGGTGAGGACCTTTAGTTATGGATGCTACCTTCATGAAGCACTGTCCCTTGAAGATACCCTTGATATTACAGAGTGTTGTGCAGGAGATGGTACCGACTGTGTCTACAAATCTCTGCAGCCTCCCATGATCCTGTGCATTGGAACCTCCATACCAGACTGTGGTATAACCAGTCAGATTGTTCTCCACAGTATAACTACAGGAATTTGCAAAAGGCTTTGGTGACAGACAAAATCTCATCAAACTCCTGGCAAAGTAGAGCTGCTAGGGCACTTTATTTCATGATTGCATTGGACAGATCCTCCAAGATATAGACCCATCAAGAACTTACTGCTCACCACTTCCACTGCTGATCCCTCAATGAGGACTGGTGTGAGTTCTCTCAACTTCCCTCAGATTGAGGAACGACTGCACAGGTGCGTGAACGTCAACGAGTTAATCTGGTGGGAAGAATTTAAAAAGAAGACAGCTTTATAGAGCGGGTGCCAGAGTAGAGAGAGACAGAGTAGAAGGGCTTTGGCTCAACGGAGTCGAGGCAGGGTAACTTACTTCTGAAGAGTAGGAATAGGAAGTATACCTGTGAAGCCTGTGTTCTGTACAGGGTGTCAGATGGGTATGTCTGGGAGACACCCAGCCTTCCGGATGACCACACCTGCACCAGGTGCGTCGAGCTGCAACTCCTTAGGGACCGGGTTAGCGAACTTGGAGATTCAACTCAATGACCTTCATCTGGTCAGGGAAAGTGAGGAGGTGATAGAGAGGAGCTACAGGCAAGTTGTCACACAGGGGCCTCGGGAGAGCAATAAATGGGTCACAGTCAGCAGAAGGAAGGGCAAGAGTCAGATACTAGAGAGTATAACAATAAGTACTCCTGTTTGAGTACTGTTGGGGGGGGGGAACCTATCTGGGGGAAGCAGCTCTAGCACAGAGTCTGGCCCTGTAGCTCAGAAGGGTAGGGAAAGGAAGAAGGCAGCAGTAATAGGAAATCTATAGTTAGGGGGTCAGGCAGGCAATTCTGTGGATGCAGAAAAGAAACACAGATGGTAGCTTGTCTCCCTGGTGCCAAGATCCGGGATGTTTCAGATTGCACCCACAATCCTGAACTGGGAATGTGAACAGCAGAAGTCATGGTATGTATTGGTGTAAATGACATGGGTAGGAAAAGGGAGGAGGTCCTGAAAACAGACTACAGTGAGTTAGGAAGAAAGTTGAGAAGCAGGACCTCATAGGCAGTAATCTTGGGATTACTGCCTGTGCCATGCGACATTAAGTATAGGAATAGAGTGAGGTGGAGGATAAATGCGTGGCTGAGGGATCGGAGCAGGCGACAGGAATTCAGATTTCTGGATCACTGGGGCCTTTTTTGGGGCAAGAGTGGCCTGTACAAAAGGGACAGGTTGCACTTGAATCCAAGGGGGACCAATATCCTGGCACGGAGATTTGCTAAGGCTTCTGGGGAGAGTTTAAATGAAAATCCCTGGGAGATGGGAACCGAACTAAAGAGATGGAGGAAGGAATGGTTGGCTCACAAATCGAGAAAGCTTGTATGCAGTGTGAGAGGAAGGATAAGCAGGTGATAGATAAGGGATACGCTCACACTGATGGTTTGAGATGTGTCTATTTTCTTTCAATATTTTTCTTAGTTTCTACATAAAAGAATACAGAGTACAAGAAAGTATATATAAAGGTTAAAAAAAACAACTACCAATTACATTATATCTATTCATAATAACAATCTCATTACCCCGTATTCATGTAGGTTAGTTAAAGTTATATTGAAATATACTAATTTATTACAAAAAAAGTCAAACCCCTACCAAGACCGAAGCTGTTTATTAAGGGGAGAAAAAGGTAAAATACCTTCTCGTGTAATAAAAATGAATAATAGCCAACATCTAACTTTAAGCAACAAATTGAGGGTTTTGAAAGTTTTGAAAATAATTCAGAAAGGGTCCCCACAATGTTTGAAAGCCGTGACGAGATTCAGAAATTAAACAATGAATCTTCTCTAAATCTAAGCATGACATAACATCGCATAACCTTTGAGCATGAGTAGGAGGAGAAACATCTTCCCATTTAAACAAAAGCGCCCTCCTAGCTATAAGAGAGCTAAAGGCCAAAATATGTAAATCTGGTGTCTTCAACTTGATATCTTGTCCTGCAACAATAACGAATAGGGCCTTCAGGGGATTAGGCTTAAAATTGACTTTGAAAAGTGGAGAAAAAGTTTGAAAAGCCTCCTTCCAATATTTTTAAGACATGGACAAGTCCAAAACATATGAATTATTGAAGCTTCTCCATTATTGCATCTGTCACAGTAGGAAGATATATCTGAATAAAAATGAGATAGCTTATCTTCAGTCATATGGACTCTATGTACCACCTTAAATTGAATGAGGGAATGGCGAGCACATAGCGATGACGTATTAACCAGTTTAAAAATTTCATTCCAAGTTTCCTCAGATATTGATGTCTGTAAGTCTTGTACCCGGAGATTCTTAATTTTGTCTAAAAGAACATTCTTCATCTCCAGTAGCATCAGGTGTCAAATTACAAATTACATCTTGTAAGTTCTTATCTGGGCTTAGAGGAAATGTGCATAATTGAGATCTTAGAAAGTCTCTAATTTGTAGATATCTAAAGAAGTGAGTTTTGGGTAGGTTACGTTTAGCTGACAATTGCTCAAATGAGAGAAGATTTCCTCCAACAAACAGATCCCAAAAACATTTGATACCCAACCTGTCCCATTCTTTAAAAACTAAATCAATCTTGGAGGATTTAAAAAGAATTAGGATAAATGGGACTAGAAAGGGAAAATCTCAATAAACCAAAATGCTTTCTAAATTGTATCCAGATCCTCAGAGTATGTTTAACTATTAAATTATCAGTTAGTTTACTTACAAATAAAGGAAGTGAGGACCCAAGAAGAGAAATAATAGAAAATTTATTAACAGAATTAGCTTCTAAAGAAACCCATTCCAGCTAGTCTATATGATTAATATAATATATCCAAAACATAAGCTATCGTATATTAACTGCCCCGTAATAAAACCTAAAATTAGGTAAGGCTAAACCTCCAGACCTTTTAGGTTTTTGAAGATGAACTTTATTTAAACGAGGACTTTTATTTTTCCATATATAGGAGGATAAAATGGATTCAAGAGAGTCAAAAAGGGATTTAAGAATAAGAACAGGTAAATCCTGAAAAAGATATATAAATATAGATAGACTATTCATTTTAATAGAATTAATTCATCCAATCAATGATATTGAAAGAGGTGACCAATTTAATAATATCTTTTTACATGGTTCAATAAAGTAAGAAAGTTTTCTTTAAACAGGTATTTGTAATTCTTAGTGATTGTTACACCCAAATAAGTAAATTGATTCCTTACAATTTTAAAAGGAAGATTAGTATTAATTGACACCAAATTATTTAAAGGAAATAACTCACTCTTATGTGGGTTCAATTTATATCCTGAAAACTGGCTAAAACGGGAGAGTTAAGAAAGTACACAAGGTAACGAAATCTCAACATTAGAGATAAAAAGCAATATATCATCAGCGTAAAGCGAGATTTTGTGTGTGATACCTCTCCTTAAAATACCACAGATATCATTAGATTCTCGAAAAGCAATAGCAAGGGTTCTAAAGCTAAATCAAAAAGCAAAGGACTCAACGGACAGCCTTGTCTAGTTCCACGGCGAAGTTTAAATGGTTTGGAATTTTGAAAATTAGTAAGAATTTGAGCAGAAGGAGATAAATGAAGTAACTTAATCCATTGAATAAAATCTGGTCCAAAGTTAAATTTTTCTAAGGTTTTAAATAAATAATTCCATTCAACCCGATTGAAGGCCTTCTCGGCATCTAAGGATATCACACATTCTGATATCTCCTGAGAAGGTGAGTAAATAACATTTAATACATGGCGTATACTAAAATGGGAATGTTGTTTTTTAATAAATCCAGTCTGATCATCAGAAATAATAGAAGGTAAAACATTTTCAATTCTATGAGCCAGAACTTTAGAAAGAATTTTAGTATCTACATTAAGTAATGAAATTGGCCTATATGAAGAGCATTCAGTTGGATCGTTGTTCTTTTGTAGGATAAGAGAAATAGAAGCTTCATAAAAAGATTGAGGCAGACTACCCAATTTGAAAGAATCCAAAAAGACTAAGTGTAACTACAGTATAATTAATGAAGAAAAAGTCTTATAAAATTCTCCAGAAAATCCATCTGGATCCGGAGCCTTCTCCGAGTGTAATGAACATATAGCCTCGGCTATTTCCTCATAAAAAATGGGTTGATCCATCTGTATGTAATTATCTGCAAAAGTGCGGGGATATTTAATTGATCTAAAAATTGTTCATTACAGTATTATCTTTAGGGGAGTCAGAACTATAAAGTTTAGAATAGTATTCTCTAAAGGTATCATTTATTTCAGAGTAATCATTTGTCCTATCACCATTAGTTTTGCAAATTTCTTTAATTTGTTGTCTAACTACAGAAGTTTTTAATTGGTTGGCCAATACTTTGCCTGAGTTATCTCCGTGAATGTAAAATTCAGTTTTATCTTTAAGAAGTTGAGTTTCAATTGGATATGTTAATAGAAGATCATATTTAGTTTTAACTTCAACATGTCTTTTATATAAAACAGGATCTGGAGCTTTAGCATATTTTTGATCTAATTGTTTTAATTGATTGGATAATTTAATTCTTTCTTTATTAGCTTTATTCTTAACACTCGCAGTATAAGAAATAATTCGTCCTCTAATATAGGCCTTGGAAGTATCCCATACAATACGATTAGAAGTCTCTTCCTTTTTATTCTCTTCGAAAAACAAAATAATATGCTTATCCAGAAATTTTTAAAAATTCCTTGTCAGATAACAAAGTTGTATTAAAAAGCCAGAATCTGTTGGTTTGAAGAGGATCAGGGAGTTTTAAAGATAAAAATATAGGAGCATGGTCTGAAACAGCAATCTCTTTATATTCACAGGAATGAACTGATGAGATCATTTGACTATCAATAAAAAATAATCAATCCTGGAATATGTGTGATGAACATGGGAAAAAAATGAATATCCCCTATCCAAGGGATATAAGAAACACCAAACATCAACTATACCATACTTCAATAAAAAGGATTGAATAAACAAAGATGATTTATTAAGAAATGCTGTTTTAGAAGATGATCGGTCTAAGATTGAGTCTAGCCAACAGTTAATATCTCCTCTCATCAACAAAGAATAAAGTTTCAGATCTGGTAAAAATTAAAAAAGCATTCAAAAAATCCTGGGTCATCTACATTTGGAGCATACACATTGGCAAATACTATTAACTTCTTATCTAGTTTTCCTGAGACTATAACAAAACGTCCATTAGTATCAGACACTACTTTATGTTGGACAAAGGAAAGTGTATTATCTATAAGAATCGAAACTCCTCTAAATTTGACCTGAAAAGAAGAGTGAAAACAAAGTCCATTCCAACGGCTAAAAAACCATAGATTATCACATTTGCGTGTGTGAGTTACTTGTAAAAAAATAATAGGGACCTTATATTCCTTAATATTAGCAAAAATCTTATTACGTTTAACAGGGTGATTTAACCCTTTCACATTAAAACTGAGTAAATTAATAGTTTGGTCCATTTTTAATATTATTTAAAGGAAGGGTTAAAAATGTAAGTTAAAAACCAAGCCATAAGCCTTGAGAAATGGTAACCAAGCAACAAGTTGGCTAAAAATTTGAAAACAGCTTCTAGGAAGAAAAAAACAAAATCCTGCCCACCTCCCAAAGAAGGAAAACCGACCAATAGAAAGTCGGCATCTACAACCTACTGACAACCCCCCAAAAAACCTGATGATTGCTCCAGTTAGTTTCAAGGTTATTTATATTCCAACCTAGGTTAAACAAAACCCAAACAAGAGATTCAGCTCTCGTACATCAAAAATACAGTATTAAAAAGTACGAAAGAAAATTAGTTACAAAGGCTTACCAAAAGTAAAAGATACACAATTATTCATACAGATAGACATTGAACGTTAAACTAATATCTTCATGGAAAAAACAGACTCAGTAATTAGCTTTCAAATTTAAAAAAAACCTTGTGCTTCAACATTCAAATGAAGCTATTCAAAGGATCCATCTTTAATTAATTCTCAGTCAAACTGGGTAGCCAAGGGACGGATGAAAACCCTTGTTAAGAAAAAATTCCAACAGAGCTTACTTAAACTTAGCACACTCCTGCATAACCTCAAGCGAGTAACCTTTGAGAATCTTAATATTCCACCCTAAAACCAGACATGCCCCTTCGATGGGACTTGCAAATTAAAAGTTTCTCATTTAATCTTGTGTCTTCATGTGAGGAGAAACTAAACAGTTAGCCTTTGGATTTAACCTATGGATTTTAAAACACTTTTGTGCTTCAATAGTCAAACGAAACCATTTAAAAGAATAGTTTTTAAGTATAATTCTGAATTGTGCTGGGTAGCAAAGGGAAGGCTTGAAAGCAATGTAAAAAAACTCAGACATAACTTCTTTGAATTTAACATGTTCCTGCATAACCTCAGGTGAATAATCTTCAACAATTCTAATCTTGTGACCATTATAGTCAATCATGCCTTTTCGACGAGATTTGTGAATTAAGAGTTGCTTTGTTTTAAATTCATGAAAGCAGATTATTACTGATCTTGGTTTCTGAGCGTTAGGAGATCTAAATGCAGGAGATCTGTGAACTCGTTCGATCATAGGCACAGACGTCAAAATCTCCGGAAATAAATCTTGCAAAAGTTTGCAAAAAACTCCATAGGATGGTTACCTTCGATTAATTCTTTGAGACCCAGAACCCATAAGTTCTTCCTTCTATTTCTATTTTCTAGGTCGATAATCTTCTGTCTTAACTTGTCATTGGACTTTGATTGCTTTTCACAAAGCTCCTGCAATTCATCCACTTCCATTTCCAGAACCAACAAATTTTCCTCATTATTCTTGATACACTTATTGTGTTCATTAAGAGTTTGATGAATATAGTCCAATTTACCATCTATTTGTCTAAATTCAGTGCTGAATTGTTGAAACTTCTCCGAGGCTTCTCATGTATGACTTTGCAGCAAATCCATAATAGAGTCCAAAGAGGCAGGAAAATCATCCTTTTTAGTACCTCTGGCACTCCTTCCAGCCATAATGAAAGAATATCACACTTAAAAAAAGACAGGTTGGAAATAGTGAGATAATTAAAGTTGGAGCAATGGCAATTTGCTGTTACTCCATCAGCCACCACCAGGAAAATCGTCTATTTTAATGCAAGGAGTATCATGAACAAAACGGATGAGCTTAGAGCATGGATCAGTACTTGGAGGTATGATGTTGTGGCCATTACAGAGACATCGGATGGCTCAGGGGCAGGAATGGCTACTTAGAGTGTCAGGCTTTAGATGTTTCAAAAAGGGCAGGGAGGGAGGCAAAAAAGGTGGGGGCATGGCACTGCTGATCAGCGATAGTGTCATGGCTGCAGAAAAGGAGAAAGTCATGGAAGGATTGTCTACTGAGTCTCTGTGGGTGGAAGTTAGGAACAGGAAGGGATCAATAACTCTGCTGGGTGTTTTTTATAGACCACGCAGTAGTAACAGGGATATCAAGGAGCAGATAGGGAGACAGATTCTGGAAAGAAGGAATAATAATAGATTTGTTGTGGTGGGATATTTTAATTTCCCCAATATTAGACCATAAGACAAAGGAGCAGAGTCAGCTATTCGGTCCATCGAGTCTGCTCTGCCATTTTATCATGAGCTGATCCATTCTCCCATTTAGTCCCACTCCCCCGCCTTCTCACCATAACCTTTGTTGCTCTGGCTACTCAGATACCTATCAATCTCTGCCTTAAATATATCCAATGGCTTGGCCTCCACTGCTGCCTGTGGCAACAAATTCCATAGATTCACCACCTTCTGACTAAAAAAAATTCTTCACTTTTCTGTTCTGAATGGGCGCCCTTCAATCCTTAAGTCATGCCCTCTTGTACTAGACTCCCCCACCATGGGAAACAATTTTGCCAGAGCCACATCCACTCTGTCCATGTCTTTCAACATTCGAAATGTTTCTATGAGGACCCACCCCCCCATTCTTCTAAACTCCAAGGAGTACATTCTAAGAGCGGACAAATGTTCCTCATATGTTAACCCTCTCATTCCTGGAATCATTCTAGTGAATCTTCTCTGAACCCTCTCCAACGTCAGCACATCCTTTCTTAAATAAGGAGACTAAAACTTCCCACAGTACTCCAAGTGAGGTCTTACCAGTGCCTTATAGAGCCTCAACATCACATCCCTGCTCCTATACTCTAGAAACGTATGCCAACATTGCATTCGCCTTGTTCACCACCAACTCAACCTGGAGGTTAACCTTAAGGGTATCCTGTACAAGGACTCCCAAGTCCTGTTGCATCTCAGAACTTTGAATTCTCTCCCCATTTAAATAATCGTCCGCCCATTTATTCTTCTGCCAAAGTGCATAACCATACACTTTCCAACACTGTATTTCATTTGCCACTTCTTTGCCCATTCTCCCAATCTATCCAAGTCTCTCTGCAGATTCTCTGTTTCCTCAGTACTACCGGCCCCTCCACCTATCTTTGTATCATCAGCAAACTTTGCCACAAAGCCATCTATTCCATAATCCAAATCGTTGATGTACAACGTAAAAAGAAGCAGCCCCAACACGGACCCCTGTGGAACACCACTGGTAACCGGTAGCCAACAAGAATAGGATCCCTTTATTCCCGCTCTCTGTTTCCTGCCAATCAACCAATGCCCTATCCACGTGTGTAACTTTCCTGTAATTCCATGGGCTCTTATCTTGTTAAGCAGCCTCGTGTGTGGCACCTTGTCAAAGGCCTTCTGAAAATCCAAATGCACAACATCCACTGCATCTCCCTCATCTAGCCTACTTGTAATTTCCTCAGAAAATTGCAATATGTTTCTCAGGCAGGATTTTCCTTTGAGGAAACCATGCTGCCTATCTTGTCATATGCCTCCAGGTATTCTGTAACCTCATCCTTGACAATCGACTCCAACAACTTCCCAACCACCAATGTCAAGCTAACAGGTCTATAATTTCCTTTTTGCTTCCTTGCCCCCTTCTTAAATAGCAAAGTGACATTTGCAATATTGATTGGCATCTCCCTGGAGCAAGAGATTTAGATGGGGTGGAGTTTGTTAGGTGTATTCAGGAAGGTTTTCTGGCACAATATGTAGATAAGCCTACAAGAGGAGAGGCTGTACTTGATCTGGTATTGGGAAATGAACCTCGTCAGGTGTCAGGTCTCTCAGTAGGAGAACAATTCGCAGATAGTGATCACAACTCTATCTCTTTTACCATAGCATTGGAGAGGGATAGGAACAGACAAGTTAGGAAAACGTTTAATTGGAGTAAGGGGAAATATGAAGCTATCAGGCAGGAACTCGGTAACATAAATTGGGAACGGATGGTCTCAGAGAAATCTACAGCAGAAATCTGGCAAATGTTCAGGGGATACTTGCGTAGTGTTCTGCATATGTATATTCCAATGAGACAGGGAAAGGCTGGTAGGATACAGGAACCATGGTATACAAAGGCTGTTGAAAATCTAGTCAAGAAAAAAAGAAAAGCTTACGAAAGCATCAAAAACCTAGGGAATGATAGAGATCTAGAAGATTATAAAGCGAGCAGGAAGGAGTTTAAGAATGAAATTAGGAGAGCCAGAAGGGGCCATGAGAAGGCCTGGGCGATCAGGATTAAGGAAAACACCAAGGCATTCTACAAGTATGTGAAGAGCAAAAGGATAAGACATGAAAAAATAGGACCAATCAAGTGTGATGGTTTTCCGCCTCCTGAAGTCCACAATCAATTCCCTAATCTTGCTTCCTTTGAATTTGAGTTGTTACATCACTTAATCAGACAAATACTCCCATCTTGAAGATGCCATCTGAGATTCTCCAACAAAAGTGGTGCCATCAGTGAATTTATAAATGTTGACTGAGCTGTGCTTTGCCACACAGTCATGAGTGTAGATAAAGTAGAGCTGTGAGTTCAGCACACTTCCTTCATTTGTGCTTGTGTTGACTGTCAGTGGGAGGGAGATGATATCTCTCAATGAGGAAGTCAAGGATCCAGTTGTTCAGGGAGATACAGAAGCCCAGGGTTTCGAAGCTTGGTGATTTATACTGGAGGGATAATAATATTGAATGCTGAGTTATAATCGATTATAACAGCAGCCTGACGAATAAAATATCTCAAAGGTTTTCAGAAATGCATATCAAACAAAACACATCAAAAGCTTGATCAATATGATCGATTTTGAGATACATCTGAAAGGGAAACAGAGAGATGGAAGAAGTTCATGGAAGAAATTTTATGGTTGAGTGATGAGACTGGTGAAGCCATGTGTCAACAATCGTGATACTGTATATAAATATTTATGACTTAGGTTTCTTTAGACCAACTGAATTATGAAAATATACTCTTCTCATTTCCAACAATGAATGGATAAAAATAATTTTACTTCACTGTTACTTAAAGTAAGTGGTGTAAAATATTTGCGACCTTTCCGGTGCAAAGCTAAGACAAGTTTTCTCTATCACCAACGTTACAACAGAGTTGACTGTTCTGCCCCTACACCATCACTGTGCCACTAAAACTCTTATCAAGGCTTTTGACAGCAATTGTTCTGATTTATTTTTTAACAATTCTCCTTGCTAGCTTTTTCATTTTCCACTCTCCTAAACTGCATTTCACCTCATGCACAGCAGGCTGATTCCAATTTTTTTTTAAAAAATGGATCAGGAGGGAAGGAAAGATGTGGAATGTACTGAATAAATCTTTCAGGGAATCATGCAGGAGTTTTAGATTCTGTCTGAGATATGTGCAAGATAATTATTCTATACAGGGGTAATGTTTCACTTTTTAATAGTTTGAGGGATCCATGTGCAATTGTCATTACATACTATTGATAAAACTGTATTAGGGCACAGTAAACCAGCAGCACAACTTCTGACATAGGAATGATGAATTTGTGTTTGAATTAATGTCAGCATGAGACACACATAAAGAATAACTGACTCTTGAAATCGGCACCTCTGGTGTGGTACAGACACATCCCAAATTAAGAACTAATTGGGTGTTTTGATAGTGGTCAGGGCCATCAGCTTGAAGGAGATGCTGTGCATCTTCCTTATCTAAAACTATACTGTGACATAATCTTGGAATGGGCGCTAAATGTATAGTTTTAATCAATAGTACTTAAATGTATATTCTAGACTTTCAAGCATGTCCATGTCAACAATACAGGGCACTGTTAAGTACTCATGTGCTTGATAGAGGTACTTGGCTCCTTTTAGCATGTTTAGGTCAGAAGCATGAGTGAAATTTTAATAAGGATGAAATCAATTCACCTTCTGGCTGCTCTGAAAGACTTCTTATTGGAAGTAGCAATTGAACATTAAATTACCCCACTTTAAATTGATCTTTTGTTGAAATAACAACATATTTCTTACTTTGTATTGATACTAATTTATCTTTGTTAGATTTTGTCATTGGATAATATTTTACAATTTTGATGCTCACTTAAATTTTTTTTGTTTTATTTGCCATGTGCCTATACTACTTGTTAATCTTATAATTGTTGAGTAGCTAAAATTGTTGAATCTTGTGGTCAGAAAGTATGATTCCATTAGTGTCTTGGTGGACCTTTCCCTTCTGTAGCTGAAGTGATTATAGGAAGAATATTTTTCCTGCGCCTACCTAAAATTTCAATGATATGAGATTATATTTGTATTGGTAATGTGAAATAGAATTAGTAAGCAACCACAAATTAGAATTCTGTGTTGACCTGCCTTTACTTCAATTTGAGAGATTCAAGATTGTTTTTTGTTATTCTTCAGTACACAAGTGCAAAGAAAAATTAAATGATTCTTAGTTCAGATCTGATGCAGCGCAAAAAAAAACACACTATCAGCATAAAGAACATAAATAAAACAAAAACAATATATAAATATAAAAACATCCTATAAAATACAATGTACAGACAACTATTGCATATACATAAAGTAACACTTGGTGATACATACGTCATGGTGAAGGGGGTGGCCCTGTTGATCAGCCTGACAACTTGGAGAAAGTAACTGTTTTTGAAACTGGTTGTCCTCATTTGGATGCTGTGTAGCCTCTTCCGTGATGGGAGTGGGACAGACAGTCCGTAAGCAAGGCGAGTGAGGATGATATTGCTGGGCTTTTTCCAGCACTTTCCTATATGTATGTCATTGATGGTGGGTAGTCTGCTGCTGGACTCTCTTCTCTACCTTACAAGTTAAACCCCACATGCTCTCTACCATTTCAGGAATTGATTTGCTAATATTCTGATAAGGCACAACTTCTGGTGAGCAAATAGGTCATCCTCTCCAACAACAGTTCCCAAAAATGCTGTTTCCCCAAAACAGTATCTGTTTTGTTGGACAAACCACTGACACTTGCTGGTGACTGACAAGCTCCTTGACCACAGTGATTGTGCTGCTGAGAGGAAATACTTAAAATTTCTGCTAGTTGTTATGGACTGCCTCTACAGCTTGCTTCTGGATTTCCAACTAAATTTTGCACTATTTTGCTCTTTTGACTGCCTGGGGTCTTCTGTAAGCCTAATGCACTTTTGTTACAATTTTAGTTTAAACATAGGCCACTGAGTTACCTTGTAAGTGGGAAAACATAACCCTCAAACCTTTTCATTGCAGAATTATTTCAATTGTTTACTGTAATTACCTGAGTTAACTGGTCCACAGTTATTAAGAAATGTAATTTTGTTTGTAAAATCAGTCCTCATCAGACAAACATATTTTGATGGAAACAACTCGTGATCAGTTATAATTGCAAAGGGTTTCAATCCAACCACAGTAAGTTGATTACCATTTCCAAACAATTTGATATTGATGCTGTTTCTATCCCAAGATTTTAAGGGTTTGGGGGATAGACACATGAAAAGCAATATGATTCAATGTTAAAAAATGCACATCAGTCTTTCCTTTCCTATCTCTTTCAAAACTTGGGTGTTACAGAGTCCCAAGATTCATCATTGCAGGCTGAGATATTAGGCTAGCTGATTTCCTATATTTTTGGACTACAAAGCTGCCTTTAATATGAAGCTGCCTGTTCTACAGCCAACCTCTATAAATTGCTTTAAATAAGCTGTATTGATTAATGTAGGCTTGAAGAAGGTGGTATTTTGTAATTATATTCTCCCCCACAGACCCATCACCATCATGAAAAATAGTTAATCATCGTTATTGGGTGACCAATGAAAAAACTAAGATTTTGTTCTCTCTGTAAGATCTTTCCAGGAGTTGAATTTTTTGAATTTTTTAATAACCAACATGATAGTGAGAAAGTTACAAGATTAAAATAATCATAATCTACTTTGGTAAATAATAGCATTATTCTCCTATTTTAATAAAAAAAATGCAATATTTTTCCTGAGAGACAAAGAAAAGGAACCAATGATTATGGGTTTTATTTATCAACATGGAAATAATAGTTCTAAAATGGAAGTAGCGTGGAATCTTTATACAATTTTAAATAATATTTTAATCTTTCTCTCTTTGATACAATAACTGTCCTACTGCTCAAAAGATGTTAGCATTTTCTATGTGGAAATGAGAAAATTGGTGATAAATTGATATAATTTGTCCATTGCTGTGAAATTCAAACTGAAGTAAGACAGAGCAATGGCAGTAAGAGAAATCATTACAGCTTGTGTATTTGGTAATCTCTCATGACATTTTTCATCTTTCAATTGTTTCCCACTTTTCATCTGTGCTCCTCTTGTCAACCACTTTGGATGCTTTGCTCCTTGTGTGTCACACCAACCTCTTTATCATCTGTCATTTTTTTTTTACAATCTCTGTTTCTCATTCTATATAATCGACTGTTTGACATTCCCCATATACAAGGAACCTTTCTGGTTGTCTTTCTTTTTTTGCCATTTGTAACTAATTTCAATGCAGCTGTCACAAGGACAAGATTGACTACTGATATTTTACCATTTAAAGGTTTTGAAAGGACTGGGAAGGAGGGAAAAATGTGCTGGTGGTAGTGCAGTTGCGTTGGTAATCAGGAACAGTGTCTCAGCTGCTGAAAAGGAAGACATCATAGAGGGGGATCTTCAATTGAGTTAGTGTGGTTTGGAAGTCAGAAACAAGAAGGGAGCAATCACTCCATTGGGAATATTCTTTAACCTCCTATATTGCAACCTAAAGAGCAGGTAAGTAGACAGATTTTGAAAAATGTTAAAATAATAGGGTTATTGCCATGGATGACTTCAACTTCCCTAATCTTGATTGGTACCTCCAACTTAGATAGAGCAGAATTAGTTAGGTGTGTCCAGGAAGGAATTCTGACACAGGCTGACCAGAGGAAAGACCACATAGTATCTAAAATTGGGCAATGAACCTGGTCAGGTGACAGCCCTCTCAGTGGGTGAGCATTTCAGAGGTCTTCACCACAACTCCCTAACAATTAGTATAGCCATGGACTAGGACAGGAGCAGATAATATGGGAAGATATATAATTGGGGGAGGACTAATTATAATGGTGCTGGGCAGAAACATATGAGTCGAAATTGGGAACAGCACAGCAGAAATGTAGAGGTTATTTAGGGAGCACTTGCATAGGTTTGTCCCATTGAGGCAGGGAAAGGCTGGTAGTTTAAAGGAACCGTGGTTGGCAAGAGATGTGGCTCAAGAGGAAGTTAAAAGCTTACATAAAGTTTATGAAACAAGAACCAGACAAGCCTCAAGAGAGTTACCATGTAACCTGGAAGGAGCTTGAGGAGTGACTTAAGAGTGCTAGAGGGGACATGAGAAGGCCTTGGCAAGTAGGATTAAGGGCAATTTCAAGGTGTTCTACATGTACATGAGGAATAGAAGAATGGCTGATATGAGAGGCGGACTAAGGAATGTAGGCAAAAGCACGTCTGGAGTAGAATAAGGTAGAGGAGGTCTTTAATAACTACATTGCTGAAGTGCTCACTGGTGAGAGGGACTTATCTGAATGTGAAGTCAGTGTAGAAAAGGCTGATGTGCTGGAGCATGTCAAGGTTAATAAAGAGGCAGTGTTGAGTGTTCTGTTGTCTGGTTTTAGATGGCACTGGTAAAACACAGTGACAACTTACTGGCAGCAAACAAAACTATTAACTATGTTATTAATCACACTTTTTCTGGAAAACGATCACTGTAATCTATAGCCTGTAACTTCCCTTTTGGAGTCGAGCTTTTGAACTGCCTAGTATTTTGCAGTGTTAGCTAAAGTCTTGAAGGTGCAGGATTGTTGCAGTGTGGTTGAATTGAAGCAGCAAGGCCCATACCTAAGAGAAAGGAATGAGTGGATGTTTTTCCAATTTAAGTGCCAGGGCAGATTGGAAAGTTCGGGTGCAGACTGCATTGAGGTGGTGGGGCCTGGACCTGAGTGTATTGAAGTGTCAGGGCCCTGGTCCAAGGTTTGGCCAATTTAAGCACTGGGCCAGATTGAAAAAGTCAGGGTATTGGGACTGGACGTAAGAGACAGGTTGATGTTCAGCTTGCTGTTCAGCGGGGTTTACTTGTCTCTGCACAGAACTGAGGTTGTGACATACGACGAAAAGGCTCATGGATCAGTTGTGATGATGACTGGCTTCGTGGCTTTAAGCTCACTTTCATGAACTTTAGTTCTGAAAGTTACTTGCATACTTTTTATTGTTTGCATGATTTGTTCTATTTTTGCACATTGGGTGTTTGATGGTTTTTTTTTAATCAGTCTTGTTTTTTAATAAGTTTTAATTGGGGTTCTTTGTTTGTGGCTGCTTGTAAGGAGAAGAATCTCAGGATTGTTTAAAGTAGACATAGTTTGATAATAAAGGTACTTTGAACTTTGAAAAACAGTAGGATCGATAAGTCCCCGGGACTGGATGGGATATACCCTAGGTTACTATGGGAAGGAAGGGAAGAGATTGAGAGGCAATGACAATGAGCTTTGCAACCTTCCCGACCACAGGGGTAATACCAGAGGAATGGAGGATGACAAGTGTTGTTCTGTTGTTAGACCAGTGAGTCTTAAGTCAGTGGTAGGAAAACTAATGGAGAGGATTCTTAAGGACAGGATTTACGGACATTTGGAGAAGCATAGTTTAAGTAGGTTATCGTCAGCATGGCTTTATGAGGGGTAGGTTGTGGCTCATGAGCCTAATTGAGTTTTTTGAGGAAGAGACAGAACACTGATGAAAGTAGAGCAGTGGATATGGTGTATATGGATTTTAGAAAGGCAATACACAAAAAAATACTCAGCAGGCTAGGCAGCATCTATGGAAAAGTGTAAACAGTTGACATTTAGGTCTGAGACCCTTCACCAGTCCTGATGATGGGTCACGGCCCAAAACGTCGACTGTTTACTCTTGTCCTTTGATGCTGCCTGGCCTGCTAAGTTCCTCCAGCATTTTGTGTGTGTTGCTTGGATTTCCAGCATCTCCAGATTTTCTCACAATTTTAGTAAAGCACGTGACATGGGATCTGTGGAAACAAGTCATCATGGGTTCAGATTTGGCTTGCCTACAAAAGGCAGAGGCTAGTGTAGATGCTGCCTGGAGGTCAGTGACAAGAGGCATTCTGGGATCCCAGCTCTTTGTAATTTTTATAAATGATAAGGATATGGAATGGTGGGTTAGTAAGTTAGCAGATAACAGGAAAGTTTGGTGGTGTTGTGGATAGTGTAGTAGATTGTTGGGATTACATCAGGATAGACACAGGATGCAGGGATGGACTGAGAAATGACATATGGAGTTAATCTGGTAACGAGTGAGGTGATAGAGGGCAGAGTACAATGTTAGAGGCTGGATTCTTAGCAGTGTGGAGGAACAGAGAGGTCTTGGGGTCGAAGTGCTTAGATCCCTCAAAGTCGCAGCACAAGCTGCATGGTTAAGAAGGAAAGTATTCATTAGTCTGGCATTAGACATTTCAGATTACATGACATAATGTTGCAGATTATAAAACTTGGTTAGACAACACCTGGAGTAGTGTGTTCGGTTCTTTCACCTCATTATGGGTAGAATGCAGAAACTTCAGAGCGGGTGTCGAGGAGATTTACCAGATGCTGCCTGAATTAAAGAACATGTATAAAGGTTTTACTTTTTTGGATCAAGGAGAATACGGGAGACTTGTTTGATCTGGGAGACTTGATAGAAGTGTATACGATCAGGAGAAGCATAGATAAAGTGACAGCCATTACTTTTTTTCCCAAGGCAGCAATGGCCAATACCAAAGGGCATCCATTTCTGGTGTGTGATGGAAGTCTACGGGCGATGTCGGTGGTTTGTTTGTTACATAGAGACTGGTAGGTGTCTGGAATGCACTGCCAGGAGAGGTGGTAGAGGCTGATACAACAGTGACATTTAAAAGATTCCCAGATAGGCACAAGAATGTAAGAAAATTGGAGGGTTATAGGGTGTGGAGGAGGAAAGGACTAGAATGATCATGGAGTAAGCTTATAGAGGTCTGCACAACATTGTGGCCCAAAGAGCCTGTTCCACATTCAGTTATGTGAAAGCCCAAATCTTAGTCCCATCTCCTTCTCCTTCCAAGTGTACTATTACATCCATCTTACCCATATGTGTTGAAATATTTCACATTGATATGATAATGGAAGAGGACCGCGGACAGATGAGAGGCGTAATCTCTAGTTTGAGAATGGGTCCTTCACTTTCTTTGGATAAGTAAAATACTGTTTTTCAGGAACCAATCAAAAATATACCTCCGTCATGACTCTGTGGGATTTCTTAGAGCTCTCGAAGGTCATATGAGTATTACATTTTGCATATCTCCATTGCTAAGTCACACACTGAAGCAAAGTGACTCTTAAATTAAATGAAAAAGGTTGCTAGTAATTAACCAGAAGCTTGAAAATTGCAAGTGGCTTCAATTACCTGAACATGCTCATCAAAGTACAAACTTGATTAATAGCTAAACGTGAGAAATATTTCAGAATCCATAACAGTGCTACATAAGATTTACTTTCCCATGCAAGTTTGTATTCCTTGAGAAACTTTTTTGATGCAAGTTGAGCAAGACAAGCTTTGTTTCATTTTGGTAATTTATTATTTATTTTTCTGATTAATCAGTGCTCTTCCTAGTTTTCCATAAAAAGGCAGTGGAATCTATGCATCAGCATTTACCAAAATGCTCTTCCATTTTATAGTTATCTTGTAAATAACATTATTTGCTAAAAACTGATTGCATGATGTTATAGTTTTTGTACATTACAAAAATCAAATTTAATGATAATTTAATACAGGAGAGAGATGCCTGGTCTAGTAATTCTGAGTCTTTTGTATGTCTGATATATAAAAACAAGCTCTAACAATGACCAAGTCATGATATATATCTAGACTAAAATAGGTGAAGTAATAGATAATGAGAAAGATAGTCTCAGGATACTGTGGGAATAAATTAATTGGAAAGCTGGGCAGAGTAGAATTTAATCCAGTAAAATGAGGTACTGCACTTTGGGAAGTTAAATTCTGGTATGACATATAGAGTAAATGAACTTGGGAGCATTAATGTTCAGAGAAATCTTAAAGTACAAGTCCATAGCTCTTTGAAAATGGTTGCACAGGTGGATAGGGAAGGAAAAAAGTTGCTTGGTATGGTTGCCTCTGTGGGCCGAGGCAATGAATTCAGTGGAAAGGTTTCGCTGAATAAAATACCATCTATGTAAAAACAAGATGAGGAGAAAATTGTTCACTTAAATGAGTTGTGAGCCTTTGTTATTCATTACCCCAAAGCCTGAAGTGTTTTCATTCAGTATATTCAAGGAAATAGATTGTCAGTCCTAGGAGCAAGGGATTTTCCACAGTGGGAAAATGGCTGTCATAAGAATTTAATTTTTATCTTGATGAAACCCATATCACTCTCAGAAGCTGAAGCAGCCTATTCCACATCTAATTCTACTGAAAGTTATATTTCATTGGAAAATAGTTTCTTAGTATAAGTTGCTCATTTTGTAACAGCTTGCCTTGATCTGGAATTAAGGTCACTAGCTCAACTGGATTGGTTAATTATTCTGTCCATCATATAACTATGTTTCTGTGCCTAGTTTTTATTTTGATAGGAGGGAGTATTAAGCATCCATTATGAAGTCAAATGAATGTTCTCAAGGTGGGATGTTGCTTGTTTTTCTTCAATGCAGAGATGGAATCAGATGTAACTTCTGAGATAATTTGCTTTCTAAGAACTTGAAAATGAGACACATTATAAACTTTGGAGCTTTGCCCAAGGTGATGTTTATTTGCTATAACTTGAGGACATTGAAGATGATTGCTGCATTGTTATGCTGGGTTGTTTGCCTTCCTAATTCACAGGAAGGGGAAAAATGTTGTTTTAAGTCATACTTAGTAGTCACTTAGTACTCTGTTTATTCTTTTTACTCTATTACAATTAGCTTGCAAACTATTGCTACTAGATAATTGTTATCAGCCACTTAATGTTTTAATGGTTTTTTGATTAGTTGGTTATTAAGTGGTTAATTAATTAATGAGGGAAAGGATTCACCCATTAACAAATAAAGCATTTTAGTTCAAGGCATCTAAGGCAATTTTGGATTAGTGCTATGAGTCATCCTCCAGCAACATTGGAAGGCAGCAGGAAAGAAAGGGTAGCAACTGAGATCTATGGTTTCTAAGTGCATTTATGACATACTGTGAAATTCCATTAATAAGTACCCTTGGAGTTTTGTAGTTTGGACTGGTGGATTTTCCAGACTATTGGATGTACTAACTGAGTTTTATAATAAATTTTCCAGTGAATCAGGTGTGTTAAAGGATCATGGGAACCAATGCCTTGGTGACTGGTCAGGGAACATTGGAACTTGAGCCCTGATGAGCAGGAACTGATGCCCCAGTGGGTGGGATGAAAGTGTGAACTGTGACTCTGGTGAATGAAAATGGAACCATGGTTTTGGTGATAGGAAAAGGATCACAAGAACCAGAACTAAGGTGAATGGAAAGGAAATGCAGGAGTCATTTCCCCAGTTAAGAAAAAAGCAATACAGGAATAGGTGAGCTATAAAGGAGTGCAGGAATCAGAGGGAAGTTTGATGAAAATGAAGTACAGCAAATAAGTTGAAAGGTAAACATTAGGATTTCCAAGTTGTTGGCTAGCAGACAATCAAACGTGTACTGTATTTTATTTCAGATGATTTGATGTTTTCTCACTGGAGTGTCTATCTTGTCCAATCCTGGCAATTATAATTGCTGTATCACAAAAAATATAAATCTCAACATAATGTTAAAGATGATATTTTCTGCATTTATTTCCAGTTGTTTTGCCTATTTCTGTCATTTCACTCTAATCCTTTTCCCACTCTCCTCACTTTGATTGTTGGAGAGTCAAAGATCCCTATCATTCGTATCTCCTTTTAAATGTCTCTGTTGCTATTTCTGCCTTAACCCAAAGTTTCCTGGATTTGGAAGAGCTTTTCTGCTAGTACTTTTTCTGACTTTCCCAAATCTTCTACTGTGAATCTAAACCTATTTCTCCTCCATCAAGTGTCTGCATGAGTCATTTGGGGAAACTCTGTAAAATTCAATTGTTTGTATGAACTCAATAATTTTACCAACACCTTGAGTGAATGTGCTACTTTTTCCATTATATTTTATATCAGTTAAGTTCCAGATCTGAGTATATCCCTTAAATCTTTAATGCATAAATGTATTTTTGGATATGTTCATGGAAAGAAGTACACATCTTGTAGGGTGCTTAAATTGTGAATAAAAACAAGAAAGCAATTTTAAATGTAAACAAATAAATATATGATTATTGTCAAAGCAGATCATGAAAATATCATTTAGATCAAGTCTATGTGGCATAAGAAAAAACTAATTTCATGTCAGAAAAGATCAACATTGTGCATGTAACTTCTGATAGCATGTTTGCAGCTTCCTGAAAGAAAACTTTAATTGTGCAGGTGGCCTGAAGTGTAACGTGGAATGAAAAAGGTCTTGTATGCATGGGAAAAAAATCCACAGGCACATTTCCTTGGCTTCATCTGAAAAAAATAGAGTAGGAGTCTCCAAGGACAGGTAATAGGTTTGCAGAGTATTTGACCAGGCATTGTTGGCAGTTGGCGGTTAAGCAGAACATAAGTGAATGGGAAGACAAAAACACAGGCATTGGCAGTGAGCTGCAACTAGAAATGAACGCGATTCTGAAAGCAGGATCCAGGGATCTGTAACCATGGATTCTATAGGACTATTTAATTAATGCAGAAACAGGACTAACTCTTGGTTAGAATTTGGTTGCTTGTTCATGAGCTTCAGATGCACAAATTAGCTCTATGTTAGTGATGGTGAAGCAAGGACTATCTCCAAGTTCCAAAGTAAATTTATTACCAAAGTACATGTGTTTCACTATAATGCAACCCTGAGATTCAATTTACTCAGTAAATCCAAGAACCATGAATAGAATCATTGAAAGACTGCACACAACAGGATGAACAAGCAAACAATATTTAAAATACAACAAACTGTGCAAATACAAAATTTAAAAAAATAAATAAGCAATAAATATCAAGAACATGAGATGAATAGTCTTGAATGTGAGTCTGTAGGTTACGGGAACAGTTTAATGATGGAGGATGTGAAGTTGTTTCACTGATTCTAGAGCCTGTTAGTTGAGGAGTAACAACTGTTCCTGAACCTGGTTGTGTGAGTTCTGAGGTAGTGGTGTTATTCCTGTACCTTCTTCCTGATGGCAGCAGTAAGAAGAGAGCATTACCTGTGTGGTGGATTTCCCTGGTGATGGATGCTGTCTTCCTGTGACAGCGTTCCATCTAGATGCGCTCAATGGTGGGGAAGGCTTTACCTGTGATGGACTGGGTTGTACCTACTACTGTTTGTAACATTTTTTTTCAGGTGATTTGGTGTTTTCATACCAGGCCATTTTACTACCAGTCAATATACTCTTCACCACACAGCCACAGAAGTTTGTCAGAGGTTTGGATATCATGCTGAATCCTTGGGAACGCTGCAAATCTCTGAATCTCTGTAGTAGAAGTACTGCCATGCTTTCTTTTGTAATTGCAGTTATGTGCTCGGCCCAGGACATGTCCTCTGAAATGATAACACTGAGGAATTTAAAGTTGCTGACTCTCTGCACCTTTGATCCCCTGATAAGGACTAGCTCATGGTCCTGAGGTCAATAATCGGCTCCTTGGCTTTACTAACATTGAATTAGAAGCTGTTACAGTGGCACCACTCAGGCAGAATTTATTATTTAACGTTACTACACACAAAGGACTGATATGGAACTTCTTAGAATGCACAATTTTTGCTCTACACAAAGAACTTTTATTTCATTAGTTTTGCTTTTGCATTGTTCACATAACCATAAAAAGAAGCAACAGCTATGGCTCAATCTGCTTTTTGAAATTATTGTGGCCTTGAAACTGAATGTTGTTTGTAAATACATAGATACACTATAGAAAAGATGGTGTATCAAATGTACTTTACCTTGTGGCCTTCAAATACACAAAGGAAACCAAGAAAGTCCTTGCGATGAGGTGAGGAGAGAAATATTAGGTAAGGTGTTGTGTGGGAGGGAGAAATTCTGAAAGGCATTCATTTTGGAATTTAATGCCCATCTGCAGGAAAATTGTGGGTGACTAAGAGTGAAAATCAAACAGATCAGATGATAGCAGTTTGGGGTGGTGGTCAGTCTAGCAGATCAATTGATGAGATGATGTGGAGAGCTGGTGAGGATCAGAAGAAAATAATTGGCTGTTGGGCAGATTAGTGAAGTTTGATATTTAGTGAAAGGTCAGTAGCCAAGGTGTTTGTTTAAGCAAAACAGGTTGTTTTCAAGGGAAGGTATAGAATGGCAGATCATTGGTCATAAGAGTTATTGATTTATTTGGTTGAATTGGAGTTGGTGGTGCGAGATATCATAGAAGCTTAAGGAAGAACCATCACACCAAGTGTTACTTAAAGGGAGCCTACCAGAGTCTGGGTCTTACTCCGGAAAATTTCCTCTAAGCAGCAGTGCAGTAGAACTTAAATGATATGTCAGCTAGTTGAAGCAACCTTTAATATCAAAGGTCTGCAGAGGTGTCAACTCCTCCTCTATTTTTGTGTCTTTGACATTTAATTGCACCAGATGCAATGGGGATCTGTAAAGAAAGTCATAAACTTCTTGAATATCCAGAGAAATCCACTCTTTTTATTTCCATCAGTCTTTCCTTAACCCGGGCAACCTGCTCATATTCTATGCCTTCACACTATGGTCCGGGTCAATTTTAACCCGGCCCAAGAATCCCCTCATAACAAGTGTCTATATCAAATTTTGAACCACAGATCTATTTAGAATGTATAAATAGCCTATCTGATATTAGTTAATGGGTGATTAATCCTTAATTAATGTTTCAGAGATCTAAAATCCATTTCAACAGATACAGGTCAAGTTTGACTCGAAACAGCCTCAATGTACAAAAATTTGTAACACCTGTATAAAAGTACAAAATTTTTAAATATTTTCATTTTTGCGCATTTTGGGTCACTTCAGGAAAAGTCATCAAATTTTGGTCAAAAATAAAATGGCATTTAGGGTGTTTTTACTGCTGTCAAATGTCAAAACGAGTCAAATTTGACCCGAACAGTATGTAAAGGTTAAAATCGAATCATACCACGCACAATAAGTGGAATTCTGCCAACTAGTATCTTGCCATCTTTGTTTGCTTTCTTTTCATGACTACTTAGAAATTTGAACTCTAAGTTTTAAAAAAAATGACATTGAGAAGAAATGGAATGCTTTCCAGTTGTGAGGCTAGGTATTAGGATTATTGTATCATGGATTAGATGAAACACTAACTTAGATGAAGGCTTCTTCTACTCTGAAACAGTGTGATACAGGAAAAATACTTGTTACTTCAGATGATGCATTTCCAGTTGCTGTACCAATCATCATATCATCTCTAAGTTAGACAAGCAATTTGCTGCTTCAGGCACCATACCCATTAGGAACTAAATGTAAACTGCTCAGACTCATTTCTCACAAGAAGCCTACAGCCAACAGACTGTGCGCATTTTATGGGAAGTAAATTGATGCAGTCCACTGTTTTTCCTCTCCTCTCATCTCTCAGAAGTACAGTATCTGAAAAGTGTTTCACCTGCAATTAGAATGAGGTGGCATACAGCCCTCAAGTTGTCTCATGATCAAGAGTTTATCTTGGTTGCTCAACATTTCATCAAACTAGTACACCTGGTTAATTTGAAATTGTTCTTTGTCAGAAATAAACATTGTAATCCTGTATGTATTGACAATCGGCCCTTTTAATTAACCCTATTAAAGCAAAGCCAATCTGAAAACACCAGAATCCCCTCCCCCCACTGATGACCTCTTCTCCCGTCTTCAACCCTCCTCCTCCTCCTGGACCCTCCTCCTGGACACCCCGCCTGGGCCTTCTACCTGCACTCGATCTTTTCATCTCCAACTGTTGCCAAGACATCAACCGTCTCAACTTCACCACTTCTCTCACTTGTTCTAACCTCACTCCCTCTGAACACACTGCCCTCTACTCTCTCTGCACTAATCCCAACCTCATCACCAAACCCACAGACAAAGGTGGTGCCATAGTAGTCTGGCTGATAGACCTGTACCTCACTGAGGCCAAACGGCAGCTCTCTGACACCCCTCCTTACTTACCCCTGAAACAGGACCCCACCAAAAAACATCAAACCATTGTCTCCCGTACCATCACTGCCCTTATCAACTCTGGAGACCTTCCATCCTCAGCCGTTAAACTCATAATTCCCACACCCCGCACTGCTCAGTTTTACCTCCTCCCCAAGATCTGACTGTACCTGTAGGCCCATAGTTTCTGCCTGCTCCTGTCCCACCGAACTTGTATCTGCCTACCTGGGCTCCATTTTGTCACCCATAGTTCAGTCCCTCCCCACCTACATCCGTGATACATCCCATGCCCTCCATCTCTTCAATAACTTCCAGTTCTCTGGTCCTGACCGCTTCATTTTCACAATGGATGTCCAATCCTTATACACTTCCATTCCCCATCAAGAAGGCCTCAAAGACCTTCGCTACTTTCTGGACAATGGACCTCGCCACTTCCCCACCACCACTACACTCCTCCGATTGGTGGAACTAGTACTCTCACTTAATAACTTCTCTTTTGGCTCTTCCCACTTTCTTCAGACCAAGGGTGTAGCTATGGGCAGTCGCATGGGACCCAGCTACGCCTGCCTCTTCGTTGGTTATGTGGAACAGTCTATGCTCCAAACCTATACTGGTACTGCTCCCCAACTTTTCCTTCGCTACATTGGTGCTGCTTCCTGCACCCATGCTGAGCTCGTCAATTTCATCGATTTTACTTCAAACTTCCACCCCAGCCCACAAATTCACTTGGTTCATTTCAGCCACTTCTCTCCCCTTTCTTGATCTCTCGGTCTCCATCTCTGGAGACAGACTGTCCACTGACATCTTCTACAAGCCCACTGACTCTCATAACTACCTCGACTATATCTCTTCCCACCTTGACACCATGCAAAAATGCCATTCCCTATTCCGAGTTTTTCCGTCTCCGCCGCATCTGCTCCCAGGATGAGGCTTTCCATTCCAGGACATCTCAAATGTCCTCTTTCTTTAAGGATCGTGGTTTCCCTTCTGCTGTCATCAATGATGCCCTCACCCGCATCTCCTCCATTTCCCGCACTTTGGCCCTCACTCCATCCTCCCGCCACCACAACAGGGACAGAGTTCCCCTTGTCCTCACCTACCACCCCACTAGCCTCTGGATCCAACACATTATCCTCTGCAACTTCCACCACCTTTAACAGGACCCCACCACTAAGCACATCTTTCCCTCTCCACCTTCCGCAGGGATCGGTCCCTCCGCAACTCCCTGGTCCACATGTCCCTCCCCACGGATCTCCCACCCGGCACTTATCCATGTAAGCATAAGTACTACACCTGTCCCTACACTTTGTCTCTTGCCACCATTCAGGGCCTCAAGCAGTCCTTCCAGGTGAGGCAACACTTCACTTGTGAGTCTGCTGGGGTCATCTATTGCATGCGGTGCTCCCGGTGCGGCCTCCTCTACATTGGTGAAACCCGACACAGATTGGGGGATCACTTCGTCGAGCACCTCCACACTGTCTGCCATAACAGACAGGATCTCCCATTTGCTACCCACTTCAACTCTGCTTCACGTTCCCATTCGGGTATGTCCATACACGACCTCCTCTACTGCCATGATGAGGTTAACCTCAGGTTGGAGGAGCAACACCTCATATACCGTCTGGGATGTCTCCAGCCCCTCGTTATGAACATTGAATTCTCCAACTTCCGGTAGTCCCCTCCCCCTCCCTTCCCCCATCCCAGTTTCACTCTGCCCCCTCCCCCAGCTGCCTATCACCTCCCTCATGGTTCCACCTCCTTCTACTACCCATTGTGCTTTCCCCTATTCTTTCTTTACCTTTCCTGCCGATACCTTGGAAGCAGCCGACCACAGCCAACCCTGAGTCCATCCATCCGAAAACTCCGAGCTTCCGAGCAGCCTCTCCCATACAGCCTCCCAAGCGCCATCCTCTGCCGAGCGCCTTCGACCTCGCCCCGGCTGCTGAAACACGCAAAGCCGAGGTTTTGGTGATGAATCAGCATATAGGATGGAGACTTGAAATCTGTCAGAGTGATACCACAACAGAGTGCTGGGACCGCAGCTTTTTACAATGTACATTAATGGTTTAGATGAAGGGATTAAAAAAAACATTAGCAAATTTGCAGATGACGCACAGCTGGGTGGCAGTGTGAAATGTGCATAGGATGTTATGATAATGCAGGATGACTTGGACAGGTTGGGTGAGTGGGCAGATGCATGGCAGATGCAGTTTAATGTGGATAAATGTGACGTTATCCACTTTGGTGGCAAGAACAGGAAGGCTGATTACTATCTGAATGGTGTCAAGTTAGGAAAAGGGGAAGTACAACGAGATCTAGGTGTCCTTGTTCATCAGTCACTGAAAGTAAGCGTGGAGGTACAGCAGGCAGTGAAGAAAGTTAATGGCATGTTGGTCTTTATAACAAGGGGAGTTGTGTATAGGAGCAAAGAGGCCCTTCTGCAGTTGTACAGGGCCCTGGTGAGACCACACCTGGAGTATTGTGTACAGTTTTGGTCTCCAAATTTGAGGAAGGACATTCTTGCTATTGAGGGAGTGCAGTGTAGGTTCACAAGGTTACTTCCCGGGATGGCGGGACTGTTATATGTTGAAAGATTGGAGCGACTGGGCTTGTACGCACTGGAATTTAGAAGTATGAGAGGGGATCTGATTGAAACATATAAGAGTATTAAGGGATTGGACACGCTAAAGGCAGGAAACATGTTCCCGATGTTGGGGTAATCCAGAACTAGAGGCCACAGTTTGAGAATAAGGGGTAGGTCATTTAGAATGGAGTTGAGGAAAAACTTTTTCACCCAGAGAGTTGTGGATCTGTGGAATGCTCTGCCTCAGAAGGCAGTGGAGGCCAATTCTCTGGATGCTTTCAAGAAAGAGTTAGATAGAGCTCTTAATGATAGCGGAATCAAGGGATATGGGGAGAAGGCAGGAACGGGGTACTGATTGTGGATGATCAGCCATGATCACAGTGAATGGTGGTGCTGGCTTGAAGGGCTAAACGGCCTACTCCTGCACCTACTGTCTATTGTCTAAAAACCTCTTAGTCAAAGTCTGCAAGACCAAGGAGCTGATTTCAGAAGGAGGAAACTGGAGGTTCATGAGTCAGTCCTCATTAGGAGATCAGAGGGGGAGACGGTCAGCAACTTTTAATTCCTCAGTGTTATCATTTCAGAAGACCTGTCCTGTGCCCAATATGTAAGTGCAATTATGAAGAAAGCACAATAGCGCCTTTACTTCCTAAGGAGTTTGTGAAGATTTGGCATGACATCAAAAATTTTGACAAACTTCTGTGGATATGCAGTGGAGAGTATATTGACTGACTGCATCATTGCCTGTCATGGAAACACCAATAACCTTTAATGGAAAATCCTACAAAAGGTAGTGGATACCGCCCAGTCTAGCGCAGGTAAAGCCCTCTCCACCATTGAGCACATCAACCTGGAGCATTGTCGCTAGAAAGCAATATCATCAGAGACCAACATGCCATTAACTTTCTTCACTGCCTGCTGTACCTCCATGCTTACTTTCAGCACAGAGAGCTCTAAAAGAAGTTACTCAGCAAGTATAGAAGGTGAAATCATTGTTTTATTTATGCTGCTTAATCAGTTATGACCTGTAGAAATGCAGCATTTATGTACTCAAAACAATTTTCATAATTGCATAATTGTATGGAACCCTTTTACAAGAAGAAATTAAAATTACTCTTAGTTATTTTCTTTCCTTTGAAGCAATTACTTTTGTTCTAATACATTGGCTTTCAACTAATTGTAGCGAGCAAAACATCATTATAGCATGAGGCTGTTTGAATTCTTTTGAGAACTTTTTACTGCAATATAAGTAGACCAATGTACAACAACCTCCTTTTATCAATCTGGCAGAGTGATACCACAACAGAGTGCTGGGACCAGAGCGTAGGTGTTCAGCGAAACAGTCTCCCAGCCTGCATCGGGTCTCACCAATATATAGATCTGATGCAGACTGGGTTCTATATATCGATGAGACCCGACGCAGACTGGGTTCTATATATTGGTGAGACCCAACGCTGACTGGGAGACTGTTTCGCTGAACACCTACGCTCTGTCCGCCAGAGAAAGCAGGAACTCCCAGTGGCCACATATTTTAATTCCACGTCCCATTCCCATTCTGATATGTCTATCCATGGCCTCCTCTGCTATCAAGATGAAGCCACACTCAGGTTGGAGGAACAGCACCTTATGTTCCATCTGGATAGTCTCCAAACTGATGGCATGAACATTGACTTCTCTAACTTCCGTTAATGCCCCTCCTCCCCTTCTTACCCCATCCTTTGTTATCTTCTTATTATTTTTTATTTTTCCCTTTTTTTCTCTCTCTGTCCCTCTCACAATAACTCCTTGCCTGCTCTCCATTTTCCTCTGGCACTCCCCTCCCCCTTTCTTTCTCCCCAGGCCTCCCGTCCCATGATTCTCTCCCTTCTCCAGCCTTGTATCCCTTTCTCCAATCAACTTTCCCGCTCTTAGCTCCATCTCTCCCCCTCCTGTCTTCTCCTATCACTTCGGATCTCCCCCTCCCCCTCCCACTTTCAAATCTCTTACTATCTCTTCTTTCAGTTAGTCCTGACAAAGGGTCTCGGCCCGAAATGTCGACTGTGCTTCTTCCTATGGATGCTGTCTGGCCTGCTACGTTCCACCAGTATTTTGTGTGTGTTGATAGAATGATCGATTGACTTTGAAGTGGAAACAGATTCTTCTCTATTTCTTAACTCATTAAGAAACAAAGGAAAAGAGAAGAAAGCAGAAATAGTAAAAAGACAAGGAGAGATGAAAGAAAATGTAATTGAAATAGAAAGTGAAATTAAAAAGCAAAAAAGAAATGAAGGACATGTAACCTTGTAAATTCAACTACATGTAAAATTGAATGCAATTTTGTGGATTGGCACTTAAGCTAATGGTAAGGAGTGCTTTAAAACCATATAATTTTAAAAACTGACAAAATAAAGATGGATATTTATTTCTAAACGAACTGGGACTGTGTGTATCTTGTTCCCACAAGCAGTGGTCATTTTTGATATGTGATAGGGCTGTGGGTGTGAATTCATATAGCTGCCCACTGTGGCACTTAATCAGTATTCTATGCAATTTTTTGTACAATTATATTATCTGCTACAGTTAGCTTTCTTGGGAACTTGTGATATAAATGTTTCAACAAGTGAAGTGAATGCTATCATTGCAGAGGAAGCCTTTCATTAAAATGTTGCAGGAGGTGGTAGAGGAAAACATGAAAAGTATTTGAAATGCAAACAAGAGAAAATCTGCAGATGCAAGAAATCCAAAAAAAGTATTTATTTTAATTTAGATATGTTTGTTGTGTACATGAAAACTAAAATAGAATAGATTTAAAGAAATTACCAAGTAAATCATATGAACCTAAGAAAAAGGCCTTTCAAATTCTCTAATAATTTATTGAATGTCTATGAAACTGTCCAGATAATTTAATCCTTGAAAGCATCGGTGTTGTTCAGGAAAATCTGCAAAGCCGAACTACCATTCCAACTAAATTTAGATTTTTGGATCTGGGCACTAATATTAGGGTCAGCATTAATTGTGTACCTCCATTGGCCTCAAGAAGGTTGGCCACCTCTGGTAAAGATGGTGCTGTTGTGCTATTATGCAAATAATTCCATGATTTCAAAAATTATAATGGAGTACCATCTCTACCTAATAAATTGGCTACTGAGTGTATGTTTGTGGTCTTCTGCTGCTGTAGCCCATCCACCAAGATTTGACGTGCTATGAATTCAGAGATGCTCTTCTGCACACATCTGTTGTAACACATGGTTACCTTCCTGTCAGCTGAAACGATCTGGCTAGTGTCCTCTGACTTCTCTCATTAACAAGGCATTTATGTCCACTGAACTTGCACTCACTGGATATTTTTTTTATTTTTCGCATCATTCTCTGCAAACTCTGGAGACTGCTGTGTGTGAAAATCCCAGTAGATCTGTAGTTTCTGATATACTCAAACCACCCCGGCAGGCACCAACAATCATTCCACAATCAAAGTCTCTGAGATCACATCTCTTACCCATTTTGATGAATAGTCAGGACAACAACTTAACCTCTTGAACATGTCTGAATGTTGTTATGCATTGAGTTGCTGCCACTTGATTGGCTGATTAGATAACTGCATTAATGGGCAGGGGTACTTAATAAAATATCTGCTGAGTGTATGTTTGCAAATGAGAATGATGTGTTAATGAACATACAGAAAGAGATGCTTTACTCAACCTTCTTCCCTTGCCTTTGTAGATATCAGATAACCCATGTATCCCAACCTTTTTTCGCCCAACACCCGAATAAAGCATTTTCGTGCTTGCCAGCATTCCCTACAGCATCCTCATACTTGCCAGTGTCCCTCTTAGGCACAATATACTTTCCGGCACCCACATAATGTAAAAACATGTATACATAAGAAAAATGATTCTGCTTTATTTGATTTTATATTGACTATAAACCTTGCTTACACAATACCTGTGTGCTGTACAGCAGCTTCACTATCAGTGTGATCTTTGAGCTTCATGGCTTTGACCAAAAATTGAAATATCTGGTTCAAGTTGTGACAGCAAAAGCCTTATGCCCCCGCACGTAACAATGACCAAGCAGGTTGTTTTTTGTGAGTACGTGGTTCACTGCAGTGAAGCCTCTTTCAGCATGGTAGAAGGAAGAAAATGCAATGAAGAACAATTTGGCTCTGCTCCAAAGACCTGAAAACGTTGTATGACAGTATATGACAAATACCTCTAAAGAGGACATCTCTGAAAAGCATTTTTGCTTTTTTATCATTCTGAATTTTTATAATTTTTTCTTGCACGCCTTCTTCTTGTTTTTTCACCTTGCAAAGAAATGGGTTGATTAACCAGTCTAGAACTTTAAAATCATTCAAATCCTTGAATCGAGTCTGAAGATCCTTCTTCAGCGACTGCAGGTGTAAGCAGTACTCTTGCAGATCACCATCTATGAAAGTGAGTGCCATACTTTCCATGCAGGAAAACTATGAGAACCTTCTTCTCCCTATGTTTTGACTATATATTTCCAATTTTCTGATAAAAGTAAACCCTACGCTTTTCACCTGGATTAAATTGAAATTCTCACCCTACTGTTTCATACGTAGAATGTTCATTTTGACAAACAAATCAGCTAGTTATGCCACATCTCCATGTATTTACCAAGCATTTGTCAACTTTGAGCAAAAATGTCAAAAAGATCAAAGAAATGTTTTCAGCAGCAGCCTTTTTGACAGCCAACACACTTCAGTGTGAAGAAGCAAGCATTCAGACTATTCATCGTTATCGTGACAAAACTGGCAAAATAGGCATCCATTAGTCTCCTGAGACCATAGGTTTGCACCTTGGAAGGTTTCTGGGGTGCAGGCCTGGGCAAAGTTGCATGGAAGACCCATGCTGCAAGTCTTCCCTCTCCACGCCACCGATGTTGCCTAAGGGAAGGGCACTAGGACCGATACAGTTTGGCACCAGTGTTGTCGCAGAGCAATGTGTGGTTAAGTGCCTTGCTCAAGGATACAACACACTGCCTCAGCTGAGGCTCGAACTAGTGACCTTCAGATCACTAGACCGACGCCTTATCCCCTAGGGCACGTCAAAACCACTGGCGAAATATTCTGCTATTTAACGGATGAGCTTTAATTTTGCTGATAGCAGATATTACAAGAGCCGTGCTTGAAGAAAGTCTTTGGCTGAGGTTCTTAGCTGTGAGATGTTGGTGAATTACACAATGGATGCAAACAAACTTGGAATTTCTTTTTTTGTAAATACTACTAAGCCAGCATGGCGATCTGTCATTTGTGGTGCACCATCTTTTGCATAATAAATCATGTCACTAATCGGAATATTTTTATCCTTAAGATATATTTTGAGCTCATCATGATTCTCTGTTGATATTTGCTTTTAACTATAAAAGAGAATCTATTTATAAACTTTCCCATTTTTGATAAACCTTACATATGTCTCATTATCTTGCATAGTTGACTTGTGGATGCATTTGTATCCCAAATTCTGTGTTTTGTAGCTCTGTGGATAGTTAATTCTCAACATCTTCAATCATTTTGTCAATATGATGAGCTAGAGAGATATTACTCAAAAGAATTGATTTCACAATACTGGTATCCATTTTGAGAACAGTGGTGAGCACTTCTATAACCATATAACCACATAACAATTACAGCATGGAAACAGGCCATCTCGGCCCTTCTAGTCTGTGCTGAACGCTTACTCTCACCTAGTCCCATCTACCTGCTCTCAGCCCATAACCCTCCATTCCTTTCCTGTCCATATACCTATCCAATTTTTTTTTTAAATGACAAAATCGAACCTGCCTCTACCACTTCTACTGGAAGCTCATTCCACATAGCTACCACTCTCTGAGTAAAGAACTTCTGATACAGCAGGCATTATTAATCTTTCACTAATTGTATGAGATTTTCCACACTTTGGAAATATTACAATGAGCAATGAGACCACTATCAAGGTCATTTTTACAAACAAGAGAAAATCTACAGATGCTGGAAATCCAAGAAACACACACAATATGCTGGAGGAACTCAGTAGGCCAGGCAGCATCTATGGAAAAAAGTACAGTTGACATTTTAGGCTGAGACCCTTTGGCAGGATTCCTTTCGGTAGGTCATTTTTACTTTTCTTGACCCAAGTGAGCAATGCTTTCCAAATGCTTCTTTTATCTTTTGGAACTGAGTAATACCTAGACACTAGATACTAGACGGAAGAATACTACAGCACAGTACAGGCCCTTCAACCCTCAATGTTGTGCCAACCCATATATTGCTTAAAATGAAACGTACTAAACCCACGCTACCCCGTAACCCTCTATTTTTCCTTCATCCATGTGCTTGTCCAAGAGGCTCTTAAATACCCCTAATATTTTAGCCTCCACCAGCATCCCTGGCAGTCATTCCAGGCAGCCACAACCCTTTATGTAAAAAAACTTACCCCTGATGTCTCTGCTGAACTTCCCTCCCTTAACTTTGTACATATGTCCTTTGGTGTTTACTATTCATGCCCTGGGAAACAGGTACTGGCTATCCACCCTACCTATGCCTCTCATAATCTTGTAGACCTCTATCAAGTCCCGTCTCATCCTTCTACACTCCAAAGAGAAAAGTCCCAGCTCTGCTAATCTTGCCTCATAAGACTTGTTTTCCAATACAGGCAACATCCTGCTAAATCTCCTCGGCACCCTCTCCATAGCTTCCACATCCTTTCTATAATGAGGTGACCAGAACTGAACACAATACTGTGTGGTTTCACCAGAGTTTTGTAGAGTTGCAACATGACCTCTCTACTCTTGAACTCAATCCACCTATTAATGAAGCCTAGCATCCCATAGGCCTTCTTAACTATCCTATCAACCTGTGCAGCGAGCTTGAGGGATGTATGGATTTGAACCCCAAGGTCCCGCTGTTCATCCACACTCTTAAGTAACCGACCACTAATCCTATACTCAGCCTTCTGGTTTGTCCTTCCAAAATGCATCACCTCACACTTATCCAGATTTAACTCCATCTGCCACTTTTCTGCTCAACTCTGCATCCTGTTTATGTCCTCTTGTAACCTTTGAAAACATACAGCTCCATCCACAACTCCTCCAATCTTCGTGTCATCCGCACTCTTACTCACCCAACCTCCTGCCTCTTCATCCAGGTCATTTATAAAAATCAGAAAGAGCAGGGGTCCCAGGACAGATCCTTGCGGCACACCACTAGTCACTGACCTCCAGGCAGAATACTTTCTTTCCTTCCACTACTACCCTCTGCTTTCTTCCTTTAAGCCAGTTTTTTTATCCAAACAGTCAAGGTTCCACTGATCCCATGCTGCATGACTTTCTGGATGAATCTCCCATGGGGAACCTTGTCAAATGCCTTGCCAAAATCCATGCAGACCACATCTACCGCCCTACCCTCATCAATTTCTTTTGTTACCTCTTCAAAAAACTCAATTAGGTTCGTGAGGCACGACCTTCCCTTCACAAAACCATATTGACTATCCTTGAGAAGACTGTACTTCTCTTTTCAGGGTGTCTTTTATAGAAGTGTTCCTGCAATCTTGATGGTTTCATGGTTTCATTAGACAGTACAGTATTACAAATATGACACATGGGGCATCGCTGATCTGACTGGAATGGAATAACTCCATACTCCAGGTAAAGTGTTGACTCACTTTCTACAGTTTCTGTTTCTCAGCAGGATTAGAATTCAAGGCTTCACCATCTTCAGACAATAAAAAATTAAATATCTATTGGCTGTTGATGATGGCAGCGAGTTGACACAGATGGAATAATAGTATTGGCACGCAAAGGAACAGTGAGGCGAGATGATCACAACAGCAAAAGTTACGTTGATGAGGATTCAGATTGGAATCTGAATGTTAGTCAGGATAGAGCTGGTGTTCAGTAAGCTACATTTATGCTATTTCAATTATTGTGATTGACCAATCACATAAGGTCTCATAATCCCCAAAGATGGTTCTTGACCGTGCATATAAAGCCGAGTTTGCTTTGAACACCTCAAGTGCAATCCTTGGAGTTGGTAGGTTAACTGATTGGCTCTATTTCACCAATTGTTTCCAGCCAGTGCTGTATTGCTTTGTGACCTGTTTTCCATAGATCTGCAGAGAAAGTTGAGCGGGTGTACTTGACTTACCAACTGTTAAATTACATGAACTCATTCTATGCCGCGAGTCAAGGGGAACTGTTGGGTACTCTGGTTACTAAATTATGCATCCACAATAATATCTGTTTGGTTGGTAAGTTCGGATGAGGTTGCTGAGTTTCATTCACGTGTGATGACAAGAGCTCAAGGACTGCAGAGCTATGGTTCTTCCTGTGTTTATGTCTCATCCTTTTTTGCTGGAAGTGCCCGCTCTACTAATAATCTATCAGGTCTCATGCCTCAAGTTAGGGAGCCGCTTACCACCATCATCCAAGAGTCTTGAATGCCCCCTAATGCCCTCTTAGGTCAAGTAACTCGGTGTGGAGGGGGAGGTGCTACAGCTCCGTTGGGAATTACTGTGCTAACCAATATCGGATAACCTATAAACCCAGATAACCAGTCAGTAAGTGCAGTGAATGGAGGTTTATGTCATTGTTAGAGCATAAATGAATTAAGCTGCTTTGTCCTAGATGGTGCTGAGTGTCTTGAAATCTCCTGAAGCTGTAGTCATCCAGAGAAGTACAAAGTATTTTGTCACATATCTGATTTTTCTTGTACAGAGCAGATAAATTGTTGTGGGAATATTAGTTGCCCCTCATCTGCCCAATTCTGAAAATCATTTTTGCCTTGTTACAAGCTGAGGTGGATTAGTTAATTTGCTGAGAAATTGTGAATGCAATTAAATATTGGACTATCTTTACTGGATCGCTCCACTTTTATCCAGTGCGGTGAATGCAGATAATTTATAGTTTGAGCTAGGACACTGTTCTGAGGCACTCCTGAAATTAATTTGAATATGATTGACCTAAACACCAACAACCATATTTGTGCAAGATATGACTTCAATATTCTCCTCTCAATGCTCAATGCATTTTTAAAAATCAAATTTCTTTGATTCTACATTCAAAGTATTGCTTCCTGCAGCCAAAAGATCTATTGCCGGAAATCATGTTATTAGTTTGTATTTGGACCAAGTTTATGAAGAAATCTGGAAAGGAATGGTCCTGTCCGAATCCAGACTGAGCATTAATGCTGTTTGATAATGGTGTTAGTGATGCCTATCATTTTTCTAATGATTGGGCAGTAATTAGTTGGATTGGATTTGTTCTGCATTTTATCAACAAGACACAGGGGAATTTTCTAGATAGCTGCGTTAATGGCTAGATTATAATTATACAGGAACAGCATGGCTAGAGTTACAATAATTGCTCTAGAACACAGATCTTCATTACTACAGCTGAGAGAGTGTTCAGTGTCATTCATAGCCTTTGCTATACCCAGTGCTGTCAGCCAACACTTGATATTTGTGTGAATAGAATTTCCTGAACACTGGTGTCTGCGAGAGGAATATGGGATTGATCATCTGTTTGGCATTACTGAATGTAAACAGCTTCAAGTGTTTCGGCTTTTTTTCATGGAACTTGCTTGCCAAGCCTCACTATAACTGAACATGATGATGTGAATGGGGCTTCTTCCTTATCGTAACTGTTACATTCACAACTCAGTGTGGTAGTACTACAGAACTTGCTTTGTTAACAGTGCTGCTGTTTAAAGTGTAAATGGTACAGTGCAGCATCTTCAGTTGCTTAGTGCCTCGATTTTGGTTATACCTGGTGCTATGCCCAGCAAGATTTTTGGCACCCCTCACTGCACTAGGAATGATTTCAGCTTGATAATAATCAGAGATGTATGAGGTGATGGATGATATCTGTGTGCCTTTCTGCTGTTGCCCTAAGAAGCCAGGGCTGGCCTGAATGGCAGGTACAGCTCCAGTACCACACCGCACATTGGTAGATTTCCAAGTGTGAAAATGGACATCTTATTTTTGCACGAATATTGTGCAGTGATCACGTCTACCCAATGTTGTCATGGAGAAATGCATCTGTTACAGGTAGAATGTCTGGTAAGTTTATCTCTCGTATTAGTTTGCTTAGTATCTGTCACTGACCCAATCTTTCAGATTGATCGGTAATCTTCTTTGCTGGATTACCACCAATGGAATAAAAAGAAAATTACTATCCTTTATAGAAAAAAACTGGGAGTTCAGCTATTACCCAGCTACTTGAAGAATGTGATCTTGTGGTTATAGATAAATTGCTTACTGAAATCAATAGAGCTATGTAGGCAAGAGCACAGGCAAATCTATTCAGGTTGTAAATGTGAGTCTGTGCAAAGGTTTTCTAAAACTGAATAAATACATTGTGCGACTTATAGTTGCTAGATATCATTATTGATATTCATGCTGTGGAGGATGTCCTATTCACTACCCAAAATGAGGTATGGGGAACCGAGTAGAGAGCTGGAACTTTAGGTTCTGAACTCTAAAGTAAGTAGCTACACTGAATCCAAACTTAACATAATTGAGATTTCCATGGGCAAAATTTTAAAAAAAAATATGTGGAGAAAGCTTGGAGACGAGGTTGATAGATAGCTTTGAATGTCATTGCTTAATGCAAAACTGGAGGCAGATAAAATATACTTACACATGGAATCAGTAAATGGACACAAGATGTACCACAGGTGCTGGATTCTTCAGCTATACACACAAAATGGTGGGGGAAATCAACAAGCAAGGCTGAATAGGTGGAGGGGAATTAACAGTCAATATTTCAGGCTGAAACTCTTCAAGGCTAGGCTCGAAATATTAACTGTTTATTCGTCTCCACAAGTGGATGGAATAAGTCTGGAAGCGGATAATCATGGAGCATTCCTACTTGTCAGCTGGATGGAGAGTTTTTTTATTTCTTTTCACCTACTCCTTTTAGTCAGAGTGAATTAAAAATTTAAATAAAATATTCAGAAGAACTCATTTATTCTACGTTTTGGTGACAAACAGAATCTTGTCAGCAAGCCATCAGGAAGAAAATATTTTCGTTTGAGTGAACCAGAGGCTTCATGACTTTCAAAAATGTTTTTAGATGAACAGCATTCATGCAATATAATTTATTCATAGGTATATGCTCATTCAATTTGAGAAATATGGATTTCAAGTAAATGTAAGTTGTAATGCAATTTACATCTTCACATCTTACAATGTCATTGTCTTTGATTAATTAATCAGAGGAAGGATTGTGAAGATTGGAGTATTTGTGGAATCACAATGAGAATAATGGTGAAGTACTGCATCTCAGATCTGCTAAGCTTTAAATTAAATTCATTCAATCACACTGCTGCCACTAAAAGATTTGTTTTATTTATTTATGATATGCTTATTGCTGGCCTTAGTCAGTGAATGGAAAGGTGTTTTTTTCTTCCTTTTCAATTTTTTTCTCATTGTTTTTTTCCTTCTCCACATTTGTTTTTGCCAATCATTGCCTGAAGGTATTTTGCTATAGAATCAGAGAATCATTCCGTCCATTGAGAGCACAGCAGCTATTCGACACTCATTTACAATAGCCCCATTTTTATTGTCCCCACAATCCCATCAATCTCATTTGGATTCTACACTTAACTTCACACTGGGGTAATTTGCAATGGCCATTTAATTTATCAGCTCTATCAGCTTTGAGCTTTGGATGGAAACTGGAGCCCTCAGCATGGTCACAGCAGAAATGTGTACTGCACAAGGCAGCACCAAAGGTTATGATTGGTCACTAGGTCACTACAGATGTGAGGCAGTATCTCTGCTTCAGTGTCACTTCGTTATCTGCTTTTGTGCCAATGGCATTAGACTTCCAATTCATTGGCCAAAGAACTATTATTAACATGTGGCTCTATCACTCGTGTTTAATTGATACACTCAATTTTGAAGGTGGGGATCAGGAGGAACCCATTTAGAACATAGAAAATAGAAATCTACAGCACATTACAGGGCTCTCGGACCACAATGTTGTGCCGACCATGTAATCTACTCTAGAAACTGCCTAGAATTTCCCTAGTGCATAGCCCTCTATTTTTCTAAACTCCATGTACCTATCTAAGAGGCTCTGAAAGACCCTATTGTATCTGCGTCCACCACCACCGGCTGCTGTGCATTCCACGCACCCACCACTCTCTGTGTGAAAAACTTACCCCTGACATCCCCTCGGTACCTATTTCGAAGCACCTTAAAACTACGTCCCCCCCCCATCTGTGTTAGCCATTTCAACCCTGGGAAAAGGCCTCTGGCTATCCACACGATCAATGCCCCTCATCATCGTATAAAACCTCTATCAAGTCACCTCTTATCCTCTGTTGCTCCAAGGAGAAAATCCCTTTTATGTTCCATTGGCAACACCTAAGCTAAGATAACTCTTTCAAACCAATAATTAGATATGGATTTCTCTGGCTGATAGATCTGCTCTAATAGATCACCAAGTTATCTGTGTGAAACTGTTAGTTGAATGGGCTCTTAACTCATTAGATTTGGACTAATAATTGGAGAATTACCCTGTATTTGGTGCATTTGATTGCCCTCCCCATCAATTAACTACTTGTCGATTGATCTTGCATGTCAATAGACAAGTAGGCAAGAATATAATATTGTATGTGTAAAACTGCTTGGCATGAAATAAAAAACTCTTCTATTCACTTCCCGAACCTTTTTTCCCTCATACTTTCTTTCTCTCCTTCAAGAAACATCTTAAATCCTTGGTTAACTTGACCAAAGCTTTTGTTAACTACCTTAGCATCTTCTTTTATTTATTTGAAGCAGTTCTTGTTAGATTTTATGAACAGTTACCATTACATTCTAAACACCTTTCTGGACAAGGAAGTTCCAGGTTTACAATATTCTAAGTGTGAAAAGATATTTTCTAATATGACCCAAAAAGAGCTTCCTCTTTTTAATTATATAGTTGTGCTCCTTTGTTTCTCTTTTATCAGTTCCTTTAATCATTATCAAGAATTAAGCCATCACTTATTGTCTGAACGTCAGTGCTGTGAGTATAACCAAAACCTGGGCTCATTAGTTAGCTGCTTTTAGCTCTGTTATCACTCCATTGATTCTGTGCACATTTAATGTAAAAGATAATATATCACTCCTGGAATGAGATATGTAACACCATCTTTACCCTCACTTGACAGTTTCTTTGGCTTTCTCTCACAACCTCCCTAACCCATTTCAATGCCCTTGTAACACAGCTCTCCACTGGTTAATGAAAAATATAGTTTCTGAAAGAATCCTTCCTTATTCGAACATTCACGCAGTAGGAAGTACAGCAATCCCTTAACCCCGTACCTTTCCTACCCGCCTGACTTCACCTATCACCTTCTGGCAACTCTCCTTCCCCTCCCAAACAACAGAAAATCTGCAGGTGCTGGAAATCAAGCAACACATACAAAACACATCCAAGGAGTAGGCACTCGGTCTGGCTGCAGCTGATGCGAGGAAGACCCTAGCATGGGTCAACCCATGTAAATCTGCAGGGCCCGATTATGCAGAGAAAACCTGCAGATGCTGGAAATCCAGGCAACACAAACAGAATTCTGGGGGAGCTCAGCAAGCCAGGCAGCATCTATGAAAAAGAGTACAATCAACGTTTTGGCCCGATGCTGCCTGACCTGCTGAGTTCTGTCAGAATTTTGTGTGTGTTGCTCCTTCTGTTCCCCTCACCTTTTCATTCTGGCATCTTCCCCCTTCCATTCCAGTCTTGAAGAAGAGACCTGGCCCAAAATGTGCACTGTTTATTCATTTCCAGAGATACCACCTGACCTGCTGAGTTCCTGCAGCATTTTGTGTCTGTTGCCAGCATCTGCAGAACTTCTCATGTTTATAATGTACATAGGGGATTTGTTTCTGAACTCTGAACAAACAAGAATACCATGATCATGTGTAATGTTGATAACGCCATTGTTTGCTGCTTTGATGTTAGCCACCAACACATGGTGAGAAAGGGCTGAAAATGATTGATGTCCTACATGTATGGTTACTAGCACACTTGTTTCAACAAGCTGAAATATCCAGGTCACTCATTCAATGGCCATTAATGCCATGTTGAAGAGTATGCGTCCCCAGGAGAGTCTATGTAATGTAGCTACTTTATTCAATAGACTTCCTCCCATTGACCAAACAAAGGGAATTTTAAATGAGATTGGCTTTCATGTCTCCAAAAAACATCTGTTAAACAAAACACTAAATTAAATTAAACTCTTCACTATAACAAACATTTTGTTGAGTAAATTGTATCTCTTCAGATAAATGGTAATTTAAAAAAAACTACTATTGTACCCAATAAGTGCTTTGCACTGAACTCCTAAAATTCTCGGCTTGTTGCAGTCACAAGATGATTACTGTGTGAATATAATCTATACAACATTATTTTTAACTTCGAAAGTAACAATATCCATCCTCACACTAAACTACATTCCCCACATCTTTAACTCTGTCTTAATCTGGGATTGTTCATCCACCATTCTCTGTTCCTAGGTATACTCATTGTTTACAACATATGGACTCTGCAGCAAACATAAAGCCCTGGGACATACATAATTTGACAGTTTGAAGACATACCACATGTCTCTAATTTTTGTCCTGCACATTTCAATGGTACGTATTTTTATTTTCATTAAAAAAACACATAGGGATTATCATGTCGGAGATTGTATAATCACATTCAGAAATAATCCGTTATCTGCTATATTAGCAATTGTACACAAAAAAGTAACCCATGTTATTTACATATATGACACCCTGACACAATGATGCCAAGAAAACAAGCTCCTTTCAATGTCGAAAAAAAATGTAGTTCAAATTCCACAGTATACACATCACAAAGGATCTCACCTGGACTGTATATACCGGTTGTGTGGGGAAAAAAGCACAACAGTGCCTCTTTCAACTCAGAGAGCTGAAGAAATTCAGCATGAGTCCCCAGATCCTCAGAACATTCTACTGGGGCAACCTGACTGGCTATGTCATCGCCTGGTATGGGAACTGTGGTACCCTCAATCAGAAGGCCCTGCAGAGAGTAGTGTGGGTAGACCAGTGCATCTTTGGATGTGAACTTCCCTCTGTTCAGGATATTTACGGCAACAAGTGTGTAAAAAAAGGCCCGGAAGATCATCAGGAACTCCAGCCACCCCATCCAAAAACTGTTTCAGCTGCGACCATCTGGTAAACGGTAGTGCAGCATTAAGGGCAGGATAAACAGGCTTCAGGACTGCTTCTTTCACCAGGCCATCAGATTTATCAATATACATTGATCTGACTGCATATCTGACTGTACATACCTGTATGCAAAACAATTATGTATACAATCTTCACATTTGTGCAATATCCTCCTACATTTTCCCGCATTATTGCTTGTACGTTGTGATGGAGCTGCGGCATAAAGATTTTAATTTTCTTGGATGCAAGAAATAAAATAAAGAATAAAGAATTCCACCTCTGTTTAATATGAGAACAAATATCAAGTGGGTTACAATCAAACAGTGAAAACACTCTTGAATATTCTAAGATGAAACTAATGTTCTGCATCTACCATGGGGAAGTACTATTTTTGGGTTCCTTAAATAGAATCTTAATTGTTAGGAAATTTTAAAACAATTTTTGTTTGGATGCCTTCCTTCTTTTCCTCAGCAATATGTGTTATTTACATCTGGCCTAACTAGATATGGGGTAGGCCATCCTGGAGGCAATGATTCCAGGCAGTTGGCCCAGTCTAATGGAGCCTGGCTGGATGAGTTGCAGTGTTTATGTTGCTACTCATAGGATCTGCTAGCAGCTGCTGGCAGCCTAGATGTGATCAATCCTGAACTTGTCAGTTGCCAACTGGTGACTAGTTTCCATAGATGTTCAAATGAATTCAAAATGACATTCCCTATGATAGATGTTCAAAATTAAGTCAACTCCATGAGGTTGTTTTGCAGAATTAAAATTATAACAACATATATTGGAAATCTGAAATGCAGACAAAAATGCAGTAATAACAGGTAAATCATTATTGATGATCTTTTGAAAGGTCATTGACCTGAAACTTGAACTCTTTCCTTCTCTAGTTATGCTGCCTGATCTGCTGAATATCTAGAGTATTTTCAGTTTTATTAGTGTTTTTTATTGACGATAACAGGCATTATGGGAGTTATATACAGATCTTCGAACAGTAGCAAAGATGAGGTCTACAAAGTATATTAGGAGATAGAAAATGCATTACAAAGGGGCAATGTTACAATAGTCAGGGGAATTTCAATATGCAGGTATACTGGGAAAATCAGGTTGGTGCTGAATCCCAAGAAGGAAAATATCTAGAATGCTTATGAGTTGGTTTTTTAGAGCAATTCATGGTTGAGCCCAGCTATTCTGGATTGGTTGTTGTGAAATGAACCAGAACTCATTCGGTAAAGAAACCCTTATGAGGCAGTGATCATAATATGATAGAATTCACCCTGCAATTTGAGAAGGAGTAGCAGAAGTCAGATGTATTACAGAGGCATGAGAGAGGAGCTGGCCAAAGTTGATTGGAAGGGAACACTAGCAGGGAGGATGGTGGAGCAGCAAAGGTTGGAATTTCTGGGAGCAATTCAGAAGGCGCAGGATAGATACATCCCAAAGAAGAAGAAGTATTCTAAAGGGAGGATGACACAACAGTGGCAAACAAGAGATGTCAAAGCCACATAAAAGCTAAAAAGACAGCATATAATAGAGCAAAAATTAGTGGGATGTTAAAGGATTGAGAGGCTTTTAAAAACCAATAGAAGGCAACTAAAAAGTCATAAAGAAGGAAAAGAAAGAATATGAATGTAAGAAAGCCATTAATATTAAAGAGCATTACAAAAATTTCTTCAGATATATAGTGTAGAAGAGATGTGAGTTTAGATATAGGACGGATAGAAAATGATGCTGGAGAGGTCGTAATGGGGGAAAAGGAAATGGCGGATGAACTGAATAAGTATCTTGCATCAGTCTTCACTATGCAAGACCCTAGCAAAATGCCAAAAGTTCAAGAGAGCAGGAGAAAAAAGTGTGTGAAGTTGCCATTACTAAGGAAAAGATGCTTAGGAAACTGTAAGGGTCTAAAGGTCTAAAGGTGGGTAGGTCACCAGGACCAGATGTTCTACACCTCAGGGTTCTGAAAGAGGTGGCTAAAGAGAGCGTGGAGGCAATAGTAATAATCTTTCAGGAGTCCAGAAGTCTGGAAAATTGCAAATATCACTTCACTCTTCAAGAATGGAAAAAGGCAAAAGAAAGGAAATTATAGGCCATTTAGTCCGACCTCACTGGTTGGGAAGATGTTGGAGTTGATTATGGAGGATGTTGTTTTGTGCTACTTGGAGGCACATGATAAAGTAGGCCATAGTCAACCTAGTTTCCTTAATGGAAAATCTTGTTTTACAAATCTGTTGGAATTATTTGAAGAAACATTAAGCTGGATAGACAAAGTTATATACTTGGATTTTCAGAAGGCCTTTGACAAGGTGCCACACATACGGCTGCTTTACAAGTTAAGAGCCTATGATATTATAAGCACAGAGGAACATCAGGAGAAACTTCTGAAACGCCCGTTCGCTGCTGTCGTTACTGTGTGATTGGGAATCTTTCGGAGGGTAGGCCTCAAAATCCCCGGCCTTGCCTGCTTTTGGCGACCGAGAAGGAGGTCGAATCGTTCGGACAGAGATGGCACTCAGTACTCGGTGTCGGAGAGCTGATCAGGTCTCAAAGTTTTCGGATGACTCAGAGTTGGATTGTGGTCGGCATGGCAGGGAGAGTTTTTCTTCCTTCTTCCATCTGTGTGAGATGTGGGACATTTGAGAAACTTTGAACTTTGCTGTGCTCATGGACTTCTTCATCGAGTTATGGTATTGTTGCACTGTTGTAACTATATGTTATAATTATGTGGTTTTGTCAGTTTTTTCAGTCTTGGTCTGTCCTGTGTTTTGTGATATCACACCGGAGGAAAAAATGTATCATTTCTTAATGCAGGCATTACTAAATGACAATAAAAGAGGACTGCGTGTCTTCATAATCATATTACTGGAAAAATACTAGCATTGATAAAGCATTGTCTGCTTGACAAGAGGCAAAGAGCAGGAATAAAGCATTTCTTTTCTGGTTGGTTCCACTGTTTAGTAGTGTTCCTTGGGATCTGTGTTAGGACCGCTACTTTTTACATTTCATGTCAATGATTTCGATAATGAAATTGATGGCTTTCTGGCCAAGTTTGATATGAAACTAGGTGAAGGGGCAGGTAGTGTTCAGGAAATAGAAAGGCTATAGCAGAACAAACAGATTAGAAGAATGGGCTAAGAAATGGCTGATGTAATACAATGTCAGCAAGAGCATGGACATATGCTCTGGTAGAAGAAATAAAAGTGTAGACTATTTTCTAAATGGAAAGAATTTTCAAAAATCTGAGCTGCAAAAGGACAAGGAAGTCCTCATGTAAGATTCCCTAAAGGTTAATTTGCAGGTTGATGCAGTGGTGAGGAAGACTAATGCAATGTTAATATTAATTTCAAGAGGATAAGAATATAAAAGTAAGGACATAATTTTAAGGCCTTATAAGTTGCTGGTGAGGCTTCACTTGGAGTATTGTGAGTGATTTTGGGCCTATACCTAAAAAAGGATGTGCTGACATTGGAGAGGGTTCAAAGGAAGTTCATGAAAATGATTCCAGGTTTGAAAGTCTTATCATATGAGAAGCGTTTGATGGCTCTGGGTCTGTCCTCACTGGAATTCAGAAGTATGAGGAGGTATGTCATTGAAACCTATCAAATGTGGAAAGGGCTTGATAGAGTGGGTACTGAAAAGATGTTTTCTCTGGTTAGCGAGTGTAAGACCGAGGACACAGCCTCAAAATTAGAGGGATGTCCATTTAGAACGGAAATCAAGCAGAATTGTTTTAGCCAGATAATGGTGAATCAGTGATTCTCATTGCCACAGGTGGCTGTGGAGCCAAGTATTTAGGTATATTTAAGGCAGAGGTTGATAGATTCTTGATTAGTCAGGGATTATAAAGGATATGGAGAAAAGGCAGGAGATTAGGGCTGAGAGGGAAAATAGATCAGCCATGATGAAATGGTGGAGCAGACTTAATGGGCCTAATGGCCTAATTCTGTTCCTATATTTTATGGTCTTATGAGCAGAAACGAGCACTTCAGTCCAATCTGTCTATGATGATTGAATTGAATTAACTATTTTTTTTACATCCTTCACATTCATGAGGAGTGAAAATCTTTACATTATGTCTCTGTCTAAATGTACAATGTGCAATTGATAGTAAGTTGTAACAAATAGTATGTACAACAGGACAGTCAATATAGCATAGAAATACAATTGTATCAGCCTGAATTAATCAGTCTGATGGCCTGGTGGAAGAAGCTGTCCCAGAGCCTGTTTGTCCTGGCTTTTATGCTACCGTACTGTTTCATGGATGGTAGCAGCTGGAACAGTTTGTGGTTGGGGTGACTTGGGTCCCCAATGATCCTTTGGGCCCTTTTTATGCACCTGTCGCTGTAAATGTCCTGAACAGTGGGAAGTTCACATCTGTAGATACGCTGGGCTGTCCACACCGCTCTCTGCAGGTTCCTGCGATTGAGGGAAGTACAAGTTCCCATACCAAGCAGTGATACAGCCAGTCAGGTTGGTCCCTGTACGAAGTCCTTAGAATTTGGAGTCTCATACTGAACTTCTTCAACTGTCTGAGGTGAAAGAGACACTGTTGTGCTTTTTTCACCACACAGCTGGTATGCACAGACCAAGTGAGGTCTTCAGTGATGTGTATACCGAGGAACTTAAAACTGTTCACCCCCTCAACCATTAATGTCAATAGGGGTTAGCCTGTCTCCTTTCTTCCTGTAATCCACAACCAGCTCCTTAGGTTTTGCAAAATTGAGGCAGAAGTTGTATTCTTGACACCACTGTGCCAGGGTGATGATTTCTTCTCTGTAGGCTGCCTCGTTATTATTTGAGATAAGGCTAATCAATGTAGTATCGTCAGCAAACTTAATTAGCAGATTGGAGCTGTGGATGGTGACACAGTCATGGGTGTACAGACAGTAAAGGAGTGGGCTTAGGCCAGAGCCCTAAGGAGATCCTATGTTGAGGGTCAGAGGGGCAGAGGTGAGGGAGGCCACTCTTACCACCTGCCAGCAATCTGACAGGAAGCCCAGGATCCAGCTGCCCAAGGCAGGGTGAAGGCCGAGGTCTCTCAGCTTCTTGTCAACCCTGGAGGGAATTATACTGTTGAATGCTGAATTCTAGTCCAAGAACAACATTCTCACATAAGCATCCTTCTTCTCCAGATGTGTAAGGACGGTGTGTACAGCTGTAGCTATTGCATTATCTGTCGATCAGTTGTGTCGGTAGGCGAATTGCAGGGGGTCCAGTGTGGGTGGTAGCATGCTGCAGATATAGTCCTTGACCAGCCTCTCAAAATATTTGCTTATTATTGAGGTGAGTGCGACTGGATGCCAGTTATTCAGATATGTTACCTTGGTCTTTGGTAGGTAGATGTTTTGAAGCAGGAGGGCGCTCTACACTGGGAGAGGGAGAGATTTAAAAAATGTCTGAAAACTCACCGGCCAGTTGTGCTGCACACATCCTGAGTTTCCACCCTGGGATGCTATCTGGTTTTGTAGCCTTGCAACTGCCCACTCTTTGGAAACACCTGTGTACTTCGGCCTCAGAGATGACTAAGGTGCAGATGGCTTCGGTAGCTCTCTTCAGCGGCTCAGTTTTGACGATATCGAACCAAGCGTAAAAAGGATTTAACTCATCTGGGAGAGAGGCAACAATGTTCGCAGCACCACTGTGCTTAGCTCTGAAGTCTAAGATGGTGTGCAGACCTTGCCATAAACTGCGTGTGTTGTTCATAAAAGGTTGTGTCTGGGTCTTGTCCCTGCATTGTCATTTTGCTGCCTTGTGATGCTTACTTGCCTGCATTATATTAAAATCCTTTGCTCTTGTCCAATCCAATGAGTTGTCCAAAAGCTTTTTAAGCTTGCTAATTATCTTTGCTGCAGCTACTTTCACTAGTAGTTCATCCTCTGTGATGAAAAGCTTGCCCATCAGATCTTTAATTTTTTTACCCACTTACCTTGAAAGTGTGCTCTCTAATTTTAAACTCCATTACCTGAGGATGAAAAGACAATGACTCTCCACATTACTTATGCCACTTTAACTTTATAAACCTCCGGAAAGCCATTCAAACTGTGTGCTTCTGTCTGCTTCTTGAAGGAGCTATGTACTTAATCCCACTTTTTTGTCCCTTTTCCAATGCCCTAACAATTTCTTTTCTCACGGCATCTATCCAATTACTTTTTCAAACATAATCCTTCATCTCCCTCTGCAATCCCTCTGCACTACATTCCAGAGTACAGCAAAGCAATGTTTTTGCTCTTATCTGTCCCTTGTACTTATGGAATTTGCTGCAACTGCAAACAACCTCCTATTTCTTACTCCATCAAAACCATTCATCACCTAACTCACTTCTAACAAATATCCACCTACCCTTTGTCCTAAGGTGAAGCTGATTTTTGCACCTCCTGAAACATCTAGACTTCTCTCCCAATATGGGATGTCCAGAATGGTACAAACTGCTCTGGGTGAAATCAAAACAGTGATAAAGCTGTAAGGTTTAACATAATGTGCTTGGTTTTGTACTTTATTTCTGTTAATGAAGGTTACATTTAAATTACTCTCTGCATGGCCTCTCACATTCTAAGATTTGTATGCATACAGATCCAAATGCTTACATTTTACGATGTGGTTTATCATAATCACAGAATGGAAACCATTCATTTGGAAATACCAATACCAACTCCATGTAAGAGCAGTTCAGCTAATTCCACTCCCCCATCCTCTATAAATCCTTTCCTTTTGGATACATATTCAACTCAATTTTAAAGATTCCATCTTCTTAGATAGTCTCTCAGAATTAAGAACAACTTTCTTTTGGCTCTGAGATAACTATAGAGGACAGTTCGTGAATCACTACTTCTTTCACAGATGTGGCAGGCGGTGGCAGATGAGGCAGCCAATTGGGTAGTTGTGAGATGGTGCACTCCTTCTGAAGAGCCTCTGCTGATCCAAATGCATGAAAATGGAGTATTCTAAATGTTCTTTCTCTGCTTTGAACAGTTGTGGGCCAGAGATGACCAAGGTTCAGTTCAGGTGTTGTAATTTTTCAAAAAAGATTTGAGAAAACACTTGAATCTTTTCATCCATCCCCCTGGCAATTTCCTTCCATGACAGAGTTTAGAATAGCAACCCTGTTTCAAGGATTCTGATATTGGACATGAACAGCACAGCTTGCCTAAAATAAGCGTTATGAGGGCATATATAGTGTAAATATAAGCAGGCTTTTTCAGCTGCAGTTGGGAGAGATGACAAGTGGAGGTCATGGGTTAATGGTGGAAGGTCGAATCTCTAAGGGTAACATGAGGGTCAAATTCATCACATAGAGGGTGCTACAAATGTGGAAAGAGGTGCCAGTGGAATTATTGGATGTGGGTTCGATTTCAACATTTAAGAGGAATTAGGATAAGTACATGGATGGGAGGTGTATTGAGAGGTATGGTTCAGGTGCAGGTAGATGGGAATAGGCAGACAAATAGCTTGGCAAGGACTAGATGGGCTGAAGGGCCTGTTTCTGTGCCTTAGTACTCTATGACTCTAATCAGGGTCAGAATTGTGGGGATGTTGGTCTGGAAGAACATGGTAAATGGAATCTGCCTTCATTCCTCCAAATAAAACATATGCTTTTCAAATTCTGCAGTGACCATATAGCACATGTAACATAATTACACTGGACAGCAAGTTTTTTTTAAAGTGTTGCTTCCTCAGGAATTTTCTGTGAATATGATAGATGCTTGAAGCTAAATAGAAATTTAATATCAGCGTACTTGTCTCACGTAGGAATTTGGAGAAATAAGAAATTAACTTTTATTGAATCTGATGTGTTTAATTGTGTAATGGTGCAGACACTTTGCTAAAATGGTGCAGAAGCTAAGTTAAAAATATTGTGTTGATGATTTTCGTTTGTTCTCAGTGTCTGAGGCTTCCTGCTTAAGCGTCCAATAATAATCAACCAGCATTGATAGATTCCTATTGCCCTGATATCGTTTCTCCGTGATCACAATGTCCTGGTGAAACCTTTCGCTGTGCTCTTCGCTAACAGCACCAAGGGAAGAAGACTAAATGAGAATACAGAAAATGAATCTTTAGCGACAGGGTGCAGTTGCAGTTCATTGTTTTGTATGCTTGAATCATGTTGTCAACCAGCTGCACATAGTTTGGTGTTCTGTAGTTGCCAAAAGAATTTTCAACAAAGTCTTTGAATAGATTCTACGTGATTTTCCCCAGCGCCACTAGAAGTTCTTCGAATTGCCTGTCATATATGGCTTGTTTGATTTGTAGGCCAACAAAAATACCTTCCTTAATCTTGGTATCAGTTATGCTGGAAACACCTGTGTCAAATATTAAAATCCTTCATGGAAATTTCTGTGCCTTGTGACAGCAGATTCCATCCTTGCAGTCTTGGACCCAGTAATTCTGATTTTGGCTTTGACAAACCCAGGTCCTCGACAAGATCATTTAGACCATAAGACCATAAGACAAAGGAGCAGAAGTCTGCCATTCGGCCCATCGAGTCTGTTCCGCCATTTTATCATGAGCTGATCCATTCTCCCATTTAGTCCCACTCCCCCGCCTTCTCACCATAACCTTTGATGCCCTGGCTACTCAGATACCTATCAATCTCTGCCTTAAATACACCCAATGACTTGGCCTCCACTGCTGCTTGTGGCAACAAATTCCATAGATTCACCACCTTCTGGCTAAAAAAATTTCTTCGCATTTCTGTCCTGAATGGGCGCCCTTCAATCCTGAGGTCATGCCCTCTCGTACTAGACTTCCCCACCATGGGAAACAACTTTACCACATGCATTCTGTCCATGCCTTTCAACATTCGAAATGCTTCTATGAGGTCTCCCCTCATTCTTCTAAACTCCAAGGAACACAGTACAAGAGCGGACGAACGTTCCTCATATCGTAACCCTCTCAGTCCCAGAATCATTCTAGTGAATCTTCTCTGTACCCTCTCCAACGTCAGCACATCCTTTCTTAAATAAGGAGCCCAAAACTGTCCACAGTACTCCAAGTGAAGACTTACCAGTGCCTTATAGAGCCTCAACATCACATCCCTGCTCCTATACTCTATTCTTCTAGAAATGAATGCCAACTTTGCATTCGCCTTCTTCACCACCGACTCAACCTGGAGGTTAACCTTAAGGGTATCCTGTACAAGGACTCCCAAGTCCCGTTGCATCTCAGAACTTTGAATTCTCTCCCCATTTAAATAATAGTCTGCCCATTTATTTCTTCTGTCAAAGTGCATAACCATACAATTTCCAACACTGTATTTCATTTGCCACTTCTTTTCCCATTCTTCCAATCTACCCAAGTCTCTCTGCAGACTCTCTGTTTCCTCAGCAATACCGGCCCCTCCACCTATCTTCATATCATCAGCAAACTTAGCCACAAAGCCATCTATTCTATAATCCAAATCATTGATGTACAATGTAAAAAGAAACGGCCCCAACACGGACCCCTGTGGAACACCACTGGTAACCAGCGGCCAACCAGAATCAGTCAATGCTCTATCCACGTATGTAACTTTCCTTTAATTCCATGGGCTCTTATCTTGTTAAGTAGCCTCCTGTGTGGCACCTTGTCAAAAGCCTTCTGAAAATCCAAATATACAACATCCATTGCATCTCCCTTGTCTAGCCTACTTGTAATTTCCTCAAAAAATTGTAATAGGTTTGTCAGGCAGGATTTTCCTTTAAGGAATCCATGCTGAGTTCTGCCTATCTTGTCATATGCCTCCAGGTACTCTGTAACCTCATCCTTGACAATCGACTCCAACAACGTTCCAACCACCGATGTCAAGCTAACAAGTCTATTATTTCCTTTTTGCATCCTTGCCCCCTTCTTAAATAGTGGAGTGACATTTGCAATCTTCCAGTCCTCTGGAACCATGCCAGAATCTATCGACTTTTGAAAGATCATTGCTAATGCCTCTGCAATCTCCACAGCTACTTCCTTCAGAACATGAGGGTGCATTCCATCTGGTCCAGAAGATTTATCTACCTTTAGACTACTCAGCTTCCTGAGTACTTTCTCTGTCGTAATTGTGACTGTTCACGCTTCTCTTCCCTGCCACCCTTGAGTGTCTGGTATACTGCTAATGTCTTCCTCAGTGAAGACTGATGCAAAATACTCGTTCAGTTCCTCCACCATCTCCTTATCTCCCATTACAATTTCTCCAGCATTATTTTCTATCGGTCCTATATCTACTCTCACCTGTCTTTTACTCTTTATATGCTTGAAAAAGCTTTTCGTATCCTCTTTGATATTATTTGCTAGCTTCCTTTCATTGTTCATCTTTTCCCTCTTAATGACCTTCTTAGTTTCTTTTTGTAAGCTTTTAAAAACTTCCCAATCCTCTGTCTTCCCACTAATTTTTGCTTCCTTGTATGCCCTCTTCTTTGCTTTAACTTTGGCTTTGACCTCTCTTGTCAACCACGGTTGCATCCTTTTTCCATTCGAAAATTTCTTCTTTTTTGGAATATACCTGTCTTGCACCTTCCTCACTTCTCGCATAAACTCCAGCCACTGCTGCTCTGCCATTCTTCCTGCCAGTGTCTCTTTCCAGTCAACTTTTGCCAGTTCCTCTCTCATTCCACTGTAATTTCCTTTACTCCACTGAAATACCGACATCAGATTTCGGCTTCTATTTTTCAAATTTCACAGTGAACTCAATCATGTTATGATCACTAACTCCTAAGGGTTCCTTCACCTCAATCTCTCTAATTACCTCGGTTCATTACACAGTACCCAATCCAGTACAGCCAATCCCCTAGTGGGCTCAACAACAAGCTGTTCTAAAAAGCCATCTCGCAGACATTCTACAAATCCTCTCTCTTGAGATCCAGTGCTGACCTGATTTTCCCAATCCACTCGCATGTTAAAATCCCCCACAATTATCCCCCACAAAAATCCCCCACACTGCCCTTCTGACAAGCCTTTTCTATTTCCAGTTGTAATTTGTAGTCCACATCACTGCAGCTGTTTGGGGGCCTATAAATAACTGCCATCAGGGTCCTTTTACCCCTGCAATTTCTCAGCTCAACCCATAAAGATTCTGCACCTTCCGATCCTATATCATCTCTTTCTAATGATTTAATATTGTTTCTTACCAATAAAGCCACGCCTCCCCCTCTGCCTACCTTCCTATCCTTCCGATACACTATGTATCCTTGGACGTTCAGCTCCCAGAGACATGCATCCTTTAGCCACGTCTCAGTGATGGCCACAATATCATACCGGCCAATCTGTAGCTGTATGACAAAATCATAACACTCTCCGCTCTGTCCTGTTACATCAAGCGCCTGTGCAGTCTCGTCCTTCTTGCACTCGAAGAAGTTTTTAAAAAAACTGCCTTCTTTCAGAATTCAGCTCCCACGCCGCTCTGTTGTCCTGATCAGATTAAATCATCAGATGAGGCTCACTCGACATCAAAGGTTCAAAATCTGTATCAGTATCAGTGTTGTTTTCCATTCCTGGCTCTTGCATCATGGCATCTTCCTCTGCCTCCTCTCAACTTCATATCTCCAGTGGCGCTGGTACTCACTGGAAGACTATTGTCATATAGCACAAGTCTCATGGCTGAAGGTTGGGGTATTCAATTCATTCTTTTGTTTTTAGCAGTGAAACCAGTCAACCTAGTCAGACAAAAGTAACCATCTGTCACATGATCCTTCTGCTCTTGCCATATCATTGGGACAGTGAACGGCATTGACCTCCGAGTACCTTTGAGCCAAGCTCTAAGATCGACTGTGCATGTTGTGCAACAAATATGAGGAGCTCAGGCTTTGTGCTTATCACCAATTTTACACCCAAAGTAGGGCTCATAGGTTTTCTTAATAAGTGCAGTCATGCTCTGATTCTGAGATTTAAGCATATACAGGTCACAAACATAACAGAAACTATTGCGGCTGTTGCAACATTGGCAAGACATTTTGCTATCACAAATATTCCTGAAAAAACAATTACATTATTATAATGAGTACACACAATATGATATATGCCTAGAGAATGCCTATCAATGTGATTGCAAACTGATATACATGTAAACACAATACACAGTACGGTGTGTGCATGATGCTTTTAGAGCCTTTCTAAAACTTGTTATGCCATGCAAGCATCTGCCCTGCCTAAGCATGCCCAGGCTAGAAATCTTTTCAGCTTACATTGTGGGAAACATCTTAATTGATTTTAATTCTGAATTGAAATAACAAATATAGGCTATTTTTAAAAAAAGGTGCGTGATAGGGAACACACATCAAAGTTGCTGGTGAACGCAGCAGGCCAGGCAGCATCTCTAGGAAGAGGTACAGTCGATGTTTCAGGCCCAGATGTCATTTGATTTTCATGATCAGCAGTCCAAAGTACATAAGGTATACCCCGAAGTATTCAGGAAGCAAAATCTTTGTTGTCTACCCTTAACTAATAGGCAGATACAGTGCCAATAAAAAAATATTCACCACCCCCCCCCCACCTTGGAAGGTTCAATGTTTTATTGTTTTACAACATTGAATCATGGTGGACTTAATTTGGCTTTTTAGACATAATCAACAGAAAAAGACTCTTTTGAGTCAAAGTGAAAACAGATCTCTACAAAATGATCTGAATTCATTGCAAATATAAACCACAAAATAATTGAGAGTGTCAATGTTCACCCCCTTTAATATGACACACACTGGTGCAGCCAATTGGTTTTAGAAGTAACACAATTAGTTAAATAGAGATCACCTGTGTGCAGTCCAGGTGTTTCAATTGATTGTGGTAAAAATACACCTGTATCTGGAAGGTCCAACTGCTGGTGAGTCAGTCTCCTGGCAAAAACTACACCATGAAGACAAAAGAACACTCCAAGCACCTCCGTGAAAAGGTTATTGAAAAGCACAAGTCAGGACATGAATGCAAGAAAATTTCCAAGTTACTGAATATCCCTTGAAGTACAGTTATGTAAATCTGTACAGCTGTAAATCTGTCTGGAGCAGGCTGTCTTCAGGAACTGAGTGACCATGCAAGAAGGAGACTAGAGTGGGAGGCCACCAAGAGACCTATGACAACTCTGAAGGAGTTACAAGTTTCAGAGGCTGAGATGGGAGAGACTGCACATACAACAACTGGGTGCTTCACAAGTTGCAGCTTTATGGGAGAGTGGCAAAGAGAAAGCCACAGTAGAAAAAAAACCACATGAAATCTTGGCTAGAGTTCACTAGAAGGCATATGGGAGACTCTGAAGTCAGCTGGAAGAAGGTTTAATGGTTCAAGAATTGAGCTTTTCGGTGATCAGACTAAACACTGTGTTTGATGTAAGACAAACACCACACATAATGAAAAACACACCATTCCTATGGTGAAGCTTGGTGGTGACTGAATCATGCTGTGAAGATGATTCACTGAGGTAAGCAGTTAAGGCTTGTAAAGGTAGAAGGTAAAATGAAAGCAGCAAAATACAGGGAAATCCTGGAGGAAAACCCAATGCAATCTATAAGAGAACTGCGACTTGAGAGAAGATTTGTTTTCCACCAAGACAATGACCACAAGCATAAAGCCAAGGCTATACAGGGCTGTCTTAAAAACAACGAAGTTAATGCCCTGGAGTGGGCAAGTCAGAGTCCAGACCTCAATCCAATTCACAATTTGTGGCTTGACTGGAAAAAGGCTTTTCTTTCACGACCCCATTGCAATCTGACAGAGCTTGAGCAGTTTTATAAAGAAGAATGGGAAACAATTGCAATCTAGGTGTGCAAAGCTGATAGAGACCTATCCACACAGATTCAGAATTAGATTCAGGATCGGTTTATTATTACCAGCTTGTGACGTGAAATTTGTTAACTTAGCAGCAGTAGTTCAATGCAACATAATATAGAAGAAAGAAAAAAAATAAATAAATAAAGCAATTGTAGTATATGTATATTGAATAGATTAAAATTGTGGAAAAATTTCTGATACGCTTGTTCGCTGCTATTGTTACTGCGCGGTCGGGAATCTTCGGAGGGTAGGCCTCAAAATCTTCGGCTTTGCCTGCTGTTGGCGACCGAGAAGGAGGTCGAATCGTTCGGATAGAGATGGCGCTCAATACTCTGTGTCAAAGAGCTGATCAGAGCTCGAAGTTTTCGGATGACTCAGAGTCGGACCGTGGTTGGGTATGGCAGGGAGAGTTTTTCTTCCTTCTCTCTATCTGTGTGAGATGTGGGACATTTGAGAGACTTTGAACTTTACTGTGCTCATGGACTTCTTCATCAAGTTATGGTATTGTTGCACTGTTGTAACTATATGTTATAATTATGTGGTTTTGTTCGTTTTTTTCAGTCTTGGTCTGTCCCGTGTTTTGTGATATCACACCGGAGGAAATGTTGTAGCATTTCTTAATGCAGGCATTACTAAATGACAATAAAAGAGGACTGCGTGTCTTCATAATCTAAAAAAAATACAGAAATAATACATATTAAGAAAGTGAGGTATTATTCAAGGCTTCAATATCCATTTAGAAATCAGATGGCGGAGGGGAAGAAGCTGTTCCTGAATTGCTGAGTGTGTGCCTTCAGGCTCCTGTACCTCCTATCTGAGGGTAATAGTGAGAAAAAAGCATGAGTGCTGAAGGTCCTTAATAATGGAAGCTGCCTTACTGAGACACTGCTCTTTAAAGATGTCCTGAGTATTTTGTAGGCTAGTACCCAAGATGGAGCCAATTAAATTTACAACCCTCTGCAGCTTCGTTCGGTTCTGTGCAGTAGCCCCTCCCCATACCAGACAGTGGTGCAGCCTGTCACAATGCTCTCCACAGTATTTCAATAGAGGTTTTTTGAATGTATTTGTTGACATACCAAATCTCTTCAAACTCCTAATAAGGTATAGTTGCTATCTTGCCTTTATAACTGCATCGATATGTTGGGACCAGGTTAGATCCTCAGAGATCTTGATACCCAAGAACTTGAAACTGCTCACTCTCTCCACTTCTGATCCCTCTATGAGGATTGGTATGTGTTTCTTCGTCTTAGCCGTCCTAAAGTCCACAATCAGCTCTTGCGTCTTATAGATGTTGAGTGCCTGGTTGTTGCTGCGGCACCACTCCACGAGTTGGCATATCTCACTCCTGTATGCCCTCTCGTCACCACCTGAGTTTCTACCAACAATGGCTGTATCATCAGCAAATGGATAGATGGTATTTGAGCTATGACTAGCCACACAGTCATGGGTATAGAGAGAGTAGAGCAGTGGGCTAAGCACACACCCCTGAGGTGCACCAGTGTTGATCGTCAGCAAGGAGCAGATATTATCACCAGTCCCCACAGATTGTGGTTTTCCGGTTAGGAAGTTGAGGATCCAGTGGTAGAGGAAGGTTCAGAGGCCCAGCTTCTGTGACTTCTCAATCAGGATTGTGGGAATGATGGTGTTGAATATTGAGCTATGGTTGATGAACAGCTTCCTGACATAGGTGTTTGTGTTGTCCAGGTGGTCTAAGGCTGTGTGGAGAGCCATTGAGATTGCATCTGCCGTTGATCTATTGCGGGAATAGGCAAATTACAGTGGGTCCAGGTCCTTACTGAGGCAGGAGATCAGTCTATTTATGACCAACCTCTCAAAGTATTTCATCACTGTAGATGTGAGTGCTACTGGGTGATAGTCATTAATGCAGCTCACGTTATTCTTGTTAGGCACCGGTATAATTGTTGCCTTATTGAAGCAAGTTTTCAGAGTCTTACCAGTTACCCCATCGGGATCTTCTGCCTTGCAAGGGTTCACCCTCTTTAAAGACAGCCTAGCATCGGCATCTGAGACAGAGATCACAGGGTCATCAGGTGCAGCAGAGATCTTCACAGCTGTAGTTGTGTTCTCCCCTTTAAAGCGGGAATAGAAAGCATTGAGTTCATCTGGTAGTGAAGCATTGCTGCCATTCGTGTTATTGGGTTTTACTTTCTAGGAAGTAACGTCTTGCAAACCCTGCCAGAGTTTTTGTACATCCAATGTCATCTCCAACCTCATTTGAAATTGTCTCTTCGCCCTTGAAATAGCCCCCTGCAAATCATACCTGGTTTTCTGTTATAGGCCTGGGTTGCCAGACTTGAATGCCACAGACCCAGCCTTCAGCAGACAATGTTCTTCCTGGTTCATCCATGGTTTTTGGTTTGGGAATATACACTAAGTCATTGTAGGCACAAACTCATCCACACAGATTTTAATGAGGTTGGTATTTACTGCAGCATACTCATCCAAGTTAGAAGATCAATCCCTGAATACAGTCCAGTACACTGTTTCAAAGTAGTCCTGTAGACACTCCTGTGCTTCCCTTGTCCATATCTTCTTGGTCCTCACTGCTGGTGCTGCAGTCTTCAGTCTCTGCCTGTACTCAGGGATAGAAGTACAGCCAGGTGATCAGACTTCCCAAAGTGAGGGCGTGGAATAACACGGTAGGCATTCTTGATGGTGGTGTAACAATGGTCCAGTGTGTTGTTTCCTCTGGTATTACCAGGCTATAATTGCTGCCAAAGGTTCATCTACTAAATACTGACTTGAAGGTGGTGAGTAATTATGCAATCAATTATTTTGTGTTTAATAATTGGAATAAACTTGGACCAATTTGTAGAAATTCGTTTTCACTTTGACATGAAGAGTCTTTTCTGTTGATCAGTGTCAAAAAGGCCAAATTAAATCCACCGTGATTCAAGTTGTAAAACATTAAAACATGAAAACTTCTGGGGGGGGGGGGCGGGGTGAATACTTTTTACAGGCACTGTTAATGTTAACATATTTTGAGTACTTGCATCTTAGAACTTTGTCTCTTCAAGAGATATGCCACAGGGAGTATGCTATTATAGTTTCTGAATATACAGTACAAAGGGTATTTTAGTCTGCATTGTGCTTGATAAAATTTGATTTTGGCCATGATTGTGATAAATGTGCTTCTGTCAAAACTCTTTGCAGGCCAATTGATATATTTCCTTTGGGAGGGAATTTTTTTTCTTTTGTACTCACCTCTGATGAAAATCTCAGCTTATAATACTTCAGTCATTTGAAGAGAAACTTGTTGGTCCTAAAATCATTTCTTAAAAATATGTTCTGCAAAAAATGTTTGTTGCTCCTTATATCATTCTATCTATATTGTGTAAAAAGAGAAAAAAAATATTAATATGTCAGATCAGCAGTTGAGTAAGTGTTCAAGTACACAAGCTTTCCTTGCTATAATTGCAGTGATTAATCTTTTTTTTTGGAAATTTATTTATGGATGGTAGAAACACTAGCTCCTTATCCCTTACTTTTTGTAATATTTATTTTGTAAATTATAGTGTCTTTGCAGTGTACTGCTTCCACAAAGCAACAAATTTCACTTCATATAAGGTAGTGATAATGAACCTGATTTTGATTCTGATTCTGGAATATGTATTTTTATTTGTTAAAGTTTAAATCCAGAGAAATTAACTTGAATTATTCATTGATTTTTACCAAAATTACATTGCTTAAGGGAGAATAAGAATGATATATAATCCCATATGTCCTTAGAATCTGTCGGGAACAGATGTGTTCTCTGGTGTAAGTGTTAAATATGCGATACCATGAGATATGTACAAGATTTTCCGGCCTTAATGTGAATGCTTTCTTGTTGCCCGAATAATCCTGTAAATAAGTATTTTCTTTCCCCCTTCTATTTTTCTCCTTTAAGATAGCTGTGGTGCTTTTATAATGGTAATGTGGTTAAGAATGTTTTGTGAGACCTTTCCTGTTTAATTCTCAACCCTTTTTGAACCTGGTCAGTGACTGTCATGAGGTTATTTGACCATGGAGTGCTTCCCAGTCATTATCATCGCCTATCAATTCAACAACTACATATTTCAGCAGGAACGATTATACAGTCCAAGTTCCTGCTTCTGATGACATTTGTCCCCTCCCAGTCAAGAAGAATTCAGGTAATTCTCCAGACAGGCCCTACTGTTATTAATTACCACTGAAAGCAGAATCATTCTGGTCTACATGGCTTAATTCCATATGGCACATCACAACTTAAGGTTTATTTTTAATATAAACTGAGGTAATATGTTTACTGAAAAGGGTTTTTATTTCTGCTACTGCATGTGCACATTTCTACCCATTCAAATTACAAATGAACATCACATCAGATCAGATTGGAAGTGGGCTATTTGGCTCCTTAAGATTACTCCGCCAATCATTGTGAGCACTTTCTTCTCCTACAGACGTCATTTCTTTGCCTTATCTCCATTCCCCATGCTTTCTTAAGTCTCCATTAATTTATTCATTTTCCTTTTAAATGTGATCAAAGACTGAGTGTTTATGGTCCTCCTCGGCAACAATTCCATAGATTCAGCTCCCAAAGGTCAATGGCCAAACCTTTGTTTTGAAACAGTGATACCATGATTTACACTCCTAAGCAGGGAGGCATCCTCCCCACATCCACTCTGCTAAATCTTCTAAAACCTCTGAACCTACAAACAGTAGGCAGGATGTGGGTTATAAGTTACAAACAGAGATAGAAAATGCAAGTCAAAAAGCTATGGAGGATTTCAATATGCAGGTGAATTGGGAAAATCAAGTTGGTGCTGGATCCCAAGAGAGAGAATTTTCAGAATGCCTACAAGATGGCCTTTTAGAGCAGCTTGTGGTTGAGCCCACTTGGGGATCCAATGTTCTGGATCAGGTGTTGTGTAATGAACCACACTTGATTAGGGAGCTTAAGGTTTAAAAAAAACCCTTGGGAGGCAGTAAACATAATATAATTGTATTCAACCTGCAATTTGAGATGGAGAAGTCAAAGTCTGATGTATTAGTATAACAGCGGATAAAGAGAACTACAGAAGTATGAGAGAGGAGCTGGCCAAACTTGATTGGAAGGAGATACTAGCAGGGATGATGGCTGAGAAGCAATGACTGGAGTTTCTGGGAGCAATTTGGAAGGTGCAGGATAGATACATCCCAAAAAAGAAGTTGTATTCTAAAGGCAGGATGACAAAGCCATGGCTGACAAGAGAAGTCAAAGCTATTATAAAGGCAAACAGAGTGCGTATATTAGAGCAAATGTTAATGGGAAGTTAAAGGATTGGGATACCCTTTTTTTAAAAACCAACAGAAGGCAATTAAAAACTCCTTAAGGGAGGAAAAGATAAAATATGAAGGTAAGGTAGCAAACAATATCAAAGAGGATACCAAAAGTTTTTTCAGATATATAGAAAGTAAAAGAGGGGCAAGAGTAGATATGATGCTAGAGAGGTAATAATGCGGGACAAGAAAATGATGAATGAACTGAATAAGTATTTTACATCAATCTTCACCGTGGAAGATACAAGCAGTATGCTAGAATTTTGAGAAAGTGTAGGGGACAGAAGTGAGTTCAGTTGCTATTGCTAGGAAGATGGTACTTGGGAAATTGAGAGGTCCCAAATTGATAAGTCACCTGGACCAGATGGACTGTACTCCAGGATTCTAAAAGAAGTAGCTGAAGAAATTGTGGAGGCATGGTTCTGGAGGATTGGAACATGACAAATATCACTTCAATCTTCAGGAAGAGAGGAGCACATAAGAAAGGAAATTATAGACCAGTTAGCCTGATGTCAATGGCTTGGAAGTGGATTGGAGCTCACTGTTAAGAATGTAGTTTTGGGGTACTGGTAGGCACATAATAAATTAGGCCAAAATCAGCATGGTTTCCTTGGAAAATCTTGCCGGACAAATCTGTTGGAATTCCTTGAGGAAATAACAGGCAGGATAGTCAGAGGAGAATCAGTGGATGTTGTGTACTTGGATTTTCAGAAGGTCTTTGACAAGATGCTACATGTGAGACTGATAAAAGCCCATGGTATTACAGGAAAAATACTAGCAGGTATAGAGTATTGGCTGGTGGCAGGAGTCAAGGAGTGGGAATAAAGAAAGCATTTTCTAATTGGCTTCTGGTGACTAATGGTGTTCCGGAGGGGTCACTGTTGCTTCTTTTTACATTTTGTGCCAATGATATGGATGATGGAATTAATGGCTTTTTGGCCAAGTTACTGATAATATGAAGATAGGTCGGGTGGGGCGGGGGTGTTGTAGGTTCCATTGAGGAAGCATGGAGCCTGCAGAGGAACTTGGGCAGATTCCGATAATTGGTAAAGAAGTGGCAAATCAATGTAGTGTCACAAAGTGTATGGTCATGCAGTGTGGTAGAAGGAAGAAAAGTATACACTATTTTCTAAACTGGGTGAAAATTCAAAAATCTAAGGTGCAAAGGGACTTGGGAGACCACGTGCAGGATTCCCTGAAGGTTTCTCGGCAGGTTGAGTGGGTGATAAGGAAGTTAAATACAATATTAGCATTCATTTTGAGAGGACCAGAAAATAAAAGGAAGGATGTAACTCTGAGGATTTATAAGGCACTGGTAAGGTCTCACAGAGTATTATGAGCAGTTTTGAGGCCTTTTTTTTTAAAGAAAGTATGTGCTGACATTGGAGACAGTTCAGAGGTTAATGAAAATAATTCTAGGAATGAAAGGCTTATTGGTTGAGGAGCGATTGTTGGCTCTGGGCCTTTACTCACTGGTACTTAGAAGAATTGGGGGGACCTCATTGAAATCCATTGGATGTTGAAAGTGTGAAATGGAGTGGATGTTTCTTATGATGGGGAGTCTAGAATCAGAGGGCACAGCCATAGGGACATGTAATTAGAATAGTGATGAGGAGGGATTTCTTTGGCCAAACAGTGATGAATCTGTGAAATTTCTTGCTTCAGGTGGCTGTGGAGGCCGGGCCACTTGGTGTATTTAAGATAGAGGTTGATAGGTTCCTGATTAGTCAGTGCTTGAAAGGTTATGGGCAGATGGAAGGAGAATGGGGTTGACAGGGAATTGGATCAGCCATGATGAAATGGCAGAGCAGACACAATGGGCCAAATGGCCTAATTCTACTCCTACGTTTTATGGTGTTATGGTCTCTTTATCTTTTAATAACCATCCTTCTTATTCCTCCAATCTCTTGACGGTAGATGTCAAGCCCATCCAATCTCTAAAACCTACCTAAAGCTAGGCAGTTTTTTTTTGTGAAACTATTACATGTACACCCTGTCTCAGATATGAAGACCAGAAATTGTATAATACCCTAGGTGTGATCTCACCAGGAACCAAAATAATTGTAGGAAAACATTTCTGTTCTCACACTCAAAGCCTTTACCAATAAAGTCCAGCTATTCATCTTCATTGTTTTCTGGACCTGCTTGTTAGTTTTCAGTGATTTGTATGCAAGGATAGCTGGACCCTTCTGAATGCTGACATTTCTCAATGTTTTACTATTTAAAGAATATTTGACATTTCATTTTTGTTAACAAAATGAAATAATCTTATTTTCCTTCACTGTATTCATTTGCCATGCCTTGTTCACTTTGTCAATGTATCTATTTCTCCTTGAAGTCCTATTACATCCCCATAACTATTGACACTCTTATTTAGCTTCATGGTGTCAGTCAATTAGGAAATGTAGTATTTGGTCCCCTCAGCCATAACATCAAGATAGATTTTGATGTTTTGATGTTGGGGCTCACGCAGTGAATCCTGCAGGATCTTAGAAAACAAATGAGAGGAGATTTGACTCAGAAACATAAGATCTGGAAGGGTCTTGATGGGATGGATAAGGAGAGGAATTTTCCTTTTAAAGAAATTTCTATGACAAGGCTTCACAGTCTTAAAAAAAAATAAGGGGATCAACCACTAATGACAGAAATGAAGCAAAAAAAAAATCTACCTCTCAGAGAATTGCCCATTTTTGGAATTCAGTTCCACCAAAGGGAGCGCCGTGAGAGTCTTTAAGTATTTTAAAGGCATAATACCTAGATAAATAATAAGCAGGAGGATTCCAAAGACAGGAATATGGTATTGAGGTTAAGTCTCATCGTCCATGATTCCCTAAAATGATGAAGTGGGGTTAAGGAGCCAAGTGGCCTTTCTCTGCTCCTGATTCGTATATTCTGTAAGCTAATCTTAGAAGGACTGATTTATTCCTACAGTTTGCCTTCAGTCAACTAATCAATCTACAGTGGTATAGTACCACTGAAGCATTTATTGATCATTTATTGAGCAAGGGATCTTATTGAAAATGGGAAAATTCAAATCCTACACCATATCCACAGATTGCGCCTCATCTACTCTATTAATTACATCCTCAACAAACTCAAGTAGATTAGTCAAGCTTGATTTCCCTTTCGTAAATCCATGAGGAACTTACTCGGTCATTACCTTGATATCATATCCATTATGTTAGATTCTTTATTATCGATTAATGGGGAGAAAATCACAAAATGACAAATGTGGGATCAGAAGATATCAGCTAAGGCTTTAAGCCATAATGTGAAGAAATTGTGCAAATTTTGAAACTTATCTTGCACATCAGAGATCAGGCCTTTTCAGTTTTACTTCTCTGTTGAGCCTAGCAGCCATGTTCTAAAGCCTGTAACAATGTTAACATCATAAAAATGTAAATATCTCCATTTAATCATTTTGATGGTGTAGATCCACACTGAATTCTGCATATTAAGCAGCTGACATATTTCAAAATGGTTTTAATCATACGGAAATCCGAACAAACTATCACTATAATAATCTGTATATGATAAATATGCCTCTTCTATCCAGGCTCCTAATGCAGCTAGATGAATAATTTGGGTAGCCTGGTATCCTGTAAATTTTATTCTTGGCAATGTCATTATTTATGGTCCTCAGCTGAACATATTCCTATTTCTGCTCCGATAACTAAAGATTAATATAAGTCACAAAGGCACAGTGGAGTTTGACAATGTTTATCTAAACTCACTGTTGAGAGACAAATGAGTCAGTCATCTTGGTTAATATATTTATTCCATATGCTGGGACTTGGATAACGAGTTTTTCCATAGAAATATTTTCTTAATGAAGTAGTGAGTTATGAATTGGCATTTTGCCAACTCACCATTGACTAATGATGTGATGAGGTAGTCTGCCTGCATTAATCTTTGATCTTTGCAGATCATTACTCTGCAAAAATGCTGCAGGTTATCATCCAAAGATATTATGCATAAACTTCATTTCCTCACACGTATACCTCTGATTTCTCCTTTTTTTTTGAAGGAAATGTATTTCTAACTTGAACAGCAGCAAAGCTCCATTGCTATGTTCAAGTTGTCACGTCGAAGGGGATTTTCCATTTGCCGTGCTACTTGACACAGACATTGAGAAACAATTCTAATGTAGCTAAGAGGATCAGTCGAGTAGGCATTGCAGTGGAGCACTGCTTCAGTGATTTGCAGTCACTGGAAGTTTCATCTGCAGATTTTATTAATTGAAAGTATGCTATTCCATTGGTCTGGTCCAAGGGCCAGGTTTGTTGGCACAGTCAAATGGGCTTGTGCTGTTGCTAGTAGGTGGAGGAGGGCAGAACACAAGAAATGTAGCCAGTTTTTTGAATGAGAATGTGAGTGAGGAGGATTGCTAATGTTGTTCCTTGAGTAAGAGTTATGGGGGGAGGATAAGGTGATGAATGGGTGTTGGTTAGTGCACTGATGATCATATCTGAACATGTTCCTGTGGCATATGGAAGGTGAGTTGGGAAAGTAGTTGTACTTGGCTTCCAGCTGGAGATTGGCGGACTGCAAGCTTGGAAATTGGGGGCTCAGGATCTGGGCCTTTTGGAAATTAGTGAATAAGGATTCAAGAGCTTGGGTCCCTAACAGTCAAGTTCAAAATCAGGAAAGGTAATGCAGGTGATAGGGACCATGTTTGGGTTGGGAGACCAAGTGGAGATGGTGGATATTGCACAGAAAGACAAGGTGTAAAGGGACTTGTTTAATCAGCTGCCAGTGCTGGGCTAAATTGGTAAAGTTTTCCTGTTATTCTTCAGGTGGCAGAGTGCTTCAACAAGCCAAGTAGCTGCTTCACAGCTCTACGTATTGTTGTCAATATTCTTTCCATTGACTGGAAACTGAACAGAAGTAGCCATGAACACAATACTGCTACAAGACAAGACAGAGGCTAGGAATGCTGTGGCATGTAGTTCACTTCCTAAATCCCCAAAGCCAGTCAGCATCAACAAGGCTCAAGTCAACAATGTGAATGAATACTGGTGGCAAGGAAGACTGGTGGGGCTAGCAGTAGGATCTGGACCAGCTGGAGGATGGTGCATGAAGTTTGAGGCAGATGGGCATGGGTCTTTAATTTTGGGAGGACAAATCAGGTTAAGACTTGTACAGCGCACTAGGGAGTGCAGTGGATCAGAGGGATCCAGGAATACAGATCCGTAATTCCTTGAAAGTGGTGTCAAAGGTACATAGAATCATAAAAAAGCTGTTGCCACATTGGTCTTCATACATCAATGTGTTGACTGCAGGAGTTTGAATGTTATGCGAAGTTTGCATGAGATGGTGTAACTTGAATTATTGTGTACAGTTTTGTTTTGGTCGTCTACTTACAGGAAAAAAATTAGTGGGATCAGAGGAGTGCAGAAGAAATTTACTTAATTTACTGTTGGTTGATTTGTGGTAATATGACTTTGTGTTTATGTGTGTAGGTTATATATACTGTGTTATGCACCTTGGTCTGAAGGAATGTTGCCTTGTTTAGCGGTAAACATGTGGATGGTTGCGTGACAATAAACTTGAACTTGAGTTCAGAGTCTGCATGTTCCTGTTACAGTAAAGGCAAGACCAGTGAACCCTAGTAGACAGGAATATTAAGGCTCTGGTCAACAAAAAGAAAGAACCATATACAGTATGAAGCTGGACATGAGAAATTGCTGTGTTCTGTGTTTCATGGAGACATGGCTCAATATGGACTCATTGGATGTGATGGTAAAGTATGAGGGCTTCTATACAGGACAGACTAGACTGCTGATCGGAGAAGGCAGAAGGTGGGGGTCTGTGTTTCATGAAACTCTTTGAGGTGTTTGCATGCAGCAGTCTTGTTACATTATTGTTCTCCTGACCTGGAACATCTAACAATAAAGTGCCAACCATCCTACTTACCAGAAGAGTTCTCCGTGATTTTGAATGCTGGTTAGAAAATGCCAAAGGCTGCTGTTAGCAGGCACTTGAGATATTGAATGCTGCCACCAGCAAACAAGGAATAACCTACCCAGACACCTTTCTAATCATAATCACGCTTGTTTAAAGACATATCTGCCCAATTTTCATCAACATATAACCTGCAACACACTAGACAAAAGCTATTCTACCTTTAGGAATGCCTACTGTTCCATGTCTTGACAGCATATCAGGAAATCTTATCACTTAACTGTCGTCCTCCTCCTACCTGCTTACAGGCAAAGACTAAACACCAAAGCTCCAAAGATAAGGACAGCAAAGAGGTAAGGCAGAGGAGCAGCCATGGGATTGCTTTGAGTAGGTGGACTGGGTGGGATGTGTTATAGGACACTTGAAAGGATCTCAGTGAATACACCATGGTTGTCATGAACTTTATCAAAACAGTTGTAGATTAGCATGCCCTCAAAAAATCATTCGGAGTCTAACCCAAGGTAGCCTTAGATGAACCATCAGATCTGCATTCTGCTGAGGGCCAGATCAGTGGTATTCAGGTCTGGCAACCAAGTGAAATCCAAAGGGTCCAAGTACAATCTCTGAAAAACCATTTTACATGCAAAACAGCAGTTCTGGACTAAACTTGAATGACTGAAGATTGCTAGACAGCTGTGGCAGGACTTGAATGCTGGTAGCTCCTATAAAATAAAAACAAGCAACAAAGGTTAAAAAAAAAGGCTTTACTCTAAGGTGAGCTCAATGCCTTTTACGACTGCTTTGACCTTCAAAACTTGGAGGAAAGTCATCATTAAGACCTTGGACTCAATACCTCCTTTTGCAATTAGATACTCAATATTCTCACTTTCAGACCCTAGTCAGTTCAGATTGGCAAAAATATCTCCTTTATAATCTCCATCCACGCAGGTGCACCACAACACCTTTTTACTTCTTATTTTATACTTAAGGCTGTGAGGCTAAACACAGCTTCTGTTCCATATTTAAATTTGCTGATAATACTACTGCCATTGGCCAAATCAAAGGTGGTGATGAATTAGCCTATAGGAGGAAAATTGGAAAATCTGGTTGGGTGGTGCCACAACAACAACAACTTCTCACTCCATGTCAGCAAGATGAAGGAGCTGATTATTGACATCAGGAGGAGGAAAACCAGAGGTCCATGAGCCAATCCTCATTGGAAGTTCATAGGTGGAGATGGTCAGCAACCTTAAATTCATTGGTGTTATCATTTCAAGGAACCTGTCCTTGGCCCGGTATGTAAGTACTGTTATGAAGAAAGCACAGCAGAACCTTTAATTCCTTTGAAGCTTGTGAAGATTCTGCATGGCATCTAAAACTTTGACAAACTTGTTCAGATTTGTGGTGGAGAGTATATTGACTTGTTGCATCACAGCCTGGTATGGAAACAATAATGGCTTTAAATGGAAGATGCTACAAAAGGTAGTTGATATGGCCCAGTGCATCACAGATAAAGCACATCCCAACCATTCTCCCTACGCGACTCCCTTGTCCATTCATCCCCCCCATCCCTCCCCACTGATCTCCCTCCTGGCACTTAACCTTGTAAGCAGAATAAGTGCTACACATGCCCTTACACTTCCTCCCTTACCAACATTCAGGGCCCCAGACAGTCCTTCCAGGCGAGGCGACACTTCACCTGTGAGTCGGCTGGGGTGATATACTACATCCGGTGCTCCCGATGTGGCCTTCTATATATTGACGAGACCCGACGCAGACTGGGAGACCGCTTTGCTGAGCGCCTACGCTCTGTCTGCCAGAGAAAGCAGGAACTCCCAGTGGCCACACATTTTAATTCCACATCCCATTCCCATTCTGACATGTCTATCCACGGCCTCCTCTACTGTAAAGATGAAGCCACACTCAGGTTGGAGGAACAACACCTTATATTCCGTCTGGGTAGCCTCCAACCTCATGGCATGAACATTGACTTCTCTAACTTCCGTTAATGCCCCACCTCCCCCTCGTACCCCATCTGTTATTTATTTTTATACACATGTTCTTTTTCTCACTCTCTCCTTTGTCCCTCTGACTATACCCCTTGCCCATCCTCTGGTTTTCTCCCCCCCCCCTCCTTGTCTTTCTCCCCGGGCCTCCTGTCCCATGATCCTCTCATGTCTTTTTTGCCTATCACCTGTCCAGCTCTTGGCTCCATCACTCCCCCTCCTGTCTTAGCCTATCATTTTGGATCTCACCCTCCCCCTCCCACTTTCACATCTCTTACTAACTCTTCCTTCAGTTAGTCCTGATGAAGGGTCTCAGCCTGAAACGTCGACTGTACCTCTTCCTAGAGATGCTGCCTGGCCTGCTGTGATCACCAGCAACTTTGATATGTGTTGTCCCAACCATTAAGAATAGCTACATGGATGACTGTTGCAGAAAAGCAGTATCCATCATCAAGGACCATGCTCTCTTTTCACAGTTGTCATCAGGAGAAAGGTACAGGAGCCTCAGAACCCACATCACTAGATTCAGGAACAGTTATTACCCCTCAACTGTCAGCCTCTTGAACTAGAGGGGATAACTTTACTCATCTTTGCTCACCCCATCACTGAACTCTTTTCATACCCTATAAACTCACTTTCAAGGGCTCTTCCTCTTATATTCTCAATATTTATTCCTTATATTAATCATTATTTTATTTTTTCTTTTGTTTTGGCACAGTTTATCTTTTGTACATTCGTTATTTGTTTGTTCTGTTGGGTGCTGTCTTTCATTGATTCTATTGTGTTTCTTGGATTTACTGTATATGCCCAGGAAAAATCATACCTCAGGTGACATGGATGTACTTTGATATCTTTACTTTGAACTTTGAGAATAGCCAGCTTCAATCAAATGAATCCCTTGAGGAGTATACTGTAAGTGATGCTAGGGAAATCAGGAGGGCAAAGAAAATGACAGGATAGATATTACAGATAAAGTAAAGGAGAATTTTAAGAAATACTATATAGAAATATATTAAGAGCAAAGAGTTAATAAGGGAGAGACTAGGACTTCTTAAAGATCAATTTGTTCATTGTTAATATACTTATACTTTATACTTTATTTTCACCAAACAATTGATACTAGAGCGTACAAGCATTACAGCGATATTTGATTCTGCGCTTCCCGCTCCCTGAATTACAAATCAATAGTAAATATTAAAAATTTAAATTATAAATCATAAATAGAAAATAGAAAAATGGGAAGTAAGGTAGCGTAAAAAAAACGAGGGGCAGGTCCGGATATTTGGAGGGTACCGCCCAGATCTGGGTCAGGATCCGTTCAGCAGTCTTATCACAGTTGGAAAGAAGCTGTTCCCAAATCTGGCCAAATATGTGAAGATACATGAGATGGCCAAGGTTTGGCTGAATATTTCTCATCTGTATTTATCATGGGAAAGATCATAGAAGCCAACAAATTCAAGAACAGAATAATAATGCCTTGAAACATATCCACAGCATAAAATAGGGGATAATGGTAGACTTAAAGTGATTAAGGTGATTAAATCCACAGGGATTAAACCAAGTGCATCCTAGGAAGTGATAGGAATGTAGGGAATAAATTGCAGAAACCCTGGCAGAGGTATTATGTATCATTGTTGCACAGGTAAGATTAAGAAGACTGGAGGATGGTAAATGTTATATCTTTACTTAAGGAGGGCTGCAAAGACAAGTCCAGGACTTGAGGTCAGTGAGTCTAACATCTGTGATGGGAAAGTTAATGGAAGGATTCGGAAAGACAGGATCTACCTGCGTTTGGGAAGGACTAGTTAGGGATGGTCAGTATGGCTCTGGTCAGTATGGCTCTATGTATGGGAAATTGTGTCTAACAAACTTGACTCAATTTTTTTGAAGAGGTGACTAAGAGGACTGAGAAGGATATTGCAGTAGACATTGTCAAACAGTCAAGAAAAACGTCCACTAGGAGTAAACTAACTCCTTTTAATGAGCAGATTATATTCCAATTGCATTATTTCGGTTTAATATTATCTTGATTAAAAATTTGTTTGGCCTTCAGACCATTTTACCAGGAGAGCTTTCTGCAACTCATAACTAAGAGCATTATCTGCCTGTCGCTTCTCCATTGCCAGTCATGAGGGATTATTAAAAACCATTCCTCTTAGTCTATGTAACTGTCAGAGACTATTCCTGTAGTCCCTGGTTTGGTGTTGCATGTCATCAAATTTTGATCTGATTGCCAGCTGATAGTTTCTGCTCATGGTTGACGTGCCATGGCAGCATAGTGGTTAGCGCCACACTCTTACATTTTCAGGTGTCAGCGTTCAATTCCGCCCTTCTTTGTAAGAAGTTTGTATGTCCTTCCCGTGAGTGCATGGGTTTCTTCCGAGTGCTCCAGTTTCCACAAATAGTCTAAAGATGTATTGGTTGGTAGGTTAATTGGTCATGATAAATTGTCCTGTGATTAGGCTCAAGTGAAATAAGTGGGTTGTTGGGTGGTGTGGCTCATTGGACCAGAGGGGCTGATTCCATGCTGTATCTCTAATTAATAAATAAACACTTGATAGGAACTTGATGGAAATTTCATATGAGGAAGACATTTCAAACATATGGTTCCTCACTGCTGAGGTTGGAATAATTTGTAAATTTTCTCAATACATGATTGTTTTTTTTCCTTTCTTCTCTCATAAACAAAGTCTTCTGGAGTTTGTGCAGTGATAGATGATTTGGGCTCTTTAATGACTGTGAAATAAAAGTATGAGTTTCAAGTAGAGTGGGTAGAAAAGAAACATAATTTCAGAATTTAAATGTAAGTTGCTTTTCTACATTTTAGACTGAAAATTGAGGGGAATTATACATTAGATGTGAAATCTGAGGCGTATGCTTTATGACACAAAACTGCAGGTACCCATTACCTACACAATATATTATTTTAGCCATGTGTGGGAGGAGTTGACAGAGGAAGAAAGAGGAGAATAATTACTGTACTCTACTGTCTTCATTTGCACCAGTCTTCCAGCTAAGTAAGGTGAGGCATTCTTTCAGTTCTACTCAGAAGACCCCTTGTCAAAGCTTCAAGCATTTCGAAATATAATGTTGATATTTTACAAGGTTTCATATTGACATTATGAAGATAAATTTATTTTTATCTTGACAAATTAAGAAAGGAGTGAAATGTGTGTTTCTGTTACTGAATATAATGAACAAATCACATACTAGTACTGGAACACTTCTGCGATATTTATAGCCACAAGAAGATTTGGAAACAAGTTATTTTCAGGAAAGGTAGTATTGCCTATTATTGTCAGCTTTATACTGGATGTTGGTAAATGGAGGGCAGCAACTAGTTTGAGTTAGGATGATTATGAGAACATTGATTTTTATTTTATAAGATTGAGAGAAAGAAAGAAACTCTCATGAATAGATGACATGGGGAAACAATGAGTAGAAAACATTAGAAGAAATGATTCTCATATTCTGAAGTTTGGAAGTAAGGTTTGAGCAATTTGTTAATTTTTCCTCTCCCTGCGCATTTGGGTGTTCGCGGTCTTTTTTAATGTGTTTGTTTCAGGTTTCTTTATTTTGTGGCTGTCTGTTCGGTGATAAATCTCAAGGTTGTATAATGTATACATTGATAATAAATGTGCTTTCAACAGGACCCAGAAAAGAATGAAAAGGTAAGCTGCAGTGGTTTATCAATGTGGATAAATCTTAAAGTTCATTTGTTAGCAGATGTAGACTTTTAGGTTAGATGCTCCCTAGCATTGGGAAGGAGGTACAGAAGCCTGAAGGCACACACTCAGCAATTCAGGACAGTTTCTTCCTCTCTACCATCCAATTCCTAAATGGGCGTTGAACCCATGAACACTACCTCACCACTTTTCTATTTCTGTTTTCTTTTTCAACTACTTGTTTTCACCTAACTATATAATAGACACACACACACATTTAATTATTTTATTTATTTTAAATGTAACTCAGTTATTTTTTCTCTTTTTATTTATTTATCATATATTTCCTTGTACTGATGACATAAAGATGTGATAACAGCACATTTGGAAAGTGGTGAAATCATCGGACAAAGTCAACATGGATTTGTGACGGGAAAATCATGTCTGACGAATCTCATTGAATTTTTTGAGGATGTAACTAGTAGAGTGGATAGGGGGGAACCAGTGGATGTGGTATATTTGGATTTTCAAAAGGCTTTTGACAAGGTCCCACACAGGAGATTAGTGTGCAAACTTAAAGCACATGGTATTGGGGGTAAGGTATTGATGTGGATAGAGAATTGCTTAGCAGACAGGAAGCAAAGAGTGGGAATAAACGGGACCTTTTCAGAATGGCAGGCGGTGACTAGTGGGGTACCGCAAGGCTCAGTGCTGGGACCCCAGTTGTTTACAATATATATTAATGACTAGGATGAGGGAATTAAATGCAGCATCTCCAAGTTTGCGGATGACATGAAGCTGGGTGGCAGTGTTAGCTATGAGGAGGATGCTAAGAGGATGCAGGGTGACTTGGATAGGTTGGGTGAGTGGGCAAATTCATGGCAGATGCAATTTAATGTGGATAAATGTGAAGTTATCCACTTTGGTAGCAAAAATAGGAAAACAGATTATTATCTGAATGGTGGCCGATTAGGAAAAGGCAAGGTGCAACGAGACCTGGGTGTCATTATACACCAGTCATTCAAAGTGGGCATGCAGGTACAGCAGGCAGTGAAAAAGGCGAATGGTATGCTGGCATTTATAGCGAGAGGATTCGAGTACAGGAGCAGGGAGGTACTACTGCAGTTGTACAGGGCCTTGGTGAGACCACACCTGGAGTATTGTGTGCAGTTTTGGTCCCCTAATCTGAGGAAGGACATCCTTGCCATAGAGGGAGTACAAAGAAGGTTCACCAGATTGATTCCTGGGATGGCAGGACTTTCATATGAAGAAAGACTGAATGAACTGGGCTTGTACTCATTGGAATTTAGAAGATTGAGGGGGGATCTGATTGAAACGTATAAAATCCTAAAGGAATTGGACAGGCTAGATGCAGGAAGATTGTTCCCAATGTTGGGGAAGTCCAGAACAAGGGGTCACAGTTTGAGGATAAAGGGGAATCCTTTTAGGACCGAGATTAGGAAAAACTTCTTCACTCAGAGAGTGGTGAATCTGTGGAATTCTCTGCCACAGGAAGCAGTTGAGGCCAGTACATTGGCTATATTTTAGAGGGAGTTAGATATGGCCCTTGTGGCTACGGGGATCAGGGGGTATGGAGGGAGGGCTGGGGCAGGGTTCTGAGTTGGATGATCAGCCATGATCATAATAAATGGCGGTGCAGGCTCGAAGGGCTGAATGACCTACTCCTGTACCTATTTTCTATGTTTCTATACAGTTAACAAATTTAACGACATAGGCAGGTGATATTAAACCTAATTTCAATTCTGATGATGCAAGGCTTATGGGTGAAAGCATTAGCCTAGATTAGGTTTTATGCAAGAGAAGGAAACTAATGCCCTTCCTACAAATTCTGTTGGCTTCACTCTCTGAATACTAGAGCAGTAGGGAAAAAAGAATGGACATAAGTCACACAGGTTCTTGAGCATCTTTCTATGTATTCATTATGTCTGATGTTTTAGCTCAATACATTTCCACCTTTATTGATATATCCTCAGCTTCCATGAATTTGATGCAAGATTTTATGAAGTGATAGCATTTTAATTGACTCCATTTTCAATGTCATTACTTTGGTTGTTATTTGTGAGCTTAAGGACTTGAGTTTTCCAGCACACCTCATCACCCTCCTCTTAAATTGGATGCTGAAAGTATGTCTCTCTTTTTGTAGATTAGAATATAAACAACCAAGCAAGCTGATTTAAAAATAGCATAATAAGCAGCAAAGCAGTATGCACTATTTTTCCAGAAATTGTGATTCATATTTTCAGTTGAAATTCAGTAATGTTTAAATATTTTGAACCTGGACTAGTGTTCACAGAAAAACAATTATGAGCATGGGCACTAAAATTAGCAATCAACAGTTTTCTTTGCTAATAAAATCTTGCCTACCCACTTGTGAAGGGAGTAACACACATAATGGAAGGTCCAGAAGGTCAAGTTTCCTGAAGCTTCAAGTCATCTGGATTGGTTAAAGTGTCTCAACATGAATAGTCAACAGTCCATGCTGTCAACTGTCAACTGTTGATGCTGCCTGTCCCGTTGAGTTCCCCCAGCATTTGTTTACTTGCTCCAGGTTCTAGTATTTGCAGTCTCTTGAGTGTCCTATATAACAGAGAAGCCTTGGCAGAAATTGTTTTTGCATTTTAAAAGGTTTTATGCAGCATTGCATAATTGCAGTTTGTAAAAGATCAAGGATTGTGAAATTCACTTCCACACTCCAAACCAAATACAGTGCTATGCTCTAAAAACAGAGAATGCTGGAAACACTTGGCGAATCAATCAGTTTCTATGGAAAGAGAAACACTTCAGGTTGAAATGCTTTTGCCAAACTTGATGCAGTGCGTTCAACTGGAATGTTCTTTCCACAGACATTACGTGACCTGCTGACTGTATGTTTTTATTTAAAATGTTATCACCTGCAGTTTTTTTTAAATTTTTCTCTGGTAGTTTAAAATCAATAGACCTATTTCCCATACACTTCGTAGTACCTATTAGTAATAATAGTAAGTACTTTATTGATCCTGAGTGGGAAATTATTTCATTACAGCAGCAACATTTAAAAACACACGGTAATAATAATAAATATAATATTAACTAATAAAGTACAGAATAATATACATAATAATTTGTCAGTGTGCAATAATGTGCAATACTGTGCAAAAATAATGTATGAAATAATAAAACAGACTATTGTACTATGATGATTTCTTTCCAAAGGACTTTTATTCTTGCATTTTCTTCCAGTGCAAACTTCCACAAGTAATGGTAACAATAGTGGAACACTTAAACTTCATCTGAAGTGAGATTTTTCAGCTTCTGAAAAATTAATGTTCCTATTTACTCCTACAACAGTCAAGATTTACCAACCTTATTTCCACTGAAACTGTTTAAGCCATTTAAGGGACAAATGCCTATCCTGTACTCTTATTTACTCCCTAAAGTCAATAATTTCCTGTGATCTCACTTATTGGTCTTCACTGCATTGCTAATAGAGTTCAGGATCAAAGTACTCTCTGCGTCTTTGTCTCAGGATTATTTCAGCTGCTGTTACTCTCAGACAGATCACATTTACTATACACTGCTCTGTTAGGGGATATACAAGCTCCAGACATAAAGGAGGTGATATCATCTACTTTTCCGTCAGCTCTTAGAGGTATATAAAGTATGTAAAATCAAATGCATGGATTAGAAACTGCCCTGAAGTACAAACATACATGTGCCACACTCATGCCCTTGCGAAGTCCGTCTTTGCTTTCTCCTGCCAAAGGTAACATGTTTCTTGCAGGGGTAGTCTGAAAGAGTCTGTCACAGTACCTCTGGGAGTACAGTACGGCCCAGTATTGTGAACATCCATTCATACTAACACTCTCCCATAAAGTTTTTGCTCCAGGGAAATCTGTCACCAAAACACTCAGCAAAAACTCATTTGCTGATGAATACAAAGGTACTCAGAACTGAGCATGATTTTTTTTTCTACTCTGAATTAAGACAGACTTCAACTGCACAGCTTTGTTTTTTCCTAGTTGTGTAAACAGGTTTGCTAAATGTATGTCTTTCCATGCAATGATTGAAATAAGATAAATGTGGTGACCAGACCATGATATTCTAATATATCAACTTTGCGGAATGAAATGTAATGAAACCCATTTGTCACAAGTCGTTCCTTTATGTTAGGCTGGATTTTATGATTCATGTTATTTTAACACACCAGATAAAAAAACATTTGAAATAAACAGGCAATCAGAAAATTCAAAGCTCAGCTCTTTGACTCTGTAAATTCTTCTATTCCTGCAACTATGTTGCTGAGATGCAGTGCATATCTCTCTACCTGCCATAGAGTTGCTTCCCAAAGGAACTTACTCAGTTATTTAAAACAGTTAAGTCTGTTTTCCCAGGCAGAATTTTATTTTGGCTTGATTCCATGGGGATCAAGCACCTGACTGGATGTAAAAGAAAGAAGAGGATGCTTGAGACTCATTTGACAGTACTGCACTTCTGCATTGAATCAACCAAACACATTCATGGGCCTGGCATAGACTGGAAGAAAGCGGATAGGAAAATAGCAGTTTTGCTTCTTGAAGAGTAAACTGATGAGTTAGAATATTTGCCCATTATAGAAGTTATCCAGTGTTATTCCTTTTGCTTCCATGGAATTAAAATAAGTCTGCTGATCATTAGTGGAAGCCAATAACGTTGAGGGAAATTTTTCAAACTAAAATGGTAAAAATCTAATTTAATTGAGTGAAACACTGTTGAGGGGTCAAGGTTATCTGCTGCAGCTATGTCTTTGCATCTTATTGAGACGATATTAAGAGCAATATAGTAAGATTCACAGTTCTATGGTGGTAAAGGTTAATGACAGAATAAAGGTTTGCAATTTTAACAATACTTTATGGTGTATGGAAAACTCAGATCAGTTTAGGAGGAAAACAAAACTGACTATAGTATCTATCTCGAGCACACTCCCTTCTGCATCTTACTGAGATCCACTGGGTTGCTTGCAGGTAACCTCCTCGCCCCTCTTCAGGAAAGCTAGTTGGCAATGAGGCTATTATTCAGTGAACACACACAGCTTCTTCCAGTATAATATCTGTTTGTGAGATTTAGCAAATTTACAAGTGAATAGGTTATGAATTTGAAGTTCATATCATTGGGTTTTAAACAAAATTAGAGGTCCTGTTCTCAGTACTGACAGTTCCTCTGGCAGTTGTTTGGCAACAAATTCTTATTTTATGTAAAGTTGATTGTCAAATAGAAACCAGGCATCAACTCCTCCTTTGTGTCAGATCTCTAGTTGTCTCAAACCTCAATCTTCCAAAAATTGATCTGCCTCCATGTTAAATACTTCTAATGATCTAGAGATCACAATGTTTTCAGCAGAAAATTCCAGAGGTTCACTACCTTCCTTGAAATCTCTACATCAGTTTTAAATAACTGGGCCCTTTTCCTGAAATGTTGTCCTTTGTTTAAGGCTCATACATATCTCAACATCCACTCTGTATGTCATGGTAGGATATTACATGTTTAAATGTCACCCCTCATTTTTCTAAACTGCAAAAATTGTAGTTCCGAACTGCTTAGATACTCTTCATAGGATATTAGCCAGGAAACCTCTATTAGACTATCATATAAAGAGGTGAAGAGTCACTGTGATTGGATTTATAAGTACAGTAGAGGGGAAGGTGCAAAGGGGTAAGGGTTGTGCAGACCATGGTCATAACAGAGTAATGCTTCTCCAGGATGAGACCTTAACATCAGAAAGCTTATGTCTTTTGCACTTTCTGATAAGTACATATACCAGGGAGACACTCAGTTATCTGCAGCTATTTGAATCACTAGTACTCTCAGTTGTCTGTCTTTTATTCTTCCATGACTTTACTGGGGACACCACAAATGTCTTTTGGATTATATCATCATAATATATAATACAGTTTAACTGGTGAGTTATAGTTATGTAGACTCAGAAAGGCTTATCCATTTATAAATGAGATAACGTAAACTATTTTTTCTCCGGGTTATAAGGCTTTGAAATTCTAAGTCTCATAACTCTGAGAAGCAGGAAATAGAAGCAGGGTCTTTGAATCTTTTAATAAAGTCTGTAAGGTTATTAAGTATACAAGAATGCAGATTTGAGACTATAATCAGAGTTGTTGCGATTTTATGAAATTACCAAGCAAGCTTTATGAATTGTTTTTCAAGTAGGAGTCATCACTTCAACTTTAATCCTATCAGCGTCCTAACTCTGTCTGATTGCTTTTATGATTTTATTTGTTTTTTGTCTTGTTATTATTTATGAAGTGCACTGTGAGCATTTATGCTCTTCTCTACCATGCAATATTAACTAGGATGCAGAATACCACATTATGGAAAACCAAGTCAAAGACTAGTGAAATCTCCCTCAAGTACATCATAAACACGTCAGAGAAGCAATTCCTTCTTTCCCTTTGTCTTCTTGTCACTTCTGATTGGTGGGTGTCCTCAAAAGGGTCTTGGCTGATTTTGAAAATGAGTATTCTTTTTCCCCCTCCTGTTTGCCGCCTACTGTGATCCCTCAGCTGCTGAAACAGTTCTTAGCTCCTCCTATATGTTCTTGCACATTCCTTACCTGATTTCAATCCACATTGGCATTAACTATAAGTAAGATAACATATTGAAGTTCAGAATGCAATATTCATGAAGGTCTGAAAGTGGTTTTAATCAATGTATTCCATGTGATGTTACAAGGGAAATATTTTTTTTAAATACTAAGGAGGCATCAGCATGCTAGTCATGAAGTAGAATTTATTCACCTTGACCTGCCTTCCACTCTTGCATGGACAAATATAGCTTCAATTAAAGGTAGAGTTATGCTTGAATCTTAGTGTGGCTGCTGAAATTATTTTTCTACAAGCTCTCTGAAATTCAGAGCTCACAAAGACTTATATTTCACCTCTAAAGAGCTAGACTGGACTGTTGGAAGTTGAAGTATCACACCAAAGATGGCCAATACTGGGAGGGGAGGGTGGGGGTAGAAGTGATGATCCCATTTTCCTAAAGTCTTACCACACTTCTCTGTACATCAGTCAGGTGAAAGTCAGAGGTGTTGAGTAATTCCATGCATAAGGTATGCACAAACATACAAAGGGTGTGGCCATAATCATATCCTGCAAGTAGACCATGGATGGACATATTGGAATGTGAATGGGAACTGGAATCAAACTGGGTGGCCACTGGAAGATCTCACTTGTTCTGGTAGATTGACCGTAGATGCCCTGCAAAACGGTCTGCGAATCTATGCCGGGTTTCACCGATTATACAAGAGGCCACACTGGGAGCACCGATCACAGTATGTGACCCCAACAGACTCACTGGTGAAATGTTGCCTCACCTGGAAGGATGATTTGGGGCCCTCAATGGTAATGAGGGAGGAGACATAGGGGCAGGTGTAGCACTTGCCTGTTGGAGTCACATACTGTGTTCGGTGCTCCCAGTGTGGCCTCTTGTATATTGGTGAGACCTACGTTCTGTCCGCCAAAACAAGCAGGATCTCCCAGTGGCCACCGATTTTAATTCCAGTTCCCATTCCCATTCCATTATGTTCATCCATGGCATCCTCCACTGTCGGGATAAGGCCACACTTAGGTTGAAGGAACAACCCCTTGTATTCCGTTTGGGTAGTCACCAACCTGATGGCATGAGCATCGATTTCTCAAACTTCCAGTAATGCCTCCCCCATTTCCCATCCCTTTGTCCCTCTCTCATGTTATCCCCTCGCCCACCCATCCCCCCCCGGTACTCTTCCCCCACCACTTTTTTTCTTTCTTCCATCACCTTCTGTCTCTTTCAGCAAACAATTTCCTAGCTCTTTGCTTCATTCCTCCCTCTACAAGTTTTACTTATCGTCTGGCGTTTCTCTCTCCCCTCCTCCACCTTTCAAATCCACTCCTCAGCTTTCTTGCTGTCCTGTTACAGCCTGAAGCATTGACTGTACCCTCTTCCATAGATGCTGCCTGGCCTGCTGAGTTCCTGCAGCATTTTGTGTGTTGCTCAGGTTTCAAGCATCTGCAGATTTTCTTGTGTTTGTAATTTCGCTCATGCTCATGGCTGACCACAACAATAATTCCAAATCATTGAATATGAGTCTTTGCTCTCTGCAGCCTTCCTCAGCACTTTATGATTTTTGCATATTCCATACTTGTATGTTCCCTTTCAATTTTGAACCAGGTCATTTCATGGTGTCTATTGTACAACTCTAATGTTCTTCCATTTACATAGCTGAATCTGGTGATACAGTCTCATTGGATTAACTTCTAGTTTTTGTTCTTGGTTGGACTGATTTTCCCATACCTTGCTTGGAGCTTGCTCTAATGCTAATATTAGGGCTGATGCATGTAATTAAGGTGATAATGAATGGGTTATGTTTCAAGACTTTTTGTCCATTCAGTCCAGGAGGAATGTTAGGTAATTGACATAAAGATTTTCTGTTAAAGTAAATATAATTCACAAAGGATTAAGTTCACAGAATGGTCATGATTTGGGAATACAAATTAGATTCAACTGAATTGTCTGTCCAGGATATTTCTAAATATGATCCCCCATGATTTTGACATGGAGGTTTGTTAACACTTTCTGGTGAGGAAAGTATTTGTTGTTTTTAATGACTTCAGTTAAGCTAAAGATAAAGAAGGTTTATAGAGAAAAGGTTGTGTTGGCTGAGAGGTGTGGGAGGAACTCAGCAGGAAATAATTTGCATTGATTACAATAGCTTTCAACTTTCCTTTCCTCTATCGCCTGTTAGAGTGATTTTTGGGTTTAGCACATTTCCATTTAGCAAATGACTTCAGCTCCCTGACTTCACATCTGAGTATAAATTGTGCAGCTCTGAACTACTACCACTACTACTACTACATTGACCCAGGCCTAGGGGGCTGGCGTCAGGCACCATGACAGAGTCTCCACTTCTCCCTCTCCCTCATCAGTGTGTTCAGTTTACCTACATTAGCCGTGCCGCTGTCTTCTAGGAGCGTGTTGACCATAGTCTTGGGAGGGTGCCCAGGGTTCATCCTCCCGTGCTTGGGCTCCCATATGATGACTAGGCTGGCAGGTAGCTCGGGGTGGCGTAGAAAGTGCCCCGCTAGTTGCAGTCTTCTCACCTCGATTTTAGTGGAGAGCATCGGTAGGTTGTTATAGAGCTCAACGTTCGTCATGTGCTGTTGCCAACTCACGTCAAGAGCCATCCGGAGCATTCGTGTATAGCAACCATCTAGAGACTTTCGCATCGTCTTGGTGAGTGTCCACGTCTCGCATCCGTATGTAAGAATGGACTCTATGACTGCTATGAAAATCCTCTTTTTAAGCCCTCTGATCAGGTTCGACTTCCAGATTTCCTTCATGTCGTTCATAGCCCTCCACGCCAACGCCTTTCGTATCTTTATGTCCTTCTCCGAACTCATCATTCCTGACCCGAGGTACTTGTAGTCAAAGACTTTCTTAATGGTATCATTCTCTATGGTCTTGAGAGGACCTTCGTCGCAGTTAAATGCCATGTACTCTGTCTTTTTAGCGTTTAGGTGAAGTCCAACTTTATTGCACTCAATTTCCACTTTTTAGGAACAATGAGTTCCTAAAAGTCATGCATCCCAGACCAGACAATGCTGATTAAAATTCATTTGGATGTATGTAGTGTGGGAGTGAATCAGGAGGTTTAAAGTTTGTGTGTAGTTTCAAGGAAAGCATTGTCAATACATTATAAATATGGAACTGTCCTTTGTTGTTTGACACATAAAATATTGAGCCCATCTTGGGCCAGCCAGACCTTTCGACCAAAAGCGTCTTCTCGTGGTGCCTGCTGTACTTTGTTTCGTTGAGTAAAGAAGCTGTTTCGTAGCTACCAGTAATTTTCTCATGTTACTTCATTCACGCAAAAACAAGGCCCTATTGATGCTTCAAGCTGCACTGCCCAGCAGCCCCACAAATTAATCCTGGGCTAATGATGGGACCATTTACAATAACCAATTAACTTTCTGATTGGTATGTATTTGGACTGTGGGAGGAAACTGGAGCACCTGGAGGAAACCCATGCAGAGAACGTACCATTTCCTTTCAGGCAGTGGCAGGAAATGAACCCGGGTCAACTGTACAGTAACTCATGCTAACCACTGCGCTACCAAGCTGTCCCCCTTTTTTTTTTAAAGTACTTCCTCCACTTAATAAAGTGGCCACTGAGTGTATATTTGTAGTCTGCTGGTGCTGGAGCCCAACCCTTCAAGGTTCAAAGGGCTGTGCATTCGGAGATGCTCTTCTGTACACCACAGTTGAAACGCTTAGTTATTTGAGTTACTGTCACCTTCCTGTCCATTTGAACCAGTCCGGCCATTTTCCTCTGACCTCTCTCATTAACAAGCACTTTCACCCACAGAAAAGATGTTCACGGGATGTTTATTTTTCCCTTTTTATTTATTTTTTTACACCATTTTCTGGAAGAGAGACTGTTGTGCATGAAAATCCCAGAGGTCAGAGGTTCCTGAGATTCTCAAACCATTCTATAAGGTACCAACTATCATTCCATGGTCAAGGTCACTTAGATCACATTCCTTTTTCCATTCTGATGTTGGTCTGAGTAACAACTGAAGCTCTTGATCATGCCTGAGTGCTTTTACGTATGCATTGAGTTGCTGCCACATGTTTGACTGAACAGATATTTGCATTAATAAAGTGTGCATGTGTACCTAATAAAAGAGCCACGGATATTTTTGTAATGATCCTAAGCTCTTCCCCAATTATTCTATTGATTGCAGAATAGAAGCATAAAGTACGATAGTGAATACTGATACATTCTACCTTCATGATGCTGCCTTCCTTTCATCAAGCAACTGAGAGTTTTTCAATACTTGAAACTATATTAGAAACTACTTGATATTTTGGGGTAACAATCATTGTTGGCAATTCACAGCATGTTGAGCAATTTCTGAGAAGAAAAGGAAGCTGATATTTTGTAATTCTCATTTTTAAATACCTGATGTTTTGTAATTCTCATTTCCCTTCACACTACTGACAGCCACCTTGTGTTTTTGATTTGGCTTCCAGCATCGTGTTTTTGTATCTGTTTTTTTTAGTCTTAGATAATAGAACAGTTATTTAGGACTGATGTACGGAGAAAATTATTCACTCCTTGCCAAGATACTAAAAGTGAAATTTACTTCAGAAAATTTTAGTTTGAAACTACAATTGTTTAAGGCATTTTGAAGCTTTGGAATTGTCTACCCATAATCTCCCCCCCCAAAAAAAAAGGTTATGAATACTGACATGATATTCATAGCAGAGCTATGTAGGGTTTTAGGTACCAAACAAACTATAAGAATTGAATTGTCTAACTTCTGCAATAATCCTACAGATTAGTTGAAAGTTTTGTGGTGCTTTATTGCCTATTTCTGCTCTTCTCTTTTACTGTGTTAATACTGAAATAATTTCACAATCATCTACTTCCCAGGAATAGCTGAATTGTGGGAAGTTTATTCAGATAAATAGGTAATCTAGTTTATTTGTTTGTGGTTCCTTTCAATACTCCCCACCACTGGGAATGAAGGGCTGTAAAATTAGTCCACCATACTTGTTATTTCAGAATTGTCAGTAACGTGCAACTCAAGGACTTCATCTAGTTCAAGAAGACAGCTCAGCATCACCTTGTTAAAGGCAACTCGGAATGGTCAATTAAATGTGGGTTCAGCTTGTGAAGCCACCTCTCTTGACTGAATAAATATTAAAACCAAATTTGTCATCAACATAATGTTAAACCTTATACAAGAGAAATCTGAAGATGCTGGAAATCTGAGGAACAGTCACAAAATGCTGGAGGAACTCAGCAGGCCAAGCAGCATCTATGGAAAAAAGTACAGGACTGGAAGAAAAAACCCTGAGTAGATTTGAATGGAGATAGGTGAAACCTGAAGAGGGAGGGGTGAAATAAAGAGCTGGGAAGGAAATTGATGAATGAGACAGAAGACCATGGAAGAAAGAAAAAAAGATTTGGGGCAGAGCACCAGAGGAGAGTGATGAGTGGGCAAAGAGATAACATGAGAGGGGGACAAGGGGATGGGAAATGGTGAAGGGGGGTAGGGGCATTACTGGAAGTTTGAGAAACCTATGTTCATACCATCAGGTTAGAGGCTACCCAAACGGAATATAAGGCATTGTTCCTCCAACCTAAGTGTGGCCTCATCATGACAATGAAGGAGGCCATGGACAGACATATCAGAATGGGAAGTGAATTAAAATGGGTGGCCACTGGGAGATCCTGCTTTTTTCTGCTGGATGGAGTGGAGGTGCTTGGCGAAGTGGCCTCCCAACCTATGTCAAGTCTCACCAAGAGCACGGAAACAGTATATGACCCCAACGGACTCACAGGTTAAGTATCACCTCACCTGGCAGGACAGTATGAGAACCTGAATGGTAGTGAGGGAGGAGGTGCAGGGGCAAGTGTAACACTTGTTCTGCTTGCAAGGGTAAGTGCCAAGAGCAGAAAGTGGGGCGGGGGGGGTGGGGAAGATGTGCTTGGTGGTGGGATCCTATTGGAGATGGCAGAAATTACGGAGAATTATGTGCTGGCTGCAGAGGCTAGTGGGGTGGTAAGTGAGGACAAGAAGAACCCTATCCCTGACAGGGTAGTGGGAGGATGGGGTAACAGCAGACAAGCATGAAATAGAAGAGATGTGGTTGAGAGCAGTGTTGACGGTAAAGGAAGGGAAGGCCCTTTCTTTGGAAAAGGAGAACATTTCCGTTCTAGAATGAAAAGCCTCATCCTGAGTGCAGGTGCAGGGAGACGGAGGAAATGAGAGAATGGGATGCTGCTTTTACAAATAACAGAGTGGGAAGAGGTATAATTCAGATAGCTGTGGGTTTATAATAGACATCAGTGGATAAGCTGTCTCTGGAAAAAGAGAAAGTGAGAGTGAGAAAGAGGAAGGAGGTGTCACAAATGGACCAAGTAAATTTGAGGGCAGGGTGGAAGTTGGAGCGAAAGTAGCTGAAGTTGATGAGTTCAGCACAGGTACAGAAAGCAGCACCAATGCAGTCATTAGCATAGGAAAAGTGCAGGGCAGTCACCAGTGTAGGCTTGGAACATAGACTGTTCCACATAGCTGTCAAACAGGCAGGCATAGCTGGGACCCATGCAAGTGCATATGGCCAACCTTTTGTTTGAAGGAAGTGGGAGGAGCCAAAGGAGAAATTATTTAGAGTGAGGGCAAGCTCTGCTAGACGGAGGAGAGTGGTGGTGGAGGGGAACTGATTCAGTCTGATGTCCAGAAAAAAGTGGAGAGCTTTGAGGCCTGGTGAGGGATGGAGGTGTATAGGGACTGAACATCCATAGTAAAAATAAGATGATGGGGACCAGGGAACCTGGAATTATTGTACATTAAACCTTACTCATTTGTTCTCAAACCTCTCGGTGGAAGAATTATGAATGTCTGCGGACTACCTGATAATTGCAAATATTTTCTGAATCCAGTTCATTAGCTACCCTGTGAATAATTGTCATTCAACTATTCACATGAACACAGCCAAACGAAACAGCCGTCCTTTGGTGCCAAGGTGCAAAACACAGTGCCAACAGTTACAAACACAGCATAAGGCACATACAGGACATAGAATAGTACAGCACAGTACAGGCCCTTCAGCCCACAATGTTGTGCTGACCCTTAAACCCTACCTCCCATATAATCCCCCACCTTAAATTCCTTCATATACCTGTCTAGTAGTCTCTTAAATTTCACTAGTGTATCTGTCTCCACCACTGACTCAGGCAGTGCATTCCATGCACCAACGACTCTCTGAGTAAAAAATCTTCCTCTCATATCCCTCTTGAACTTCCCACCCCTTACCTTAAAGCCATGTCCTCTTGTTCTGAGCAGTGGTGCCCCGGGGTAGAGGCGCTGGCTGTCCACTCTATCTATTCCTCTTATTATCTTGTACACCTCTATCATGTCTCCTCTCATCCCCCTTCTCTCCAAAGAGTAAAGCCCTAGCTTCCTTAATCTCTGATCATAATGCATACTCTCTAAACCCAGGCAGCATCCTGGTAAATCTCGTCTGTACCCTTTCCAATGCTTCCACACCCTTCCTATAGTGAGGCGACCAGAAATGGACACAGTACTCCAAGTGTGACCTAACCAGACTTTTATAGAGCTGCATCATTATCTCGCGACTCTTACTCTCTATCCCTCAACTTATGAAAGCTAACACCCCAGAAGCTTTCTTAACTACCCTATCTACCTGTGAGGCAACTTTCAGGGATCTGTGGACATGTACCCCCAGATCTTTCTGCTCCTCCACACTACCAAGTATCCTACCATTTACTTTGTACTCTGCCTTGGAGTTTGTCCTTCAAAAGTGTACGACCTCACACTTCCCCGGGTTGAACTCCATCTGCCACTTCTCAGCCCACTTCTGCATCCTATCAATGTCTTTCTGCAATCTTCGACAATCCTCTACACTATCCACAACACCACCAACCTTTGTGTCATCTGCAAACTTGTCAACCTGCCCTTCTACCCCCACATCCCGGTCGTTAATAAAAATCACAAAAACTAGAGGTCCCAGAACAGATCCTTGTGGGACACCACGAGTCACAATCCTCCAATCTGAATGTACTCCCTCCACCATGACCCTCTGCTTTCTGCAAGCAAGACAATTCTGAATCCTTGGCCAAACTTCCCGGATCCCATGCCTTCTGACTTTCTGAAGAAGCCTACCGTGTGGAACCTTGTCACATGCCTTACTAAAATCCACGTAGATCACATCCACTGCACTACCCTCATCTATTTGCCTGGTCACCTCCTCAAAGAACTCTATTAGGCTTGTTAGGCACGATCTACCCTTCACAAAGCCATGCTGACTGTCCCTGATCAGACCATGATTCTCTAAATGCCCATAGATCCTATCTCTAAGAATCTTTTCCAACAGCTTTCCCACCACAGATGTAGGCTCAGTGGTCTATAATTACCCGAACTATCCCTACTACCTTTTTTGAACAAGGGGACAACGTTCGCCTCCCTTCAATCCTCCAGTATCCCCTAGTGGACAACGAGGACATAGAGATCCTAGCCAGGGGCTCAGCAATCTCTTCCCTCGCCTCGTGGAGCAGCCTGGGGAATATTCCATCAGTCCCCGGGGACTTATCCGTCCTAATGTATTTTAACAACTCTAACACCTCCTCTCCATAATATGAACATATAGCCATATAGCACATATAATTATGATAGCAGAAAACAAAAAAATATATAGCCCAAGTCCCTGAGAGCCATGGCCTGCAGATGAATGGTGCATTGGATGTGGTCCCAGCAGTCCCTATCATGGACTAGTGCAGCCGCAGACAAACGCAATCCTGCTTGTCTTCAACCAAGTGAACAATGGAGAGCCGCAGCGATGGGAGGGACAAGATCCCAAACCAGCTTACAGTCCAGCTCTCTCCCACACTGCCTCCAGAGTCTCCTCCCCTGGAAACAGTCTGCCTTGAGTTGAGATGCTATAGGTTATTCTTTTCTATTCTTTTCCAAGATGCTGGGAATACCAAAAATTTTACTATTCAACAGGTTTGTAAAATAGTATGATCTTCAACTAATTTCAACAGCATCTCATCAAAATAAGATCTTCATTGTAGCTCATCTCAGTAAGATCTTCAATTATATTATTCTACAGTGCAGTTTTTTTTTGTTTCTGACCACTCTTGCTAATGTAGTCTGCTATATTAACCACGTTACATTTATGGCAATCAACAACAACTATTTTCTAGATGTTGTCTATATGGTTCCTTGTGCAAATAAAAGTGTGGGACCTCTGATTCCTATATTTCCATAGTCTGCTATGATATTGCTTCACCTATTGAACAAAAGGTTTTAATTTTAGACATCCTCTCCCATATCATGTTTATTTTTGATTTGCCATTATTGTAAGTACTGAAGTCATAATATTGCCAATGAGGTACTGCTGATCCTGTATTTTGAATAGTTACTGTCATTTTTTTTCCACAAAGCATTATGTGTTGAGTGTTTGAATATATATCAAGCAAGATTGGGAAGGATCAATACTGTTCAGGACAGGTAGTCCTCATAATGACTTAACAATCTGTATGAGGGGTATTGGAGCTGCCCCTGAATTTTTTTTGCAAGTGTTCCACTCCACCACATTGAAGGCCCACACATTATCACAAGCTCCACTCACTGTCGAGTCGATCAGTGTCTGAATGAAACTGAATGAGTTTAGTCCTCAAGCCATATTCGGAAGAAGGGTGTAAGAAAACCTATCTAAGAAGATAAACTAGTGCATTATTTTAATGTATAAATATATAATTTTGATCAGCTACTCCTCAATACACTACTTAACAAATAAGCCACTTTCTGAAACTGATTATCCAGTCAATTCTAATAATAAACTGTGAAATGAGTATGCTAATGCTGCTAACAGTCATTCCCAGGCACTTCTAGAGATACATATTTCAATTTGAGAAGCTTCTAAATTTATTCATCTGCTGAAGTTTCTGAAAATACCAATTAGGTTGTTTTCCAGAAGGAAGAAAAATGGGAATTTCAAATGACAAATTTTGATATTAACTATAATTTCCCAAAATTTCAAACAACAGGAATTCTGCAGATGTTGGAAATTCAAGCAACACACATCAAAGTTGCTGGTGAACGCAGCAGGCCAGGCAGCATCTCTAGGAAGAGGTGCAGTCGACGTTTCAGGCCGAGACCCTTCGTCAGGACTAACTGAAGGAAGAGTGAGTAAGAGATTTGAGAGGGGGAGGGGGAGATCCAAAATGATAGGAGAAGACAAGAGGGGGAGGGATGGAGCCAAGAGCTGGACAGGTGATTGTCAAAAGGAATACGAGAGGATCATGGGACAGGAGGTCCGGGAAGAAAGACAATGGGGCGGGGGGAACCCAGAGGATGGGCAAGGGATATATTCAGAGGGACAGAGGGAGAAAAAGGAGAGTGAGAGAAAGAATGTGTGTATAAAAATAAGTAACAGATGGGGTACAAGGGGGAGGTGGGGCATTAGCGGAAGTTAGAGAAGTCGATGTTCATGCCATCAGGTTGGAGGCTACCCAGACGGAATATAAGGTGTTGTTCCTCCAACCTGAATGTGGCTTCATTTTTACAGTAGAGGAGGCCGTGGATAGACATGTCAGAATGGGAATGGGATGTGGAATTAAAATATGTGGCCACTGGGAGATCCTGCTTTCTCTGGCGGACAGAGCGTAGGTGTTCAGCAAAACGATCTCCCATTCTGCGTCGGGTCTCGCCAATATATAGAAGGCAACATCGGGAGCACCGGATGCAGCATATCACCCCAGCCGACTCACAGGTGAAGTGTCGCCTCACCTGGAAGGATTGTTTGGGGCCCTAAATGGTGGTAAGGGAGGAAGTGTAAGGGCATGTGTAGCACTTGTTCCACTTACACGGATGAGTGCCTGGAGGGAGATCAGTGGTATCTATTCTGGTATCTGTCCCCCACTTTTCCTTTGCTACATTGACGACTGCATTGGTGCTGCTTCCTGCACGCATGCAGAGCTCGTTGACTTTGTTAACTTTGCCTCCAACTTTCACCCTGCCCTCAAGTTTACCTGGTCCATTTCCGACACCTCCCTCCCCTTTCTAGATCTGTCTGTCTCTGTCTCTGGAGACAGCTTATCCACTGATGTCTACTATAAGCCTACTGACTCTCACAGCTATCTGGACTATTCCTCTTCTCACCGCCTCTTGCAAAAATGCCAACCCCTTCTCACAATTCCTCCGTCTCCGCCGCATCTGCTCTCAGGATGAAGCTTTTCATTCTAGGACGAGGGAGATGTCCTCCTTTTTTAAAGAAAGGGGCTTCCCTTCCTCCACTATCAACTCTGCTGTTAAACGCATCTCCCCCATTTCACGTACATCTGCTCTCATTCCATCCTCCCGCCACCCCACTAGGAATAGGGTTCCCCTTGTCCTCACCTACCACTCCACCAGTCTCCGGGTCCAACATATTATTCTCTGTAACTTCTGCCACCTCCAACAGGATCCCACCACTAAGCACATCTTTCCCTCCCCCCCTCTCTCTGCTTTCCGTAGGGATCGCTTCCTACGCGACTCCCTTGTCCAATCATCCCCCCCATCCCTCCCCACTGATCTCCCTCCTGGCACTTATCTGTATAAGCGGAACAAGTGCTACACATGCCCTTACACTTCCTCCCTTACCACCATTCAGGGCCCCAAACAGTCCTTCCAGGTGAGGCGACACTTCACCTGTGAGTCGGCTGGGGTGATATACTGCGTCCGGTGCTCCCGATGTGGCCTTTTATATATTGGCGAGACCCGACACAGACTGGGAGACTGTTTTGCTGAACACATACGCTCTGTCCGCCAGAGAAAGCAGGAACTCCCAGTGGCCACACATTTTAATTCCACATCCCATTTCCATTCTGACATGTCTATCCACGGCCTCCTCTACTGTAAAGATGAAGCCACACTCAGGTTGGAGGAACAACACCTTATATTCCGTCTGGGTAGCCTCCAACCTGATGGCATGAACATCGACTTCTCTAACTTCCGCTAATGCCCCATCTCCCCCTCGTACCCCATCTGTTACTTATTTTTATACACATATTCTTTCTCTCACTCTCCTTTTTCTCCCTCTGTCCCTCTGAATATACCCCTTGCCCATCCTCTGGGTTCCCCCACCCTTTGTCTTTCTTCCCGGACCTCCTGTCCCATGATCCTCTCGTATCCCTTTTGCCTATCAGCTGTCCAGCTCTTGGCTCCATCCCTTCCCCTCCTGTTTTCTCCTATCATTTTGGATCTCCCCTCCCCCTCCAACTTTCAAATCCCTTACTCACTCTTCCTTCAGTTAGTCCTGACGAAGGGTCTCGGTCTGAAACGTTAACTGCACCTCTTCCTAGAGATGCTGCCTAGCCTGCTGCATTTCCCAAAATTTAACAGGTTTTGATTTCCAATCTGGATGTATGGTATGTAGATGGCATAAAGTTGTTTCTGGTTTTTTGATTGTTACATAAACGGCATGGTAAGAAAGCAAGGTGCATTATAATTTTGTTTGTGTCTTTTTATGCAGTATCTTTTTCATACTGTGTGTTCAAGGCAGACTTATAATCTACAAGTGAGTCAACAGAGAGAGAGAGTGCACGCGGGAAAGAGATTCTGAGGCAGAAAGGATGAGGCTTAGTTTTTTACTTGGTGGAGTAGATTCAAAGGTCCAAATGTCCTGTTCTTGCGCCTGTTTATTAAGCTTTAATCTTCACAATGTCTCACTGTCATGAAGTGCTTTACACCCAATGTTTATTTCTGAAGTGTAATTGCTCTTAATATAACAAAAAGATAACAACTAATTTGGCCACACCACATTTCCACAATCAGTAATGTGGTAACTGCCAGATTACCCAGTTCATTAATTGATTAAGAGAGAAATATTGTCCAAAGGATTGGAGATATTATTATTCTTCAGAATAATGTCCTGTGCTGCCAGGATCATGGATGAAAATTTCATCAGAGTCATGGCACTCCCAATGATCAGGTGTTACCTCAAAACTGCACTGGAGTGCCAGGTTTGATTTGTGCAGACGAATCTCTGCAAAAACCTATCATTTAGTTTTGTACAGCTTCTTTTGTCTGAGTCTCTCGAGGTACTTTTCAAATACCTTTTAATGTACTTCACAAGCAAGTAGCAAAAAGAGTTCTTTCAGGATAGAGGTGTATCCATACTTCCAAGATTGCAGATGCCTTTTTAACTCTTGATGTTTTCCAGTAGAAACTGATTTTGAATGGAAATCCCTTTCCTTCTCCAATCAAAATCTCTAAAAGAAAAAATCTGTTTGGTTTGGTATTGATTTATTATTGTCACATGTACCACGGTAGCATAAATAGATTGTCTTGCATATTGTTCATACAAATCAAATCATTATGCACTGCATTGAGGTAGAATAAGAGAAAACACTAACACTAGCAATGCAGAATGAATGTAAAAGCTACTAAAAAAAAGTGCAATGCAGGTTGACGAAAAATGCAAGACAATAATGAGGTAGATTGTAAGTTCAAGAGTCCATCTTATCATCCAACCTTTGATTGGAGTACTGAACAAACGCAGTAGAAGTGTTTCCGTGCAAGTCCGATGATTAGCTTTAAAAAAACCCAGTCTCCATACAAGAGGGGTACTGTCTAGTGGAGTGGTCATCATGAGAGCGGTCGACATCAGAGTGGTAAAGCATTTCAACAAAGCTTCGGCGAAAACAGGCAAAGGCAAGGTAAATAGGTGAGTTCATTCCTTAGTCCTTACTTTTTTCTCTTAATTAACTCTTGAGAGAATAGGGGGTATGTCTACAGAGCTGGGTATCAGATGTGGAATTTCTGGGAGACTAATCTCTCCGATGTCCATATCTGCACCAGGTGCATCAAGATGCAGTTCCTTAGAGACCGTATTAAGGAAATGGTGCTGCTCTTTGATGACCTTCAGCTTGTTGAGGAAAGCAAAGAGTTGGTAGACAGGAGCTACAAGGAGGTAGTCACCCCAAAACTACAGGAAACAGATAAATAGGTGACTGTCAAGAGAAGGAAGGGAAAAAAGTCAGAAGGTGGAGAGCACCCCCGTGGGCATGCCCCTCAACAATGTACTCCATTTTGAATATTCTTTGTAGGGACAACCTACCTGGGCAAAGAAAGAGTGGCCGTGCTCTGGCACTGACTCTGGCCCTGTGGTTCAGAAAGGTAGGGAACTGAAGAGGATGGAAGCAGTTATAAGGGACTCTATAGTTAAGGGGACAGATAGACAATTCTGTGGATGCAAAAAGGAATCATGGATAGTAGCTTACCTCCCAGGTGTGAAGGTCTTTGATGTTCTGAATGCATCTAAAATATACCAAGAAAGGAGAGTGAGCAGCCAGAAGTCATGGTACATATTAATACCAATAATGGGTAGAAAAAGGGGGGAGGCCCTGAAAACAGAATACAGGGAGTGGGGAAGAGAAGCAGGACCTCAAAGGTAGTAATCTCGGGATTGCTGCCTGTGCCACACAACAGTGAAGATTGGAATAAAATGAGGTGGCAAATGAATGCGTGGCTGAAAAATTGGAGTAGGGAGAGATTCTGATTTCTGGATCATCGGGACCTCTTCCTGGGGAGGTGCCTGTACAAAAGGGATGGGTTGCACTTGAACCTGAGGGGGACCACTATTCTTGTGGGCAGGTTTACTAGAGCTGTTGGGAGTAGTTTAAACTAACATGGCAAGGAATGGAAACCAGTATGACAGAACTGAGGATGAGCCAATGGGTTTACAAGTAGATGATGGGTGTAACATTAATGTAAGGAAGGACAAGCCAATAACTGGGTACAAATGCAGAGAGATCAAAGATTTAAATTGTACCACAGAGGCGAAATTCAAAAGGGTGAAGAATAGAGGACCGAAGATGCTGTATTTAAATAGGCATGGTATTCAAAGTAAAGTGAACAAACCTGTGGTGCAATTCAAGATTGGCCAGTATGATATTGTGGGCATCACTGAGTCGTGGCAGAAAGAAGGCCATGGTTGGGAACTTAACATCAAAGGATATAATTTATATCGAAAGGACAGGCAGGAAGGTATAGGCGGTGGTGTGGCTCTATTGGTAAGAGATGGAATTGCATCTTTAGGAAAGAGTGACATACAGTTAGAGAATATCAAATCTTTGGTTGGAGTTAAGAAACTGCAGAGGAGAAAAAACATTATGTGAATCATGGGCCTCCAAATAGTAGCCAAGGCGTGGGGTTGGGATTGTAAAGTGAGCTGGAAAGGCATGTAATAAGTGTAATCCTACATATAATGGGGTCTTCAATATGCAAGGGGATTGGAAATAACAGGTTGCTGGTGTTAGATTGCAAGAGAGGGAATTTGTTGAATGCATACAAGATGGCTTTTCAGAGCAGCTGGAGTTTGAGCCTACTTGGGGAAAGGTTATCTTAGATTGGGTGTTGTGTAATAACCTAGATCTTATTAAGGAGCTTAATGTAAAAGAACCCTTAGGAGACAGTGATCATAATGTGATTGAATCCATACTGCAATTGGAGAGGGAGAAGCATGAGTCACATGTATCAGTTTCATAATGGAATAAAGGGAATTACAGAGGCATAAAAGGGGAGCTTGCCCAGGTGGATTGGAGGATACTGGCAGGGATGATGGCAGAGCAGAGGTGTCTGAAGTTTCTGGAAATAGTTCACAAGATGCAGGATAGATATGTCCCACTGAAGAAGCTGTTCTCAAATGGCAAGGCTAGGCAACTGTGGCTGACAAAGGAAGTTAAGGACTGCATAAAAGCCAAGGGAAGGGCATATAATGTAGCAAAAGAGTGGGAAGTTGGATGATTGGGAAGCTTTTAAAATTTTTCAGTTATACAAAGAGCGAAAGGAAGGTAAGATTGATATCGGACCACAGATAAAAGATGCTGTTAAGGTAGTTATGGGAGAGAAAAAAAATGTCAGATGAAGTTAATGAGCACTTTGCAGTCTTCACTGTGGAAGACAGTCGCAGTATGCCAGAGGTCCATGAGTGTCAGAGAGCAGGAGTGAGTGTCATTGCTATTACAAAGGAAAAAGTACTAGGCAAATGTAAAGGCCCTAAGGTGGATAAGTCACCTGGATCAGATGGATGACATCCCAGAGTCCTGAGAGAGGTTGCTGAAGAGATAACAGATGCATTAGTCATGAATCAAGAATCACTTGATTCTGGCATCATTCCAGAGGACAGGAATATTGCAAATGTTGTTCCACTCTTTAAGACAGGAAGAAGGCAAAAGAAAGAAAATTATAGGCCAGTTAGCCTAACTTCAGTGGTTGGAACATTGTTGGAGTCTATTAATAATGATCGGGTTTCAGGGTACTTGGAGATTAATGATGAAATAAGTCAAGGTCAGCATGGTTTCTGTAAGGGGAAATCTTGCCTGACGAATCTGTTGAGAGTTCTTTGAGGAAGTAACCAGCAGTGGATGACATTTACTTGCATCTCCAAAAGGCATTTTGATAAGGAGCCACACATGATGCTGCTTAACAGGATAAAACCCTGTGGCATTACGGGAAAGATACTGGCATGGATAGAGGAATGGCTGACAGACAGGAGGCAGCAAGTGGGAATAAAGGGGCCTTTTTTAGTTGGCTGCCAGTGACTAGTGGTGTTCCTCAGGGGCCAGTATTAGGACTGTTACTTTTCACATTGTTTGCCAATGATTTGGATAATGGAATTGACAGCTTTGTGGCAAAGTTTGCAAATGATACGAAGATAGGTGGAGGAGTAGGTAGTACTGAGGAAACAAGGCGATTGCAGCTGGACTTGGACAAGTTGAAAGAATAGGCAAAAATGTGCAGATAGAAAACAGTGGGAAATGTATGATGATGCATTTTGTTAAAAGAATTATAGTGTGGACTATTTTTTAAATTGCGAGAAAATTCAAATGTCAGATAGCAGAGGGACTTGGGAATCCTTGTGCAAGACTCCCAGAAGGTTAATTTGCAGATTATGTCTATGGTAAAGAAGACAAGTACAATTTTGGCATTTATTTCAAAGGGAATGGAATATTAAAAAAAGGATATAATGTTGAGGCTTTATAAGAAACTAGTCAGGCTGCATTTGAAGTATTGTCATCAGTTTTGGGCCCCATGTCTCAGAAATGATGCGTAGTCATTGAAGAGAATCCAGTGGAGGCTTTCAAGGATGGTTCCTGGAATGGAGTGATTTACATACGAGGAGTATTTTGCAGCTTTGGGCCTGTACTCATCGGAATTCAGAAGAATACAGGGGGATCTCATTGGAACCTATCAAATGTTGAATGCACTGGATAAAGTGGATGTGGAGAGGATGTTTCCTGTGGTGGAGGCATCCAAAACTAGAGGGCCCATCCTCAAAACTGCGGGGACAACCTTTTAGAACAGAGGAAAGGAGAATTTTTTTTTGCCAGAGAGTGGCAAATCTGCTGAATGGTCTGCCGTGGACTGTGCTGGGGCCATGTCCATGGGTTTATTTAAAGCAGAATTTGACAGTTTCCTAGGTGGTCAGGGTATGAAAGGATATGGTGAGAAGGGAGGTGTATATTGTTGAGTGGGATTCTAAAGCAGCAGATTCGATGGGCTGAATGGTCTAATTCTTCTCCAATATCTTGTGGTCATAGAAGAGCTCCATTCGTGAGTCTGATAACAGTGAGTTAGAAGTTATCTTTGAGCCTGGTGTTATGACCTTTCAGGCTTTTGTATCTTCTACCCAATAGGCAAGTAGAGAAGAGAGAATGTCCATGCTAGGTAGTGCTTTTGATTATGTTGGCTGCTTTACTAATTAGAAATATAGATAGAGTCCATAGAGGGGTAGCTGGTTCCTGTGATGTATATAGCTGTGTCCACAACTCGTTGCTGTTTGTTGCAGTCACGTGCAGAACAGTTGCCATATCAGGCCATTATGGATCCAGACAGAATGTTTTTATAATGCATCAATAAAAATTGCTAAGGGTCAATGGAGACATGCCAAATTTCTTTAGTCTCCTGAGGAAGATTTCTTGGCTGTGATGTCAATCTGACTGGATCAGGGCAAGTTGATGGTGATGTTCAAACCTCAGAACTTTATCTCACACCCCCCTCAATCTCAACACCTTTGATATACCCAGGAGCATGCAGCACCCCCTTCCTGAAGTCAATGACCAGCTCTTTTCTTTTATTGACAGACAATGAACAGCTCTTTCATTTTGTTGACAGTCAATTAAGGAAACTAGTTGTTAACAATACAATTATAGTGACAGTCTACTTATGTGAAGTTCAAGTTTAATTAACAGTCAGCCATACATGAATACCTATGAAGACAGCCAAATAAAATAGCGTTTCTCTGGGGCCAAGATGCAAAACACAATGTCAACAGTCATACACAGCACAAGGCACATATAAACTTGCAGTAAACAAACAGTCACACAAAAAAATTCTCTAGCCCAAGTCCCCGAGTGACATGTCGTGTAAATTGATGGTGCATGGGTGTTGGAAAGAACAAATTGTTTTCAGCAGTCTGCAGATGCACATGTAGCACACACACACACACACACACACACACACACACACACACACACACACACACACACACACACACACACACACGTACGCAGACACGCACACGCAGACACATACACACAGGCATACGTTTTCACTGAATGTGCATTGGAGGGCAGCACTGGCAGAATGGACCAGCTTCCAATCCAGCATGGAGTCTCCTCTCCTGGACTGCTGCAGCAGACAAGCCCACGGCATGAGGCCTATTGCTCTCTCCAACCAAGGTTCTGCATCTCCCCTGACATCAATAAACCAGTGAAGCCAACTTAGAGTATTTTGCATCACCAATGTCTTGTGATTGCAAGAAAAGCCTCAGGACCCACACCAAGTTCTGGAACAGTTATGACTCCTCAAACACCAGATTCTTAAACCAGTGGGGATACATCACTCCCTCATTGCTGACCAGTTCCCGATGTCTATTGACTCACTTTCCAGAATTTCTCATTTCATACTCTGGATATTTATTGTTTATTTATTTATAATTATTTTGAGTATTTTTTCAACAGCTCATGCCGGTAAAATATGAGTATGGGCATAGCAAAGCATGCTCATTTCTCAATTCTTGGACTATTCTAGTGGTGTTTAGTATTGCGGTTTTCTGAAGATTTACATAAGTATTTGTGTGACGGTCTAATTGTTTAATGCTATTGTGAAGTGACTTTGAGATGATATCAGTTGAAGATATCACTACAGGGACAATGTATACCTTGTTTATGTTCCACAGTCTTTCTATTTCATCTTTTAATTCAGCATATTTCTAGTGTTTTTCACTTGTTGGTTTCTGTATGTTGTGTGCTTGGAGTAGCTATGTTCATTAAGCTGTTCCTGCTTGTTTATTCTATAATAGTTTATCTGGCTGGATTGTCCTACCTGTAATAATGGATCTGCTGTAGCATAATTTGTAGGACTCTTAATCTAAAACCGAACCAGGCTTGTATTTATAGTAAGGTATGGTATCTTTTGTGAATTTGCATTTAAAAGCAAGATTTTAGTGAATGATGTTTGCCACTTCATTTTGTCAGTGTATATAATCGTATGAGTTAAACTGTTGCAGGATTCTGTTATGTGTTTCTGGTTTCTGTTGGCATTTTCTATTATGTACCTTTGATATTTTTTGTAACTTCCTGGTCCTGTATTGCCACAAGGAACTCTTCTGGTTCTGGGAAGAGGTCTCCAACTCTGAGCCAGGCGTTTGACGTTTCCCTGTTGACATCTAGTCTGGTCAGATCGTGGGGATGTCTTCCATGAAGGTTCATGCTGTTTCACTGATTAACTTTTTCTTCAATAGTGATAATTTCTTTTTTCTGGTTTGTGTTTTCATTTAAGTTCAGTGGTGAATACTTACCAGAATATTATTATTATTTCATTTTTTCTCTTTTTGTATTTGCACAGTTTGTTATTCTTTTGCACTTTGGTTGTTTGTCCATTCCATTGGATGCGATCTTTCATAGATTCTATTCTGTTGCTTATATCTACTCTGATTGCCCACATGAAGATAAATCTCAGGGTTGTATATGGAGACTTATATGTACTTTACTTTGAACTGTAGTTACATAAGAAAGTGTTGTGCGAATGGGACTGGTTACTGATACAGATAGAGGGTGAAAGAAAATTGCTTGGAAGATGGAGTCCTGTGAATGCTGGTAAGGGAGAGGAAGATGTGATTGGACTGACATCACGCTGGACATTTTAAAAATAACATTGAATGATCTATTCAAAACATGATGTCTGTTTAGAAGGCAAAGATGAGAGGAACTCTATCCTTGTGGGCAAATGGAAAGGAGTGAGAGCAGAAATTAGCTGTAATGGAGGGAAAATCACAGCAAGAAAATTATGAAACTACAGAAGCATTACAATAGAAGGAGATATTATCAGGGAAGAATAGAATGAACTTCTTACAGGAATCAGGATGAATGTAATCAAGGTAGCAGTGAATGGCTATGTAAGGGTACGTGCCACTAAATGTATCCCCTAGAATTGGGGTGATGAAGTTCAGGGAACATAACAGTGAAAGGAGAGAAATTGGTCACAAAAGTAATGAAAATTTAAAACCTGTATTGGTAGTGTTATTAATGTTTGTATATATAACACAAAGGGGATCTGAGTAGATGTGAAACAAAGATCGACCCGCACGGAGACCAGCACATAAATTCTGAATGCCAGATTTGTATATTAGAGGTATATTTCAGGCATTCAGCATCTGCAGTATTTTGATTTGCTGTGCCCTGGCTCATCTCCTGTGGCTTCTTTTCTTCTGTGAAAATGGAAACCTTACTGAGATGCTAGGTACATGAATGAAGTTAAATATTAAATAAATAAAATACATACAGTTACAGGCCCGCTTTGGGACTTCAAATCACCAACACGTGAACAATGGCAAATAATCTTTGCTCTACTAATACTGAGTTTCAGAGCTCCAGAGGATGGGTACACCTGAACCCAAGGGGTGGGCAGGTTTGCTGGAGCTGTGGTGGGGGTGGGGGGGGGTGTTAATCTAATTTGACAGGGGATGGGAACTGAAGTGATAGGGCTGAGTTTGGGGCAGTTGGTATACATGTTGATGCAGCGTGTAGTGTGACTGGGAAGAATGGCAGGTAGATGATGGGACAAAAGTGCAGTCAATGCAGTCAATGTAAAAAGTTGAAGTTTAACATGGGAGCAAAAGCAAAAAAAGTGATGAATGCCGGACTGAAGATGCTATATTTGAATGGACGTAGTATATGAAATAATGTACCGTAGTTGATCTTCTAGAATGATCTTGTAGCGCAGTTAGAGATTGACAGATATGATGTTAAGGCATCACTGACTCGTGGAATTCTGGAATGGTTCCATGGAACTGGAAAACTGCATATGCCACTATACGCTTTAAGAAGGGAGGGAAGCAGAAGAAATGAAATTTTTGACCAGTTATTCCGACTTCAGTGGTTGGGAAGATGTCGGAATCCATTTTTAAGGATGAGGTTTTGGAGTACTTGGAGGCAAATGATAAAATAGGCTAAGGAGAGCATGGTTTCCTCAATGGGAAATCTTGCATGACAAATCTTATGGAATTCTTTGAGGAAATATCAAGCAGATTTGATGAAGGAGAATCAGTTGATGTTGTTTACTTTGATTTTCAGAAGGCTTTTGTCAGGTGCCACATGTCAGGTTGCTAAACAAGAGCCCATGTGATTGCTAGAAAGACACTAGCGTAGATAGAAGATTGGCTGACTGGCAGTAGCCAAAGAGTGGAAATAAGGGGGGTTGGGGGTCCTTTTCTGGTTGGTGCCAGTGAACAGTGACGTTCTACAGGGGATGGTGTTGTGACAGCTTCTTTTCACGTTATATGACAATGATTTGGATGATGGAATTGATGGCTTTGTGGCAAAGTCTGTGGATGATATGAAGATATATATACCTGGAGGGGCAGGAAGTGTTAAGGAAGCAAGGAGTCTGCAGAAGGACTTGGACAGATTGGTAAATAGGCAAAGAGTGGCAGATGGCACATAGTGTAGGGAAGTGTATGGTCATGCACTTTGGTAGGAGGAATAAAGATGGAGACTATTTTCTAACCAGGGGGAAATTTCAAAAATCAGGTGGAAAAGGACTTCCCTAAAGCTTAACTTGCAGTTTGAGTCGGTGTTAAGGAAGGCAAATGCAATTTTGACAGTCCTTTCAAGAGAACTAGAATGTAAAAGCTAAGAGATAATGCTGGGGCTTTATAAGGTATTGGTCAGACTGTACTTGGAGTATTGTGAGTATACACTTCAGCCCTTTATTAAAGAAAAGATGTGCTGGCATTAGAGAAGGTCCAGAGGAGGTTCATGAGAATGATCCTGGAAATGAAAAGGTTAATGTACAAGGAATGTTTGATGACTCTGGGACTGTATTTGCTGGGGTTCAGAAGAATGAGGAGGGATCACATTGAAACCTATCAAATATTAAAAGACCTAGATAGCATTTATGTGGAGATGTTGTTTCTTCATAGTGGGGAAGTCTGGAACCAGAGGGCACAAACTCAGAATAAAGGGACTTCCATTTAGAAAAGAGATGAGGAATTTCTTCAACCAGTGAATAGTAAATTTGTGGAATTCATTGCCACAGATGGCCATGGAGGCCAAGTCATTGTCTATATATAAACCGGAGCTTGATAGGTTCCTGATTAGACAGGGCATCAAAGGTTACAGGAAGAAGGCAGGAGAATGAAGTTCAGTGGGATAATAAATCAGCCATGATGGAATGGCAGAGCAAACGTAAAGTCCTGAATAGCCTAATTCAGCTCCTATGTCTTGCAGTCTTGTGATTTAACAGCTTCTTTCCTCAGGCTGTGAGAATAATGAATACCTTGCCACCACGAGGTCCCGTTACCAGGACAACAAGCTGTTTACAGTTTACTTGTGCAGTGCACCCAATGCACATTGAATTAAATATCATTAACTTATTTGTGATAATATTTAGTTTTCTGTGCTATGTATTATATATGTTGCGTGGGTGCACCATGGTCTGCTTTGTTTGGTTGTATATATGCATAGTCAGGTGACAATAAACCTGTGTTTGAACTGGTACTTGAAGTATTTTACCAGCGGACATGTGGAGTTAATTTGGAACTTATGTCCCTGCAGTCCTCTGAGTATATGCAGTCAGCAGTATAACTGCTGTTGAATCTAGCCCCATTGCTGACAGCTAGTTCAGGGATTATCAAACTCTGCAGTAGAATTACAGAATTTGTTTTTAGAATGCTGCCCAGAAGCAATTATGCAAGAACACCTAGGGTGCAAAATTTTCTATTTTAATATAACTTGCTTGATATGGTAAATTTTGAATTATTTTCCCCTTACAGCAAGTATTTTACAAATTGAAATGCAGGTGTAGAAATAAAACCACATATCCAATTTACCTTTTTTTTTGCCTTTCAAATTATATCTCAAAGAATTTATTCAGGCTGATCCTTTTTTTTCATTTTATAGTTGATGTTTTACAATATTCTCAACCTCAAAAGCCTTGAAAGCCACAGGAGATTTTGGCAATGCATGCAGAGTCATTTGAACTAGTTGAATAAGAAGGATGATTAATGAGAGGGCTCTTGAACTAGCATAAAAAAAGGACAAATGTTATGCTCATTTTGACAAGCAACATGGGCATCAGCTGAGAGTATTAAGGTACATCATTACTACCTGGTAACGTTGATGGCAATGGATCAAAACTGAGGTAAGATTCTGTAAGAATAATGTGTTCAAACATGTAGGTCTAACTTTAGGATGTCATACAAGGAATCATGAAGTATGCTAGTCACCATAAGACCATAAGACATAGGAGCAGAATTAGGCCATCAGGTCTGCTCTGTCATTCAATCATGGCTGATCCTTCTTTTTTATCTTCTCCTCAACCCCAGTTCCCAGGCTTCTTCCTGTAACCTTTGATGCCATGTGCAATCTAGAACCTATCAATCTCTGCCTTAAATACACCCAACGACCTGGCCTCCACAGTTGCATATGGAAACAAATTCCACAGATTTACCACCCTTTAGCTAAAGAAATTTCTCTGTATCTCTGTTTTGAAAGGGCATCCCTCTATCCTGAGGCTGTGCTCTCTAGACCTAGACTGTCCCATTATGGGGAACATCCTGTCCACATCTACTTTGACTAGGCCTTTCAACATTCGAAAGGTTACAATGAGATACCCGTTCATACTTCTGAATTCTAGCGAGTACGGACCCAGAACCATCAAACGTTCCTCATATGATAACCCTTTAATTCCTGGAATCATCCTTGTGGACCTTCTTTGGAACCTCTCCAATGGCAACACATCTTTTCTAAGATGAAGGGCACAAAAGTGTTCAGAGTACTCAAGGTGAGGCCTCACCAGTGCCTTATAAAGCCTCAGCATCACATCCTTGCTCTTGTATTCTAAGCCTCTTGAAATGAATGCTAACATGGCATTTGCCTTCCTCACCACCAACTCAATCTGCAACGATTTGCATCCAAATAGAAATTGTAAAGGAATGAGAGAGAAATTGTGCTTTCTAAGTCAAAAATTGCAACATCCACTACTATCATCTGTTGAGGCCTAAAACAATTGGAGTCCATGAGAAAGCTGTCCGCAATGGTTGCATTATTGCTTCTCTATAGGATACATGGGGAATCTTTGAACCACTCCTACGAGTCAGAAAGGACAATGTAAACAAAATGCACAAATCAAGAATCAACTCAGCCAATCAAGCAGTGAGTATCTGATAAGGAGAAACCAGGTAACATTTCACGTCAGCGAACCTTGCTCAGAATTGTGGGAAGAATGGAAAGGTTTACAGTTTCAAAGCTACACTGAGGGGAGGAGTGAGGCGCTTGATAAAAGACCATATGGAAACGGATTCAGTGATAAGAAGCATGAGCACCGACCATTAGTAATAGTTGTAGTGCGATCACTAAAGTCAAGTATGATGCTCTCCAAAGTGTTGTCTATTGGTGGGTCCTCAGGTGGTTGTAGAGGCCAATCTGGGTTCCACATATTCTGGTGCAGTATTGGCTTTAGCTGGCCATAGGGTGTTTTGGTTGTTCAATCTTTCCTTTCACAGCTGCCACTTATTTTTTGCAGTGCAGCAGTGGTTGTCCTCTTATAGCACAGATTCCTATTGAACAGATTTCCTTCAGGTGTATCCATTGAGTGCAATGTCTTCTCAGTTTTTAGATGTAAAGTTGTATTTCTTCAGGCTGATTCTGGTGTGTTTCCTTTGCCCAGCAGGGGCTTGCTCAGCTTCATTCATCTGGAAAAACAGGACCTGTTTGGAGAGGCATGAGTAAGTTATCCAGATGACAAGCCTTATCCATTGGAGTTGGTGTTGCTGTATCATGGTGGAGATTATGTTCATGTTTGCACTTTTTAGTACAGTAGTATTGGTGTATCTGTCCTTTCCAGTTGATCCTCAAAACTTTTTAAAGAATCTTTGCTGGTATTGGTCAAGGGTTTCCAGTGCTTCCAGATGCCTTTTGTAGGTGCTCCATGATTCAGGTCCACACAATCAGGTAGGAAGGACGACCACTCTACAAACCAAAGATTTTGTTTGGAACTGTAGGTCACAGTCTTTAAAGATTATTTTCCTTAATCTTGTGTAGGCTCCACTTGCAATACTCGGGTAGTGGTTGCTCCCTGAGTCAAAGTCTGCTTTTAAGAAGAGAATGCTTCTGTGTTAGGGAAAATGGTTTACATTTTCAAGGGCAATGTCATGGGAATATAGTTGACTGAGCATTAGCAAATAATTTAATAGAAACAGTGTGAGAAAGGGGTGCAGAAATGATAGAGAGCAATTTGCAGACATCCCACCCTGCAAAAACTCATTTCAGGGAGGTAGCACACCACCCCCCCCCCCGGTCTCCAAGGGTGTATGTAATACTTTGTTTCGTGATTTTGTCTAATCTGTAAACCAAGTTGGGTATATGCAGAAAATGTGACATTAAAATATGTACATATATTATATTATATTATATTATATTATGATGTTTATTCTATTACAACCTTAAGCGTCTACAGGGAATTTGGCGTCATCACGTAGGACATCAATAGAGTAGCTCCTTAGCAGCTAGCCAGCTAAGTTAAATAACGCTAGTGAATGAATGACACCTGTTAAACTCACCTCAACATGTCTTTTACATTTTAACCCATCATGGGCAATAGAAAAGTCACTGTTGCAAACAGTGCAGCGAGCAACACTGTCATTATTTTTGAGGTCGACTGTAAAGCCCGCCCACAGAGAAAACTGATAGGTTTACTTAGCACGAAGAGAGACCAATCAGGATGCTCGCTCTCCCTCTCCCTCTCCCTCTCAAAAAAATCGATTTGCGGGATATTGTGTATAATTTCCGGGCATCAGGGAGCCACTATTGATATGCGGGCGACTCCCGGAACTTCCGGGAGAGGTGGGATGTCTGAATTTGCCAGCAGTCTTTCCCAAGTTAAGATGAAAGTTCACTGACCCATAATGTTGAGAGCTTTCTCTTTCTACCAAAGCAGCTTGATTAGCTAAGTTCGTTTTTTATCTTATTGTGAAATATGTCAAATTAGCAGCAGCAGTACAATGCAATTACAATGCAATACATGATAATATAGGAAAAAAATAGATAAATCAATTGCAGTAAATATTATATAAAGTTAAATTAAAAATAGTGCAAAAACAAATAATAAAAGTGAGGTAGTGATTATGGGTTCAATGGCCATTTAGGAATAGGATGGCAGAGGGGAAGAAGCTGTTGCTGAATTGGTGTGTGTGTGTTTTCAGGCTTCTGTATGTCCTTCCTCATGATAACAATGATAAGAGGACTCAGACTACCAGGTTCATGGACTGTTTTACACCTTAAACATTAGGCTCTTGAACTAAAAGGGATAACTCCATTCAACTTCACTTGCCCTATCACTGAACTGTTCCCATAGCCAATGGACTCACTTTCAAGGACTCTTCATCTCATGTTTGCAAAGGTTACTGCTTATTTATTATTATTATTTATTTATTTTTATATTTGCACAGTTTGTTGTCTTTTGCACACTAGTTAAATGCCCAGTTGGTGCAGTCTTTCATTGATTCTATTATGGTTATCATTCAATTATGGATCATAGACAAGGACTCTCAATTTATAAATACTCTTCTTCGATACCTTTCTACTAAATTGGACAACCTCACATTTTTCTACATTATATTCAATCTGCCATGCCCTTATCCATTCACTGAATTTGTCTGTTTCCCTGAATACTTTGTTTATTCTTCTCATAGCCCTTGCTGTCACCCAGCTTTGCATCATTAGCAAGTATCCAATCCATTGAAGCAGATTATGAACAGCTGAAGCTCCAGCATCAAACTTTCCATCAACTTTCAAGTCATCACCTCCTAACCTAAAGATGAATTTTTTACTTTCAGTTTATCGATCAATCCTTAGTTCAGGCTGATGTTCTGTATTACCCCTAATTCATGTGCTGTAATATTATTTATTAATCTCTTGTGCGGCATCTCATCAAAGTCCTTCACAAAATCAAAATATACCACTTCAAACAGTTTGCCCATCTTTGCTACTACCTACAACTTAGAAAAATTTCAGCAGATTAGGCAAACATGATTTTGAAAATGCAAATACGAGAAAATCTGCAGATGCTGGAAACTTAAAGCCTGCTGCGTTCCACCAGCATTTTGTGTGTGAAACACGATTTTGATATTGGCCCTGATTAGTGTTGTTAGTTTCTCGGAATTAGTACCTATTTCCATAATAGTAGTCATATTCCCTTCTGCCATTATTAGACTATTGGTTTGTACACAGTTATATAGTTCTCTGTTATCTGTATTTAATAGTAGGATTACATTTGCTACCTTCCAATCTGTGGGAACTATTAGGATCTATGGAATTTTGGAAGATTACTGTCAGTACTTTCTATATCTCCATCGCAGATTCCTCCGAATTCCTAAGATGTAGTCATGAGGTCATAGGAATTTATTGCCATTCAGTCCCACTAATTTCTCCAATTCCTTTGTTTTTAAGCAGTTAATTCACTGAGCTCTTCATTCACATTCAGATTGCCATTCTCTGCAATTTTGAGGGGGTTTTCAATGCCGTCTTTATTTTTGAAGACACAAAAATGAGTCTAAATTTCCTGCGATTTCCTTATTCTGTAATATAATTTCTCCTGTATCATTCTACAGAGCACCCTTTAGTCAAGCTTTCAAAGCTCATGTTCATTTTACTCACTAGAGGACTCCTATGTTCTACTTTTCCTCTCTGTATCAATGCCTTTGTCCTCCTTTACTGAACTTTGAAGCTTTCCCAATCCTTGGGCTTACATTGATTTTTTTTTAGAGCTAGCCTTTTCCCTATTGATCTAGTAGTTTCCTTAAATTTTCTACATTTTATATAAAGGTATCCTACTATTTTAATGGAGAATCCCCCAAATCCCTCCCACTACCATGACCATCAATCACCATCAGCTTCTGCAAGTAACTTTGCACAGACCTGCTATAAATCTAGAGAGAGATTTGTGACATATGTTGGCACAATCGCCAATCTAATCCATCAGTGGGCTCAGCTTTGACAGACCATGAGGCTCCATCTGCTGTCTTGTTTCCTGTCAAAGGCTGTCAGGGTCACACCTCAGCTGTAAACCTTCTGAAGCCTTATCAGATCTCATCACCCAACTCCTGGCATGCACAACAGGTTCATTCAGTGCATGATGCCTGACCCAAGTGAAGTGTTGGCAGCAACACAAATAATAGGCTGAATTCATCTTGATCCATCTCATTAATATTTTTAGGTGGATAACGTAATTTAACATAACTTACTAGACTTGTATCAAGAGATCTGGAGACATGAGTTCTAAAAATACCATGTCTATAATAAAAATTAAATTGAAGTAATTGAACAAACCAGGAATGAAAAACTGGTGTACTTCAAAGTGATCATAAAACTACTGGACATAAAACCCCATCTGTTTCTTTGACGTCTTTTAGAGTAGCAAGTCGGAGGGCTTCTCTGAACTGGCCTATTTGTGTCATCACAGCTACAACAGTATGGCTGCCTATCAAAAAAAGCGAGCAGCAGCACAGTCCAAGTACATGTTTTTAGGCTTTTGTATCTTCTGCCCAATGGGAAAGAGTTGGGGAAGGGAAGAGGAGAGAATGGGAAATGTCTATGATTATGTTGACTGCTCTACTGGGGCATCAAGAAGTGTAGAGAGAATCCATGGAGGGGAAGATGGTTTTTGTGCTGTGCTGAGCTGTATCCACAATTCTTTGCAGTCTTTTGTAGTCTCAAGCAGAGAAGTTGCCAAACTGAGTTGTAATGCATCACAATGGGATGCTTTCTGTGGTGTATCTATATTTTTAAAAAATGGTGAAGGTCAATGAAGATGTGCTGAATTTCTTTAACCTTCTGAGGAAGTAGAGATCCTGGTGTGCTTTCTTGGCCAAGGCATCTTTGTGGTTTGGCTAGGACAGGTGATGTTTGCTTCCAGGAACTTGAAGCTTTTGATCTTCTCGATTTCAGTGCCATGAATGCAAAAAGAAGCTTGTGTACACGTCTGTTCCCTGAAGTCCACGACCAGCTCTTTTGTTTATTGGGTTAGAGCATTTTATCTGCACCGATAAATGATCTGAACCCAAAACATTGATTGTTGATGCTGCCTGACCTGCGAAGTTCCTCCTACTATTTGAGTAGAAGCATTAAAATCTAGAAACAAATAGATAAATCAAACTTACTGCTGATATTTGTTTATTTTACTAAATGAGAATACATCATATTACTAATACTGAATACTATGTACACGTTTCCATTTATCAATATCGATTCACAACCATCATGTCCCTTTTTTTAAAGCACTGCTTTTTTCCTTGTACAGTTTGCACATTTTAGCTCCATTATCTCAAAGGCCCAGATCTAAATATTTGATGCTTAAGTGATTTTAAATTAAACAACCAGACATTTAAGCCATTCTAGAAAATATGTCTCCAGCTTTAACTCTCCGATTTTTCTCTTCCTAATAAATTTTAAATCCAGTTTGCTGCCTTCTCCCTAATTCTATTTCCCTTAATCTTCTCCGCATAATCTACTCGACAATTCCTTATCAAGAGCTCCTTTCTAGTTCATGCACAGTACAATCAATGCATTTACCCACTTACTATTTCTGTTGCCGTCTAAAAGGATTCAATGAGATTTGTCAAGCATGAGCACCTTTTTGAAATCCCTGTTAGCTGCTTTTATTTTTCCCTTTATCTAAGTGTGTTGGTAATTTAATCCTTAATTAGCAACTCAAAATTTTTCCTTCCATTAGTGTTAAGATAATTAGCCTTTAATTATCCAAATCAGCTCTTCTTTCTTTTATGAAAATAGGTCCAATTGACCACTCTCCAGTCCTCTTGAATGCACACTTAATAAAATTCTAGAATCTAAATTATGGTATCCCATGTTGAAAATTGGTTGTTACTTTGCCATGCCCCCCTTTCTGATTCTTTTAGTCTGACAAACTGATCAAACATTTAGCACATTTGTCATAATATTGCTTAATTCACACTGATGCACACTCTGCATATGAAGAAATTAATTAAGAGTAGCAAAAGGCCGAATAGTCCTATCCAGCTCCACTATTTGATATAATCATGGTTGATTCACCTCAGCTCTGCATTTCTGCTCAAATCTGTTGAACTTTCACTTTCTAAATTATCAATTTCTTTACCCTTGCCTTAAAAATATTCAAATGTTTCTCTCGTAGCCTCTGAGGAAAATAATTTTACCTTATTCTTGTCTCAAATGGGTGAATATAATAAAACAACAAAAGTTGGAATTTCGTAATAAAAACTGAAAAGGTTAAAAAGACTCAACATTCAAACCTAATCTGTGGAAAAGGAAACAGTTAACATTTCAAGTCCTAGAACCTCTGGAAAAGTGAGGAAACAAAGTTTTTATTTGCCATGGATAGATAAAACAAATGGAATATTTATGGTAACACATGAATTGTTGTGATAATTGGAAGCCCATCATGTTTTTCTCATCTATGTTATGTGCAGTTAAAAGTAAGCTGTGAGATATGCCCAGTATGCCAGACAATATTAAAAGAAAATATGAAACTGAGCCAAAATGTTAATGGACAGAAATGGCCAGTTCAGATACAGATAGGAGTGAATTTCATAAAGTTGGAGAATTAATTTCCATCTTCCTGCTATATTGGATCTTTTCCAGCTTGCTTATTGCTCAAATCAGTTCACTGATGATGTCATAGCCTCTACCCTCCACTCTGTCCTGTACTATCTGGAAAATGGTGCCTCGTATGCCAAGATGTTGTATACCAACTTCAGCTCAGTGTTAAATATGATCATCCTTCTGAACCTATTGGGTAAACCATCCTTCATGGATCTCAATGTCTCTCTCTGCAACTGGAGCTTGGACTTCTTGAGACAAAGACCATAGCCAGTTCGTGTTGGCAGCAATACATCTAGCTCCATCATGCTGAGCCCCCAAACTAACACCTTCACCGCCAATCAATCCAAGGCTGCATTTTCAGACCGCTGCATTTCAAGCTGCTGACACGTGACTGTACAGCTAGGTCTAGCTCAAATCAAATCATTTTCATTGATGACACAACAGTGTTTTTAGCCTCATCAACAACCACTTGGGTCTCAATATGGACAAAATTAAACAGATGACTGCGGATGATATGAAGATGCAGGCTGACACCTGCTTATAAATAACTCTTCTGCGGGGAGAGTTAGGAGCACCAAGTTTCTGAGAGTGCATATAACGGACAATCTCATACAGTCCCTCAACATCATCTTATTTATCAAGAATGCACAGCAGCATCTCCACTTCATCAGGAGACTGAGGTGAGTGAGTTTCCCTGCAATCCCCTCCACCAACATTCTAGGCAAGACCCTACAATGGTTGGCGAGGACTGCTGAGAGGATCTCTTCCACCCAGACAAGATATTTATCAGGAGTGCTGCATGTGCAGAGCCCTTAGCATTGTCAAGAATCCCTCCCATCCATCCCATAACCGCACTGACCTCGTACAACCAGGCAGGAGGTAGAGTAGCATTAGGACAAGAACTGTTAGGATGGGAAACTGTTTCTTCCACCAGACTGTGAGATGACTGAATTCTCTGCCGCCATTCAGGTCTCATCAGATATAAAGTGCCAGCAGCGCTATATTGTTCAGTTTCTGGCTTGTGTCACAAATGCACCTTATGCTAAATATCAATATTCTGGAATATATTTCATTATTTGTTGAACTAAGTTGTACTTAAGTGAGATTACTTTATGTGCTGTGTTTGAGGTATATGTACTGCATACCAGAAGATCACTTTGGTCCAGAAGAGCATTGTTTCACTTGGCAGTATACAATTACACAAATGAGTGACAATGAACTTGAACTTGATATTAAGTCTAGAAGGTGGTAAAATGTGCCAATGGAAGATGAGGGTGATTGGAATTTTTCAAGTTTTATTTATTTTAATTCTATAGGTAATTTTGAAAACAATTTGAAAAATTAGTGAAAGTGTTCAATATTGCTTGCATTTCTGATGTTTAAACTTTCAAATACTGTTGAGAACAGATGCAGACTCTGTGGAACTGTGCTTCTCTGCATTGAGGTTTACGTCTTGTTGTCAGACAGCACAGGAGTCCAGGGAAGGAAAGTAATATTGACTGATCCTATTTGTGCTTCTGTAGCTTCGCCAACATTACTTCCAACTCACATTAAAAGTATATTAGAATCAACATACACAAAATGCAGGAAGAACTTGGCTGATGAGGCAACATCCATGGAAATTAACAAACAATTGACATTCCTCACTGAGATCCTCCTTCAGGACTGGAAAGGAAGGGGGAAGACACCAGAATAAAAATGTAGGGGGAGGGAAAGAAAATGGCTAGTAGGTGATAGGTGAGGCCAGGTGGGTGGGAAAGGTAAAGGGATAAGGATGAAGCAATCTGATAGGAGAGGAAAGTGGACCATAGGAGAAAGGGAAGAAGAAGAGACACAAGAGGGAGGTGATCAGCAGGTGAGAAAAGGTAAGAGGCCAGAATGGGGAATAGAAGCAAAAAGGAGGGGGACAGAACGTTTTTTTTACTGGAAGGAGAAATCAATATTCATGAAATCGGGTTGGAGGATACCCCAGCAGAATACAAGGTGTTGGCCTCATCATGGCACAAGAGGAGGCCATGGACTGACATGTCAGAATGGGAATGGGAATCAGACCTGAACTGTTTGGCCACTGGGAATATTTGCTTTTGTCAGATGGAATGGAGGTGCTCAATGAGGCAATCTCCCAATTTACATTGGGGGCTCACCAGTGTATAGAAGGCCACATCGGGAGCATAGGATACAATAGATGACCCCAGCAGAATCACAGGAGGAGTGCTACCTCACCCTAAAGGACTGTTTGGAGCCCTGAATGGGCATGAGAAAGGAGGAGAATGGGCAGGTGCAGTACTTTGGCCACTTACAGGGAAAACTGGAGAGTGGTAGTGGAGGTAAAGATGTGTTTGGTGGTAGGATCCCTCTGGGGATGACCAAAGTGAGAATGATGTGTTGGATGCACGGGCTCATGGAGTGGCTGGTAAGGACAAGAAGAACCCAATCACTGTTGAGGAGGTGCGCCCAGATGTCTGGGAAATGGAGATGAGATTGAGCTCAGCATCAGTGCTATATTATAAAGTTCTTCACAGTTTGCTGACAACGTAACTCCAAATTTCAGCATGGGTGACTCCAATTTAGATTTCAGAATTTTATTGAGTCTGTATTCATGAGGATTAAAGAATGATGCATTGTTAAGCTTTATGTGCAATCACCACAGAACTAACTTTGATCTGTTTAATGTTGTCAAATTTTGAATGAAATGTATTTTTGATGCAAGACTAACTCCAGGCTGTATGATTGCAAATGGTAGAAACATTGGGTAAGTATGTTAATGGCAGAATTCTTAGTAGTGTGGAGGAACAGGGGGATTTGGTGTCCAAGTCCATAGATCCCTCAAAATTACCACACAAGTTGATGGGTAGTTAAGAAGGCAAATGGTGTGTTGACTTTTATTAATTGAGGGACTGAGTTCAAGAACTGTGAGGTAATGTTGCTGCTCTGTAGAACTCTACTTGGATCACACTTAGAGTATTGTGTTCAGTTCTGGTCGCTTCATTATCGGAAGGATGTGGAAGCATTAGAGAGAGTGTAGAGGAAATTTACCAGAATGCTGCCTGGATTAGAGAAAATGTCTAATGAGGAAAGTTGAAGCAAGCTAAGGCTTTTTTTCTTTGGAGCGAAGGAGGATGAAAAGTGACAAGAGAGGTGTGGAAGATGATGAGAGACATAGGCAGAGAAGACAACCAACATCTTTCCCCAGGGTACCAATGACTAATACAAGGGAACATGCTTTCTCTCCAGTTCTGCTGAAGGGTCTCAGCCTGAAACATCGACTGTTCTCTTTTTCCATAGACGCTGCCTGGGCTGCTCAGTTTCTCCAGTATTGTGTGTGTGTATTGCTTGTGTGATTGCAATACCTCTAAGGTGATTGATGGAAAGTTCAAAGTGGAATCAATGTCAGGGGTAGATGTTTTTTTTACAGAGCGCTGGGTGCATTGAACACACTGTCAAGGTTGGTGGTAGAGGCAGATACATTAAGGATATTTGAGGGATTCTTAGATAGGCATATGGATGAAAGCATAATGAAGGAATATGGGGGAGCAGGTTGGCAAAATATTTTGAACCAAAGGGCCTGCACTGTGATGTACTATTCTATGTTCTATACAATTGATAGGATATGGGTGGGAGAATTTAAGATATCAAAGCAAACAACACCGTCTGGAAGTGGAAAGGCCTTTGACTTCGGGGTCCTGCAATTCTCATCTCCCTTGCAATCTTACCATTCAGAAAATTGTGTACTTTTATTCACAATGTTGACCAGGGTGATGCAGAGTGTAAGAGAAATGTGAGGAGACACACAGAGAGGAAAGAACATGTGCATAGGACACACATCTGGTCGGTGATAAATGTAGCCTCATTGTAACACCTAAGTGACTGTTTCAACATATGTTGAAACTAGAAAGGGTTTGCGCTGAACTATAATTTTCAATTTACTCTACAATTCACCTGATTCAAAATCACCTGTTCTGCAGTGCCAGTTGAGTTAAATGCATGCCAATTGGCCATAAATGTCACAATACCAAACATTTGAATCAATCAGGGCAGTCAAAAGTGAACTTATGAAAGTGAATCAGTAAGAAAGCCTTTGCTGCAAAGTTTGGACAGGAAAATCATACAATTTACCACTTTTGTAACTGCTGTTGCATTGGATACTCACAAGATGGGTAAGAATGAATTACACGTAGCATAACTGTTGTGAATTTATCCACTAATCTTAGAAGTGAACATCAGTTTTTAGTACCTAATTGTTAAGTTGTGAAATTGAAATCATCCAAGTCCCTTCCGCTCAGGATCCTTATAGTTACAATGTATTAATCTATCTCAGAGTTCCAACATATCACAGAATGCGCAAAAGAAATGATAAGCCCTTTGGAACTATTATTAAAAGAAGTTGTCTCACTGAGTGGTCAGAAATATCAGTGGCTTCTTAAATTGCTTGCATTGCAGAATGTTTTTTTCAATCCAGAGCTACATGCACACCTACTTTAGCACTTTCATTTGTGAATAATTTCATTAAAAGTAGCAATTAGATTTCTACATGGCAGGAGAAGGAGCATCACCACATATAATTTTCCAATCAATAAATCAAATCATATGTGGCTAGATAACCATTATCTAGGATTACTTGTCGCCATGCATGGAAACAAATGCTGCACTGTCCATGGCATTCATGAGTATGGGATTAACAGAATTTTCCAGTGTTACCCATGGTAATTACAGTAAGTAAAATGTAAAAAAATTCAGTCAGATTCTACTATGTCTAATTATCATTTTGACATAAAATTTCTCCAAGGTCCATCGTTATTGAAATAATAAGATTTCTGTGCAAGGACAGACAATTTTAGCAAATCTTAATGTCACAATTTGGCTATTCATGTGAAAAATTGCCACTTTAGTGGAATTTTAAATGCACAATAAAACACTCCTGCTAACAATATATCCACTGGAAAATTGGATTCTCATGAGAATCATCATCCTCCTTGCAAACTACATTACAACATATAATTAGCTTATGGACAGCACCATTCTTTTTAAATTAGGTTGTCAATCTGTAACTTCTCTAAATTTAAGTGAGAAAATTCAGAGTCTGTGATAATTACAATGCAAAGAGATTCTTAAATAGTAATGATAACCATTTCTTAAAATGCATTCATGCTGTATCAAATCTATTCTTTTATTGAGCAATTTTCTGTTAGAACTAAGGTCTTCAGCTACCTAATGGAAGGGTTGCTTGCAAAGCATAAATGATTTAACAGTTGATATGCCTGTTTTATTCTTTTAACTATCACTTTTTCTGTATTAAGTTGGAAAATTGAATTTAAACTCGGGCAAATATGGCATTGGTTCATGTGAGCAATTTTGCAGATGTATCCAATAAATTATTAATGAGCAATGAATTCACTAATTATATACAGCTGATAATGATTAGCCAATTATCTACTGGGTGGTATGCAGGTGCATGGTGTATATTAAAGAAGAAAGGTTTATATTTATTGTCATGGTTTTATTTTAAATTAAAAACACCCAGAAGGAAAAGTGTGATCTGATCTGGCCCCTACTTGGCAATCTTTAACTTTATCAAGAAAACAATTTCAAAGTAATTTTCAGATCAGATTTTAGAGCAAGGCCTAGAAAATGAATTCATGCCATGAAGGAAAGATTAAAGTGTAATAGAGAAATATTCCTTTATGGGGAGGGTGATCTGATTTGATGACTGCTGGCTAATAGTATCATTCAAGGCAGGAATATTTCATTTGTTACAAAATGTTCAACAGTGTGCTGGAAAAGTCCTTGTATTGACTAACACACTGGACAAAGTTAAAATGGAAATTGTTAGTGGTGCTTTATTTAAAGCATTTAATATTGTGTTTTGTTGAGAGGTGCTTAATGTGTGCTGATGTAATCCATGATGAAATTTTAAAGAAGCTTAAATTAATTGAGGTTTAAAATATTATATAATTATTTGCCTGCATTTCATGTACAATGAGGTGGCAAGGGTGAAAAAGGCTATTGAGTTCTTGGATTAATGAAATTGCTTTGCATTCCGAATGATCCATTTGATACATGTACAGAAGAGTGAACTTGGAATGTGTTATGCAGCAAGTATATCGGTTTTCAAAGTTCATGCCTTGAAGTGGTGTGAATTGACTCTGATTGTGAGGGGCATCTGCTGTTCCTTGCTTGCATAATGAGAGTAGTCAGAATGTGCATGTTTTCCTGGACATGGAGTTATTCAGGATATTTTATTTTCATGCGCTAGTAGTAGTTTCTCTTACCTCTGAGATTCATTCCTGAATTTGGGAAAGATGAATAAGGTTCCTTTTATTGCTCATTATAAAACTTTATTGTTATTTCACAAAACAATGCATGGCAATTAAGGCTCACACTCCAGGGGGAGTGATTCTAAAGGACATAACTCTAGCTATGATGGAATTTTGAAAGGAGGAGGGCAGAAAATATTGCAATTTGTTTAATTACTGTTCATTTTATTCAGTGCCTCTAATTCACATCTTGCAAAATAAACATAGCCTTGTTTAAAAATATGCAATTGGATATTTTTGTTGTTTTATTTCGCTTTGGGGTGATGTTGATATTAATGTTTTGATGTACTTAATATTTCAGTGGTGCCAACTCTCTGTCTGATTTCCCTTGCCTCTCCTGCATGCTATGTACCTTGGACGCTTTCAACCTTGTTTCCTTCATCTTAATGGCCATCCTGTGCTTGAACACGCTAAGCATTTGAGCCATTTGTTCTTGCCCTTCTGCATTGTTTAACTGTATCTCAGATTCAGGTTTATTCTCACTGATAGATGTTGCAAGAGCTGTTGTATTGCAGCAGTAGTACAGTATTATACTTAAATTTCTGTAAATTATTATAAGAATATATAAAAATAGATGGTGAAAGAAGAGAGCAACATAGTGATGTGGTATTCATGGACCATTCAGAAATCAAGTGGGAGACGGAATGAGGCTGCTCATAAGTTGTTGATTGTCCATCTTCAGGCTCCTGTACCACCTCCCTGATGGTAGGAATGAGAAGACGGCAGTGAGGATCTTTGTAGTGGATGCTGAATTTCTGATGAATTGCCTTTAAAAGATGTCCTCAATCGTGGGGAGGCTAGTACCCATGATTGAGCTTGCGGAGTCCACAGACCTCTGCAGCTACTTTCAGTGCTCTGCCTTGGAGCCTCTATACCACACTGGCATATCAATGGCATATGAGCTGTGCCTAGCCACACAGTCATGAGTGTAAAGAGAGTAGAGCAGTGGGCTACGCACACCCTTGCAGTGGCCTGTGTGATTGTCAGCAGTGAGGAGATGTTATTTCTGATCCACACCGTCTGTGGTTACGCATTGAGGATGTCAAGGATCCGGGTACAGAGGCCCAGAGGCCCAGATTTTGAAGCTTGCTGATTAGTGTTGAGGGGATTGTATTGAATCCTCCTGCTCACCCTGCTGTTCTTGAGCGCTGGTATGATTAATACCTTTTTGAAGCAAGTGGGAGTCTCCAACTGCAGCACTAACAGGTTGAAGATCTCCTCAAGCACTCAACCATTTGGTTGGCATTTGTTTCCAGTGGCCTGACACAATGTGAGAGCTCACCCTCTTGAAAAATGTTCTGATGTCAATCTCTGAGGCAGAAGTCACAAGGACATAATGTCTGAGGCCATCTGGTGTCACAGTTCACAGAAATAAATTGGAACTATACGATGTAATCCTTCAATTCTGTGAAACAAAACCCTGCAATCCAACATGATTAAAATATCAGAAATTTATTGAGTAAGCTTATGACTGTGGTCATGCTCAGAGGTTATGTTCAGATCAGTTTCTCAGCCTTCAAAATTGAGCTTTCAAAGTTGTTGCAAACACATTTTTCCTTAGAAATAAAATAAACAATAATCTGCAGTGATATTGCAAGTTAAGTGCAAATGACTGAGAAAAACACTTTTTTTTTATCTCCAGTGCCATTAAATTGCTTCCTCAACATGACAGAAAACATCATTTGTTTGAGCTTCTTTCTCTGGGTGGCAATAGAATTAATGAAATCTTACATTAATGATGGAACCTCAACATATTAATAAACCAGTTGTAAAAATTAGCCTTATTGTTGTTTGAATTTAGAGCAATCTACTTTAATTTGAACTGGCTTCTGTTTTCAGTTGATCGTTTTCCATTGTGGAAGCCATTACAACATCTCTATTACTATTTAAGCAGGAGCCTTCTAGCCTTGATAAAGACAAACGCACATAAATCTTTGTATATTCAAGATATCACAATACTTTTCATATTTTATATTTATTTGGGGTATTTTACTTTTAAGAAACCTTCGACTTGTGAATTGAGGCTGCACTCTAAAGAATCTGGTTTGTTACCATAATGCCTGAACAAGCTCCATGCTCGATACCATCATTTTAAGGAAGTTCAAAATGCTTTTATTATCAAAGAATGCATACATTTTTCAACCTTGAGATTTGTCTTCTAACAGGCAGCCATGGAACAAAGACACTAAAAATAAATAAATAAATGTGCGTGTGTATGTATTTATGTGTGTGTGTGTGTGTATATATATATATATATATGAGAGAGAGAGAGTAAAAACCACATCATGTCCATTAAAAAAGCCCATAAAAAATAAAAGAATTAAATTACCAATAAAAAAGACTGTCAAACATGCAATGGAAAAATAAATCATATAAACAGTAACTGCAAGCAAATAGCTGAGATGAACTTTCTGAACTGAAGTCCACAAAGAGAGTCCCATAGTTCAGTGCAGAGCTGACTATCTGTCATGGAGCAGTGATTTCAATCGACCCATACTTCGCCTTAGGATCCAACATCCTGACCATTTCAAATTGGCCCAGCGCTTGCACCTCTGTCCGAACATTGGGTTCTGCTGCTTGGATATGGTAGACTTCGCCACCTTGATTCATCTTGTAAATCTCCACTCAAACATTGTGTTCAGACATTTTCCCATACTGGGGCATGAACCCCGCAGCTTCGACTCGGCCTGTGTCCAGCCTTCCACACTCTCAGCGATGGGGGCATCGGCTGGCCTTGCCTTGGTTCTGCCGCCTTGAATTGTCTCTAATCCAAAGGGAAGTTACAGACTTTTACTTGCAATGATCGTTTGCCAGAAAAAGTACGGTTGACAAAATAGTTGCTATTCTTGTTTTGTTAGCCACCAGCCAGAAGTTACTGGGGTTTGCCAGTGACATCTTAACAGGCAGACTCTCCAAGTGGCCCCTCGAAGAAATAATGACTATGTAGATGATTAAAATCTAAGATTAAGAAAGGTGCTGGAAATGTTCAGTAGATCTGCAACATTTGTGAAGGGATAAACTGTTACAATTCCATATCAGAATCAGCTTTATTATCACCAGCATGTGACATGAAATTTGTTAACTTAGCGGCAGCAGCCCAATGTACTCTTCTGAGGAAAGGTCAAGAGTTAAACATTAATCCCTTTAAGTTACTGTTTAAGCACTTGAAGTTTCCTCTCTGTGATCTTCTCTGAGTAGCTTCTGTAGAAACCTATCTGTAATGTGAACATCTGCTCCAATTTGTTTTTATAGGCATCCGTTAGTCTCATGAGACCATGGATTTGCACCTTGGAAGGTTTCCAGGGTGCAGGCCTAGGCAAGGTTGTATGGAAGACTGGCAGTTGCCCATGCTGCAAGTCTCCCCTCTCCACGCCACCGATATTGTCCAAGGGAAGAGCATTAGAACCCATACAGCTTGGCACCGGTGTCGTCGCAGAACAATGTGTTGTTAAGTGCCTTGCTCAAGGACACAACACGCTGCCTCAGCCAAGGCTCAAACTAGTGACCTTCAGATCACTAGACGAACACCTTAACCACTTGGCCATGCACCAACATCTGCTGCAATAGTGCTATGATAAATTAAACTACTAAATGGCGAATAGCTTTGGAAATAACTACAAGAATGAGAGAAAAGTAAAAATCCTGCCAAACTGCAATCTAAGCAACTGCAGTGGGGAGATAGCAATCCATATTTCTTTTCTTTATACAGTTTGAAATTAAATCGTTGAGAAAGGAAGAAACGTTATAAGACAACTGGGGTCATGATTCAATAGCAACATCTTAGAAGTCAGTATGTTGAAAAGTTTTCCGTTTCTGTATCAAATCTTTGACTTACTTATGATATCTGAGCTAGAATAACCAACGTGAACATTTGCTATTCTGTAACTACTTCATCAGTAGAAAAATATCATTTGCTCCTGTGAGACTTGCATATCTAAAAGTTTACAGAATCCAGATGGATGTGTTGACTCCCAAGTGAGAAGTCAATTGAATTTATTTCCTGAGTGCGAATGCACTGAATACTGTGACAGACCATGTTTGTTTTATTGTCATCTTCATATCCTCTTCAAACTTCAGAGGCATGGATCTAAAAGACAAGAATTATGTATTTCTTTGCCCAGTCAACCAAAAGCTTAAGTGCCACGTTGTGACGTTTTACTATTAGACCATAATGATTTTTTCATCTTCTCACACTCTCAAATTATCTGTGCTTGCACAGTGTCTGGTTATGAGTTTTATTCCTGGTTGCTTCTATGTATATAACTATTATCCATCATCTTAATTCACTTGAGCTCCTCATTTCATAAACAATCTGTAAAGACATCTACTTCACACTATATCTGCATGCGCACTCATCCCAGCAGAACAAAATCCTACTGAAAATAAAACATTTAAAAAAAAGTCAATAAGCCAACCTGTTTGGCCAGCTCAAAATAAATTGAAGAAAATAATTAGTTGAGGGATTGGATAAAGAAAGCCCTTTGTTCTGTTTGATTGCAACCTATCATTCTAGTCCTTACTTCATTTTAAACAAAACCCCAGGCTTCAAGTTCCTTTGTGATGCTGCTATTTGTTCCAGAGTGTGCACTTTAATACTTCCAAGTCTGTCTTTTTTTTTAATTTATAGTCTCTAATTCTTCTGCCCGTTTATTTTTCTTTGTTTTATTTGTGCTTTTAAAAAGGCTGGTGTTCATCTCTGTCTGTAAATGCCCTTGAAGTTGTTAATGTATTTCTCTAAATAGTTATGGCCCTAAAAATTACCCCATAAGCACATGGGTTGTGAATTCCCGAGTACTGATTAGCACCATAGACAGAAAGCAAAAAATAATCAGGATAAGGTGATGCATATTTTGGAGAGGGAGTTGAGGTGGCGCTGCTCTATTATGTCTTTTGCTCTTGTACTATAGGAAGCTACGGTTGAAGGCACTTTATGGATGCAGCCATAAATTGCAGATAAAGTGAATTTTAAGCAGTGGATGATGTGCCAATCAGATGGGTTCTTGAGTGTTTTCTTGTATCCTGCCATTAAAGTCTTCAGTAGATTTTTCCAGTGATAGGCCTCATTGGACTGTTTTATAGAGTTAGGAAAGCAGACCTAGGCAGTATACAGGTATGGGCTGATGTAAATTGTATTTTCACTGGTAATGAATACCTCAAACCAGAAAGCTTCTACTCACTCTTTATGTTTAATGTCATCACCAGTGCAGATTGCAACATTAACAACATCCTAGGGATCTCTTTTGACCAGCAAATCAATTGGACCAGCCATACAAGAGAGCTGGCTGGTGGTGTAGTGGCATCAGCGCCGGACTTCGGGGCGAAGGCTCCCGAGTGCAAATCCAGCCGGCTCCCTTGCACGCTTTCCATCCATGCTGGGTTGAGCGTCGAGCTAGCAACTCAGCCTCGTAAAAATAAGAAAGCCTGCTAAAATAATGCCATCATGTCGGCATCCTGATGACTCCCCTTGGGGTTAGAGAAGGGCAAACCTCCACCACTAAGAAACATGATGTCAATAGGCAATAAGAATATTGTAATTGGCACATTTCCTCTCCAAGTTGTTGCACCATCCTGACTTGGGAGATGGTGCTGACCTTTTCTTTAGTGCAAAACCCCACAAATATTATCTTTTAAGGGAGCTCTAGGGTCTGCACTCAATCAGGACCAAGGAGGTGGTGAATTAAGGAGTCAGGAACTAACTAATTTACTTTTCTATGCTGACCCTTTCTCAGTCACTTGAAACCACAAGGTTTAAGTGATTAAACCATTTGAATCTGAGTTTGATAGTGTCTTTGCATGCATCAGCAGTTGGTAAATTTAGCAATGGCAATGCTATTGTATATCAAAGGGGCTTTCTTTAATTTAGATGATCTTTGCATTGAGCATGTAATGTCAATTTTGCTATCTAATTTTCGAGAATACTTTGCATGTCTTTCTGAATGTTGGCATAGATTGCTTTGTCTTTGGACTTGTAAATTGGACTGAATATTGCAAACATCACAGTAGTACAAAATTTAAAATTTCTACATGCAATGAAATTAGTCAAGTGGTACAGAAAGAATGCAAAATAACCATAGTGTGCAAGTTACCGTGAGGTTCCTTATCATTTGGCAGCCTCATGAATGACTTTTTCCATTGTTGTGCTGATGAAACAGAGTTTGGGAGATGGTTTAATTGGACATGTCCCATTTGTGGCAAGAAGGATATGAGAAGACTATGTTACTGTTGTGGGAGTTGTTAAAGTGGTGATCTTCAAATAGTCAGCCTATTCCAAATCATAAAAATAAGTCGACCAGTTAAATATCCTAACCAAGATATGGCCTCCTGGAAGAAGCATTGGAATAGTCCTTCAACTACTTCCCCAGGACACGTTTTTATACCACAGTAGATTCCTAAATATGGCTTTGAAAATAGCTGACCAATTAAACCTTCATGCTTCAGCTAAGGCCTACTGTTTCCACTCAGGCCTGTTCCACCCAGTGTTGAAGTTTCTTCAGAGTTTTAGCAGTGGCTTCAAGCATCCCTTTCCATACTAATTGAGCACATTGACTTCTGGGTAATTGTCACATGCAGTTACACACTATCATCACACATTACACACTAAGCAGACATTACATTTTGCAATTAGTTTTCAGCTTCAAATCAATCATGAAGTGCATGCACTACATGATTGAATTCCTAGCCCATTCTATTTGCATAATGAGGCACTTTATTTTTATTTTCTTAAGTTTAGATCCTTGAACTGTCAGTGAAAATTATAGGTGCAGTCATTATTACCAAGTTCAGCAATATGAACTTGAATGTAATTAAACAGCTTTCCTACATCAGTGCACAGGAACTGATTTAGACCTTGTAGTGGTGTTCCTTGATGTTGATGGAAAGAGTTTCTGTGGCTTTAGTCCCTTTAAGTTGTGCAAATGTTCTAATAAAGGCAAGCATGTGAGGATATTTGTTATTCCCTGCAAAGATTTTAGTTTCCCATCGTGTTCTCTGATTGTGTGCCAATCCAACCTGGAGGTGATAATGCTGAAAATGAGATTTATCTCTTTAATCCCAGACGTAGTATCTGCGCCACCCAGGTAACATCCCACACTTCCTAAAGTAATGAATATTCTGAGTTCAGATTTGGGTTTGTGCTCCTTTAACTCAGATGGTTAACTTATGAATGAAATAGGGGAGAAAAGAATATAACTGTCATATATGAATTTAAAACTTCATCTTTGATATGTCCTAGGCTTTTATCATTGTTTTTCCCCCTTTTTGTTGAAGGTGTCATCTCTTTGGTCAGTATATTTCATTGCCATAAGCTGACATCTAAGATCTGGACTCAAGGGGAGCGCTTATTTAATCACTGTAGATGTTGAAGATTTTTCTGCTTATCCTAACTAGTGAGTTATTTGGGTCGCGTCCTGACAAAGGGTCTCGGCCCGAAAGGTCGACTGTACCTCTTCCTAGAGATGCTGCCTGGCCTGCTGCATTCACCAGAAACTTTGATGTGTGTTGCTTGAGTTATTTGGGTCATTGCTTTTGACCATTTCCTTCAATTTAAAGAAGTATGCAATATTTTGGCCTCATAAGCAATAGTTGACAGTTCTGGATTTTTATGTGTATTTATGATGAAAGACTTGAAGAGTCTGAGACATCTGAGAGGTCCTATGTAGAACTGTCAGATTGCTCCATTTCTGAACTTACATTGTTAGTGAAAGAATAGTGAGTGTCAGATATACCTCACACCAAATGCTCAACCTGATCCCAAATGCACCTAGCAAGCAGATGGTCACGTTGCCATAGTTTACTTTATGGAATCAACACAATTAATAACATTTCAGAAACTTTGAAAGTATTTAAGAAATATTTTGAATTATCTAAATTAGCTTGATTTATCTATAATTTGTTTGATTATAAGATCCATTAAAAATATATACGTTAGTAATCTATGTTAGTAATGCAGTGCCTCAGGTCTGCTCAGCACTTGGGCATGTTCTGTCACCACACCTCCTGGATACCTGTCAGGAACGCAGACATCAGCTTGTCATGCTCTTATGCTCAAACAAAGCAGGAATAGGCAAGGAACTTCTAAAGTAGGAGAGGTCTATGGACTATGGCTGAGCAAAAACAGACCGCCTAGGTTTAGAGTTGATGTATTTGTGCCATTAGTTTTTTTGAATTGATGTCTGCATTGCAAAGAAATATTTTTAAACAAAGGAAACCATGGACCTAATCTAGTTGCAGGTACCAGAAACTGCCAAACAGTATATGAAACTAATCATCTTCTTAGTTGTACCAGGGAGAGGTTGTGATGCAAAAAATACAGAAGCTGTGTGCTGCCAAAAGAGTAAGAATGTTACATATGGTGGGCATGTTTATATCTTTGGTCTCCTTACCCATGCACCTTCTACAATTGGTCTTACAAACAACTTTCTTGCACACAGATCTGCTTATGATTGCCAATAATCTAAGACCTGGGATAGTATTTCGTCTTGGCGGTACCTTGGTCGTTCATATTCTATGCATACAAATCTAGCTTACCAAAGTTCAAAGTACATATATGTCACCATATACTACCATGAGATCTGATTACTTGCAGGAATTTACAGGAATGTAAGAAATACAACTGAATTTCTATAAATAAAACTATAGCTAACAAAAATTGACAAACAACCAATGTGCAAAAATTAAAAAGTTATGCAAATAATAAAAAAATAAATAAATTACTTGTAAAGCCTTGGAAGTGTGTCTTTAGGTTGTAGAACCATTTCATCACTGATGTGAGTGAAGTTATCTATGCTGGTTCAGAAACCTGTTGGTTAAAGGGTAATAATAAAATTCTTGAATCTGGTGGTATTGGACCTAAGGCTCCTGTACTTCCTGTACGATGGTAGTAGCGAAGAAAATAAGGCTTGCATCATAGGGGTCCTTGATGATGGATGTTGCTTTCTTGTGGTAAATGTGTTGAATGATGGCAAGGGCTTTGCCTGTAATGGACTGTGATGCATGCCATATTTTCCCCCTGCACTTAATTCATCCACTTGCTCCTCTGTGTCAACCTACAGAAGACAGACAATCTTTCCATGGGTGCAAATCTCTGGTTGATGATAGTATTTTATGTCAAGTGTGTAATTTATCCAGGAGTGATAAATTTTTGTGCTGCAAATTATATTTGCATCTTTCTGGGTGTCATCTTTTATCCATTGGCCAAGAACATAAAACATCATCACAAGACAAAGGAGCAGAAGTAGGCTTTTCGGTCCTTCATGTCTGCTCTGTCACTCCACCATGAGCTAAACTATTCTCCCAGCTAGTTCCAATTTCTGACTTTTTCCCCCCTATCCCTTGATACCCTGACTAATTAGCTACCTATCAATCTCCTCCTTAAACACCCTTAATGATCGGGCCTCCACAGCTGTATGTGGCAATGAATTCCATAAATCCACGACCCTCTGGCTAAAAAAAATTCTCCTCATCTCTATCTTAAATGGGTACCATCTAATTCTAAGACTGTGGCCTCTTGTCCTGGACTCACCCACCAAGGGAAACAGCCTTTCTACATCTACTCTGTCCAACCCTTTCAACATTTGAAATGTTTCTATGAGATCCCTTCTCATTCTTCTATACTCTAATGAATACAATCCAAGAGCTGACAAACGCTCCTCATATGTTAGCCCCTACATTCCAGGAATCATCCTTGTAAATCTTCTCTGAACTCCCTCCAACATCAGTACATCCCTTCTAGGATAGGGGGCCCAAAACTGCACACAGTATTCCAAATGAGGCCTCACTAATGCCCCACAGAGCCTTATCAACACCTCCTTACTCTTATACACTATTCCTCTTGAAATGAATGCCAACATAGCATTCGCTTTCCTTACTGCCAATTCAACTTGGTGGTTAACCTTTAGGGTATCCTGCACGAGGACCCCCAAGTCCTTTTGTGCTTCCGATTTTTGAATTTTCTCCCCATCTAAATAATAATCTGCCCGATTATTTCTTCTTCCAAAATGTACAACCGTACATTTCTCAACATTGTATTTCATCTGCCATTTCTTTGCCCACTCTCCTAAACTGATCAAGTCTCTCTGCAACCTTTCCGTTTCTTCAACACTTCTTGCTCCTCCACCTGTCTTAGTGTCATCCGCAAACTTAGCCACAAAACCATTTAATCCATAATCTAAATCATCGATATACATTGTAGAAAGAAGCGGCCCCAACAGCGACCCCTGCGGAACACCACTAGTGACCGGCAACCAATCAGAATAGAATCCTTTTATTCCCACCCTTTGCTTTCTGCCTATCAGCCAATGCTCCACCCATTCCAATATCTTTCCTGTAATTCCATGTGCTCTCATCTTATTAAGCAAGCTCTTATGCGGCACCTTATCAAAGGCCTTTTGAAAATCCAAATACACAACATCACAGCCTCTCCGTTGTCAATCTTATCTGAGATTACCTCAAAAAATTCCAATAGGTTGGTGAGTCAGGATATTCCCTTCATGAAGCCATGCTGGCTTGGGCCTATCTTGTCTTGCACCTCAAGGTATTTCATAACCTCGTCCCTAAGGATCAACTCCAATAACTTTCCAACTACCGATGTCAGACTAATAGGTCTATAATTTTCTTTTTGCTGCCTCCCTCCTTTCTTAAACAGTGGAACTACATTTGCGACCTTCCAGTCCTCCGGAACCATACCAGAGTCTATTGATTCCTGGAAGATCATTTCCAATGCCTCTACAATTTCCAGAGCCACCTCCTTCAGAACCCGTAGGTGCACCTCATCCGGTTGGGGAGACTTATCTATTCTTAGTCCATTTAGCTTCCCAAGCACTTTCTCTCTAGTAATCTTGACTGTACCTAATTCTATTCCCTGAGACCTCTGGCTATCAGGTATGTTGCTAATGTCTTCCACTGTGAAGACAGATGCAAAATACTCATTTAGTTCCTCTGCTATCTCGTTGTTACCCATTATAATTTCTCCAGCATCATTATCAATCGGTCCTATATCTACCCATGTCACTCTTTTACTCTTCATATATTTAAAAAATACTCCTAGTATCCTTTTTTATGTTAATTGCCAACTTCCTTTCATAATTTATCTTTTCTTTCCTAATGACCTGATCAGTCTGATTCTTAACATTCTTGGGAATAAGGAAGAACTCAGCAGTTTAGGTACCATCTATGGGCAGGGAAACAGTCAGCATTCATCAGTACTAGGCCAAGCAAGAAGTAAAGCAAGTTTCAGTTGGAAGAATTTAGTGAATGAAAGAAAATATTTGTGATAGATTGGAGAAATTAAATGAAGAAAGGATGATGGTGTCAATTGAAACAGATGTTGCAGCTTACTGAGTGCTGAGCTCCCACGTTTGCTGCTGTATTTCAGCTTTCTATCAAATGCATTTTATTACTGGAGTTATGAAGTGCTGAAAATCTGAATGAAAACTGCAGGAGCACTGATTCCTGAAAACTGTTGAATTTTTTGTTACTGGAAGACTTGCATACCAAGTCAGAAGATAAGGTGTTGTAACTCTAACAAACATTAAGTTTTATTGGAACACTATCAGAGGTGAATGAAAGAGGTTGAGTGTCAGAGGAAGATGAAAGTATTGAGGAACAAGAAGCACAGAATCATTCCTCACTGAGATGCTCTACAAAGCAAATTAGAGGTGAATTTTTTTGTCTGAATTTCATCACTACAATTTATTGTAAAAATTCAAAGCTTGCTTTTAAACAGTTACATTGGTTGTCAAAGAAATATGACTGGATAGTTGAATCATTACCATTTTCCACTAATGTGTCCATTTGTGGAATTAGTAATACCTATAATTATAACTTAAGTACTGTAATATTTTATTTTGATAAATGCTACATCTCACACAAACAGGCAGATACCAGGACAAATTGAGTTATGTTAATGTTACCGAAGATTCCCCCCCCCCCAAAAAAATTGATTTACAAGAATGAATTGGTAAAATTACAATATGTTTTGCTTCTTAAAAGCATTTTGATTGTGTAAAGAAGATGTGCATTGAGCACACAAAACAGATGTATATTTGCATAATTTACCGATTTAGATAGAGATTGAGAAATAAATGCATCTCTTATCTTCACTTCAACTAATGTTTATACCAACAAATGCCAAGCTCCAAAACATAAAGAAGATTTATTGTTAATTGCATTGCAATTTTTTATCTTGTACATCTTTTGTTTTAATTCTGAATAGAACTGTGAGTAGACTGGAAAAGTCTATGGTGTGGAAATTATGGAAGGACATTTATAATTGATAAATTAAGGCTGCAAATAAAAAAAACACTAAAATTCTATGAAGTCTGTAACAGTCAGAAATGTGTGACTGGAATCCTGACATTTATCATTCAGGAATCTATTTAGCCTTCTGTGCCTGTGTGAACCTTTTCTTGGCCAGTCTAAAATTAATTCCAAGGCACCTCCATTTCCCCATTGTCATTTTCTTTTGTTCAACTAGTTATCCAACTTTCTTGGAATCCTTGATTGACATTTCAATCACTTATCCTGGCTAGCTGTTAGTTTTTGATCAAGTCTCTGGATAAGATTCTCCTCACCTCTCACCTTGTATTCTTGTTGCCAATATTCTTCACTGAGAAAAAGGTTTCTCAATGTATTTTATCAAAATATGCACTCATCTCTATAGTAAATAATTCTTAAAACTTGTGACTATTGTATCTCAATATCTTCCACTTATGTTATTATGAACTGAAAAAATAGATCTAAATGTAGGCCATTCAATCCCTTGATTTGCTCTGCTCTTCATTTTTCCATCTCCATTCACTTGGTTTGCAATCTGCCTGGAAATTCATTATTCTCAGTCCTGCATATTGCATACAACAGCTTTCTGGTGTAAAGATTTCCAAAGATTTTAAAGCCCCTGAATAAAGAAATTACTTTGTACTTTTATGTGGCCAGCCCTTTATGTTGAGACCATGCCTGCTGGTTTCAGGCTCACAAGATGGAGGGAAAAACCTCTTGACAAGTACTCTGCCAGCACCTGTCACAACCTCGCATGGTTTGCTCAATCAACTCATTCTTTCAAATTCTAATGAACAAGGTCCACTTTTACTCACAGAGTCACACAGCGTGGAAGCAGGCCCCTTTGGCTCACTATGTCTATGAGGTCCACAAGTTAATACTACTCTGGCTAAACTGAGTGAGGGTAGCTGGTGGGCCTCAAAGTCCTGTGAAATAGGGATATGCTTGTCCGAGCATGCAAAATCAGTTCTAATAGACTGGGTGGATGAGATCAACAGTGAGATCCAACTGCCAAGAAGGCAGTGGGCTTTATGGTCATGCTTTGTGGAGAGCGAAAGGCACGACAAGGCACAGAAGTAGTCAAGGAACTAAGGAACATTCTGGGTGTGATGACTATTTGTACCACAAAAGTTAGGCTTCAGAGGTCAAGAGAATGGAACTGCCCCAGTGCATCCAATTAAACTACTGCCCCTGTGGGAGACATGAAGGGCAATCAAATGAAGCCCACATAATCAAAGGAAAATTATGTAAAGTTTGCATAGATTCCACTGAAGATCAGGATTGAATTTGGGTCACTATGAGGCAGTTACTCTACTACCTACTTTACTGGGATGCTCTAGTGTCTAATCACTAATCCAAACTACAGCATGCGAACATTCACCAACACAATACATCGTCAATATGATAATGTCAGTCTCTATATTGGAAGCTACACATAAATCAGGTTGTAGGCACCATTACTAATTAATTTCATTACTAATGAAATTAATGCATCGTTCTATCAAAAACAATGGCAAAAGGATTGACAGTGAAGGTATGAGTCAACAGCTCAGACACTGGTTAACATATTACCTTTTGGAATAACAGTGAAACATCAGTGTTCATCAAGATTAAGTTTCAAGCTGGAGTCCAGACTCTGATCCCTGACAATGCACCTTAAAATGGAATTCTAAAAATGGCTGCAGGATTTGCCTTTTTATCCATAGGTTATAATGCACTCACCAGGATGCTTGGCATTCAGGCAAACTGTGATATGTTTCCCTTTCTCTTAGATAATTGTTTAACTCATCGTTACATGATTTGGATTTAGTATATGGAACGTGTAAGGGGTGATTGATAAGTTCATGGCCTAAGGTAGGAGGAGTCAAGTTTAGAAAACCTAGCACATTTACTTTTCAACATAGACCCCTCCTACATGCACACATTTAGTCCAGCAGTCGTGTAGCATACGGATCCCTTCTTTGTAGAAGTGGTCCACAGCAAGGGTGAATGATAAGTTTGTGGCCTAAGGTAGAAGGAGATGAGATATACAGCTCTTGTTAAATGCATGTGCAGTTCATCTCTTTGTGTAAAAATGCAGAAAATTTGAAGTTAATAACTCATCTCTTTCTACCTTAGGCCACAAACTTATCAATCACCCCTGCTGTGGACCACTTTCTTGAGGTCCAAGACGTCAACTTCTACAAAGAAGGGATCCGTATGCTCCACGACCACTGGACTATGTGTGCAAATGTAGGAAAAATAAATGTGCTAGGTTTTCTAAAATTGACTCCTTCTACCTTAGACCACAAACTTATCAATCACCCCTTGTAGTACAGCACAGTACACACCATTTGTCTCATGATGTTGTGCCAATCTTCAAACTATTCCAAGATTAATCCAAACCCATATCTCCCCCCAATAGCCCTCCATTTTTCTCTCATCCATGTCCCTATCTGGAAGTCCTTTAAAAGTCCTTAATGTATCTACCTGTACCACAACCCCTGGCAGTACATTCTGTATATTCCAAACCCTACCACTCTACGTATGAATCCTATGTCTGACATCCACTCCCCTATAATTTCCTCCATTCATTTTACATTTGTGACCCCTTTTGTTAGCTGTTTCTAGCCCAGGAAAAATGGCTCTTGCTACCCACTCTATCGATGTCTCTTATTATCCTGCACACTGCTCTTAGGGGAGGGGGGGGACGTCGACTCAGACCATGCGAGGCCTGCGTCGGGCATTTTCAGGTGCAAATTGGAAGTCTGCGTGTGGCGCCACTCCTTGCACAGACTAGAGCAATGTGTGATTAAGTGCCTTGCTCAAGGGCGCAAAGGTGCTGCCACAGCTGAGGCTCGAACTAGCGACCTTGAGGTAACTAGACAAACGCCTTAACCACTTGGCCACGTGCCCAACACAAACTCTGCTCTCAAGTCACCTCTTATCATGCTATGCTCCAAAGAGAAAATTCCTAGCTCACTCAACCTGTCCTCATAAGACATGCTCTAATCCAGACAGCGTCGTGGTAAATCTCATTGCCTGCTCTCTAAAGTGTTCACGTTCCTTCCATACTGAGGAAAACAGAGATTTTATAAGTTTGTAATTTTAATACTTGGATTTTATTTGTTCCTGGAGATTTTTATTTTTCTCCTTATTGCCACATTTCTTCCCTAGTTTCATTTCTTCTCACTAAACTGACCTGCAGAAGTTAATACAGCTGACCACTGATACAAGACCTTAAGATAGAGGAGCTGACTGAGGCCATTTGGCCCATTGAGTCTACTCTGCTATTTCTTCATGGATGATCCATTTTTCCTCTCAGCCCCAATCTCCTGTCCAGTATCCTTTCATGCCCTGACCAATCAAGAATCTACCAACCTTTGCCTTAAATATAAATAAAGACTTGACCTCCACAGCTGCCTGTGGCAATAAATACCACAGATTCACTACTCTTTGGCTAATGAAATTCCTTCCCATATCCATTCTAAAAGGATGCCTCTCTTTTCTGAGGCTGTGTCCTCTGGTCTTTGACACTCCCTGACAGAAAACATCCTCACCACATCCACTCTATTAAGGCCTTTCACCATTCAATTAGTATCAATGAGGATACCCCTTATTCTTCTGATTTCTAGTGAATAAAGGCCAAAAGTCATCAAACACTCTTCATATGAAAAACTGTTTAATTCTGGAATCATTTTTGTGAAACTCCTTTGAACCCTCTCCAGTTTCAGATAAGAGTCCCAGAACTGCTCTCAATACTCCAAGTGAAGCTTCACCAGTGCGTTATAAGCTCTTAACGTTACGGTCTTGCTTTTATATTCTAGTCCTCTTGAAATGAATGCTAACATCGCACGTGCCTTCCTCACCACAGACTCAACCTGCAAATTAACCTTTAGGGAATCCCTTTTCATCTCAGATTTTTGGATTTTCTCTCCGTTTGGGAAACAGTCAACCTTTTCATTTCTTTTACCTAAGTGCATGACCATACACTTCCCGACACTGTATTCCATCTGTTAATTCTTTGCCCATTCTCCTAATATGTCCAAATCCTTCTGTAGCCTCTCTACTTCCTCAAAATTACCTGCTCCTCCACCTAACTTCATATCATCTGCAAACTTTGCAGCAAAGCTATCAATTACATCATCCAAGTTATTGACACATAATGTAAAATAGAATCAGTCCCAACACAGACCCTTGTGGAACACCTCTAGTCACCAGCAGTCAATAAGAAAATTCTCCTTTTATACCCACTCTTTTCCTCCTGCTAATCAGCCACAGTTTTATCTATGCTAGAATCTTTCTTGCAATACCATGTCCCTGTAGCTTGTTAAGCAGCTTCATGTGTGGCACCTTGTCAAAGGCCTTCTCAAAATCCAAGTACACAAGGTTAACCAATTCTCCTTTGTCTATCCTACTTGCTATTTCTTCAAAGAATTCCAACAGATTTTTCAGCAAGATTTTCCCTTGAGGAAACCGTGCTGACCACCGCCTATTTTATCATGCGCCTCCAGATACCTCAAAACCACATGTTTCACACTAAACTCCAACATCTTCCCAACCACTGAAGTCAGACTAACTGGCCTATAGTTTCTGTTCTTCTGCCTCTGTCCCTCTTGAAGAGTGGAGTGACTTTTGCAATTTTTCAATCTTCTGGAATCATTCCACAATCTAGTAATTCTTGAGCAATCTTTACTAATGTCTCCACAATCTCTTCAAACTCCTCTTTCAGAACTCTGGGGTGTACACCATCTGGTCAGGTGACCTATTGACTTCAGACCTTACAGTTTCCCAAGAACCTTCTTCCTGGTAATGGTAACTTCCCACACTTCATGACCCCTGACACCAGAAACTTCCACAATACTGATGGTGTCTTCCACAGTGAATACAGATGCAAAATATTTATTTAGTTCATCTGCCATTTCCTTGTCCCCCGTTACTACCTCCCCAGCATCATTTTCCAGCAGTCCGATATCCACACTCGCCTCCCTTTTACACTTTATGAATCTGATCTCTTTATACAAATTGAGTACCACTGAATTTCACCACCAAATACATCCTTGTGGATTAGCACATAGAACATAGAAATCTACAGCATATTACAGGCCCTTCGGCCCACAATGTTGTGCCAACCATGTATTGTATTCTAAAAGGAGGGTGAACTCTCACAAGGGAGAAGGTCCTGATGGAGTATCTGGTAAGGTTCTGAAAATCTGTCCCAATCAACTAGTGGGAGTATTCAAGGACATGTTCAACCTCTCACTGCTACGAGCAGAAGTTCCCACTTGCTTCAAAAAGGCAACAATTTTGCCAATGACTAAGAAGAATAACATGAGCTGCCTTAATGACTATCACCTGGTAGTACTCACATCTACAGGGATGAAATGCTTTGAGAGGTTGATCATGACTGGACTGAACTCCTGCCTCAGCAAGGACCTGACCCATTGCAATTTGCCTATTGCCACAATAGGTCTAAGGCAGATGGAATCTTAATGGCTCTTCACACTGCTTTAGACCACCTGGACAATACAAACACTTATGTCAGGGTACTGTTCATCGACTATATCTCACTATTTAATACCACTTTTCCACAATCCTTATTGAGAAGTTGCAGAACCTGGGCCTCTGTACCTCCCTCTGCAATTGTACCTCTTGATTTCCTGACCAGAAGACCACAATCTGTGTAGACACCTCCTCCTCACAGATGATTAACACTGGTGCACCTCAGGGGTGTGTGCTTAGCCCACTGCTCTATTCTTTCTATAACTATGACTTTGTGCCTAGGCATAGCTCAAATACCATCTATAAATTTGCTGATGATGCAACCATTGTTGGTAGAATCTCAGATGGTGATGAGAGGGCATACAGGAGCGAGGTAAACCAACTAGTGGAGTGGTGCTGCAGCAACAACCTGGCACTCAGTGTCAGTAAGATGAAGGAGCTGATTGCGGACTTCAGGAAGGGTAAGATGAAGAAACGCATACCAATCCTCATAGAGGGATCATAAGTGGGAGAGAGTGAGCAGCATCAAGTTCCTGAGTATCAAGATCTCTTAGGACCTAACTTGGTCCCAACATACCGATGCAATTATAAAGAAGTCAAGACAGCTGCTATACTTCATTAGGAGTTTGAAGAGATTTGGTATGTCAACAAATACACTCAAAAACTTCTACAGATGTATCATGGAGAGCATTCTGACAGGCTGCATCACTGTCTGGTATGGGAGCGCTACTGCACAGGACCAGAAGAAGCTGTAGAGGGTTGTAAATTTAGTCAGCTCCATTTTGGGTACTAGCCTAAAAAGTACCCAGGAGATCTTCAAGGAGCTGTGTCTCAGAAAGGCAGCGTCCATTATTAAGGACACAGGGCATGCTCTTTTCTCACTGTTACCATCAAGTAGGAGATACAGAAGCCTGAAGGCGCACACTCAGCGATTCAGGAACAGTTACTTCCCCTCTGCAATCCTAAGTGGACATTGAACCCGTGAATACTATCTCACTTTTTAATATATGTTATTTCTGGGTTTTTTTGCACAATTTTAATCTATTCTATGTATGCATACTGTAATTGATTTACTTATTTATTATTATTACTATTTTCTTTCCTCTTCTCTACTATGTATTTCATTGAACTGTTGCTGCTAAGTTAACAAATTTCATGACACATGCCAGTGATAATAAACCTGATTCTGAAACTGCCTGGAATTTCCTTACCACATAGCCCTCTATTTTGCTAAGCTCCATGTACCTACCTAAGAGTCTCTTAAATGACCCTATTGTATCCACGTCCACCACCATCACTGGCAGTGCAATCCACACACCCATAACTCTGTGTGTGAAAAATTTACTTCTCACATTCCCCTTGTACCTACTTCCAAGCACCTTAAAACAATACCCCCTCTTGTTAGCCGTCTTGGCCCTGGGAAAAAGCCCCTGGATATCTACACGATCAATGGTTCTCATCAGATTATTCAAAGATTGACACTGCCATTGGTTTAATTGATACATATGCCATTGATTCTCTATAGAGAGTATTGTGCTAAGATCTTTGGAAACATCTGTAAGCAGGTTTCAGTATAATGAATCGTGAGTGGTACTCGTTCCCTGCCGATGTAAAATGAAGGCCGTGGTTTTAAAATGGGAATTAATTATACCTGTCTGCTTTGGTCTCAATGGAGTCTGGCATCCATTCAGACTCTGGGAGTTGCACTTGGTCTTAATTCTCTTTGTGAAATTCACAAGAGATTGATTATGAGGTATGTTTTTAAATCTCCCCGTTGCCTACTTTGGTCCTTTTCAAGTATTTTCATATTTCAAGTCTTTCCTCACAACAATTTTTGCTTACTTCTAATGATCTGTCTCCTCTGATCGTTGTTTGAAGTCAATGTCTTGGCAAGGCGGATGCGCAAAATTTACACAAGTACAATAGTTTACTATTTTCAAAATATACATGTGGTTTATAATCCTATTCTAAAATTCACAAATCCATGACATTTGCTTCCCCTCATCTTCCCAAAATGATACTTTCCCAGAATAATATATTTGAACTCATGGCCTCTCAATTCATCTATTCTTTTCAATGTTTTTCTTTTGAGGTCGTCATGCTATTTACTGCAGTTTTCCCTTCAAGAAACAGGATCTTGCACATTCATCATTAAAGCAGCTTTTGCTAACTCACTGCTTCGCAAATTTCCTCGTCAAAGAGTACGTTGTCATGATGTTGTTTAAAATAGAACATTGAAGTGTTTGGAAAAAGGGAAGATCAAGGAAGAGAGGAGCTTCAAATTGTTGCTTTTTTTTAGCGTGTCACACCAGGCAGTCAGCCATTCTTGTCTGGTGCGTGGTGTCAGGATTGGTCTCCTTTCAGATTAACCGGGTCACGATACGACCATTCCTGACTCAACCCTTTTTTTTATGAGACCGAGTGGCTAGCTCAACACTCAACCCAGCACGGATGGAAAACTTGCTTGGGGGTGGCCCGACTTGGATTCGAACTCGGGAGCCTTCGCTCCAGAGTCCGGCGCTGATGCCATTGCGCCACCAGCCGGCCTAGATGGTTGCTGAATTTGATATATTCTGATTTGTCCATGTGAGAGATGTATGGATGAGGTAAAGCTGACACAAACGTACTAACTGGAATAGCAACCCTAAATCATCAAACTCATTCTCTCATTCTTAAAGCTCATTTAAATTTTATCATTTTTACTGAACTCTCATTCAATCCCCTTGGACTCTGAAACTCACAGAACAAATATGTTTATTAAAAAGAATGAATACATTTCTTGATGTCACATACATATTTTATGATTTGATAGTGACAAAGATATGACAGCTTTTGTAGTCACAGTATTAGAGGGATAAATCATCTGGTGGTATGCTTATTTCTGTTAAGAAACAAATCTCAATATCATGCAACTATATCACAAGTGTATGGAGATCCAGCACACATATATAAATGTATGAAAGGAGTTAGTAGTCTGTTTAGTGGGCATATCTAGCCTACTGATAAATTGAGCATTTCCTCAGATTTCTATGCTAATGTTACGTTGCTGCAAATTTGGCAAACCATTTGATTCAAGTATCCAATTAAGGTCACAGTATGAACACAGCATTATAGAATGTCCCTGCGTGACAAGATATTACAAAGGCAAATCACGGAAGAATAAAATTGAACAGCAAACTCTTAAAAAGTGTCTTGAGCATTTATTAATTTGAACACAAACTGGAAAAAAAGCATATATAGACAGGCACATAGATAGCGAAGATTTACAGTGGTACGCAAAAGTTTGGGCACCCCTGGTCAAAATTTCTGTTACTGTGAATAACTAAGCGAGTAAAAGATGACCTGATTTCCAAGATGTATAAAGTTAAAGGTGACACATTTCTTTAATATTTTAAGCAAGATTACTTTTTTATTTCCATCTTCTACAGTTTCAAAATAACAAAAGAGGAAAAGGGCCCAGAGCAAAAGTTTGGGCACCCTGCATGGTCAGTACTTAGTAACGACCCCTTTGGCAAGTACCACAGCTTGTAAACACTTCCTGTAGCCAGCTAAGAGTCTTTCAATTCTTGTTTGGGGGATTTTTGTCCATTCTTCCTTTCAAAAGGCTTCTAGTTATGTGAGATTCTTGGGCCATCTTGTATGCACTGCTCTTTTGAAGTATACCCACAGATTTTCAATGATGTTTGGGTCAGCGGACTGTGAGGGCCATGGCAAAACCTTCAGCTTGCACCTCTTGAGGTAGTCCATTGTGGATTTTGAGATGTGTTTCGGATCGTTATCTTGTTGTAGAAGCCATCCTCTTTTCAACTTCAGCTTTTTTACAGACAGTGTGATGTTTGCTTCCATAATTTGCTGGTATTTAATTGAATTCTTTCTTCCCTCTACCAGTGAAATATTCCCCATGCCACTGGCTGCAACACAAGCTCAAAGCATGATCAATCCACTCCCATGCTTAACAGGTGGAAAGGTGTTCTTTTCATGAAATTCTGCACCCTTTTTTCTCCAAACATACCTTTGCTCATTGCAGCCAATAATTTCTATTTTAACTTCATCAGTCCACGGGATTTGTTTCCAAAATGCATCAGGCTTGTTTAGATGTTCCTTTGCAAACTTCTAGTGCTGAATTTTGTGGTGAGGATGCAGGAAAGGTTTTCTTCTGATGACTCTTCCATGAAGGTCATATTTGTGCAGGTGTTGCTGCACAGTAGGACAGTGCACCATCACTCCAGAGTCTGCTAAATCTTCCTGAAGGTCTTTTGCAGTCAAACGGGGGTTTTGATTTGCTTTTCTAGCAATCCTAAGAGCAGTTCTCTCAGAAAGTTCTTTTGGTCTTCCCAGACCTCAACTTGACCTCCACCATTCCCGTTAACTGCCATTTCTTAATTACATTACAAACTGAGGAAACGGCTGCTTGAAAACACTTTGCTATCCTCTTATAGTCTTCTCCTGCTTTGTGGGCATCATTTATTTTAATTTTCAGAGTGCTAGGCTGCTGCTTAGAGTAGCCCATGGCTGCTGATTGTTGGGACAAAGTTTGAGGAGTCAGGGTATTTATAAAGCTTTGAAATTTGCACCTGCCTAATGATGACTGTGAACAAGCCATAGCCCTAACAAGCTAATTAAGGTCTGAGACCTTGGTAAAAGTTATCTGAGAGCTCAAATCTCTTGGGGTGCTGAAAACTTTTGCATGGTGCTCTTTTCCCTTTTTTTTCCACTCTAAAGTTGTACAAAACAAAAATAATACACTAATCTTGCTTAAAATGTTGAAAAGAATGTTTCATCTTTAACTTTATGACTTTTGGAGATCAGTTCATCTTCTACTCACTTAACTATTCACAGTAACAGATATTTTGACCAGGGCTGCCCAAACATTTGCATGCTACAGTATAGTGATATAGGCCAAACATGAGTGAATGGGACTGGTTTAAACAGGCATCATGGTCAACATGTGTAAGTTGGGCAGAAGGGCCTGCTTCCATGGTATACACTTAGTGGCCTCTATATTAGGTACTCCAGTGCTTAATAAATTGACCACTGAGTGTATGGTCGTGATCTTTTGTGACTGTAGTCCATCCAGTTCAAATTTCGAAGTGTTGTTATAGCGCATTGTTACTTCCTGTCAACTTGAACCAATCTAGCCATTCTCTTTTGACATCCCTTGAGAACAAGCCATTTTTTTCCACAGGACTGCCACTCACTGGATTTTTGTTTATATGTTTTTGCACCATTTTCTATAAACTCTGGCGACTGTTTTGCAAGAAAATCCCAGGCAAACTGTAGTTTCTGAGATACTCAAACCACCCCATCTGGCACCAACAGTCACTGCACAATCAAAGTCACTTAGGTTACATTTATTCCCCAGTCTGAACAACAATTGAACCTCTTGACCATGTCTGCATGCACTTGTACCTTGAGCTGCTGCCACATGATTTGCTGATTAGATGTTTGTATTAATGAGTAGATGTACAGTTGTCCATAATCTCGTGGCCAATGAATATATTACCCTTTGACTCTATCACCAATATAAAGCCATTTGGTAAGTGGAGGTAGAGGTCCTTTGAACAATTTACAGTAAGAATTGTAATGCATGCACAAAACATGTAGCATTGATGACACAGTTGATGATTGGTATGTATTGTTTTGCAATTGCCCACGGACTCATTAATTGATATTAATGGTTTAAAATGTCTGATTATTTATTTCCCAAATGCAATCTTAATCAATAATACTAATATAACTCACGTAAAATGGTAATGAGCATTTGGCCATTGTTCAATTGCCTGCAATCATTTTGGATGTGCTCTATTTTCCATTAAAGCATATCTTCAAACAAAGATGTGCAATATAGTGAGAAAAAAGGATGCAAATTCTGTTAAAATATTCTATTTTTGTAACCATGAACTATGGGTTAATTGATTGATTGAAGCTGGAGAGGCAATTCACAACTTTGCCGACTGTATTTCGGAATAAAACAATAAAACAAGTTCAGTCATGTACAAACTGTCTAGGAAAGCATAACTGGTTTATGAAGCACTCTCTGGACAATTGGAATCCTCTAATATAGTATTCAGTCATTGAATGATAAGCAATGTATAAAACAGATCTAACCATACCAATCATTTTAATTCATTTGTTCCATCTTGTCTGTGGGACACAAATTGAAGTTCCAATTTAGGATTTTAACAAATTTCTTACACTGAAAGTCTGCTGTTTCATTTTTGGCCATTTGGATGAAATTCCTAAGCCTTAAGCTACTATTTATAAAGAGAAATAATAACTGAATTTAAAGGAGATAGTCAAAACAGTCATGTATTTAATGGAAATAAAATCATTTTGAAAAGATGATATATGATAGTTAATTGTGTGTGCTATGAGATATCTAATCAACACATATCTTTCTACTCAAATGCATCTTTTGCTGAAGAATGCAAATCCTCTAATGCTTTTTTTTTGTTTTTCTGATCACAGCTTTTGATAATAAAAAAATCTCTAGTCTGCTAGGACTTTTCTGGTTTCCTACTGTCTTGCAAATTTCAATTTGGTCATGGTGTCTGGGTGAGAAGATTTATTGTGTGTCATGTGATTGAATAGATCTACACAGGGAATAGCCAGAAGAAAGACACTTGGTATTCTCTAGTAGCAGTTTACCACCTGTAAAATGGTAGAAATACATCCATATAAAGTGAAATCACATTAATGCTGTTGTCTACTTCTTTTGGCCTGTATGCATGTTTATGAAACTGGCAAGCTAACCATTATTTTGGAGGGAGGTGTGGTTAGTAGCAGATAACATCCAGGTAAAGCTGAAGAATGGAATTACCTGATATTTTCAAAGGATCAAAAAATCATAATGTCATGGACAGGGAAACTGAATTGCTGATACCCAAAAGAAACTACACAGATCATTACCACAATTTCCATGCATTTATTTCATTCTTCTTTGTCACATAGCTCTGTTCCTATTTGCTAGAAACAATTTGATATTAATTTGTTATCATGACTTGTCAGCTGCTGCTTTAACTTTGGTTGTTGTTCTGCATTCATTTTTTCCGAACTATGAAAATTTTTTATCAAAGTACATACATGTCATCATATACAAGCCTGAAATTCATTTTCTTGTGGGCATTCACAGTAAATACAAATAAACAAATAATAATAAATAAGCAATAAATATTGAGAACATGAGCTGAAGAGTCCTTGAAACTGAGTACATGAGTTGTGGAAGCGGTTCAGTGTTGGTGCAAGTGAAGTTATCCCTCTGAATCAAGGGTCTGATGATTGAGGGGTAATGTGTCCCTGATCCTGGTGGTGAGCATCCTGAGGCTCCTGTACCTCCTTCCTGATGGCAACAGAGAGAAAAGAGCATGGCTTGTATGGTAGGGGTCCTTGATGATGGATGCAGCTTTCTGGTGACAGCACTCCTTTAGATGTGCTCAGTGGTGGGGTAGCTTTACCTGTGATGGACTAGGCAGTATCCACTACTTACAGTAGGATTTTCCTTCAACAGCATTGGTGTTACCATGCCAGCCCATAATACAACCAGTCAGTTTACTTTCCACCGTACATCCATAGGAGTTCTTTGCAAACTCCTAACAAAGTAGAGGTGCTGTCGTGCTTTCATTTTAATGGCATTTACATGTTGCACTCAGGATAGGTCCTCTGAAATTATAGCACCGAGAATTTAAAGTTGCTGATCCTCTCCAACTCTAACCCCCCGTGATGAGGACTGGTTCATAGACATCCAATTTCCTCTTCCCATATTCAATAATCAGCCTCTTGGTCTTGCTGACATTGAGTAATAAGTTGCATCTGCTGTCAACCTGTGGAGATGGCAGACAAATTGGAGCAGACACAAGTCACCTCTCAGGCAGGAGTTGAAATGTCTTATCAGCAACTTCTCAAAGCACTTCATCATAGTGAAAGTAAGAGAGGCTGGATGATCATCAATGAGGCATGTTACTACATTCTTCTTAGACAGCAGTATAACTGAAACCAGCTTGAAGCAGGTGGGTACCTCAGACTACCGAAGTGAGAGGTTACAGATTTCAGCGTACATTCCAGCCAGTTGATCAGCACAGGTCGTCAGTACTTGGCCAGGTACCCCATCCTGCCTGGATGCTTCGCACGGCTTCACCCTCCTGAAGGATGCTCTCCCATTGGTCTCAGAGACTGAAATCACAGGATCGTCGGGAGCTGTGGGAACTTGCAAAGGTATGCTCATGTTTTGATGGTCAAAGCGAGCATAAAAGGCATTAAGCTCTTTTCTTGCTTTTTCAATTTTTTTAAGTTTCAAAATTAATAAACATAAGAATAGTAATGGTACAAATAGATCAGAATTACATTAATAACAGTTAACATGTACAAGCACAGATTCTAAGTAACAAATATAGATTAGCCTCCGAATCTCATAGTAACTGACCATGAAAAAGGTATTTTATAAAGAGAAAAGAAAGCCCTTAACTAAAAAAAACAACTAAACTGAAAAAAACAAACAAAGATTGGGCTGTCATATTACCTCAGTTAAAATTATTAATTGTCATTAACTCGGCTCCTCTATACATGAACAAAAAATTACTACAAAGGATTCAGAAAGGGTTAATTTACATCATATGAAATATTGAATAAATGGTCTCCAAGTTTCTTCAAATTTAGCCAAAGGATAAAAGGCATTAAGCTCATTTGGGAGTAAAACCTTATTGTCACTTATGTCGCTCGGTTTCACTTTGTAATCAAGCCTTGTTGCGCATCCTTCAGTGATTCACGTTTGGTCTGGAATTGCAGCTTCACATGTCAGATGGCTTTCTGGATGGTTGATCTCAATGTTTTCTTCTGCAAGGGTTACTCTTTTCTATTTATCTATTTTACCTATAATTTTTCTGGCGCTTAGATGCTCTCTTGAGTTTGTTTTGCGTCTCTGTTGGAGTTCACATGCTGAAGTGAGACAATGACATAATTTCAAAGTTTAGTCCAGTTAGTATATTGCAAAGTTTAACAGATAGAGAAAACATGCATTTTCCTTAAGTTGTGTTGTTAATTCTAGAATGTACTCAGGACAGAAGTTCAATGGGGCATGAATCTCCCAGTCTGCTGTGATTAGTGTTATTGCTTTTGTCATTAAGGAAAGTGGTGTTGCAGAAATCGAAAAGGCACCCACACCAGTTTTAGTACATTGACCAAAGTAAAATGGACGTGTATCCTTACTGATATCTACATACAAGTTGTCACCTACTGGTCTTTAAGCATTTCATCTAATATTTTCAGCTTGTAAGGAACTAGGATTATGTTGTTTTTTCTTCAGTCATAGCTACACAGGAGTTGATCATCTGGTGCAGTTCAATGACTTCTGAAAATTAAAGTCCACATAGTTTTGGGAGCCTGTTTATCTTTATATTCTTAATTGATATATAATCTTGTGAAGGAGCTTCTATGGAAAGCAAAACTCCATTAATCTGATATGCTCAGGATTTTAGTAACATCATACAGGTGGAGATTTTTTTTTAGCCTATTGGACATTATTCCAATCAGTATTCCATCCAACTAATTTTTAATTTATTCATTCATTTGTTTCTGGAGTAGTGTAATAAATTTCCAGTCAACCCTAAGGTTAAAGGGAGTTAAGGAACCAGAGCCCTGTTATGTCAAAGACAGCGTGAGAATCAGCACCTGTTGTGCTGAACCTTCAGGATGTCCAAACAATAGGATAGTAGATTGTTGGGCTTTCACTGTCCATGGGGTTGGTCTTTGATATTTGGAAAAAAAAAACACTTGTTCTAATTGAATTTCCAAATATACTTGGAGTTAATTCCAAATTGAGATTTATCATATTCTTTGATAAATGTCAATGATGGTCGTCATAGTTAAAAAGTGCATATAAATGGTAAGACGTGTTTCAGAGACTTTTGAAAGTTTTCTTTACTAGAGTGTGAAATGCAATCAAATGCAATATTTGTCACTAAGGTAGCTATCTCCCAAATTTGAAGCAACCTTTTATACTTTGCTTATCTTTGATTACATTTTGCTGATAATAATCTTCATCTTCCAAAATACCATTTCTGGCCCTCTTGTGTTTTGATTTGAAAATATGTCTCAGGTTCTAACTAACGGTGCTCTAAAGCAACTGAGAGCCGCTTCTAGTTGAAATGTTGTACCTTTACCCTGCATTCATTCTTTTTTGTGAGATTGAATCTGGGAATACAAGTAGGACTTTGAGCTGTAAAAAAAAACTTCCCCAAAAACAAAGCGTTTCACAGTAAAAGTAAAATACTGTTGACAGGGTCTGAGTTGCAGGGAATGGATGGGGTTTTCTGATGGGTGTCCGTGAATTAAAGAACAAAAGGAACTATTGTCTCATAAGGAAGAAAGGCAGCTGAACAAGAATATATATGATTTCTGAGCAATGATACCAATGAGAGAAAATCCAGCCACTGACATCCGGCGTTCAAATGCATTACTATCATTAAGTCCTGGACTATTAATATCTTGAAGGGGTTACCATTAAGCAGAAACTGAAATGGAGTAGCCGTATATACAGTATGTACAATGTAGACATTGGGAATTTTGTGCTGAGTAGCCCACCTCTTAATTCTCCAAATCTCATTCACCATCTACAAGGCTGAAGTCAGAAGTGTGATGGAATACTCTGCACTTGCCCAGAATTTTTAATTCTTTTTTTCTTATTTAGAGATACAACACGATAACGGGCTCTTCTGCATGTCACCCAATTGCATCCATATGCTCAGTTAACCGACTAACCCGTATGTTTTTGGAATGTGAGAGGAATCCTACACAATCATGGAGAGAATGTACAAGCTACTTAGAGTTAGCAACAGTCATCAAACACGGGTTACTGGTGCTCTAAAGCATTGTACAGTGCCACCATGCCAGCATGATAGCTTCAACAGAACTCAAGAGGCTTGACAGGACATACTGTGGCAACCTGCTCCATAGGCATTCCATCCACCACCATTCATTCGCTCCAGCACTTGTGCACCATGGCAGCTGTGTGTACCATCTACAAGAACGCACTGCAACAATTTACCAAGACTCCTTTGACAGAACCTTCCAAACACATGACCTCTACAAACTAGAAGGACAAGAGCAGTAAAAACAAGGGAACCCCACCATCTGGAAATTTTTCTTCAGCCCTCACTGACTTGGAAACGTACGTATTGCCATACTTTCACAGCTGCTGGTTTAAAAGATTGGAGCTCTCTCCCAAAAATTGTTGTGGGTATATTCAGTCTTCAAGGACTGGAGTGCTCGAAAAGACGGCTCGCCACCACTTTCGCAGGGGCCTTTAGGGATGGACATTTAGCTGCTGGCTGCACCTATGAAGCCCACTTCCCTTAAATGAATAAATTAAGAAAGTGCCTAAGGAAATAAATGAGGTTGTAGACACATGGGAATTTTATATAAACAACATAAACTGGATTCAGATTCATAATTGAATTTTTAAATGAGGCGACTCACACTTTAAGCACAATGCTAATTCAAAAGGTATATACTAATACTTCTAAAATGGTGATAAAATCAACATTCAGTCTGATATTTATTTGTTTAAGTCCTTAGCTATCTGTTTATGCTGTGCATTGTTAGGTATTACATAAAGGAACAGCTTTGGGTTCTTCAATATAAGGGACATATGTGGAGGAAATTAAAAGTTGAAAGAATAAGTTTCCATTTTTTTATTCAAATAGCTAGTGAAGTTTCATTCAGTGCAGCGAATAGCAGGAAATTTAATTCTGCTGACCTCAGAAACAGCTATCAAGTATTCTTAAAATCCTAGTGATTCTCCTTAGTGCTCACATGGCCCATTCTGAGATGGTTATCAGGAGACATTAGCATTTTAAGGATACCTACTGTTCATTCCATAATTTATTTGACCTCCCCCCCCACCATCAGACAGAAGGTGCTGTATTTTTAGGACAAAAACTATTAGGATGGGAAACAGTTTCTTCCCCCAGACTGTGAGGCTACTGAAATCCCTGCCACAACGCAGGTCTCAACACCAATTAAGCAACAATAGCAATATACTATTTATTTTTTAACTTCTGTGATAAATACACCTTATGCTAAATGTTAATCTTCTGCAATATATTTTATTATTTGTTGATTTATTTGTGGTAATGTTACTTTACGTTGTGTGTGAGTTTATTTACTGTGTTGTCCATTTCAGTCTGGAGGAAAGTTGTTTTGCTTGTGCATGCAGTTGAATGACAATAAGCTTAAATATAAATTAAGTAAATGCTTGATTAATGGAGTATTTCCCAGGCTTATAGATATTCAAATCTTCATTGCAACATTGGAGGAACTTTACAAGGATCAGCATTGCGATTATGGCTCAGTTTCTTTTAATGATTTTTTTTGTTGGATTTGTGCATATGGTTCTTGTGGACAGTGAAGGGAGTTAGAGGTCAGATTATAATTTGGGGATAGTGATGTGGGGGAATTACAGGACAGTCCCGAGTCTTAAGACCATAAGATATAGGAGCAGAATTAGGCCATTTGGCCCAATGAATCTGCTCTGCCATTTCATCATGGCTGATCCAATTTTCCTCACAGCCCCAATCTCCTGCCATCTCCCCATATCTCTTCATGCCCTGACCAATCAAGAACCTCTGCCTTAAAGGTACATAAAGATTTGGCCTCCACAGCAGCTTGTGGCAATGAATTCCACTGATTGACCACTCTCTGGCTAAAGAAATTCTTCCTCATCTCTGTTCTAAATGAACACCCTTCATTCTGAGGCTGTGACTTATTGTCTTAGACACTCGTGCTGCTGGAAACATTTTCCTCACATCCACTCTATCAAGTCTTTTCACCAGGTGATACATTCCAATTAGGTCATCACTCATTCTTCGGAATTTTAGTGAATACAGGTCCAGAGCCATCAAAAACTCTTCATATGACAAAGCATTCAATCCTGGAATCGTTTTCATGAACCTCCTTTGAACTCAATATAGTTTCAGCAGATCCTTTATAAGATAAAGGGCCCAAAAGTACTCAAAAGGCTCCAAGTGAGGGCTTATCAGTGCTTTATAAAATCTCAACATTACATCCTTGCTTTTTATATTCTAGTCATCTTGAAATTACTGTTAACATTGCACTTGACTATCTCACCTCAGACTCGACCTGTAAATTACCTTTAGAGAATTCTGTACAAGGACTCCCAGGTCCCTTTATGCCTCAGTTTTTTTTTTGTATTTTCTCTTCATTTAGAAAATAATCAACCCTTTCATTTCTTCTACCAAAGTGCATGACTATACACTTCCTGAAACTGTATTACATCTGCCACTTCTTTGCCTATTCTCCTAATCTGTCTAAATCCTTCTGCAGCCTCCCTGCTTCCTCAAAAACACCTTCCCCTACACCTATCTTCATATCATCTGTAAATTTGCAACAGAGCCATCAAATCCAGCATATAAATCATTGACATATAACTTAAAAAGAATTGGTCTCAACACAAACCCCTGTGGAAAACCACTAGTCACTGGCAGTCAGTCAAATAAGTATCCCTTTATTCTCAGACTTTGCCTCCTTCCAATTAGCCAATACTTTATTTATGCTGGAATCTTTCCTGTAATACCAGGGGCTTGCTCAACTTGTTAAGCAACCTCTTGTGTGGCACCTTGTCAAAGGCCATCTGCAACTCCAAGTACACTATATCCACCGATTCTCCTTTGTCTATCCTGATTGTTATTTCTTCAAAGAATTTCAACAGATTTGTCAGGCAAGATTTTCCCTTGAGGAAATCATGCTCACTATAGCCTATTTTATCATGTGCCCTCAAGTACCCGGAAAACATATTTTTAATAGTCAACTCCAATATCTTCCCAACCACTGAGGTCAGACTGATGGGCCTACAGTTTCTTCCTTCTGTGTTTGAAGAGTGAAGTAACATTTGCAATTTTCCATTCCTCGAGAACCATTCCAGAATCCATTGATTCTTGAGTGATCATTCCTAATGTCTCCACAATCTTCTCAGCCACCTCTTTCAGAACCCTAGTGTGTTCACCATCTGGAATAGGTGACTTATCTACCTTCAGACCTTTCAGTTTCCCAAGGAACTTCTCCTAGTTATGGTAACTTCACATACTTCATGACCCATGACACCTGGAACTTCCACCATCCTGCTGGTGTCTTCCACAGAGAAGTCAGATGCAAAATATTTATTTAGTTCATCTGTCATTTCCTTGTCCCCCATTAATACCTCTCTAGCATCATTTTCCAATGGTCCAATATAATTTTGCACCTCAATTTTATGCTTTATGTATGTGAAGAAATTTCTAGTATCTTCTTTAATATTAGCTGCTAGCTTAGTTTCATGTTCTATCTTTACCTTTAATGACTGTTTTAGTTGTCTTCTGTTGGTTTTTAAAAGCTTCTCAATCCTCTAACTTCTCACTAATTTTTCCTCTATTGTATGACCTCCTTGTTTTTTTATGTGGGCTTTAACTTCTTTTGTTAGCCACAGCTGTGTCTTTTTTGTCTTTAGAATCTTTCTTCCTCTTTGGAATGTATATATGTCCTCTGCCTTCCAAATTACTTCCAGAAATTCCAGCCATTGCTGCTCTGCTATTATCCCTGTCAGTGATCTTTTCTAATAATTTCTGGCCAACTCCTCTCTCGTGCCTCTAATTCTCTTTACTCTACTGTAATACTGATACATCTGACTTCAGCTTCTCCTTCTCAAATTTCAGGGTGAATTTGATCATATTATGATCACTGTCCTGAAGGGTTCTTTTACCTTAAGCTCTCTAATCAATTCTGGTTCATTATACAACACCCAGTCCAGAATAACTGATCCCCTAATGGGCTTAACCTCGAGCTGCTTGAAAAAGCCATCTCGCAGGCATTCTATGAAGTCTCCACTCCATGTTTGAAGGCCATTGACGGGGACTTGAGATATCTGAGAGCCTAAGTCTGTTAAACTGCCCTGATATTTCATCATCATACTGTACTTAAGGTAGTAAGTACAGTTTTCTGAGCTTAAAGGATTATTTCATAATCATCTGACAGATGTTATGATCTGGTGAGCTGAATGGTCTCATTCTATGTTAGTAATAATAAGTAAAGTAAACTCACTGTTAGACAGTAATACAGAATAAGGTGAGGGTGGGAATGTGAAGGTTTGCTGGACAGTAAGAGACAGTAAGGGTCCCTGAGTGTGTGTGTCAACAAAGATTGCCAGGAATCATGATACACAGACTTGCAGGTATCAGCTAAATCTAGTGATTGCCAAGTGAGTTCTCACTCTTGTCAATGATTTGGAAGGGAATATATTCTGGTCCCACTAAAAAAAAAATTGCTGTGGGTTCCTGATGTTCACTGGTATTAGACTTCACCATGTGTAGTTAGATGAACTGGTTTCTTTATGTAATCAAATTCCAGGAAACTCAACTGAATAATGTGCTTGTTACATGGCCTTAGTTGAAAGGAAAATCAGTAGTCAGGAAAAGAATGTTGTATCATAAATAGAAGATGCTCATATTTCACCCACCTATCTCAGGACAATTATTTTATGAAATGTGGCTTACAGATAATTAACCTTTTCACTCAATAGGTATAGTCAGACTCTTCTCATCTCCATGTTCTGGATTGTGAAAGCAGCAGTTATCTCTTTGGTTGCCTCTTCGATCATTTGAAATTACAGTCAAGCTTATGTTTGGACTTCTCCCTCCCCCAATTTTTCTGTATTTGATTTCCTGATGGTGAAAGAGCAGCACTTTGATTTGCTGTAATGGCATTGGTTCATCTGATGAATTCAATGATTTTATTTTGAGGATAATTATCAAGGACAGGATTGAAATATATGAAGCTGATTGTAAGCACATCGGATAAGAGCAAGAAGTGATGACCATGTAGTTGCAAAGTAACTGAACTAGGGAGAGGAGTAAGGATTTCTCCAAAAGGCAATGCCTCAGGAAAATGACGTCCATCATTAAGACCCCATCACTGAAAAACAAGGAGGAGATACAGGAGGCTGAATATACACACTCAATGATTCAGAAACAGCTTCTTCCCCTCCACTTTCATGTTTATGAATAAACAATGAATCCATGAACACTACCTAATTTTTTGCTGTTTTTTTGCACTAATTTAATTATTATATATATTTCTTAATTTATTACTATTATTACATATTGCATTGTACTGCTGCCTCAAAACAGCACATTTCATGACTTATGCCTGTGTTATTAAACCTGATTCTAATTCTGTAAAGATGTAGATTGAATATGGCAGGATTAGGAATGTGTTTTGAAGCCTGAAACAAAAGGGAGTATACATCATCTTCTTGACCTGGTTGGGTTATTAAAGCATTTTATACACTGTATCTGCTGATCACCTGATTTTCTCAAACCACAACCAGTTTATTTCAAGTTCCTCCTTCTAAGGAGCAATATCATTTCCTTAATCTGTACTGTCGAGATCTTCATGAGGAGTTAGACAGGGATGAGTTGCCTCACCAGAATTGTTTAATATCTATAGTGAAATGCTTCTCAGAGAAATAGAAGACCTAGATGGGATAAAAATTGGAAGTGTTAACATCAACAATATAAGATATGCAGACGATACCACCCTTATAGCAAGTGCTACAGAAGACCTACAAATCCTCCTAGACAAAGTAGTACAAACAAGTGCAGATTTTGGTCTACCTGTCAACTGTAAAAAAAACAAATGTAAGGTCATATCAAAACAGCAGGATACTTCCAACTGCCAATTGTACATCGGTAACCAAGAGATTGAACAAAAGACCAGCTTTAATTACCTTGGTAGCTTTATATCACAAGATGCTAGAAGTAAAGTAGAAATAAAAAGAAGAAATGCCATTTCCAAAACCAACTTCCAAAAAATGAAACCCATTTTTACCAACAGACACATTTCCATGATAACAAGGCTTAGGCTACTAAAACGTTACATCTGGTCAGTCTTGCTGTATGCTTCCGAAACATGGACTATAACACAAGAACTCTGAAGAAACTTAGAAGCAACAGAAATGTGGTTTCTTAGAAGAATGCTGAAAATACCATATAGAGATAGGATAACTAATGAGACAGTACTCCAGCGTGCCCATACAAAAAGATCTTTAATGAGAACATCAAATGAGAGGAAACTTAAATTCCTGGGCCATATCATCAGAAAGGGAGAAATAGAATGCCTTACATTACAAGACCGTATGCCTGGGAAATGCGGAAGAGGAAGGCAAAAAAGAAAATATATGGACACTGTGAAAGAACTAACAGATCTAAATGTGCCAGATATCATTGGCGCTGCAGGTTTTGTGGCCCTTATGCAGCTACTTCTTAATGTAGATTAATGGATGGAAGACAAGAAGGGAATTTTTGGACACTTTCAGTGGAGGGCAGGATTTAAATGTATAGAACAAATCAAATGGCTTTCCTGGAAGATGGTATGAAGTCAATGGGCCAAATTATCTCTTTCTGTGTCCTAGACCTTAAGAATAATTTATTTTAATTTTTAAAGCACTTACAACACCCAGGTGGTAATAGAACAGGTCATTTGGTGAGTGAGGTATAAAAGCTTTAGTCTTGCATTACCAGTCTAGCAGCTAAAGTTTCAACCCGTTGACTCAGACTTACAAGTTTGATCTGGAGAATTGTAAATTTGGAACTTAAAAGTAATGCCTATAGCTATAATAATAATTACTAAACTATCTGATTGTTGTCAAAACCTATCTGGTTCACGGATTCCTTGGGAAGTCATCCAGATCTGGCCTATATTTGACATGAGTTCCAACAATCTGTTTGATTCTCAACTGCCACCTAATTACTGAGATGTACTTCAGAGGAAAATAGAGATGGCATTTCCAGCATTGTCCATGTTCTATCTGTTCCCATGATTGTTTTAATTTGGGATATGGCCTTCATGACTTCATGTCAGTAAGGCTGGCCTGAATAATGTCTTAAGATTAGGCTTTAGTTCCCATGTTGGTTTCACTAGCCACCTGAGAGCTCATAAAACCACAGTGGAAGTTAAATGTCCTCAGTCTTGTTGGACAGTTCAAGAAAAAGACTTTGAAATGCTGCATTTGGTGTTGTAGGGTTTGGGGGAGGTGAGGATAGGCAGCTTGTTAGGTGTAGCACGGTCTGCATCTGCGGGAAGTCAGAGTTGGAGATGCTGACAATCACAAAGTGGGGAGGGTGCCGTACAAATTATGGTGTCAAAAGAGTTTATAGAAGTTGGGAATGAAGAGGCTAGGAAACAATTCAGCTTCTGATAAAGCAGAAGTTAAATTGGATTGATGATGACAAGTGAAAATAGTGAGTGAAACGTAATTTGGGATTGTGCACAGCTAGAGGAGATTTGGATAAACTAACATTTTCCTGATCAGAAAAGCTTGATAAAGATGGAACTGTTGGAACTGGAAATGATTAAGCCATAGTTGAGCAGTCAGCAGCAAATGGATGCACCTAAGAAGGACAAGGCATCTTGATGGAAGTTGACGCTGATGGTCTTTGTCATATATGATAGTACTGCACAGCATAATTTCAGGGCTTCTGCCTTGTCTGGTGCAAATATTTCTACAGAGAAACTCTGAGTATCAATAATTTATAAGGATTGGGGGCGTTAAGTCAGCCTTCATGGTAACGGTTGATATACAGCTCACAGCCCAGTGGTCCAGTCGGATCACTGATGACTTTGCTGCTGATGTAGAAGTCTGAGCTTGAAAGGTATTTTCATGGTTGATGAAACAGACAAATAGGTACAGCTGCTGAAAAGCTGCAGGCTGGCACTGCTAAAACCACATGTTATTTTTATGAGAGCACAATTGGGTGAAAGGAAGTCAAGTGGAAGATGAGAGAAGTTATTATCAATTCCATTAACTGTGGGAAAAATTTGTACTCTAAGTAAAGGATACAACTTCAATACAAAAGCAAAAGAAGCATCATGTTATCCGTACTTAAAACAGCTGTAAACAGTAAAAATCAGAAAGTATATCCACTATAATTTCATTTTAATTGGATTGATGTAACATTAAGAACATGATAACATCACCACAGTAAACCAAATTAACCGTTAATCCAAAATGTATTCCTACATTTGACGTGACATTTCATTTTATTTTTCTGTTATATTTTCTTATTTATGACCTGTACACTAAAACATACAGTGAGATGTGTTGTTTGTGTTAACAACTGGTACACCTAAGTATATGCTAAGGGCTGCCCACAACTGGCGCCACACGTTCTGGCGCCAATATTGCATGCTTACAATGTTCCACAGTACAGTATGTAGTCCCAAAATCTGGAAGAAAAATCATGTTGATAAACTTGCACTAGATTACACAATCTTACACGAGTTTTTAACCATTTAAAATGCTTATTAAGAAATTCATGAAATTCTGCCTAATTAGCAATCTATCTCAAGGATGAGCAATTTTCTCCTGAGTGACTCAACAACAGTTAGACCATAACCTCAGAAACTAACCACCATACCTCCCAAACTAAAAACATAACCTCACCTCTGAACTCAACTCCTAACACCCAGATGAATCACACTTGCGTTAATCCCCACACAACTTTAGGAGCAAATTAATTCATTGAAAGTTACACTGTAAGAAATGTGGACATTACATCATGTTTGTATACAAGCTAATTTATTCTTTATTTTAGCTCTTTTGCAGCTATGTCAAAAAGATGGAATTACTATGTTGTGTCATCTAGACAGTAAATATATTTGCCCCCAGACAATTAACCCATTTCAAGCAGGTGCCAGCGAGACTTTTATTTATTGTTTTTTTTTCCCCCCTTCTAAAGCTATTAAGCATTTGGTCTCACGGGCACTTGAAGGTCTAGAGCAGGTCACCGGTGCTCATTATTCATGTGTGAGTCAAGACAATAAATGTCAGCAAGCTGTCTCTGTGGAGGGTATCACAGCTCTCCTTGCTCAGACCCCACAGGGATGTACATTCCTACAGGGGACATCTCATGAACTGTCAGAATAATAACTGCCTTACCTTCTCCCATGGGTGAAGTGGAATTGTACACCTGAACAATGAAAAGGCTGAGAATAGTTAGTACTGTGCATATTAGGAAATTAACCTGGGATCCTGAATTAGCCTGAATATATGAACCTCTGGGGTAACGCCTTCTACAAAAGCTATTTGGAGTCAGGCGTCCAATCTATTGGAAGAGTTTGGAGTTGTGGATTGTAGAGGTGCTCTGCCCTATGTATTAAAAAAAGACACACAAAAACAGGTTACAGACAGAGCCTGCTCTTCTTAAGAAAGATCTGTTTGTGTGCACCATTCCTCAGTCAAAACAACTTTCAGAGGACCTTAGAAGAATTGTAGAGCTGCATGAAGCTGGAAAAGGCTACTTTTCCCTCAGAGAGGGAAGTGTTCATCAATCCACTGTAAGAGAAATAGTCTACAAATGGAGGAAACTCAGTACTGTTGCTACTCTTCCCTAGGAGAGGGAATCCTGCAAAGATCACACCAAGATCACAATGTGCAATACTGAAGGAGGCAATAAAAAACCCCAAGAGTAACAGCAAAAGACCTGCACAAATCTCTAGAACCTGCTAAATCTCTGTTCATGAGTCCACAATAAGAAAAACACTGAACAAGAATGGTGTTCACGGAAGGATACCATGGAGGAAATCACTGCTTCCCCCCAAAAAAACATTGCTGTACGTCTCAGGTTTGCAAAATACCACCTGGATGTTCTACAGTGCTTCTGAGACAAAGTTCTGTGGACAGATGAGACATATGTTGAACTTTTTAGCAGAAATGCATGTTGCTATATTTGGAGGAAAAAGGACACTGCACACTGACACCAAAACCTTATCCCAACTGAAAAGTATGGTGGAAGGAGCATCATGGTTTGGGGCTGCTTTGCTGCCTCAGGGCCTGGACAGATTGCAATTGTTGAGGGAACAATGAATTCAAAATTGTATCAAGACATTTTACAGGAGAATGTCAGGGTAGCAGTCCACCACCTGAAACTTAATAGAAGTTGGGTAATGCACAAAGACCATGATCCAAAAGACCAGAGTAAATCAAAAACAGAATGGCTCAAAAAGAAGAGCATTCATGTTTTAGAATGTCCGAGTCAAAGTCCTGATTTTATAGAAATGTTGTGGAAGGACCTGAAGCAGGCAGTTCATGCAAGGAAGCCCACCAACATCCCAGAGTTGAAGTAGTTTTGTAAGGAGGAATGGCCTAAAACTCCTCCAAGCCAATGGACAGGACTGATCAGCTGTTACTGGAAACATTAGTTTGAAATTATTGCTCTACAAGGGTTGGGAGGGTGGTCACATGAGTTACTGAAAGCAAAAGCTCACATACTTTTTCCAATAAATACGTGTAATATTGCATTATTTTTCTCAATAAATAAATGAATATGTTTTTGTGTTATTTAATTGAGGTCTCTTTATCTAGCTTTAGGACTTGCATGACGAACTGATCACATTTTAGGACATACTGTATTTATGCAGAAATAGAAAAAAATTCTACAGGGTTCACAAACTTTCTTGCGCCACTGTAGAGGTATACTGCGATGTCTGCCGGAACTATTTTGTCAATTCCATAATCATGTTTTCCTAATTTACAAATCTTTCAAGAACTGTGGTTTGGCCACTACTGCACTATAGTGTACATTTCTGGATCAAACACTTTGGGGAGCTGTATGAGAAGTTTTCTTATGATTTCAGATTATGGACTTCAGTTGTGAGCATACGTTGGCACAGGTAGAATTATTCTCCATAAAACAGCAGTTTGTAATATAGCTGTTTAAAATTGTAAAGTATATATGCAGAGGAAATCTGTTCACTAGTGAATTTAATAACTCTGATTTGTAAAAAGAATATAACCAACAAAAGTTTCAAAGTTCATGAGGACTTTTTCCACCTATAATTATAGGCAGGAATTCATTGTTGTGAGCAGTGATGGAGGCGCATTCTTATCCCCACACATATACAGAAGGCAGACTGGCTTATCAATTACATGCAGAACAATTCCATTCATCCAGTTTTCCCTCCTCTTTCCCCAGATTTGCCTGTCTGACAAACTTGATTCTCTTAAACCCGCCTACCCAAATTTACAATAGCTTGTTAATGAACCAACCAATCAGTGTGTGTTTTTTGAATGTCAGAGGAAACAAAGTCAAGGTTTAATTTCACTGACGTATGCCACGAAACTTGTTGTTTTACAGCAGCAGTACAGTGATATGTATTAAAATAAAAGCACTAAAAGTTACAAAAAGAAATAAAAAAATAAGTATTGCAAAAAGAGCACTATCTGCCACCAAACATGCCTTATTTCCCATTCCCATTGACTGCAGCATTCAAACGGGAGCTGGATAAATATTCAAAAGGAAAAAGCTATGAGAGTGCTGAAGAGTGGGTTGTATGTGTTATTGTTGTATTTGCCCTGTCGGGACTTTGAGCTGAATGATCTTCCATTCTGCATCTATTCTTAGAGTCTGTGATTTGTCTAATTGCACATAAACAGTAGTTTTGAAAATCTGATTTCCATTAGGAAGTGAAGCAATATGGGCTAAAGTGGAAGTGGGACAAATTAGTGTGCAGCCTACAGGAATGCTGACCAGGTATAAATTTTCTAGTCAAAATACATCTGTGATATTAAGATTTGATGAAACAACATGAGAATTGTGTGTGTCCTTGGTGTGACTGATTTGTCTTGCCTGTTCTATTATTTGTTCTGCAGGAAAGAAGTTTATTTATTAGCATTTAGGATAAGATAATGCAAGATACTTCTGGATCATGCAGTGACTGCTTTTCTAGAGAAGTGAAGCACTCTGCTGTTGAATTCAATTGATATCGTACCATCAGTTGCTGACCTCTCCACATATTTCATTTCCACCACAGTTAATATGCTGTCTGAAAAATCTCTTGCATAGAAACTCAGTTTGTTTAACCATGGGGTGCACAACAAGCTGAGAAATTTTGTCGCAGGGAAAGAGAGAGGTGAGAGTAGAGAGATCAGGACCTCAAGACTCAAGTTGTACTATCAAAAATGGGGCCACAACTGTAAGGTAAAGTGGTCAGGGTGGGTGGGGGCTTAGTGGGTGGGATTATCATTACTATTGAGGTTGTAATTGGGCTGAAGGAAGGAAGTCATTACTCTAGCCAAAGAAGTGAAGTTATGCAGGGAAGGTCTTTATTTAAAGAAGGCCCACCTGAAGCTGGTTCCCTTGAATTTAAAGCAGGCCATTCATAAAAAACATGCATCGAGATGTGAATTTAATGCTTCAATATGCAATACTGTATTGCATGTCCAGCAGTCCCTTGAAATTATGCACCTTGCCAAAAAGAAAATTTCAGCCATTCTGCTCCAAGCAGTAAGCCAGGTTTTGGTTACCAGGAACTCTTCCAAACAAATGTAATTGCTTTTCTCTGTGGAGTCATATTTATGGGTTTCTGCCTGTTACTTGAATCTGTTTGAAGTAATTATATTAATTAGTTTGTTACATTCTCTGTAAAAGCAATTTTACAAACTTGTAACTAATAATCCACGGTGATTTAAATCCAGTACATTTAAAGCAAAATAATTTTTCTTAAACTGTGGCTTCAGAAGTTCTATCTGCAGGTAGGCTGCAGTTTAGGCACTTTCTGACTATCACCAATATGATATTGTCCAGTTTCTCACTGCATCCATCACCTCTCATTGTGAAAACTAAACAAAGCAAACCAAAACTAACCATATCTTTTATGACTGACCATGTGCTGTATTGGAGAGGGTCAAGTGATCTGGGAATAATTTATTAGTAAGTGTCCTTGACATCTTCAGAATTGATTTTCTTAAGGGAATATTTCTGCAGAAACAGAGAATACAGGAGATTGTCAGTAGGTCAGACACCATCCATGAAGAGAGAAACAGAGCTAATATTTCAGTTTAATGACCTTTCACTAGGTATGTCCTACTCATGCTAACCCTGCCTTTTTGATGACAATATTGGCGCATGGAATCAAATTCTACAAGATTTCTGACAACTATAAGCTTTACTTCATTATCGCATTTCAACACTTGAAATTGGTTAAGATGAGAACTAGTGGTGATAAAATAAGGGTGGAAAGTTGAAATATTATAAGGGGAAGATGGAGGGAAATGTCTTCACTCAGAGGCCAATGAGAGTGTGAAATGAGCTGCCAGCAAAAGTGGTGGATGAAGGTTTGATTTCAACATTTAAGAGAACTTTTGATAATAGGGTATGGGAGGGATATGGAGGGCAAAGTAATAGTCTAACATGGACTAAGTGGGCTGAAGTGCCTTTTTCTGGGCTGTAGCTCTATGACTCAATAAACTGGCAGGTTAATAATCTATACGCACCCTGTTGTAAACAGTGGGCCAGCGAATAGTGGGGGATGGGACTGACTGGAACACTCTGGCATAAACTCAATGGGCCAAATAGATATTTTCTATAAGCACAGATGGGAATGACAAGTGTAGCAGGTCATGCCAGCAGGCAAACCCAAAAATGAGGTACCAGTTGAATGAATCTGCATCAACAGACTGCACTTGTGCTAATAAAGAGAGCAAAAAGAAAACAATATAGAGATCCATGGCTGTGACTGTGGATTTCAGCTGTAGTAGGTCCAAGCAGGAGTACTTGATAACTCCTATCAGAGTTGCATTCACAATCTTCATTGAGAAAGTATGGATGGAGAAGGGAAACCCCAAGGCATTCTGTAAGTATGTGAAGAGTAAGAGGATAAGATGTGAGAGAATAGGACCAATCAAGTGTGATAGTGGAAAAGTGTGTATCGAACTGGAGGAGGTAGCAGAGGTACTTAATAAATACTTTGCTTCAGAATTCACTATAGAAAAGGATCTTGGTGATCGTAGGGATGATTTACAGCAGACTGAAAAGCTTGAGCATATAGACATTAAGAAATAGGATGTGCTGGAGATTTGGAAAGCATGAAGTTGGATAAGTCACTAGGACTGGATGAGATATACACAGGCTACTGTGGGAAGCGAGGGAGGAGATTGCTGAGCCTCTGGCAATGATCTTTGCATCATCAATGGGGATGGGAGAAGTTCCAGATGATTAGAGGATTGCAGATGTTGTTCCCTTATTCAAGAAGGGGAGTAGAGATAGCCCAGGAAATTATAGACTTGTGAGTCTTACCTCAGTGGTTGGTAAGTTGATGGAGGAGATACTGAGAGGCAGGATTTATGAATATTTGGAGAGGTATAATATGATTAAGAATAGTCAAAGGCTATTACAAGCCTGATTGAAATTTTTGAGGATGTGACTAAACATATTGATGAAGGTAGAGCCATAGATGTAGTGTATATGGATTTCAGCAAGGCATTTGATGAGATACACCATGCAAGGCTAATTGAGAAAATAAGGAGGAATGGGATCCAAGGGGACATTGCTTTGTGGATCCAAACCTGGCTTGCACACAGAAGGCAAAGAATGCTTGTAGACAGGTCATATTCTGCATGGGGGTTGGTGACCAGTGGTGTGTCTCAGGGATCTGTTCTGGGACCCCTTCTCTTCAGGATTTTTTTAATGACTTGGATGAGGAAATGATGGGTTAGTAAATTTGCTGATGACACAAAGATTGGGGATGTTGTGGATAGTGTGGAAGGCTGCCAGAGGTTACAGTGGGACAGCAAAACTGGGCTGAGAAGTGGCAGATGGAGTTCAACCCAGATAAATGTGATGTGATTCATTTTGGTAGGTTAAATATGATGGCAGAATATAGTATTAATGGTAAGACTCTTGGCAGAGTGGAGGATCAGAGCTATCTTGGGGTCCAAGTCCATGGGATACTCAAAGCTGCTGTGTAGGTTGACTCTGTGATAAAGAAGGCATACGGCATATTGGCATTCATCAACCATGGGACTGAGCTCAAGAGATGAGAGGTAACGTTACAGCTCTATTGGACCTTGGTCAGACCCCACTTGGAGTACTGTGCTCAGTTCTGGTCACCTCACTACAGGAAGGATGTGGGAACTATAGAAACGGTGCAGAGGAGACTTGCAAGGATGTTACCTGGATTGGGAAGCATGCCTTAAGAGAAAAGGTTGAATGAATTTGGCCTTTTCTCCTTGGAGCAATGGAGGATGAGAGGTGACTTGATAGAGGTGTATAAGATGATGAGAGACATTGATCTTGTGAACAGTCAGAGGCTTTTTACCAGGGCTAAAATGGTTGCCACAAGAGGACACAGGTTTAAGGTGCTTGGAAGTAGGTACAGAGGAGTTGTTAGGGGTAAGTTTTTTTTTACGCAGCGAGTGGTGAGTGCGTGGAATTGGGCTGCTGGTGACAGTGGTGGAGGCGGAAACAATAGGGTACACGTTCAGCGCAGCATTGTGGTTCGAAGAGCCTGCGTCGTGCTGTAGGTTTTCTATGTTTCTATGTAATATATAGCTATATATGATCCATGTTAAATTTCATCATCACAAAACCCTGAAATCAATTTATTTTATTCTGTATGATATCATATAGTGACAGAAAGCATTAGCTAAAGCACAAGGGGTGAATGAGACCAGATAATTTCCTGGCCAAAGCACTAATAACTTATGCTCCCGAGCTATATGCACTACTAGCAAATTGTTTCCTGTAATATTAAAATGCTGTTGTTGATTCATTGAAGGGATGTGGGCTTTGTAGCCGGAACAAATACTTAATTGCCCTTGAGAAGATGGTGATAAACCCGAAGGTGGTTAAAGATGGTTCTTTAACCTCGCACCATAATGTAGGAAGTTGTCTGGTATGTCTTGTGACAAAATACATATAATTTGGCTAGTTACCTGTACAAAATCAATTGTCAAAAAAGTGATGGAATGTGTTGTCAATTGTGCTATGTGCACCAGTTACTCACCAATTATCTGTCCTCTCGTGTCTAGTTTGGGTGTCACTTGAATCACTTGGTCTCATACCTCATCGTATCCTTGGACTAAAACTAAACTAAGTATGGTATTCCAGAGGTAACATGAAAGTGACTGTTCAGGACGTAAAACCAACACTTGACAGAGTATCATAAAGGATTCCAGGTGAAAGTTGGCATCAAAGAAAAACATTCTGGTGATTGGAAGCAAACTTCACATAAAAGGGAATCGCAATTGTTACAGGTTCAGCATTCCAGACTGAGAACTTCATTGCAAACGTTTCTCAGGGTAGTTTCACCCATCTTTCAGCAGTTTCATCAATGCCACGTCATCATTAGGTCAGAAGAATGGATGCTTGCAAACATTCTATTCCATTTCCTCAGCAAGCGGGACAGTCCATGCCTGCATATATGTAGCATGCCTAGACTATTGTGACCTTCTGTCATTTACAAATCACAAAGTAGTAATCTCCACATTGCCGTAATCTCCACATTGCCTAGATAAATTTTGGAGTCTGAATTACTCTTGGTACCCTGTTAGCCAATCTATTTATTCATGCCTTTCCTTCTACAATTGATGAAAAGTAGCTTCAATATGAATCTTTGATAAAAGAAAAGTTCCATCATTTTCATCAAAGGTTTATATTACATCATTCCTTTTCTTCGGTATTCACTAAGGAGAACAATATTGAATTGTGTAAGATAAGGGAAACGGCTGGGGAAGTTATGGAAACTATGATGATTAAAGAAGTAGTAGTACTGGAACTTTTAAGGAATATAAAAGTGGATAAGTCTCCGGGTCCTGACAGGATATTCCCTAGGACATTGAGGGAAGTTAGTGTGGAAATAGCAGGGGCTCTGACAGAAATATTTCAAATGTCATTAGAAACAGGCATGGTGCCGGAGGATTGACGTATGGCTCATGTTGTTCCATTGTTTAAAAAGTGTTCTAAGAGTAAACCTAGCAATTATCGGCCTGTGAGTTTGATGTCAGTGGTTGGGTAAATTGATGGAAAGTATTCTTAGAGATGGTTTATATAATTATCTGGATAGACAGGGTCTGATTAAGAACAGTCAACATGGATTTGTGCGTGGAAGGTCATATTTTGAATTTTTTGAAGAGGTTACTAGGAACGTTGACGGGGGTAAAGCAGTGGATGTTGTCTATATGGACTTCAGTAAGGCCTTTGACAAGGTCCCACACGGAAGGTTGGTTAGGAAGGTTCAATCATTAGGTATTAATATTGAAGTAATAAAATGGGTTCAGCAGTGGCTGGATGGGAGATGCCAGAGAGTGGTGGTGGAAAACTATTTGTCAGATTGGAAGGTGGTGACCAGAGCTGTGGCTCAGGGATCTGTACTGGGTCCAATGTTATTTGTCATATACATTAATGATCTAGATGATGGGGTGATAAATTGGATGAGTAAGTATGCAGATGATACTAAGATAGGTGGTGTTGTGGATAATGAAGTAGGTTTTCAAAGCTTGCAGAGAGATTTAGGCCATTTGGAAGAGTGGACTGAATGATTCGAGTACAGGAGCAGGGAGGTACTACTGCAGTTGTACAAGGTCTTGGTGAGACCACACCTGGAGTATTGTGTCAGTTTTGGTCCCCGAATCTGAGGAAAGACATTATTCTCATAGAGGGAGTACAAAGAAGGTTCACCAGATTAATTCCTGGGATGGCAGGACTTTCATATGATGAAAGACTGGATTGACTGGGCTTATACTCGCTGGAATTTAGAAGATTGAGAGGGGATCTTATTCAAATGTATAAAATCCTAAAGGGATTGGACAGGCTAGATGCAGGAAGATTGGTCCCGATGTTGGGGGAGTCCAGAACGAGGGGTCACAGTTTAAGGATAAAGGGGAAGCCTTTTAGGACCGAGATGAGGAAAAACTTCTTCACACAGAGAGTGGTGAATCTGTGGAATTCTCTGCCACAGGAAACAGTTGAGGCCAGTTCATTGGCTATATTTAAGAGGGAGTTAGATATGGCCCTTGTGGCTAAAGGGATCAGCGGGTATGAAGAGAAGGCAGGTACAGGGTTCTGAGTTGGATGATCAGCCATGATCATACTGAATGGTGGTGCAGGCTCAAAGGGCTGAATGGCCTATCCCTGCACCTATTTTCTATGTTTCTATGGCAGATGGAGTTTAATGCTGATAAATGTGAGGTGCTCACTTTGGTAGGACTAATCAAAATAGGACATACATGGTAAATGGCAGGGCAATGAAGAATGCAGTAGAACAGAGGAATCTAGGAATAATGGTATATAAAAGTTGCTGGTGAACGCAGCAGGCCAGGCAGCATCTCTAGGAAGAGGTGTAGTCGACGTTTCAGGCCGAGACCCTTCGTCAGGACTAACTGAAGGAAGAGTGAGTAAGGGATTTGAAAGTTGAAGGGGGAGGGGGAGATCCAAAATGACAGGAGAAGACAGGAGGGAGAGGGATGGAGCCAAGAGCTGGACAGGTGATTGGCAAAAGGGATACGAGAGCATCATGGGACAGGAGGTCCGAGAAGAAAGACGGGGGGGGGGGGGGACCCAGAGGATGGGCAAGGGGTATATTCAGAGGGACAGAGGGAGAAAAAGGAGAGTGAGAGAAAGAATGTGTGTATAAAAATAAGTAACAGATGGGGTACGAGGGGGAGGTGGGGCATTAGCGGAAGTTAGAGAAGTCGATGTTCATGCCATCAGGTTGGAGGCTACCCAGACGGAATATAAGGTGTTGTTCCTCCAACCTGAGTGTGGCTTCATCTTTACAGTAGAGGAGGCTGTGGATAGACATGTCAGAATGGGAATGGGATGTGGAATTAAAATGTGTGGCCACTGGGAGATCCTGCTTTCTCTGGCGGCCAGAGCGTAGATGTTCAGCAAAGTGGTCTCCCAGTCTGCGTTGGGTCTCGCCAATATATAAAAGGCCACATCGGGAGCACCGGACACAGTATATCACCCCAGCTGACTCACAGGTGAAGTGTTGCCTCACCTGGAAGGACTGTTTGGGGCCCTGAATGGTGGTAAGGGAGGAAGGCATGCCCTTACACTTCCTCCCTTACCACCATTTATGAGAGGGATAGATATAGTTGACGTGGATAGGCTTTTTCCATTGAGAGTGGGTGAGATTCAAACAAGAGGACATGAGTTGAGAGTTAAAGGACAAAAGTTTAGGGGTAACATGAGGGGGAACTTCTTTACTCAGAGAGTAGTAGCTGTGTGGAGCGAGCTTCCAGCAGAAGTGGTTGAGGTAGGTTCGTCGTTGTTGTTTAAAGCTAAACTGGACAGCTATATGGACAGGAAAGGAATGGAGAGTTATGGGCTGAGTGCAGGTTGGTGGGACTAGGTGAGAGTAAGAGTTTGGCACTGACTAGAAGGGCCGAGATGGCCCGTTTCTGTGCTGTAATTGTTATATGGTTATAAGGTTATTTATCTGAGCTATTGATGCCAGCTCTCAGACTCATGAAGTCAACCATAAAGGCAACAGGCAAATGGGAACACCATCATGAGGGTTGCAGATGTTCAGAGTAACAGCTCATCACCTCTTTATGGATGCTCAATGAATATTAGCACAGATCAGAGAATAAGTAAATAAAAGAAGAAAAAATTTGGTTGATTGTTTGCAAACATCATCTTTCACTCTAACCCTGTCCTGTCAGTGCCTGAAAGGACAATAGAAGCAAATTCTATCAGTATTTGTAATAAGAAATGAATAGATACTTGGAGAAGGAAATTTTAAGGCTCTATTGTGGATAACACAAAAGCTGATGGAGTCAGTGTATAGCAAGGACAGTTGTCCAAGGTTACTGCAGGATATACGGTGGATTTAATGTAAGTTGAGATGTTGACAAATAGAATTTAATTGGCACCATCAAGAAGTATTGTATTTTGCAAAATCAAATCATGGTATATTATATACAGTAAATGGTAGGGTGTTAACAAATGTTGATGAACAGATATGCTTTTGGGTCCAATCCCACAATTTGCTGCAAATGGCAACACTATTAGTTAGGGTGATGAAGAAGGCACATGGAATGCTTGCCTTCATAGATTGGGGCACAGAAGATAAAAGTTGGGATTGTAATGTTGCAACTTTACAAACCACTTGATTTATATACTATATATTTTCTTGGTTGCCACACTATAGGAAGAATTATGTTTGCAGTGTTAGGAGTGTAGAACACACCCACCAGTATGTTGCCTGGACTGTAAGACTTTTAGTTATGGGAAGTGATTCGATAGTCATGGTTTTCTTTTCCCTGGAGCAAAGGAAGCTAAGAGATGAATAGTAGAAGTATTTACAATTAAAAGATTGACAAAATCTTTCAAAATAATGGGTCTGGAGTATCAAAAACAAGTGGACACGGATTTAATATGACGAGAAGGAGTTTTAAAGGGGATTTGATGGGAAAGGTTTTATACAAAAAGTGATTGACGATACCAGAGGAAGAGGTGGAACCAGATACATCCACTACATTTAAGATAGATTCAGACAAACCCTTGAATAGGAAAGACTTAAAAACAGACAAATATGATCAAAGAAGATAAACATGGAATTGATTCAACTGCTGTGCAATTATCTTCAATGGTTTTGTTACTTCCAAACATCATCCAATGATATCTGAAACTGCCCTAGCATGAATTCTTTATAAACTTAAACTCAGTTACCATTTGTTTTTCTCATGTCATGTCTTATACCACCTGTCCTTCCTATCCCGCCCCTCTATGATTCCAAAGTGCGAGCTTTTGACATGAATCTCTCCCCAACTCTTGCTAAATCCTTATCCCTTCACTTCCTGAATTTGATATCTTCCTTAAATACCATTGATGAAACTCATCTATTTGATTATCTCCTCTGATGGTATTTACATAATGCAGTTTAGGGCCTTTCCAATTTTTGTAAAATGTCTGCTGGTGGTCACAGGGATGATTTTCTGTTTGCTCATGCATCTGCCATCTAAAGAATTCTGCTTTATCTTCACTTTATTAAGTAAAGGGCTCCTTTCTTTTTCATTTTGCACTACAAATCAAGTGCTGCGTGTTTTCTTCTCTACTCAATTCAATGACCTCATTGCTGCAAAACTAATACCCTAGAGGAGATTAGATGCTCATGCACTAGTGCAGCAGAGAAGGTCCTAGATGTAGGCTGCTTCATCAATTCAACAGTCACAGAAATTAACATTATGTATGAGACAGATCCACTCATTGGAGAAATGATACACAAAGCATTGCTTCGAGTATTAGAACAAGACGCTTATTTGTAGAATTAAGTTCATTGTGCTTACCTTATGTTGGAAAGAGGAACAAAATCAAACAGTATGTGGGAATGGTTGAAGCGATGGAGAGTTCAACCTTCCCGAATAGAAACAGAAAATCATGAAATAGCAGAAGTATTTCATAACTTTTTCACATAGATTTCAAACTGAAGATAAATGATTCCAGTGGTGCTTCTCTCCACATGATCTCAGTCCTTTCAGTTACGATTATCAACAATTAAGATTTAGATGTATATTCAAGAGGCTCATTTAGTGCAGAATTACACATATAATGAGTAATAAATCGGTAATTAATGAAGTGAAAGAGAGAAATAGAAAATTTGAAACTTTTTTTTATCAGGAAAAATAGCGTTGACAGATTTGCTCTAGCAGCTCAGGTTTCAGCATAGAAAGTTTACAAAAAAGTTGGCACACTCATTATGCTGTATCTAAAAGCATACAGCCTGCTAATTAGCTTATGACAATCTTCAACAAAATAATTATACTATATGTTGGCCTCCATTAAAGGTGATAAATAGTATGTGCTAGTCTATTTTATAATTCATGGATGAAATTAAACAATCTTTTTCATGATAGTACTTCATTAACAATTTTAACACTCAATTTCCTTGCAGTTGGGCTGAGTTCCAAAGTCTCTTCCCCAGCTTTCAAAGGTATCAGCTGAATCTGTTAGTTTTGTCAGTTTGCAGCTGGGAGATTTGAGGCAAGTGAAAGCTCATGTGGTTTTTGTAAAGGGGCAGAATTAACACAAGGACCTTTCCTATTAGCAAGACCACTAATTGCCAGAATATAGTTTGCTTTCCAATTTAACTGCTTTTTTCAATGTTTGACCTATGCTGCCAAACTATTCAAACTCAACCCCAGCATATCTTCTCAGGTGGACATAAAATATCCTGTAACATAATTTAAAAATAAACTGAGGCCAGACTTTGCTTAGCTTTGTTCTTCCACTCCCAACAGCACAAACAATACACTGGTTTCTATTATTGCTTCATGTAGGAGCTTTCTTTGAGGATAAAAAGCTGTGTGTTTCACACATGGCAATATTAACCATGATACAAAAGTAATCTTTGGCCATGGAATACTTTGAATTACCCAGAAGCCATGGTGACACTATGTAAAGCAAGTCTTTAGAATCTACTACTAATAATGAAATAATTCTGTACTTATTGGTTTCTTGGAGCCATCTTGGTCAAACTTCTAGCTCAAGATGCTAACCACTGCAAGGGAAGGAAAGGGAATTGTTAAGCTAATACCTGACAATTAGATAAGCAGTAATCAGAGAGCAAGAAACAAAAATACACATCCACAAGAATGAAATTCATGAACTTCTGATTTCTTTTATTTATTTTTATTTCCGGTTAAATCTAGCTACTCTAGATTCCAACGTTTTATTTCATTCATGTTTATGACATTAAAGAAATTAATTTATTCCTTTGAATCCATTCCCTGAAAATTAAGTGGGAATAAGAAAATCAGACTTTATTTTCCTAACATCAATGAAATGAAAGGGTTAAGTTATGAAGAACGTTTGAGGCCTCTGGGCTTGTACTCACTGGAGTTTAGAAGAATGGTGGGAGGGATCTGATTGCAATCTATCAAATATTGAAAGGCTATTATAGAGTGGATGTGGAGAGGATGTTTCATATAGTGGAGGACTCTGGGAACAGAGAGGACATCCTCAGAATAGTGAGAAGTCCATTTAGAACAGAGATGAGGAGGAATTTCATTAACCAGAGGGAGGTGAATCTGTGGAATGAGGCGAATGATGCCCTCACTAATATATTTTGATTGGTGCACAGTGCTGTGTGTTTCCATTACTTCTAGCTGATCTATTTCCATGCAGCCAGGTACAACCTGATAGACAAATTATTGCCCTCATGAATTTTACTTGCCTTTTCAGCTCATCCATATTTAGTAGGTGGCTCAAATACTTGTTGTGCTGCTATCTAAAATCTCAGAGATACAGGACAGGAAACAATGTGAGGCTTTGATGTCCAAAGCCTTCAAAATTGTAAAGCCTGTTATTGAAAGGTCTGCATATTCCTGAAATGCCAGGTTTCATGGCGGTATCTAAGCAAACTTTTTCCTTCGAAGACTGACTGCAAAATGTTATCTTTCAACCATGAGGAAGAAGTAACACAAGCACATTGTATCCTTCACATCTTCATCAGAAGATTATTTTAAAGGATTTCATGATGAGGAACAAGGCTTTCTTGCTCTTTATTTTGCTGTGCTGATTTTATAACAATACCCATCCATTTCAATATATTATTAATCCAATACTCACATTGAAGGGACTCAACAAACAGATTGGAGTTAATTTCTCATCAGAAGCCCTACTCAGGGTCAGAGTGTGTTCAATGAATTCTAGAGTTGCAATAGAGAGTGGCCTATTCCACTTGACAACAAGATCATAACTGGCCTCCCTTGTACAACACTTTGTTGTTCTACAAATTTGGATTTGACTTAAATCCAGAAACCTGTCATTCACAGTTTTTTCAGTCTCCTCATACTTCCCAATTTGAGAATTCCAATAATTAATCACCTTCAACTGAATATATTTCTCCCTGTTTGAATCCCAAATGGGTGTCTTTCATTTTGATCCTTGACCCCTAGTATTTTCCTGTATCTACCTTGTCAAGCTCTGCATAATTTTTTTAAGTTCAATAAGGTCATTGCTCTTTCTTCCAAATGTTAGCAGATAGAAGTATGGTCTAATTAGTTTTTTCCTCTATGACATACTCACCACACAAGCTGATTATTGACAAGAGGAGGAGGCAGCTGGAGGTCCATGATCCAATCCTCATCAGGGGATCAGTGATGGAGAGGGTCAGCAACTTTAAATTGCTCCGTGTTATCATTTCAGAGGATCTGTCTGGGGTCCTGTAGTGTTTCTACTTTCTTAGATGTGCGGTGGGGAGTAAATTAACTGCTTTAATCACAGCCAGATACAGAAAGACCAATGCCCTTGAACAGAAAAGCCTACAAAAGTAATGAAAAGAGCCCAGTCCATCACAGGTAAATTCCTCTCCACCATTGAGCACATCTACATGAGGAGCTATTGCAAAAATGCAGCATCCATCATCAAGGATTCCCACCATTCAGGCCGTGCTTTCTTCTCACTGCTGCCATCTGGAAGGAAGTACAGGAGCCTCAGAATCCACACCACCATCTTCAAGAATAGTTATTATCCCCCCAAACCATCAGGCTCTTGAACCAGAGGGGATAACTTCCCATACTGCATCACCAAATTGTTCCCACAACCTATGGGCTCATTTTCAAGAACGCTGCATCTCATGCTCTTGATATTTATTTATTATTATTATGATTTATGTTTTTCCTTTTTGCATTTGCACAGTATGTTGTCTTTTGCACACTGGTTATGTGTCCATCTTATTGGGTATGGTCTTTCATTGATTCTATTGTGTTTCTTTGAATTTATTGTGAATGCCCACAAGAAAATGAATCTTAATATTGTGTATAGTGAGATACATTTGCTTTGATAATAAATTTACTTTGAACTTTGAACCAATCCAGTAATATCTTTCCTGCTGCAATTCTCCACTTACACCAAGGCTTGATATATTTATTTGTTGGAAGACATCTGTTCAAATTTTAAATAGTACTTTCAGGAAGGATCACAGACAGCAGTCAGGAAGCCTGTCCCAGAGTGTTAATTTGTGACCCTAAGTGCAGAAAACTGAGGCCAAACATTCAGTCAAATTGGAAGTTGTTAATTGTGAGGGTTTTTTTTGTAACTAATTGTAAAGAGTAAATTCTACTGTCTCATCCTGCTTCAAAGAAAGGCTCCTTTTTCCCTTACGTTGACTTACTTATTACAGATTGAGAGCAAAATATGATCCACAGGATCATAACTGACAATTATCTAATATAACCAGAATTATCAACTCCTGGGAGTTTTCTGAATGTATGTGCTTACATAAACACATATGATTGTTAATATCTTATTAAATAGTGTTTAAAGGAAGGAGAACATGAATTTCTGCTCCATTTAATCAAAAACTATCACTCATTCGCTGGATCATAGTCTGCTGACAAGGTTGGTATTTAGTCCACATCCCTCATTCCCCGGGGTGTTGGTGGTTCTTGAATAATCTAGCTGTTGTTTGATATCCTTGAGCGGTTAGGCAATTTCATAAGGATGCTGAGGTTCAACAATCTTGTTATTAAAGGAAGTTACACAAAGGCCTGCCTGGATCACAATTAATTTCACCAAGAGAATTTATTCCAGATCTTTTTAATGTATTCAAATTTTCAAACTGTCACTGTGGGACTCATTAATTCATGTTTCTGGGTCATTAGTTCAGCTCCCTGGGCCCTCCATAACTTTGACTACACTTTTCAATACCTCAGTAAAACTGCCAGCATAATCAAGGATCCCAGCAACCCCAGGCTTTTTCTCTTGTCCCCCCTCTGATCTGGCTGATGATGCATACTACTAGGCTCAACGACAGCGTTTATCCTGCTGTTAGAAGACTAGCATGCTAAAATGGGTTCTTGACCTCTCAATCTACCTCATCATTGCTTTGCAGCCTATTGTCAACATTAACTGCACTTTTTCTGTAACCGTAGCACTTCATTCTGCATTTCCATTGTTGTCTTCATTTATACTACCTCAAAGCACTATTGTTTTGAATACCATCTCCACAGATCATTTCATAAAGTTTTTCACTGTACCTTTGTACTTGTAACAATAATGAAACACTTTACCAACTTCACTATTTGCTAACATGTTCAATGCCCTACCATAGATCAACACTAAATCGTATGCATTTCAATATGATCAGTGACCTACCGAAAAGGAGTTATTTATTTATTGAGATACAGTACAGAATAGGCCCTTCCAGTACTTCGAGCCGCACTGCCCAGAACCACCCCCCGCTCCCTGATTTAACCCTAGCCTGATCATTGGACAATTTACAATAACCAAATATTTCCACCAATTGGTATGTCTCTGAACTGAGGGAGGAAACCTATGCAGTCTCAGAGAGAACGTATAATCTCCTTACAGGCAGCAGCTAAAATTGAACCAGGTGCTCTAAAACATTGCGCTAACCACTACTCTACGGTTTGACCCTGGTATTCCTTTCCACGCCTCGTGTGGTGTATCAGGTGGCAACCTTGCCATTTCCGAAGCATTTGTCTTTTTTTTAACAGAGCCAAGGTGTTAGCTCAACACTCAACACAGCATGGATGAAAAGCGTGCAAGGAGCTGGCTGGATTTGAACCCAGGACCATTCGCCTCGAAGTCTGGTACTGATGACACTACATCACCGGCTGGCCATGCCACCCTGTTACCATACCATTATATTAGTAGCAAGCTTAGGTAGAATGACTTAACTCCCAAAAGTGTCTTGTATTGGTTGAATTTATGTTCTGGAATCCAGATTTATTTTGCTGCAGCCACATCAGTGCATTCTAGAATTTGTTTTCCCTTGACATTATGTTGGTTACTAATAAGCTTAATAGTATATTGAAGCTAGTTGAACACCAAGTTGTGAAGAGTAGGAACAAAATTATTATGTGTGAAGACATCACAGAAAACTACAGTAAATTAATTCTTCATGGGAGTACTCTGCCTGAAAATGTTCTCAATTACAATTACTTCCAATGGAAATTCTTACTTGAATATAAGATAAAGAGGATGAAATGGGGCAATGAGAAGGATATGATCTTCCTTTCATCAGTGTTTTCCTCCAGCATTTAATCCTGTCCAACTTAAATAGTAGTTCAGCTCTTTTTTTTTGTGCCCCAATCTGATTGAAAGGTTGTGCCAAAAATGTCACCTTTCTCTTTTTCCCTCCATGAATGATTCCTGTCTATTTTTTAACAGTGCCTCAGGAACTGACCTATCTGTAGTAATCTTTAAAGCAATTGATCAAATATCTAATAAATGTCATGTCCTTTTGAACTCTTGCAGCAATCAATATCTCTATAATGCCTGCTTACAAGAGCACAGTGTTCTGGCTTGGAGAATCTTTCCAGGTTTATGTTTTCATATTGTTTCCTCTTAGTGCACTTCCATAGTTTTGTAGAAATGGGCCAAAATAAAAATAAAAAATACCTAAACACCAGAATTGAATAAAATATAAGATATACTTCCAATCAAAGAATATTTTGATTGAAACAAGGTTGTTCAAATTTACAAGAAATTTAAATCAAGGAAGATGAAGAAGAGAAACAATTTCTGTACTTTTAACCAAATAGATTTTGAAATGTCTTGTTGGTCTGGGCCACTCTGCAAAGTAAGAAGATCTGAGATTATTATTTGAGTTTAAAAGGTTTGTCTATCGGACTAACTAACCAGTAGAAAACAATTCCTTGTTCGACTTTGTTAAAAATGACTAGGGTATTTTTTTTTAACTGATTTGCAAATGTATTTATAAAAGTGACTTTAAGAAAGTGGATTTCTCACACAGTATTAAAACAAATTTAAACTGTTGATTAACTAGGAGGCCCGGGAGATGAAAAATAGTTCTATATTTTTCTGTGGGCAACTTGAGAGAAAATCAATAAGGGGAAATAGAAAATTCTTTTTCATTTTTGTAAGCTTATTTTTAATATTTATAAATACAAGTGACTAAAAAGAGAGTCTGTTTGATGGGATGAGTATTTGGAGAGTGGAGGTTAGGAATGTGTCTTGTCGGAACCGGAAAATGTCGGTCCCTTGAAGTTGGACACTGAAAACTTAACACAGACTTTTGTTTGCGTGTTTTCAAAGGATCTGCATTTGCACTCACATCTTCAAGGTTGTAAAACTTTACACAATGGGAGCATGATTCTGCACCTATAGATCACATTGAGCATGGATTTATAGTGAGACAATATAATCAGAAAGAAATGAGGTCAGTTAGAACAGCGGAATTACAATGTAATGGTCAAATCCATTTATTACCAATAACTGATAAATGCCAACTTGGGAATGCAAAGCTCAGTCTGTAAACACTGCAAGCAACAAAAAAAAATATTTGTGAGATTCACATCAATTGCAAATGCAGGAAATAAGACTGTTTTCAAGGAAGCAGAAAATACCACGAAGAAGGACTCACAACGTTTCAAGATGAAGAATGTCAATGACCAGACGGAGAAGTGGAGGGAAAAATTAGGAAATACTCAATCTACATTGCATGTTCAACTTCACTATGTACATGCTTGGAATGCATTCTACTCCTTAGCACTTGTGAATCCATGATGGTACTAGGAATTTATTAATTGCACAATCTAATTATCTTCTGACTTCAGTGACTGTCATGAATGACATTAGGATAGAGATTAACATTATCTTGTTCATAATGCATGCGAGCAGAAGGGTACCAATAATCAGTTCCACGATTTTTCTTTCTAGTGAGTTTAATGAAAAAAAAAGAAAAATTGGCAGGTTGTACTTTGAACTCTGATATTGATTGTTTTATATACTAGTTGAAATTATAGTTTATTTTTCCACCCCATCTCCTTATATTCCAATTGATGTCTGAAGATGATCATCTTCAGCATAAACTCACCCATTCTGTTTTACCAAGGATGATGGTTAGGATGACATTTTACCCTTAAGGAATTATTGGTTTTGTACTTAAAGCTTACTGTCATTCACTTGGATTATCTACTGTGAATTTCTGTTTGAAGTGGTTTACTAAAACCATTGCTCCCTGAGCTAAACAATCACCTGAGTACTCCAAAATGTGTTGGTAGATATTTATGAGTGGCCAGTATGGTTGTGCATTATTGTGAAGCCATGAAGTTTTCTAATGAAGAAGAGCACCATAAACTGTAAACGTCTGTATTACTCGGTAGAGCAATCCTGTCAATACCTGGGGGTGCACCTGAATGACATAGAAGGGCCAGAGTAGCCTCTACCTCCTGAGAAGACTGAGGTCTTTTGGAGTATGCAGGCCTCTCCTTCACATGTTCTACTAGTCAGTTGTCGCCTGTACAATCTTCTATGCAGCAGTGTTCTGGGGCAAAGTCATCAACACAGGTGACGCCAACAGGCTCAATAAACTGATTAGAAAGACTGGCTCTGTTACAGGAGTCAAACTGGACACACTGGACGCTGTGGTAGAACAAAGGTCCCTGTGGAAAATCCTGGTTATTCTGGACAATATTTCTCATGCTCTGCCTACTACCTTGGTAGAACGGAGGAGCATTTTTGGTATTAGTCTAAGACAATTAGGCAGGAACTTGGGAGTCTAAATTGGGAGCAGATGTTCTCAGGGAAATGCAAGGCAGAAATGTGGCAAATGTTCAGGGAACATTTGCATGGAGTTCTGCATAGGTATGTTCCATTGAGGCAGGGAAAGGATAGTAGAGTTAAAGATCAATGGTGTACAAAGTTTGTAGAGCAGTGGTCCCCAACCTCCAGGCCGCGGACCAATGCATTGCCGCGAAGAATGCAGCGGTACAGCGGTAACCAGAACGCACCCAGCACATCTTTAAGAAAAAAGCTGAAATAAACAAGCCAATTAATTAGGTGCCGCCTGGTTAGCGCTGTACCGCTGCATTCTTCATGGCAATTTATCGGTCCGCGGCCCAGAGGTTGGGGACCACTGATGTAGAAAATCTAGTTAAGAAGAAAAGAAAACTTTACAAAAAGTTCAAGAAAATAGGCACTGTTAGAGTTCTGGAAAGTTACGAGCTTGCTAGGAAGGAGTTTAAGAATGGAATTAAGAGAGCCAGAAGGGGCCATGGGAAGGCCCTGGTGAGCAGGATTAAGGAAAACCCCAAGGCATTCTACAAGTATGTGAAGAGCAAAAGGATGAGCTGTTTGAGGATAGGACCAATCAAGTGCGGTAGTGGAAACGTTTGCAAGGAATCGGAGGAGAGAGTGGAGGTACTTAATGAATACTTTGCTTCAGTATTTACCAGGGAAAAAGACCTTGGCAATTGTGGGAACACACATCAAAGTTGCTGGTGAACGCAGCAGGCCAGGCAACATCTCCAGGAGGAGGTACAGTCGACGTTTCGGGCCGAGACCCTTCGTCCTGACTTTGATGTGTGTTGCTTGAATTTCCAGCATCTGCAGAATTCCTCTTGTTGGCAATTGTGGGGATGACTTACAGTGGACTAAAATGCTTGAGCATACAGACATTAAGAAATAGAATGTACTGGAGCTTTTGAAAAGCATTAATTTAGATAAATCACCTGGACCGAACAGATATACCCCAGGCTACTGTGGAAGTGAGGGAGGAGAATGCTGAGCCTCTTGCACTGATCTTTGCATTATCAATAGGAAACAGAAGTACCGGAGGATTGGAAGGTTGCAAATGTTGTTCTCTTGTTCAAGAGAGGAAGTAGAGATAACCCAGGAAGTTATAGACCAGTGACTCTGACTTCAGCGATTGGTAAGTTGTTGGAGAAGATCCTGAGAGGCAGGATTTATGAGTATTTGGAGAGACATAATCTGGTTAGGGATAGTCAGCATTGCTTTGTCAAGGACAGGTCATGCCTTGTGAGCCTGATTGAATTCTTTGAGGATGTAACAAAACACATTGATGAAGGTACAGCAGTGGATGTAGTGTATATGGATTTCAGTAAGGCATTTGATAAGATTCCCCATGCAAGGCTCCTTCAAAAATTAAGGAGGCATGCGATCCATGTAGACCTTGCTTTTTGGATCCAGAATTGGCTTGCCCACAGAAGTCAAAGGGTTGTTTAGATGGTTTGTATTCTGCATGGAGGTCAGTGGCCAGTGGTGTTCCATATGGATCTGTTCTGGGACCCCTCTTCTTTGTGATTTTTTTTTTATAAATGACCTGGATGAAGAAGTAGAAGGGTGAGTTAGTAAGTTAGCCAATGACACAAAGATTGGGGGTGTTGTGGATAGTCTGGAGGGTTGGCAGAGGTTACAGCAGGAGATCAATAGGATGCAGAACTGGGCTGAGAAGTGGCAGGTGAACTTCAACCCAGATAAGTGTGAAGTGGTTCATTTTGGTAGGTCCAATATGAAGACGGAATATGATATAAATGATAATACTCTTGGCAGTGTGGACGATCTGAGAGATCTTGGGGGTCCTTGTCGAGAGGATATTCAAAGCTGTTTCATAGGTTGACAGTGTTGTTAAGAAGGCATAGGGTGTGCTGCCATTCATCAACCATGGGACTGATTTCAACAGCTGTGAGGTAATGTTACAGCTATATAAGACCTTGGTCAGACCCCACTTGGAGTACTGTGTTCAGTTCTGGTCACCTCACTACAGGAAGGATGTGGATACTTTAGAGAGAGTGCAGAGGAGATTTATAAGGATGTTGCCTGGATTGGAGGGTGTACTTTATGAGAGTAGGTTGAGTGTACTTGGCCTTGATAGCAACTGATAGATGAGTATAAGATGATGAGGGGCATTGATCGTGTGGATAGCCAGAGGCTTTTGTCCAGGGCTTAAATGGCTAAAATGAGGAGGCATATTTTTAAGGTGCTTGAAAATAGGTACCAAGTGGATGTTAGGGGTAAGTTTTTCACACAGAGAATGGTGGGTGCGTGGAATGGGCTGCCGGCAGCGGTGGTGGAAGCGGATACAATTATGTCTTTTAAGAGCCTCTTAGGCAGGTACATGGAGCTTAGAAAAATAGAAGGCTTTGCACTAAGGAAATTCTAGGCAGTCTCTAGAGCAGGGGTGGCCAACCTTTTACATTCCATGCATCAATTTTTTCACGCACGAGTTCAGAAGCGATTTTTTCACACACAAGTTCTATATTAACATATTTTTTACAAGAATTTTGGGGATACAAGAGTTGTATGGCGCATCTAAACTCGTGCGTGAAAAAATTGGCACATGGAATGTAAAATGTTGGCCACCCCTGCTCTAGAGTAAGTTACGTGGTCAGCATAGCATTGTTGGCCGAAGGGCCTGTAATGTGCTCTAAATTGCTATATTCTATATTCTACGTACAACTGCGCTGCTCCAAAGATCACTATATGAGGTTTTTCTTACCCTCGGCCATTAGGTTATATAATGAGTAGATCTATAGCTGGTGAAGTGATGGCCCCTTCCTGTTCGACTGTTTGTGGTAACTTATTTTTTATTCTTTCTTCTTCTCTTCTAATATTTATAACTGTGCACTTGCAATGCTACTGTGACACTGTAATTTCCTTTGGGATTAATAAAATATCATCTATCTATCTATCTATCTTTCTATCAATCTATCTGTCTAAATCTAATCCAGCTGCTCTGATCTTGCTCACAATCATAAATTTGTTTTTACCTATTTTTCTTTCATTTTAAAGTTACTGCAGTTTGATGTCTTAGCAAATGAAGCAAGTCTCATCTATACAATGATTAGATTAGATCAGATGGAGTGAATACCAGTCCATTGATCATTCCACAAACAAATCCTCCAACCAGAAATTGTGATAATAAATAGTGAATATGAAAATACTTCAAATTATAAAGTGCTATTCTTATTTTGTTACACTAAATGCACAGAGAAAATCCAAGTTTTAATCACATATCTGCATTTTAAGGAGGATCTTCTGTTTAAAAGCAGGCACTGAGATAATGTTAATGTGCACAGCTGTTGATTTTCATTTTCGAGTGTCTTTTCAATATCTCCTCCCTATATTCAGAGGTTTGGTCGTTGAAAAGCATGTTGGTTTGTGGTCCTCTTCCAATGTCATTAATAAACAATCTTTTCTACTGAACAGCTAATGATGTGTATTGTTGGCATGATTTGAGCAAGCACCGAAATATGGGGGTATCTACACCTGGTGGGACGATGTCAATTTTTATCAGTAGCACTTAGTGTATGAGCAGATGAGGAGCAGATCAAGTTTGTAAATATTGACTCAATGGACTTTACTTCTGCAGTTTGGAAACATGGAAACATAGAAAATAGGAACAGGAGTTGGCCATTCAACAATATGATTCTTTTCTGCTTTTAATATGATCATGGCTGATCCTTCAAATTTTGTATACTGTTCCTTTTCTTCCCAATTCCCTTGACCCATATATTCATACCTAGAATGTATATCCTGAATAGTTGCAATCCAAGCAGCAAAATATATTGGTATCTTATGCGTCACTGCTGACCACTTGGAAAAAACTGTTAATTCCGACTGTTTCTTTTATGTCTACCAGTTTCTCTATACTTTAAAATTTGATGTACTTTCCATATTCAAGACATGCAATGTGTTTTACATTATCCTCAATTTTATGTACTTTGCATTACCCTTGATTCCATGTACTTTAAGTTTTCCCCTCACAATTTGATGTTGTGTCTTGGTGAAATCCTTAAGAAAATCTTGGGCCTGCTGGTTGCGCAATGACATCAGCGCCAGACTCTGGAACGGAGGTTCCCAGGTTCGAATCCAGTTTGGGCCACTCCTGAGTACGCTTTCCATCCGTGCCGGGTTGAGTGCCAAGATCGCAACTCGACCTCGTAAAATAAAAAAAGGGAAAAAATACTGTGAAATGGCTGTGTGAGGAGTGGTGTGCCACACAGTCAGTCAGTCTCTCTCTCTCTCTCTCTCTCTCTCTTTCTCTTGCTCCATGCCTTGTAAAGGCATGAAAAAGAAATCGTCCTGCCAACGTCGCACACACGGATGCACGCACGCACATGCAGGTGCACACGCAAGCACGCACACGCAGTCACAGACACACACACCAAAAAAAATGTTTAAAAAGAAAATCTAAATACATCACATTCACTCTATCTCCCCATCCACTCTGTTAGTTACATCCTAAAAGAAAAGCTACAGTAAGTATATCAAACCTAATTTCCTGTTAAGCTTGTCCAATCCTGATGCTCTGCTCTTTCATCTTTAATGCACTCCATGATAGTTTCCACGACCAATGTCAGATTAGCCAGTCTGTATTTCCCTGTTTTACCTTCCCCCTCCTTTTTTAAAGATTGGAGTTATCCTCAGGTCTAGAAGATCTGATGTAGAATCCAAGATAGCAAAAAATGATACATCCAGTGTTTTGAGGCCACTTTCTTTAGTACTCTGGTGCACAGACTATCAGGGCCTAGGGATCTATTGGTTTCCAATTCCACCAATTTGTTTAACATAATTTCCTTACTAATACTGATCTTCTTTACTTTGTCCCTCTCATTGAATACCAGGTTCCCTAACATTTATGTGAGTTTATTTGTGACTCACTGTGAAGACAGAACCCAAGTATTGTTAAGTTGGTCTAATGTTCCTTTGCTCCCATTACTGTATAATGAGTTAATAACTCATCTCCTTCTACCTTAGGCCATGAACTTATCAATCACCCCAATGAGTTATTAACCTCAAACTTTCTGCATAGTCACTCAAAGAGTTGAACTGCATGTGCATGTAACGAGAGCTGTATAACTCATCTCCTTCTACCTTCGGCCACAAACTTATCAATCACCCCTGCTGTGGACACTTTCTGGAGGTCCAAGATCCATATGCTCCATGACCGCTGGACTAAGTGTGTAAATGTAAGAGGAGACTATGTTGAAAAATGAATGTGCTAGGTTTTCTAAAATTGACTCCTTTTACCTTAGGCCACAAACTTATCAATTACCCCTCGTATATTCTCTGTTTCTGCCAGTGAAGCTTACCTCTGTTTTCACTAATCGTTTTCACTTTGCACATCTATGAAATTTTTTACGGATTTTGTTGTACCCTGCAGGCTTACTCTTATATTCTATTCCCTCCCCCCACCCTTAATTAATAGCAAGGTTCTCCTTTATTGTATTCTATGCTGTTGCTATCTTCATGTTTGCTACTTTCTGATATATTTTGCCCGTGATTAAGTACTACCAATAACTTTCATATTAGCCATGGATAGCCAACCTTCCTGTTTTCTTGTTGTGGCAGAGAGGTACAGTATATACATTAAAATGCTTACCATTGCCAATGCTCAAGCAACATGCCCGATGTACTTTAGTCAAATCTTACCACATACCATTATTGTTACCTTGAATTCAAGATGTCAAATTAGAATCGACTGAAATGTTTTCTATCTTACTGAAAAATTCTACCATACCATGTTTTCTTCTCTCCAACGTGTGTTGCACAGCAGGTTTCCTAATTAATCTTTTCTCTTTGTGAATTATCCTGTCAGATTTGGCTGCTCTCTAGTTGATTTCTCTATGTAACAGCCCAGTTAATTTATCTGTCCATAATCCATGAGTAAAATCCAATCTACGTACAGATTAAAATTGCCCATGATTACATTTGTACCCCAAGAGGATGTACTTCACTTTCATGTTTAATGCCACTGCCAATATTGCCATTAGTATCTAACCTGGACCTGCAACACTTCCTCATTAGTCAAGAAGGCATAGCAGTGTCTACACTTTTTGTGGAGGTTGAGACATGCAATTCTCCCTGCCCCATTCTAACAACTTCCTAAGGGAGAATCAACATGAATGTCCTGTCTGGCTGCATCACTGTGTGCTACAAAGGGTAATAAAAATTGCCAAGAGGATCACCAGTTTATCTTTTCTCTCTTATTTGTGACATTTAGACCATAGACCATAAGACATCAGAGCAGAATTAAGCCATTCATCCCCTTGAGTCGTCTCTGCCATTTCATCATAGTGACCTGCTTCTTTCTCAACCCCATTTACTAGGGAATATTGTATACAAAGGACCCAAAGCCCTGCTGAGGATCCAGCCACCTATCCCACAATTTCTTTCACCCACTACTGTCAGGAAGGAGGTATAGGATCATCAAGACTAGGACTGCCAGACAGGGTCACAGTGTCTTCCCTCAGGTTGTGAGACTAATGAATATTCTGCAACTACCATGGGGCTGTCACTAGGACAGCAAGCTGTTTACTGTTTACCTGTGTTGCACAGTTCACATGCATCTTGAATTTTGTATATTCTATTAACTTGTGGTTACATTTTTATGTACTGTGTGTGATTTTATGTTTGCTTATTTATTTTGTGGGGGGCACCATGGTCCAGAGGAGCTATGCTGGGTTGTAGATATATACGTCAGATGACAATAAACTTGATTTAATTAATATTTAGCAGTCTGTATTCATTTTTCAGTAGGGTTTCTGCCTCCTAGCATTCCTTAACTCTTTCGATTTCACATGTGAGCTACCACCATTCCTCATGCACAATTCTATTGAAACAATAGACCAACCAAAGGATTTTAAAGGGTCCTAAAATGTTGTATGAAAGAATACACTCTACAAATGTTTTGCACTTATGTATGAATCAAATGATGTCTGATATTTGTTTGTCTCCTGTCTAATCTGAAATCCTTTTTGTCTTTCCTTTTGAATACTGAATAACTAAGCATGTTTAGTTCCCTTCTTTCTTACAATCTTCTTTCTTTCTTAGTTCTCTGGGTCTTTCTTTCCATTGTATTTAAATCTCTGAGTCTCTGTTTCAAATGTTTTATTCAAATTCTGGGAACCTGCACTCCTGCTCATTTAAAATCCGAAAGTTTACGTGCTCATACTTCTCCTCTCTCTCACAAAGCAGTGTCCATATATTCTCAGAGAAGGAAAATATTTCATGCATTAAAATGAAAACAGAATTAATTTACCTCTTTCTGCAATTCTTGTAATTAAATTAAAAAACTCCCTTATGTATCAAGCACTAAATAAATACCATAACATGTGAACTCCGTGGGTAGTAAACTTAGACTCAGGAGCATTCTAGCTGCGCATGAGTATTTTGTTGAAACACTGCACCAACCTGAAGTTCAAGCACTGTCAATTTTCAATAATTTGTCTGGATTAACAAAAATAACAAAAGGATCTAAATAGGATCTGGTGTCAGATGGAAAAATGCACTCCATAACCCTTTTACATTTATGCATACATAGATGTGTTACTTTCTCTGTGTGCTGTGATTTCTGAAAACCTGGGGTGACCTGCTTTAATACTTAAAAGGGATCAACCTTTCTCTACAATTAACCAGTCAGGTTGATTGTCTTTGTTATATACTTAATTTTGCTCTCCCATCCTCAACAGCTCAAACCCCTGTTGCCAATATCATCTGGGTCTCACATTCACCATTCTGACCCCATCTCTCAACACTATATTTTAAAAAAATCATGGAGCCTGTGTTCCTGCTCGTTTAAAATTGAAAATTGTATTGTTCTGCTTTTTCCTCCCTCTCACATAACAGTGTTTATATGTTCTTGAAGGAGGAACATATACAGCCCAATTGTTTCTCCTCTATGTCCAGTTACAACTCTACCCTCAAATGAATTGCTTCCCAACAACATAATTGCAACTCCACCAGTCACCTGAAGAAGCTTTTGACCTACCTGGCCTAACACCTGCCTATCCCCAACCAAAAATGATCTCTGACCTACTTGTTTCCCACAAAGCCACTGGAAGAAAGGCCTTTGTGCTTAGTTTGAAATTCTGAATCTCTCAAATGCCTTGGGTGTTTAACTCATTATAATATTGCTGTGGGCTAGGTTATGAACAAGACTGGTGGGGATATACATGTAGTTCCTGTTTATTGTGCCTTTTTAGAGGTGATGATTTCTAGTCTGGAATATATTTTTAAATGATCTCTGCATATTGCAATAATTAAATGTGTACTGCTATAGTTTTTCAATAGTTGGCCTTCTTTGCGCCACTTCTAGTGTAAATAAGACTCAACAATGAAATCCATTCAGTTTTTGGACTGAAAGCATTTTTAAGATTAAGCCATGAGATTCTGTACTTGCCAGAAATCCAGAGTAACACAAACAAAATGTTGAAGGAACTCAGTAGGTCAGGTGAAGGTTTAAAAAGGTTCAAAGGTTCATTTATTATCAAAGTGTACAACTCTGAAATTCTTCTCCAGATAGCCATGAAACCAAGAAAGAAAAGAGTGGCAACAAGTTCATCAACCCCAGTTCCCAACTCCCCACACAAAAATGAACTAAAATGGAAAAGGGACATAGACCCCCAAATCCCCCACCACTGCACCCACAAAAAAATCACTAAAGATTGGTTGAAAAATATGGAATATAAAAAAACTGTAAGACCGAGAAAACATCTCTGGTCAGGTCCATATCCAAAACACAGAAAACCTAGGTTACATTCTTCAGGAACAGCTGCAGGACTCTCCATCTGCAGCAGTAGAGCTAACACACCGGTGATCAAAAGATAGTTTCTCCACTCCGTAGCACAGCGATCTCACCAGCGATCAAAATGTCTATGGAAAGCAATAAACAGTCAATGTTTCGGACTGAGACCCTTCACCAGGACTTCAAAGCTTAAGACTTCAGACCTGACTAAAAACCCCTGCTCTACTGGGCAATAGGCTATGGGAACATATTGCCAAGATTCTCCAAATACAGTCAGCCCTCCTTATCCACGAGGGATGGGTTCCGGGACCCCTCGCGGATACCAAAAAATGCGGATTCTCAAGTCCCTTATTCAACTTGTCTCAAAGCGGTGGACCTGATTTAACCTGTCTAAGTGCGGCGGGCATTAGGACCTGGCAGCAGAGCTCTGAATCCGCAGTGTTTCTGTTCATGAAAATAATTACGAACACGATTGAAAATAAAGTGGAAATAATGAAGCGATCAGGAACAGGTGAAACGCCACTGGTCACTGGAAAAGTGTTAGGCTACAGTTGGTCAATGATCGGAACAATTTTAAAGGATAAAATGAGAAAGGCCCTGCTCGATTAAAGCTACAATTATTACTAAGCAACGCAGTGGTTTAATTATTGGGTTTTGGAGTTTTGGGTTTTTGATCCTCCACATCATCTCCATGATGGAGAGCGAGCTCGGGAGCAATCGGTCACTGGATCAAACTCAGGAACTTCTGTTCCCAAGCCCGGCGCTGAAACATACATTTCTTAACTATTTTATATGCATAGAAAGGTAAAATATATACTATATACTAAGACAAACGTTTGACTAACTGACGGTAAATAATACCGGATGTACCTGTTCCAACTTACTTAGTAAGAGAACTTCCGTTTTTATTTTCGATCCCAATCCACAATAACCTATGCACATTCTCCTGTATACTTTAAATCATCTCTAGATTACTTATACTACCTAATACAATGCAAATGCTATGTAAAACAGTTGTTATACTGCATTGTTTAGGGAATAATGACAAGAAAAAAGGTCTGCACGTGCTCGAACAGCAAGTGCTGGAAGAGCACTTCCGGGTTTCTCGATTTGCGGTTGGTTGAATTTGCACATGCGGAACTCGCGGATAAGGAAGGCCGACTGGAAGAATAGGCAGACCAAGGTCTGTGTTCTGTGCAGGCTAGCACTGAGGCCTTAATGACACTCAGTCAGATACATTGTAATAGACTCTGTTCTGAGCTGTGATATGGATAGATTGATTACCTAACGGATTGAAGAAAAGATTCAAAAGGGGAAGTGCTTAAAGTAAAGTGTCTTTCTCTTACTTTTTATACTTTATTGTCGGCAAGCAATTGGTACTAGAGCGTACAATCATCACAGCGATATTTGATTCTGCGCTTCGCGCTCCCTGGAGTACAAATCAATAGTAAATATTAAAAATTTAAATTATAAATCATAAATAGAAAATAGAAAAGGGAAAGTAAGGTAGTGCAAAAAACAAACCAAGAGGCAGGTCCGGATAGTTGGAGAGTACGGCCCAGATCTGGGTCAAGATCCATTCAGCAGTCTTATCACAGTTGGAAAGAAGCTGTTCCCAAATTTGGCCGTACAAGTCTTCAAGCTCCTGAGCCTTCTTCCGGAGGGAAGAGAGACGAAAAGTGTGTTGGCCGGGTGGGTCGCGTCTTTGAGTAAATGTGAAACTCTGCCCCACCTCTTTCTACCCTACCCTCGATTCCTCAGGATCTCCGAAGCACTTGCACTCAATATGGGATGTTGTTGACAATCGCAAAGCCATACAGCAGGAGCACAAAAGGGCCGTGCATTAGGGGTCAAGGAAGTGTAAAATCACTCCCCTCCCCCCCCGAAAGTACCTACCTGTTTGCTCTGTCAGCCACAACTAGCTCCAACTGTGAAAGAACCTACGGCTTGCATATTGCCCCTCAGGAGCCATCCCAAAATCCAGCTAACTGGAGTGAATGTAAGTCACCCCTAATCTCAAGGAACTGCTAAGAAGAAGCCAGTCTGTAAGAGGTGAAATGATGTCCTATGAAAATGTTATAAATGTTCTCTGCCTTCAAAATTCCTACTGAGGGCACGATATTTGGTTCTTTACAAAGGAACAGAATTTTCAATCTGTCTCCAAAGGTTTTCATTTGAGATGACATTTGTGCAATAAAAGGCAAATGCTGTAGGTTTTAATCTGTGTAGAAAGCACTCTAAAAACAAGACGTGCCAGCAAACTCTTTATCATACATTCCTCAGACAGCCTGACATTTAACTGTGAATTTCTTTACGTTGATGATTTGGGATGGTCCTGACCAACTTTACTTGAGTTTTTGGTCTAATAAATTTATTGCAATGGTAGTGGGTGGAATAAAGCTCTACATTCTGAAATGAAAATTGCCAGTTAAATCTCAGAGAGCCCTCTATATAGCTTCATTTCTAATTCACTTCATTCTCTACTTTGCCTTCATTTAAACAGACTTCTTGCTAGATAAGTATTTTGCTACATCAAGATATTCCCATGTTAAGTGTCCCTTAAAGCAACATAAGTATAGTAGAAAACCAGTGAATAGTTGAGTATGGTAGCTCTTTCACATGCCTTAAGAGGTGCAGAGTAAGTAGCCATTCTTAGATTATCTATCGAGAATCTCGTGACATTTCCCTTGCCTCTCTCCCAAAACACAATGCGTGCCTGTTTCTTACTCAGCTCTCAGACTTTGCCAATGTCCTTTCTAAGTTTCAGTCTTCTTTGTACCAACAAAGAGGTAAATGTTAAACTTGATTTTTGTTAGTTTTCACTTGTGACCCTTTATGTTAGCAATACCCTGGTGGATCTTCCCTTCCATTGCTCTTTATTATCCCGTGCACCTCTTTCTCTTATGCAGTCTCTGTGAGTTATTCTTTCCCTCACTAAGCATCAGCCTTGTGTTTCTTCTGCGCACCACAGATTGCACTTAAATACTTGCTTTATATCCCAGTAGCCAAGACTCTTATCAAGTATTCAAGGAGCAGACTACTTGTGCCTGACATGCTTTAACTATACTGACTGAGGAATGTTACACAGCATTCTGTACTTTTATTGCTTGTTGCTATTTAGTAGATGGGTGCTTACTATGAGAACACTGTAATGAGCTAAGGAGTAATTATTTTGGAATAGTTTTTTCAGTTAATGTCTAAACGAATCAGCTAATACAGTATAAATTTGATGATAAATCTTAATGAGAAATAGCATAGTCAAACACTAACTGAGATTTTTTTTTGTCTGTCAGCCACAGGTCAAATTCAACTTTATTTTCTGCATTATGACTACAGCACATTTACATGCTAATTCAATTTTTGCACCCTTGGAGCCTGTATGACTGTGCAAGCTGAATTCTAAATTGCCTGCACTGAATTTTTGCATAATTACTGGGGTTTAGTTGCACCTAAATATTCCTGGAACATTTCAGTGTGAATTGAGGTGTAGGCACCATAATGTTAGTTGGCCAGGTGGACACAGTTAACATATGTAAAGGCCAGAGGCCACAAGCTACTGTGAGAATCAAAAAGACTTTCTCCCCCTTCTCTACAAGCATTGTTTTGATGCGAGGATGAAATTTGATGCAGTGACTCATGGCTGGAGATGAATCTTTGAAAAGATTATGATTAACTTTTTGATTCCCGTTAACATTGTGCCGTAACTAGCCTTTAGAATGAAAGTTTAAAAAAAAATCAATGAATAGTTGAATGTGATGTTCTTTGCACACATATAAGAAACAGATAAAATGAAGTTCTGAGCGTGATAATTGAGACCAAAAATCACCGTAAAACTGATACTGCTATGATGGAGGATGCTGGCTTCATCTCTGGACTGGAAAGGGCGACACTGTTTTATCTACATAAAAGGACAAAAAAAGAGAGAGTTTAGCCTTGTCTCAAGTGTTGAAAAAAAGGCTGGCAATGGGGAGAGTAGTTTAAGGAAGGAAATTGGGGCAAGGTTTGGTTGTCAGTTGGCAGATCAGTGGGAAAAGCAGTCAGATGAGTCAAGGAGGATTGACTCTGAGGGAACATTTGAGTGTGTGCTTTAAAGCACCACTGGGCAAGTACCAAATCTATATATGTAGACATGCGCTCAGTGGCCACTTTATTATGTATGCCTGCAAATATCTAATCAGCCAGTCGTGGCAGCAACTCAATGCATAAAAGCATGCAGACATGGTCAAGAGGTTTTTTATTCTACTGATCAAATAATAGGATTAGGGAAGAAATGTGATTAAGTGGCTTTAATTGTGTAATAATTGTTTGTGCCCGACAGGGTGGTCTGAGCATTTCAGAAACTGCTGATCTAGGAGTTTCATGCACAAGTCTCCGGAGTTTACAGAGAATAGTGTGGAAATACAAAAACGCATTCAGTGAGTAGTAGTTCAGTGGGAAAAAAATGCCTTGTTAACGAGAGAGGTCAGAAGAAAATGACCAAACTAGTTCAAACTGACAGGAATGTGACACTAATTCATAAACATGTATTCCAACAATGGTGTGCTGAAGAGTATACTTGAACACACAACATATCAAACCTTGAAGTGGATGCACAGCAGAAGACCACATTAGGTACAGGAGATACCTCATAAAGTAGCATGAGTGTAAGTGAATTTAGTTATCATTGTTGGATTAGGAGTCAGTACATCCTGAGGCAGGCCTTAGGATGCAATGAACGTCTGCTTCTGCTGGGATAGCCCATATAACTGCACCTGTCCATAACGCTCCTTGTACATGATTCATGAAAGAGTTAAAAGGAAAATCATGGGAGTCGTTTAATCTGCAACAAATTCCAATTTTCAGTTGTACTTTATCTTCAACAAATTTGCACATACTGAATAATAATGTGGTGGCATGAGATAGACTTCATTATCCTGAAGGCTATGTCATATGTAGATGTACAGTTCTTAACAGGTCAGTTTGCTTTATATTTCCTGTAGGCCATTGAGTGGCTAACAAGATTCCTGTTTGAATGTGTTCATGTTCTTTTCCTCAAAGTGTAATTTTGTTGTGACAGATACAAACAAATTGAAGGAAATATTAAATTTAGATTGGATTTTAACCTTTTTGTATTCTGCATTTGCTCTCTAAATGAATAAACTTCAATGAGGTTAAACCAGATTATGTCTGCATTTCAAATTAATCATGTACCAGCATGCAATAATTTCCCCCAAAACTGATTATGAACTTGCGGCTCTGCTTCTCACTGCTATCACAATTTTGTCCTATTGACCCATCCACTACGTAGTCACTGTCCTACGTTGGTCCCAATCTAGCAGTATTTCCAATTTAAAAATGTTATCATTGTATTTCAATTCCTTCACAACTTGCTCCTCCTTTTCTCTTCAATTAATTGCATCTTCAAAATTGTTCCAAAATCTCTATTCCTTCAAATCTGACCTCCCAAGTTGTCTTCAGTCAACAAGCACCTGAGCTTTGTAATTTTCTCCACAAACATCTAATTGTATAGAATATCCTTTTAAATCTACCCATTGTTTATTTTTTTGTTGTTATGTTTCTGTGTATATTTTATATATGAGTGGCTTTACGCTCTATGTATATTGCCCTATGTATTGTATCGTGGGTGATTGCCAACTGTTGAAAAGCAAAAAAAAGAATAAATGTCGAACATCTGAAATAAAAGCAGGAAGCACTGTGGGGTGGTTTGGAAACAGCAGGTCAGGAGAGAGAAACTGAGGTAATACTTGGGGTCATGCTCTATTAGAAAGAAATCATTTTGATGACAAGCAGTGGGCAGGGAGATGATTTGACTTTTTTGCTGGAGTCTTAGGGCAAATGCAAAGATTGCATCCCATTCAGTCCACTTAAGTGGAACTAGATTTCCAGTCAATGTAGTTTTAAGATATCTAGCTTTCTATTACTTTAATGCGGGCATTAATCTATATTTACAAATGTAGATATTGATAAATGATTCTGTTCAGATATCTCTGCTAATATAACCAATATTTATTCTTTGTCCTGGATATCTTGTTTATGTAATGTTATTGGATCCATTTTAATGATCTTCACATTATCTATAGCCTTGGCCGTGCCCTTGTACCAATGACAGAGCAATAATCTGGTACCAAGGATTGAGTAAATACTGGCATCAATTTGCCTTGATAGCATGGTAAGCCATGCTTTATCTTTTGTTACCTAAATTGCTCAATTATAGTTTGAGATTCAACAGTGAAGCAAGCAACAGAGAAGCAGCGGCTTCTGCTCCGTTGTCAGATTGACAATGAGCCATTGACAATGTACACTACCTCACATTTTTTATTTCATTTGTGGCTCTCTTTTTTCATTACGGAGTTTTATATTATATATTGCTGCCGCAAGACAACAAATTTTATTGTACATGCCAGTGATATTAAACCTGATTCTGATTCTGAACTACTCCAAAGATGTGTGTTCCACAGAAGTAAATCCTGCTGAGAATCAGCACTTAATTATTTGTAATCTGATAAAGATCCAAAAGATAAAGTAATGATAAATCATTTAATACTAATCCTCTTAAATATCATTAGCTCACATGCTTAATTTGAATGGTTTGGTCTGGATATCTGGAGAGAAGCTGATGCAAGAAGGATTAAATGTTGGTATTGCATTCTGATATTGAATGGCAAAGTATGTTCTAGCTGTAAGGTTTTTTTTACATTCACTGAGAAAACTGAGTAGCTGCTGAAACACTTTAAATTAGATAATCAAATAGTTGGCTTTGTGAGGAATAAAAGGTATTTCACTTGCACTCAACATATCCCCACAGAACCAGCAGAAATGATTGCTCACTATAATGGAATCTGCTGATTCTTTGTATTGGAAAGATTGAAATGACCTGCTTCAATTCAGCATTTAATGGTCCAGAATGACTTGGCAGCAGAGGGGCATCGGTGCAAGAGAAGACTGAATTTTCTTTGTGCAGATATCCTGGTAAGTACTTTTTGTTAATAAGCGATCATCAGTCCCAGATTGCCTCCTGCACAACATAGGATTTTACAGATATAAATTCCATTGTATGATTGAACTAGAACAAACTCTGTCCAGAGATAGGCCGATCAAAGGTTACCACACTCTAGCTAAGATGGCTGTTAAAATTGTTAATTAAAATGTTTCTGCAGAGTGTTGATATGCACTGAATGTTTCTAAAAATAACAATTAATCAACATAATAATACTCTGAATTAATAAAATAAGTCATTTAAAAGTGCAAAATATGTTAGTGTTTATGTAAACCCAATCAATAAGCAGAGTTTAAGTTACTTTATAATTGCTTATTCCTCTGAGAGCCATTGTCACTGAAATGAATGAAGCCCTATGAAGATTCAGTGGGCATATTCTTCAACATAACTTTTAGCGTTACAAGTAAATCCCCCTCTGATACTGAACTCTAAGTGAGAGTTCAAAACTTCTTGAGACCTAATCAGAGAATTATAACTCCAAGCTTTTCAGAAGATAATCCATATTTGTTACTGTAGATACTTGTGCCAGACAGGGTGACTTGAGTATCTCAGAGACTGCTAATCTTCTGGGATTTTCACGCACATAGTCCCTAGGGTTTACAGAGAATGGTGCATGAACCAAACAGTAAACATCCAGTAAGCGACATTTCCGTGGGAGTTGTTAATGAGTAAGTCAGAGGAGGATGGCTAGACTGGTTCAAGCTGACAGGAAGGTGACAGTAACTCAAATAGTGGTGTGTAGAACAACATCTCTGAATGTAGAACATGTAGAACTTTGAAGTGAATGTGCTGCAACTGCAGGAGATCATGAACATACTCTAAGAGGACACTTTATTAGGTACCTCTGTACTTAATAATTTTACCTTCTTGTCAGCTTGAAACAGTCCAGCCATTCTTCTCTGACCTCTCTCCAATGAGTGGCAGCTCTGTAGGTGAAAGCACTTTTTTAGTAAGAGGTCAGAGGAGAATGTCCGGACTGGTTCAAGCTGACTAGAAGGTGACAGTAACTCAAATAACCATGTGTTACAATCGTGGTATGCAGAAAGATATCACTGAAAACACAGTCCATCAAATCTTGATGGATGGGCTACAAAAGCTGAAGACCATGATCAACCACTTTATTGGTTGCAGGAGGTGACCGCTGAGTGTATAATGATGCTCAATTCCGCACAATGACAGACAAATATCGGACCTTTGCATAATACATCATCTGATAGAAGAATTTTACTTCCCCTCACTGCTTTAAAGCAGTGATTACCTGCTTTATCAAAGTACTAAGTTGCAGAAAATTGGATTTGACAAAAGTTGGATCAGACCTGATCTCACTGAATAGTGGAGCAGTCTCGAGAGGCTGAACAGTCGACTCTTTCTTCCATTCATCAATACATGTCTTCTTCATTGGAATGGTATTTCATCTTGCTGCCAGACCTTATTTTCTTCTTACTAGTGTTATAATATTCTCTTTGTTAGGCTGAGTTTGGTGTAGGTTGTAGCTTGAAGCTTGAAATTGTTCTATTACAGCCTGGATGATCCAATATTGGAATAAAAACAGAAAATGCTGTAAACACTCAGCATCCTTGGAAAGAAATGAGCATTTCAAGTGAATGTCCCTTTATAGAGACTAACATTAGAACTTCTATCTGAGAGCAGAACAAATTCTTATCTCTGATGCTATATAGTTTGTCTGATTGCAGTTGTCACACATTAGTTTCCTTGTTTCAGATTATGACTGTTAATCAGCTTTTTTAATCAGGCAAAAATGCATGCATTGTACAAGATCTGCATTTCAATAAGTATCTTCTGGGTTTCACTCTAACCATATAAATCCAATTTGGTGCTCATTCACATGGATCTTGCCGAATTCACTCCTTGAACTTGCTACATGTAATATCTGCTGGTCCAAATTATTTTTCCCCGGAAGCTGAGGATAAGCCTCACTTGATCCTATGTAACTGGCATGAATGAGTTAGGACAAAGTGTCTCTGTAATATACGGTGAGCAGGCCTCCTACACAAAACCCTTAAACCCCACCTCTTGAATGTTCTGAAACCCTTCCATTTCTTCTTTACCTCTAAAAGGCACTTTATCAGTATTGAAAGTCATTGCCATCTCTCATTCCTGATCTTGCTTTTTTGCGAGTTACAAGGTGTAGAAATAATTGGGTCATTTAATTGTGCGCAAAGGACAGATATAGATTTTGTATTTCCATAATGAGTGAATGAAGTCAAGCAAAATAATACTAGAATGAAAATTATTTTGTCACAAGTCTAACAGAAGCTTATACTGGAAACAAAGATTGTTTTATTGGAATAGATTTTGATAGAATGTTTTGGATAGAACTTGATCTATCTATTCTGAAAGAACTTTCCTGTTTTCATGGAACAAAGAAAATGGCAGCCATCAAGGTCTGCACTCTATTCCATGTGGCTGGGAAAATGAAACCAATAATATATTCTGTGCTGTGTGTCCAAAAAAAAAAGTGTCTGTGAAAAACAGTCAAAGTTAAAGAGCAGAGATCAAAGTATATCCCTTGACATCTCCTGTAGCTCAGGGAGGATTTTCCCACTCTTCCAAGAGACCAGTCGATTTTGGCTTGTTATATATGGTTTACAGGAAAGTTATATTCTGATGTAATCTTGCTGTGACTTTTATGTAGCATTATGTCCACTCTTGCATACTTTGTGGGAAAATTGTCAGTTTCCTGTGCTATCGTTGGGAAGTCACAAATAGATTTATTATGAATGTATCTATGATTTTGTTATATAATACACATAGAGATGTCAACACTACGAGAATTGTTAGAGGAGCAGGATCTTTTTTTCTCTTATATTTCCTTTAATGAAAACACTTCTGATGATGGCTTGTTTCCAATGAGTTGTGAGGCAATGATTTTCTTGACAAAAATGAAACTTGGAAGTCAATTGGTCAACTTTTAATTCAAATCAAGAAAACCTAAATGTTTTACATTTCTCTGTCTTGGAGTGCCTGCTTACAGTTGTGCTCAGCTTATCTTTAGATTTGATATCTGGATATTTCATAATGGATTGTTAGGCAAACAAATTGAACTGCATCAGTTTATGCTCCTTCACATTTCTATCCACTCAAAACATCCCATCTCAATACTGTAGCACATTTCAGATTTTTGGATTCCACCATACTAAACATGTTAACATTAAATTGGAAAATATACAATAAAAACTGACAGAGGTATATCACTTTGACTGGACTTACATATCTACTTCCATCATATGAGACCCTCCTTTCCCTTTTGTTTAATATTCTGAGAGATTTTGCAAGAGGAAGGAAATAAATATACAGTGCAGCAACTTGCTTAACTTCCGAGACATGAGACTCCACACCTCTGTCTGCAACTAAACCCTTGGAGACCCCAGTCAGTACAGATTGGTAACAGCATCCCTTCCAAACTCATCATCAGCACTGGCGCACCACAAGGACAATAAGGATGTGTGCTAATCCCCGTGCTTTACTCACTTTATACCTATGATTGCGTGGCTGGGAAACAGCTTCAATGCCATACTGAAGTTTGCTGATGACACCACTGTTGTTGGCTGAATCAAAGGTAGTGACAAATTAGCCTTTACGAGGGGGATTAAAAATCTGTTTGAGCGGTGCCACAACAAAAATCTTTTGCTCAACAAAAATCTTTCCCTTCATGTCAGGAAAACCATGAGCTGATTATCGACAACAGGAGGAAGAAGCTAGAGTTAAATATTCTTCATGAGGGAATCAGAGGTGGACTGGGTCAGTAGCATTAAGTTCCTTGGATTTAACATATCAGAAGATCTATCCTGGGACCAGTATGCAAGTGTCATCACAAAGAAGACATGGCAGCATCTATGCTGTCTTAGAAATTAGCATAGATTTGACATGTTACTAAAAACTTTGACAAACTTTTATTGGTGCGCAGTGGACAGAATTCTAACTGGTTTTATCATGGCCTCGTAAGTTACACCAATGCCTTTGAATTGTAAGGTCTACAGAAAGTGCTGGATACAGCCCAGTCCATTACAGGTAAATTCTTCCCCATCATGGAGCACATTTACAAGGAGTGCTGCCGCAAGAAAGCAGCATCACTCATCAAGGGCCCCCACCATCCAGGCCATGTTCTCTTCTCACTACTACCATTGGGTAGGAGGCACAGAAATCATAGGCCCCTCGCCGTTAGATTCAGGAAAAGTTATTTCACTGCAAGCATAAGACTTTGGGACCGATGTGAATAACCTCACTCACTGCGGTACAGAATGGATTAATAGACTACAGACCCAGTTTCAAGGGCACTTTACAACTCATATTCTCAGTATTATGTTTTTATTATTGCCTATTTTGTTGTCTTTTGGTTGTTTGTCAGATTGCATGTGTAGTTTTTCATAAATTCTATTGCATTTCTTTATTTTCCTCTAAATGCCTACAAGAAAATGAAACTCCAAGTTAGAATATGAAAGGTGACCGTCAAAAATTCTACCCAAACTAAGAAATGAACATTTAAATTGGTAAAATGATTTATTACTGTTATATATACTTAGAGACAGTGATTTTTTGCACGTCATCTGTACAGATCATTGCATGACATCAGTGCTTGGAGGTAGTACAAGGGAAAGCAACAATGGCATGGAGAGTAAATAGTTGCAGTTATGGAAATTATGTAGTGCAGTTAGTCAATAAGATCCAAGTCTATTACAAGGCAGATGGTGAGGTCAAGAGTCAATTTTATCATACTAGGGAACCATTAAATGGTCAATTAAACAGCCAGATAGAAGCTGCCTTTGAACCTGGTAGTACCTGCTTTCAGGCTTCTGTATCTTAAAAGCATAGCACAAATTTCACCCGCATTGTCCATACTTATGTGATGTCTATCTGCATTCATCCCCTTCATTTGTACCAGGTCTGCATCCCTCTACAGATAACCAAGTATCTGTCCAACACATTTTAAACACTGCAATTGTGCCTGTCACTCCCACTACTTCTGACACCATGTTTGAAGTAGTGACCGCTATCTATGTGGAAAATCTTAACTCTTGCATCTCATTTAAATTTCTCCAGTTTCACCTTAAACCTGTATTTCAACTTCTGGACTCCCCTGCCCTGAGATAAAGAATATTTTATCCTCTCCATGACCCTCATAATGTTATAAACTTCTGTGAGTTTGCCACAGCTTTTGAAATTCTGTTGAAAACAAACACAGATTATCCAGTATTTCTTTATATTACAGACTTCCATTTTAAATAACATCCCTGTGACTCTCTTTTGTGCCTTTGCTACCAAATACTGTAGTATGATGGTCAGAACTATATACATGCGCAGTCAAACCAATATTTTTTCATCTGCAACACAATATCCCAACTCTTATATTCAATGTCTCAATCTATGAAGGCAATCAGATCAAAATCCTCTTCCACTGCCCCATCCCCCTGTGTTGCCACTTTTAGGGAAATATGGATTTGCATCCTAGTATCTCTTTGATACTACTTTGATGCTCAGTTGTCTGCTTACTGCAGTGTTTAATATAATTAACATCATCCAAAATCAATAAATACATGCGGAAGCAAAAACCCTTCCTTTATTCACCTTGTGCAGCATAAGGAAAGGATTCTGTTGTGATGACAGATGCTAGCTGCATCACTCTTCAAGCAAATTTGAACTTGAGTGGACAATTCAAAATATCATTAAATACATGGGATCATTTCATTTGTCTTGTTTTAATGCTTTCAATAAACTGATAAATGTGGATCCTTGACAATTTCCCAGTAATATCATCTCTTTAATCACCTTCAATGTAATCATTTCCATCCACACTATTTTCAAAATGTAGCCACCTCTTGAGAATAAGTTCTTCCATGATTAATGGGATGTATTAGATAAATGTCTGAAGCATTGTCAGATATACACATGATATACAGCCCATGTTACCATGGTTTAGGCTACTTTATTCATTTGTTGAAGACAGGCCATGATTTAGCTGAGAAGGAGAACTGGAGCTGACATTTTATCACTAACTTAACTGTGAACTTCCCAGGTCACAACTTATTGTAACCACAGGCAGTCAGTGTTTCCATTTCTCCATCGCTTAAACATACGAGACAAATTAAAAAGCACAAATTTTACATAAGGTTCAGATCACAGTATGCGGTTTCCTTTTATTATTTAATCATACCTCTCATGTACTTTTTAAGAAAACTGCAAATTTCATAGCAGTTTCAAGTTATATTAATGGTGTGATTTTGCACTAGAAGTTGTTAAGTCCGTTTGACTTGTGCACGTCTTTGAAAGGGGTAGCCAGTTAGTTTCAGTCCTTTCCTGTTTCCTTAACCTTGCATACTTTCTTCATCAAATATTTATTAAGTTGCTTTCACAGTTGGTAAGGAATCTGCTTGAACTTTGTGAACTGCGTATTGCAGTCATAAACGTGCTGCATAAAATACATTTGCTCAACTCGCCTCTGATTGTTTTACCAAGGACTTTATTTTTTTCTCTACTGACCGATAGTCTCTCGTCTGATGGAATAACTTCCCAATATATTCCATCAAAATTATTCATGATCTTCTGCATTTCTACAAATCATGCCATTCACCATTTTTTGCTCAAAGGAGAGCAACCCCAGTTTCTCCCATCTTGGAAATATTTTGCCATTTCATCACTAGGCATACATTCTAGATTTTTCTCCCTAGTATCGGTGCGGGCAGGACATAGCTTCATCAATCTTGATTACATTAGTTTAAGCCGTGCAGCTCAGCATGGACATCTTAGGACAATGAGGGATGGGCAGTAAATGCTGGCCTCACTACTCCACAATGAATCAAAAAGACTTGCCATAAAACTGAAGCCTTTCATCCCGAGAAGGATTCTCAAAATTCCTGCATCATCTCCTTAAAGTGTAGTGTCTGAAATGAAAAAGTTTAATGTAAATTTATTATTAGGTTTTCATAGTAGAACAAAGAAAAACCACACACAAAATCTGACAAGCAAACAATAAACAACTTTCCAATGAACATATTATAGTAACTAAAATATGCAACAGAACACTTTAGTCTCTATTTTTCTCCTTTCTGAATATGCTAGTTCTTATTATGATATATTTTTTAGCATTATAACTTGTATTGTTCAATGCCTATTCTTCATGTGTAAATTCAGATACAGTAAGCAGGGCAGTATCAGGAGTAAGCACCTCTCATCTGATGATTTCTAAATTTATACTGAACCTAGTTTTCGTGAGGTATCATTGATCAAGATTAGAGAGCAGCATAACTCAATTTTGCTTTAAAATTTTCTTGTGCTTTTGTATACAAATCTTATATACCCTTTGACAAGCTTAATTTTTTTAATCTATTCACATGTATAGCTCTTTTCAACTCTAGATCATTTCAAAAATGAGTTGCATCAGTGATTGCTTGAAGGAGTTTGCTTCCGTACATGCAAATAGCCAGTCATATTTATAGTTTACTTTCATAGTTGCTAAAGTTTGTCCGAAAAGTTACTTTTTCTCACAATAAAAAAATGCATCCTTAACAATTCTGTTGGTGTAATCCCAAATTTGAATGTACTATCACTCTCTTAATCTTGCCTGTTTACCGTAAATTTGTAGAATAACTTCTACTCAGTCCCATGTAAGTGAATTTGTTGATTGTCTTTTGACACTGAAGACATCCTATTTAATATTTCAATAAGTTATCATGCATAGAATGATATTGGATAAATTAGGATAAATTATCATGGAAAATAATTCTGAAATAATCAGTTTATTGCAAGGCTTAGGAATGGAATTTAGTTTAACATTGATTTGGACATTAACACTTCCAAATGGTTGAAGGACTGAATCCAGTATTGGTGCAGCCAGGGTTGTTTTTTATCTGTGGATTTCTAGCTCTTATGTTCAGAGAAGACAATTAAATTTAACTGAATACATGTTTGTATATTTCCTTAGGCTGGAATAACGTCAGTATCTGAACGTGAATAACTCATTCTGTAATCTTTCATCTCAGTCTAGATTATATAAAAAATTGATTTAAAAATCCTATTGTTTCATCTTGGCTTGCAGCTACATAAATCTTGGTTGGACATTACTGATGGAAACTGCCTGACTTTATTGTTATCAGTTAAATGTATGATTACTGTAGATCTTGTTACAATCGGATGTAGAATAAAAAATAAGACTATTGATGACTGTTGCCAAACATTCTCATCAGCCAACACGCACCTTTAGGCAGATAATACAATTTGTTTTTATCCCTCCTCAATCAACTACTAATCCTTGGGACTGATAATTTGCACTTGCACAAGCTCAGAGGGATCTGTGTGTGAAAGCAATGTTTTTAAGACAGAGGTGATACTTTTTCAACAAGCCATCCACTGTGCACGTTGATTCGGCACATCACTGCCAGATGTTTATGTTAAACGATAGCAAAAAGATTAGGATACAATCGCCTGGTGTAGTGCTTTCACCTCTTAATTGTGTGCAACATCAGGCAATCAGGATCCATGACAGTCTTCTTCGTACCAAGCTCTTCAATCTTCCTCAAACAGAATAGGATTAAAGAGGCTGGTTGTGCTCATTTTAACTTCAGGTGAAAAGGTTTAAGCACAAAAGTGAACAACTGCCTTCCTAACACAATGGAAGTTCAGATCTTTTATTGAAAGGGCGTTTATTGAACTCTGAAACTAACATCCATTTATTAGGTGCAGATTCCAAGATAACAGCAAGAAGAGAGAAAAGCCTTTCATTGGTCATGTCCTTTACTTTGAGGTGCATTAAAAAAAGTGAATTGGATTTTAGCTTTAGAAACATAAATTGATAAATGTGAAAATAGAGAATTTAAATTTTAATGCCAAAGGTCTTTATAGCCAATTTTTGAACTTAGTTAAACTTGCAATGTAGAACTTTCTTATCAATATTTTGAACTCTCTTTTCAATTAGATAAGAAGGGCAACCTCCCAAAATTAACCTGACCTTTAATGAAATGCAGATCATTTTTCCAAAATTGATAACAAGTCTGAGTGAAAATGCAGTCGACATTTCTTCACAGAATATCCTGATATGAAAGAGAGGCAAGAAAGGAAGTAGCACTGAGAAAAATGTTTTTTTTTAACTGTTACAGAGAGAAAGGAATGCTCCTCCATCTCCCCAACTATCGATTAGGGTGACCAGCTCCAGCTCACCCAAATGGTTAATACCCTCCTGTCTTCCCCATTCCATCTACTCTCATAACAGAGCTAGTCGGTGCCTGGATCGCAGCACTTTTTTTCTGTCACCTGATATTGGTTTACTACCTAAAGATTACCTCTCACTTCCTGATGAAACAAGATTAAAAACAGGAAGAAGCAAGATACTTGCCAATGAATCCCGCAGACAGTATAAACTGCATGGTCATTTGTTTAGTCCGTTGCGTGGCCGGCAACAATGAATATCAGTCGAGACAGATATAAAAACAACCAAACATTTATTAAACACGGATAAACAGTAAAACACAAACGAGAAAACCTTAACCGGAAGTTAACCGCTATGCAGCCGTTCAACAAATCGTCACTCGGCACTGGTTCTTAAAGGGTTAAATGTGAAAACAGTTCTTAAAGTGGTAAATTCAAACACAGTTCTTCGAATGATAAATTTTAAAGTCCAAGAAATTTATACAGTCAATTTGGAGAGACTCTCATGAAGTAATGAATTCCTCAAAAACACCGCGTCACTGCCACTCCCAGTCAGATCCTGCCTCCTCCACAGGATTCACAGCGACGGAAATAAAACAGTTTTAAAGGTACTGACCTCCCTCCATAGAATAATCTTGCACAGCCTTCCTGCCACTTTTAGCAGAGGCTATCTCATGCAGATCACTCTTTCTTGAACGAATTCAGTAACGGTCGATCCTTTCCAAACCCGTTGAACATCTCCTTCAGGGTCCCGTCTTCACTCTCCAATGTTACTGAAAAGATACGTTAACAAACCTAGCAGCGACTGGTCAAACTGCTGGCTCAGACTTCTGTACCTTACGTTAGAACATAAAACTCAGTTTAAAATCAAAACTGCGTCATAATGCAAATACACAGTGGAGCAGAGTACCTCAATAACGTTCTAACTGAAAAAAAAAACTAACTGCGTCACCTGAGGTCTTCCTTTATATACCCGTGGTGCACATGTCATCACGTGACCTCACATCGGCGGGAAAATTACATCAGGTGACCTCCAAAAGACCATTACATCATTCTCACAAGATCTCCTTGAGGTATGTAACAAGTCACAGTGGTCAAAGAGGTATAATTAAATGTTCTACATCTGTATTGTTATTTAACCTGAGTGGTAAACTAAATTTGAATAAATAATACCCCCTTTGCATTGTGCTCGAAAATGTGTATGATTCTTCTCATTGTATGAATCTTTATTTGAAATGTATACTCCACTATACTGTGTCTAGCTCTTAAAGTTTCCCCAGTTGTATTGTCAAAATGTTTTTCTCCTTTCCATAGCCTTTTCGAAGCTTTTTCTATCACAAAAGCTGACAATCTTTATTTTCAAGTTCACATTTATCAACATATTGTCTTTTACTCTGGTTTGACAAGTTTTTTGGTGGATAATGACCTGATGATGGATACAGTGATTAAAAAGGCCTTTTACATAGGCCTCAATTTGTGCTGAATTGAATGGTATAATATGTTAAGATTTATTAATTGTGGTGAAAATCACAAACAAAATCAGATGCTGGAAATCTAAAGGAAAAACAGAAAATACTTGAAATATTCAACGGATCAAGCCTCAGCTGCGGGACGAGAAACAGAGCTAATATTTCAGGTTAAGACTCTTCAATGGAACATAAACTAATGGCTTCAATTTCATTCAGTATCTTGAGCAGGATAAAATGTATGTGGGCAAGGACAAAAGTTGTTATAAGCAATATTTCTTATAATAAAAATACACTCTGTAAATTGCCATGTTAACCACACCTAACCAAGATCGCAAAAGAAAGCAGTAACAGGCAAACCTAGTCTTGAGGAACTAGTCACCACGAGGAGTTTTATTGATTGTTAACCAGCTTACTGCCTGTTACACCACTGGCGTTTAGAGCAGCAATGAAGGTCCTCCACCTCTGGCGGTATTCAAAACTTCCCCTCGGTTTCCACTACTGTCAGTTATTCAAATCCCAGGTAGAGATTCAGGAATACCGTCACACCCAGATGTAGAAGGATACTTCATTGCTGTTTTCATAACAATTTTGTTTTGCCAGTCAGAGTTGTTAGGCCTGAGCTGAACCCTCGAACCTGGAGGACCTGTGGACCACTCTTAGCCTTTGACCTGTTTGGCATGGGTGATATTATCAAGAGCCAATGTACAAAGCCTTGACTCCAGCCAACAAAGCTCTCTGGGTCATTGAGGCATGCAAGGCTCCTAACTGCAATGAGGTTACAGTCCTCTTGGAGAAGATCGTTAACCTAATCATATTTAACTAAAAAATTGGATGATAACCAAAAATGTCAGAACCCACAGGGTCACAGACTAAGAGTGTGGATTTGGCTGAGCATGTATGGTTGCTTTTTCTCAGTGAGGACATAATGGGCTGAATGGTGTTTTATGCTGTATATTAACAATTCTATACTTACTCGTAAACATGTATTATTAGTGTACTAATTATGAAAAATACAGCCTTAAAAACCGATGAAGTACTTTTCTTTATTGGATGACAATTGCTACCATTGACAAAACATTGAATACTTTGTACTTGCAAGGTAAAAAAAACAATGGATTTTTGCAAATAAATTGATAGCTTGGTTATTTGAACTCATGTGGAAGCTTCAGTGCATGAGCAAATGACTGACGTATTTTTTTAAATTTTAGATTCTAGTTTTGTATAATGAGAACTATTGCAGGCAGACAGATTGTGCAGGTCACAGAAGGACTGACACTAGAGAGCTGGTTGAGCAGACATGCTGGGCATTTTAAGCATAGGTATGAAAGGATGAGTCTTACATGCTGGGCATGTGAGCATTAAGCAGCAGTCACCATATGAAGAGTGTTGGCAATAAAACAGCAACAGCAATAAAAGTTGAATTGTTTTACATTATGAATAAAAGTGACGTCTTAAAGTGTGTGAAAGCTTATTTCTATGGCAACAAGCTCCATTAAAACACAATAGGGCTAATTTTGTCTTTGGGTGATGATGTAAAATGTATGATATTAATTCAGTCACGTTTTGTACAAAATCATGGGGGAAATCAGCAGGCCAGGCAGCACCTATGAAAAAAGTATAGTGGACGTTGCAGGTCAAAAACATCGACTGTACTCTTTCCCATAGATGCTGGCTGGCCTGCTGAGTTCCTTCAGAATTTTGTGTATGTTGCTTGGATTTCCAGGATCTGCAGAATTTCTGGAGTTTGTGTTGTTCTATACATTTTCCTGATTTCTGGTTCTATCATTTTTTTTCGTGTACCATACTCTGCCAGAGCCACGGTGACCACTTTTCAAGTGGTTGCCTTGGAGAAAAGATTCTATGAGTGGTCCCCCTCGTCCTTCTCACAGCGCAGTCTTTTTTTTTGTACGATGCTGAGCTGCAAGCTCGACACTCAACCCAGCACGGACGGAAAGCATGCCTGGGAGTGGCCCAGCTGGGTTTGAACTCGGGAACCATCACTCCGAAGTCCAGCGCTGATGTCACTGCGCCACCAGCCGGTTCTGTCATAGTTGATGAAAATATAAACCAAGGAGAGGTAGAAAATTGGTAGTGTAGACATGCCTATTTTCTGCAAACAATCAGGTTGTATTTATCTCCAATTGAACTTGTATCTATCAATGCATTAGTAAAAATATAAAGCTTCCCTAATTGGAATATTACAATCCATCTTGCTTATTGTTAAACATGCTGATGACAGTGACACGTGCTTAACATAGGACATAGAATAGTACAGCACAGTACAGGCCCTTCGGCCCACAATGTTGTGCCGATCCTCAAACCCTGCCTCCCATATAAGCCCCCACCTTAAATTCCTCCATATACCTGTCTAGTAGTCTCTTAAACTTCACTAGTGTATCTGCCTCCACCACTGACTCAGGCAGTGCATTCCACGCACCAACCACCCTCTGAGTAAAAAACCGTCCTGTAATATCCCCCTTGAACTTCCCACCCCTTACCTTAAAGCCATGTCCTCTTGTATTGAGCAGTGGTGCCCTGGGGAAGAGGTGCTGGCTATCCACTCTATCTATTCCTCTTATTATCTTGTACACCTCTATCATGTCTCCTCTCATCCTCCTCTCCAAAGAGTAAAGCCCTAGCTCCCTTAATCTCTGATCATAATGCATACTCTCTTAAACCCAGGCAGCATCCTGGTAAATCTCCTCTGTACTCTTTCCAATGCTTCCACATCCTTCCTATAGTGAGGTGACCAGAACTGGACACAGTACTCCAAGTGTGGCCTAACCAGAGTTTTATAGAGCTGCATCATTACATCGCGACTCTTAAACTCTATCCCTCGACTTATGAAAGCTAACACTCCATAAGCTTTCTTAACTACCCTATCCACCTGTGAGGCAACTTTCAGGGATCTGTGGACATGTACCCCGAGATCCCTCTGCTCCTCCACACTACCAGGTATCCTGCCATTTACTTTGTACTCTGCCTTGGAGTTTGTCCTTCCAAAGTGTACCACCTCACACTTCCCCGGGTTGAACTCCATCTGCCACTTCTCAGTCCACTTCTGCATCCTATCAATGTCTCTCCGCAATCTTTGACAATCCTCTATACTATCTACCACACCACCAACCTTTGTGTCATTTGCAAACTTGCCAACCCACCCTTCTACCCCCACATCCAGGTCGTTAATAAAAATCACGAAAAGTAGAGGTCCCAGAACAGATCCTTGTGGGACACCGCTAGTCACAATCCTCCAATCTGAATGTACTCCCTCCACCACCACCCTCTGCCTTCTGCAGGCAAGCCAATTCTGAATCCACCTGGCCAAACTTCCCTGGATCCCATGCCTTCTAACTTCCTGAATAAGCCTACCATGTGGAACCTTATCAAATGCCTTACTAAAATCCATATAGATCACATCCACTGCACTACCCTCATCTATATGCCTGGTCACCTCCTCAAAGAACTCTATCAAGCTTGTTAGACACGATCTGCCCTTCACAAAGCCATGCTGACTGTCCCTGATCAGACCATGATTCTCTAAATGTCTATAGATCCTATCTCTTAAGAATCTTTTCCAACAGCTTTCCCACCACAGACGTAAGGCTCACTGGTCTATAATTACCCAGACTATCCCTACTACCTTTTTTGAACAAGGGGACAACGTTTGCCTCCCTCCAATCCTCCGGTACCATTCCCGTGGACAACGAGGACATAAAGATCCTAGCCAGAGGCTCAGCAATCTCTTCTCTCACCTCGTGGAGCAGCCTGGGGAATATTCCGTCAGGTCCTGGGGACTTATCTGTCTTAATGTATTTTAACAACCCAGCACCTCCTCTCCCTTAATATCAACATGCTCCAGAACATCAACCTCACTCATATTGTCCTCACCATCATCAAGCTCCCTCTCATTGGTGAATACGGAAGAGAAGTATTCATTGAGGACCTCGCTCACTTCCACAGCCTCAAGGCACATCTTCCCACTTTTATCTCTAATCGGTCCTACCTTCACTCCTGTCATCCTTTTTTTCTTCACATAATTGAAGAATGCCTTGGGGTTTTCCTTTACCCTACTCGCCAAGGCCTTCTCATGCCCCCTTCTTGCTCTTCTCAGCCCCTTCTTAAGCTCCTTTCTTGCTTCCCTATATTCCTCAATAGACCCACCTGATCCTTGCTTCCTAAACCTCCTGTATGCTGCCTTCTTCCACCTGACTAGATTTTCCACCTCACTTGTCACCCATGGTTCCTTCACCCTACCATTCTTTATCTTCCTCACCGGGACAAATTTATCCCTTACATCCCGCAAGAGATCTCTAAACATCGACCACATGTCCATAGTACATTTCCCTGCAAAAACATCATCCCAATTCACACCCACAAGTTCTAGCCTTATAGCCTCATAATTTGCCTTTCCCCAATTAAAAATTTTCCTGTCCTCTCTGATTCTATCCTTTTCCATGATAGTGCTATTATCATAATTCTTCTTGAATGTTGTCCTGGTTCATACATTTCTCATCAAATGATTTCATTTCAAAATGATTAATCAACAGGAGTACAGAGTTGAAAGCTTGGATTAAAATTTACCAATGTAGCTTTCCCTTTGTCTTCCCATCTGGGTAGTGACTATTGCTGTTTTATAGTTCCCAAAAGACTCCACCAGTAACCACAACCTCCATTTATTTGTGTGCACAATGCCCCAGAGGGATCACAGATGAGCCTCCACAGCCACTTAAGGACCCATCAATAGACAGCCCATTAGGAGAACAGCACAGATGACCTGAGAAATTGCACAACTAGCTCCAGCAGCACTGAATGGGAGTCCTGAAGAGGACCTTGGTCCAAAACTTCAACTGTTTATTCATTTCCATAGGTGCTGCCTGAGATGCTGAGTTTCTCCAGCATCTTGTGTATGTTGCTTTGTATTTCCAGCATCTGCAGTCTTTCTTGTGTTTTCAATTATTCACAGTGTTCCCCAGGTGGGCATTATGTGTGAAACTATCCAGAGTACTGACAAGATAAGCAATGAATGATACATTTCAAGTGAGACACAACCATGCCGCTGAGTTCTGAATAATATGCATGACAGATATTGAATTCTTTGCAGATGCAAAGGTGTTGGTGGTGTTAGGGGGAGGGGTGCACAAGGATTTGATTTGGTGCAGGAGAGAACAAAATTTGAAAAGGTTGCATTATTTGCTTCAGAAAGGATTTCCAAGGATGTTGCTAGGGTTTGAGTGACTGATTTACAGGGAGATGCTGGACAAGTTAGAGTTTTACTTCCTGGAGCATAGGAAAAAAACAGGTAATCTTTCAGAGCCATATAAAATCATGAAGGGTATAGACAGATGGATATATTCAGTCTTTTTCTCAAGGCTGGTGAATCAAGAACTAGATAACATAAGTTTAAGTTAAGAGGGAAAAGATTTAATAGGAACTTAAGCAACTTATTGACACAAAGAATGGTATCTATGCAGAATGTGGAAGCAGTTGAGACAGACACAATAACAACTTTAAAAAATAGCTGAACAGTACATGGATTGGAAAGGTTTAGCAGGTTGTAGGCTAAAGACTGGCAAGTAAGATTAGCTTGTTGGGCATCTTGACCAGAATGGACCAAACGGGCCAAAGGGTCTGTCTGCATGCTTATAACTCTGCGACATTATTTATGCTTCTGGCCGAGTTAAAGGTTACCTCAATTATACCTGGTTGTATTTGACAGTTAGCAACCAATATAAAGTCACTGTGGAAAGTATGTCCGTGGAATTTAAAATTAAGCAAAAAGAGAACAGATACCTCAGATATTAAATAATCCTTTTATTTGGTGGGGAGGGGGTGATCTCAGTTCAGTCTGGATGCAATTCTACTACTTATTTCTAGAACAGAAATTGTGCATGATCTATGACCTGTTCCATTCAGTTAAATCATTTCAATTCTAGCAAGCTTAAAGCCATTAAACGGTATAGGTTGCTACAGACTCGAAATTGTGTAATATGAGTACTTACAGGAGATGTCAGAAATAACACTGGAGTGGCTTGCTGTGGAAGCAGGTCCCATGGATACAAATCAGCTGAGTTAAATCTTTTTATGTTGCCATTGCTGTGTGCCGTTCTCCTGTAATGAAGCATTCACTGATCTGTGGAACCCAGCACTGAGCAAACTGATACAGCCGGGAGGGTTGCTCAGAAGGTCCAACCTAAAGCCTGCTGACAACAATTGCAAGCTATGCCACTCTACAATGAAGGATATCTAATCATCAGTGAGTTACTGCAACTCTGCCTAAAAGTTGTGTTCCACCATGTTTTGGACAGCTAAATAAGTGTTGTGTACAGTACTAACACCAAATTGGAACTTCTCCCTCCCCAAAAAAAATTGTAGATTGGCCAAAAAGCTTTAGTAGATTAGTTATGGAATACATCTTATAGAATCATTGGTTAAAATGGAATCTTTGCAGTTCCCATTCAAAGTTGTATGCACTGATCCCTCGTTGAGCAACCTTCTCAGTATATCTAATTGTTCTCCATGACATGTGTGATCTTAAGTCACTGCATGATCTGAGGGCTACTACTTGCAGCATGCAGCTCAGACATCAAGATGTCAACAGTCAATGAAGGAGGTTTCATTGAATCATTTCCCATTATGCTGGTCATGCTGAATGGTGTATGCAGGACATCAATGCCAAAGTCACCTTTTAACTGTCATTTCATTTCAATATTGTTCAGATTCTACACTTTGGCATCTTTTATATATGCTGTAAGTGAACATTAAAGATCACAGGTTGTCCCCAGAAGGTCCAATTTCTGCCAATACTGAAGGAAATGTGTATATCTGCCATCTCTAACGTCATTATATGCGCCAGTAATTCTGAAAGAAAATGCCAGTCACATTGAAGTATGCATTGAAGTCAATTTACCATGGTTCACCATTTCCCTGGACGAGATTCTTAGTGGATTCTACGTTGGATACAGTTATTCTCTTGTGTGTGAGGCAATGCGAAATCTAGAAATATGGTCATAAAATGCAGTCAAATACTAAATATATTAGTATTGCACTTTCTGAAACCTACTTTAGGTTTTCCAAGCAAATGATCACAGAAGCACACAAGCTGCTGAGCATGCTCTGTGACATCAAAGCACAGTGCCATGATGAATTTATTTTGTACAAACTCTGCAAGCAATGCCCGTGCACACAGTGGGCTTTGCCTGTCAATCCCCTTAACCAAAGTCTTGAGGGCTCCTTCAATATTAATCAAAGAGCCCAGTTTGACTTGGGGTGCAGCTTTGGGACTTAACAATCAATCTTCCAAGTAGGTCCCTTCTTTAAGTTTTCTTGGTCAGTGATGGCTCTCAAGTTCAAGTTAAATCTTCAACTGTTAATATCTTGAGGTAGCCACAATCCCTTCCTTCAGTCCCAGCAGGTCTTCCCCAACTCAATCCAATACCCAAATCAATTCTCCTATCATCTTCACTTTCTACAATGCTGGGACATTGTAGAGAGAAGGTGCATATTTTCTGTTCCTCAGAGAATGTTTATTCCACAGCATGTAATGCCTTGGTCCCACACATAAAACTGGCATATTTTAAAGTGTTTATTTGAAGTGCAATGTGATTTGAAGGCTTTATGAAGACTATTGAATTTGTATCAGGAAAAGTATTTTATTTCTATAGAGCTGTAAAATGTTCCAAGGCTTCGTTATAAAAATTATGAAAAATAACGTTTAATTTGCTTTGTGCTGAAGGATACCTCAACAGGAAGAAATGAAACTGTTCAATTGAACTTAGAAAGTATTATTATTTGACTTGAAATTCTCATCAGTGTGATCACCCACTGATATGGACACAGCATAATCTTGCTGATATAGCACTGAGAATTATGTGTTCTCTTAATTGTATTCTGTGCATTCATTGTTTTTGGTGGTTTATTACAAATTTATTAAAGTTTCTGTCCAAACCAGAGCTTGCCATCATAACTGCTTGAAAATGGGTTTATGGAAGCCTACTAAGCCTACTGTTTTGGCTTGTTCTCTACCACAATAACAATCATAGAAGTAGTTTATCAGCTTCAGTTATTATGGATAATGAGTCATATTTATCAGCACATGTCGAAAGCAACCTGTCTGCTGCATTTATTTCATTCAAACAACTGCCACTGAGATGTACTATCTATTCATTACATGATGAGTTGTAGACAAAAAAATTAAAAAAGTTTGTCTTGTCTGGTAAGTGTGAACAATACTGAAGGTTTACAAGAAACATATCTTTCCAGTCTGTTGCTAGAATCTATTATAAAGGAAGCGGTAGCAGGGAACTTTTAAAGGAAAATTGAATTGCATGGTGTTAATGTGAAAAGAAAATCACCTTGACAAATCTGTTATTGTTTGAAGTTGGATCCGGCTGAATAGATAAGGCGAAACAGTTAATGTGTATTTGGACTTTTGGACTGCCTTCATTAAGGCACTACACATAAGCACATGGTCTTGGAGGAAGCACATACATAGAAAGATTGAGGATTAGTTAATGAATTGATATCAGGGAGTTTTAATGAGTGGACCATTTTCAGACCAAAAGAAAGGGCGAGTGGTGTGTGCAGGGATCAGTTTTGGGGTCTGTTCCATGATGATTTGGAAGGGGAGTTATATATGGAAGTTTGCTGGTGATTTTTTAAAAAAAACAGGAAGATGCTGAATTATGAAGAGGAGGATGAGCCACAAAAACTTCGGGAGATATTGACAGTTGGCATAAATAGGCATAAATAAGATTGATGGAATATAAAAATTCTATTTTTGTCTAAAAAGATCACAGAAAAGCAAAGCAATGTCTTAAAAATTGAGAGACTGAAAAATATTGGCATTCAGAATTACTGGTTGTCCCAATACACTGATGGGCAGCATTCAGTTAAAGCAAACAATTAGGGAAGCAAATGGCACGTAGGTCTTTATTGTAAGAAAAATTGATGCAAGCAAAATTGTGTTGCTCAAATTATATAAGGCATAGGACAACCTCTAGAATGTTATGCACGAGTCTAATATTCCTCTTTAAGGCAGAAGGTACAAAAGACTGAAAGCATGCATCACCAAGTTCAAGAACAGTTTCTACTCTTTTGTTACAAGACTGTTGGGAGAGAAAAATATGAAACAAAAGTTCACCAGATTGATTCTTAACTTGAGATGTTTACTCCATGAGAAGGGGGCAGAGAAAGCATAATGGGCTGAAGCAAATTCTCAACCTGAAATAGTGATAATCACTCTGTCTCCACAGATGCTACCTAACCCACCCTGTTCCTCCAACAATTTGTATTTTTGCTCTAGATTATAGTATCTCTACTCGCTTATGCCTCCATTATGGGTGAAATGGTTTATACCTGCCTTTTAATTCTGATGTAACCTGATACCTACTGCATTTAAAAATCTGCAGATTACATCTCTATCAAATAAATGATAAGAGATGGTTTCCAAGGGTTTACATGTGGAAACAAGTCCTCACCTGAATATAATTTGCAATTTCTGAATGCCAGAGTATAGGAAATGGCAATGATACATCCAATACCCTTACCTAAGTTACACACACAAAATGCTGGAGGAACTCAGCAGGCCAGGTAGCATCTATGGAAAAAAGTGCAGCTGACGTTTTGGGCCAAAACCCTTTGGCAGGATTGGAGAGAAAAAGCTGAGGAGTAGATTTGAAAGGTGGGGGGAGGGGGAGAGATGCCAGGTGATAGTTGACACTTGGAGGAGGAGGGTGAATTAAAGAGCTAGGAAGTTGATTGGTGAAAGAGACAGAAGGCCATGAAAGAAAGAAAAAAAGGAGGGGGGGGAGGAGAAGCACCAGAGGGATCCAATGGATGGGCAAGGAGATAACATGAGAGAGGAACAAGGGGATGGAAAATGGTGAAGGAGAAGGGGGATGGGGGGGCGTTACTGGAAGTTTGAGAAATCCATGTTCCCGCCATCAGGTTGGAGGCTACCCAAATGGAATATAAGGCGTTGTTATTCCAACCTAAGTGTGGCCTTATCCCAACAGTGGGGGAAGCCATAGATGGACATATTGGAATGGGAATGGGAAGTAGAATTAAAATGAGAGGCCAGTGGGAGATCACGCTTGTTCTGGCAGATGGAGCTTAGATGCTCAGCTAAGCGGTCTCCCAATCTACATCGGGTCTGACTGCTATATAAGAGGCCACATTGGGAACAATGAACACGGTATATGACCTCAACAAACTCACAGGTGAAGTTTCACCTCACCTGGAAGGACTGTTTGGGACCCTGAATGGTAGTGAGGGAGGAGGTGTAGGAAATGGTGTAGCCCTTGTTCAGCTTGCAAGGATAAGTGCCAGGAGGGAGATCATTGGGGAGAGACGAATGGACAAGGGAGTCGCGTAGGGTGCGACCCCTGCAGAAAGCAGAAAGTAAGGGGGAGGGAAAGATGTGTTTGGTGGTGGGATTCAGTTAGATGTGGCAGAAGTTTTGGAGAATTATGTGCTGAATGTGGAGGCTGGTGGGGTGATAGCATAGTGCAAGGATGGGGTACGAGCAGACATGCATGAAATGGAAGAGGGATGCAGTTGAGGGCAGAGCTGATGGTGGAAGAAGGCAAGCCCCTTTTGACTTCTCTAACTTCTGCTAATGCCTCACCTCCCCCTCGTACTCCATCCGTTATTTATTTTTATACACACATTCTTTCTCTCGCTCTCCTTTTTCTCCCTCTGTCCCTCTGACTATACCCCTTGCCCATCCTCTGGGTTCCCCCACCCCTTGTCTTTCTCCCTGGGCCTCCTGTCCCATGATCCTCTCATATCCCCTTTGCCAATCACCTGTCCAGGTCTTGGCTCCATCCCTCCCCCTCCTGTCTTCTCTGATCATTTTGGATCTCCCCCTCCCCCTCCCACTTTCAAATCTCTTACTAACTCTTCCTTCAGTTAGTCCTGACGAAGGGTCTCGGCCTGAAACGTCGACTGTACCTCTTTCTAGAGATGCTGCCTGGCCTGCTGCGTTCACCAGCAACTTTGATGTGTGTTGCTTGAATTTCCAGCATCTGCAGAATTCCTGTTGTGAGCGTTAGTAGGTTAATTGTTCATATGTGTTTAATTGGCAGCGCAGAATTGTTAGACCAGAAGGGTTTGTTACCATGCCGTATCTAAACTAGATTTTAATTATTTGAAGATTTAGCTGACCTTTATGTCACTCCTGCTGCCTGTCTTTTACTGCTGAGTTGCTGTTTGCTGGATCCTTTGCTACCAAAGTAATTGCACTATCAGTTGAGCATTCTGCTAATGTTTTCATTTGCCAATAACCCATTTAGGTGAGGAGAAAGATCTATTATTGGAAAATTGGGTCTGAATTGTCAGTTCAAGTGAACTTGCACCGTTATCATACATGACCGGGACAATAAAATAATTGTGGCGTTTTATCAATGCCCTTGCAAGCTCAGACGTACACTCCCAAGTGGGACCAAATCGCACATTAAAATTGTGAATCTATTTTCCTCATTTTCATTAGCTATTCTTGAAGATCAGGAGAGATTCAGTTACTGGTTACTGTTGTTGAGATTTATTCCCTTTGTTCCAGTGACTTCAGCAACACACATCCCAATCATGAATAGTATTTTATCAATCTGAAATTCAATTGAATAGTTTATATCAATATGCATGCTCCAGTTGAGTTAATTGGACAGTAAACATATTTTGCCTTTAACATATAATTAATCTTTATGAAACTCTGTAGGTAACAAGTAATTAATTATTCTAATTAAACCCTATTTATATCTAGAGACATGCCAGTCCTACATTAGGAGCGATGATCACTCATTTCAACCTACAGCTTTGTTTACTTGAAAGCATTTGGAATTTGTGCCCTTCTAATCTATTTTGAATTAATGTCTTACTGTTCCATACATGCAAATTTATTTCTTATATATTTAGTACTGTATTCCATTATATTTAATATTCAAGCACTGTTTCGTACTATTTACTTCAGTAGATTTGAATAAAATGCTGCACAGTTATGCAGCTGGTAGAGCTGATATCTCATGGTTCCAGTGGCTTGGGTTCAATCTTGAGCTTGGTATGGTTTCTGAGGAGTTTTCAAATTCTTCTTCTGATCATATGGGTCTTTTCCACCTTCCACAGATGGGCAGACTGGCAGGTTATTAGGATACTATAAACTTCCCCTCATGCATAGATGAGTTGGTGGGGAAATAAAATGATATTAATATAAACTGAGTGCTTAGAGGTCAGAATGGACGATGGACTGAAGGGGATGTCTCTGTGCTCTATGATTCTATGACTATATTTCAATGGCTCATTGTCTGGGAAACATTTTTTAAAATTCAAGTTTAAAGTAAATTTATTATCAAAGTTCAAATGAGGCCCTCCAATGCTGGGGTTGACAATGGATGTTCCAGTCTGGTTGTCTACATTTTTTACATTGTTACTGCAGCATATGCAATAGAGTATAAAAGCAAGGACAGTACGATATGGAGAGCAGGCTGTTGCCCATGCAGCAGGCTCCCCCTCACCATGCAGCTGATGAATCCAAAGAAACGGCAGAGGCTGATGTAGATCAGCACCTGCGGCATTGAAGGAGTTGCCAGTCAGTGTTGAACTCAACATAAGACTGCATTAGAGACTCTGGCTCTCGAGTTCTCCTTGGTATTTACTCCTGAAGCCTGGCCCCATGAGTGAGTGTATCTGCTAGGCAGAAGAGGTTTGAAATCAGAGTTTTCCTTCTCCTAGATGAGCCCCATCTGCACGGAGTGACGAGATTTAAGGGACCGATAACCCACCATTGCCGCTTCTCTTCTTAGTAGAAACCATTCCACAGGGCTTAGTAGCTAAACCACATGTGAAGACCAGGAACTGGATCTAGTTGTCAGAGGCGTTTTGAATAGCACGTCATTGGGAGCATTTAATAAGTAGTTGGAGCTTATCTCCGCTACCCTCTCCCCAATTATGACAACATCATGGAAACCAAAGTACTTATATTTCACCATATATGACCCTGAGATTCATTTCTTGTGGACAATTCACAGTAAATACAAAAAAACACAATAGATTCAATGAAAAAACACATACAAGATTGGTAATCAACCAATGTGCAAATACAAAGAGAAAATAATAATAATAATAATAAATAAGCAGTAATTGTCAAGAACATAGGATGTAGAGTGCTTGAAAAGTGAGCCCATAGGTTGTGGGAACAGTTTAGTGATGAGGTGAGTGAACTTACACTTCTGGTTCAAGAGCCTGATGGTTGAGCGATAGAAACTGTTCCTGAACCTGGTGGTGTGGGTCCCAAGGCTGCTGCACCTCTTTCCTTATGGTAACAGTAAGAAGAGAGTGTGGCCTGGATGGTGGGGGTTCCTGATGATGGATGCTGCTTTACTGCAACAGTGCTCCATGTAGATACGCTCAGTGGTGGGGAGGACTATATTCACTACTTTTTGCAAGCTTTTCCATTCAAAGGCATTGGTGTTTTCATACCAGACCATGATGCAATCAGTCAGCATACTCATTACTGTGCTTCTATAGGAGATTGTCAAAGTTTTAGATGACATGCTAAATCTTTGCATACTTGTAAGAAAGTGGTGGTGCTGCTGTGCTTTCTTTGTGCTGGATCCAGGACTGATCCTCTGAAAAGATATACCGAGGAATTTAAAGTTGCTGGCCCTCTCTATCTATGATCCCTTGATGAGGTCTAGCTCATGGCCCTCTGGTTTCTTCCTCCTTTAGTCAATCATCAGCTCTTTGGTTTTGCTGAATTTGAGTGAGCGGTTGTTTTGGCAGCATTCCGACACATTTTCAATCTCTCTTCTATATGCCAATTCGTCATCGTCTTTGATTTAACCTCTTTCATTTTAACATAGTCATGATGACAAAGCCAGTGTAAATAGCCAAAAATAATATTAAGGCTGAACCTAACTTAAAGATAAGCTAGTTGTAGGAAGGAAAAACGACAAAGGAAAGTGTTAAGAAAGTATAATCTTGGTTGAGGGTGCTCAGTGTAATATTTTGTATGACAGTGCAGCACCACATAATCACATGTTGAAATAAGCACTCAATATCTCGTTCTGAACAAAATTTACATAATGTAGGTGATCGACTGGAGCTTTCCTTAGCTGTCCTAATAAAATTTCACCTACTTCCCTCACTGATTATGTCCATGAATATTACTTAAAGCATGGTAAGAAAAAAATATTTTAAAATGTAATTGATTTTTCCCTTTTGCAATCTTTCTGATTTCTCCCCACCTTCTCTTCTTGTTCTGAACAAAATCAATATTACTGTCCCACTTGAATTCTCCTGTTTTTTTTCCAATAAAAGCTCAAGGTTCTATTGCAAGGCCCTGATCAATAAGTGTAGTGTTGTTTCCTATTTAAAATGTACATGTGGATGTATCATACTGGGAATGATTTCATCCTGGGGAAAGGCAATGATTTCTAGGCTGCCACTGTTGGTCCTCCTCTTACAAGTCTAACTGAGATTGAGCAGCGACAATACAAGAATATAGTTTTGAAATGAATTGCATAAAGCTTGACCAAATTAATGAGAAATTTCAACACCATATTACGTCCAGTGAAAACTGAGTTCCCATAAACTTAGGTTATGATTTACCGAAGTGTTACCCAATCCTCTGCTCAACTTAATCTCTATAACATGTTCCTGCTAATTACATCACTTTGCTGCTGCAAAGAAGGTTCTTACGATAATGTATATAAATCCAGTTTCAGACAAAAGGACATTAAAATAGTTCAAAAGCTTTAAATATTTAATAAAATGAGTCATGTAAACAATCACTCTTGCACGCTAGTTTATGTCGCTTTGCGTAGTGTCTCAGAATTCATTGTTTCTTGCTTTAATCTACATAATGGAGGTGAACGACTAGAGCTTTCCTTAGCTGTTCTAAAAAAATTTCACTCACTTCACTTACTGATCATATCCATGAATATTACTTAAAGCATAGTAAGAAAAAAATATTTTAAAATGTTATTTGATTGAAATTTTCCTGATATTTTGCATTTGTTAATCCAGCAGAATTGAGAAAATTAACTAAATTTTGACACGATTTGGATCCAAATGATTTTCTCAGTGGAATTTCAACCTCTTAGAATTTGGAAGTAATAAATAACATAGTATGGAAAGTTATTTTTCATTTTTTGAAGTAGGGTAGATATTATTATAGTATTTGGAGCAAGATGAGAGAGATATAGATTATGGGAACAGTTGCAAACCGAGTTATCCCATTATACCATTTTGAAGGAGTACTGAACTGTTAATGTGACAGGGACAGGGCCCTTAAAACAACATCATTCAAAATTGACTGGTCATTATGTCAATATGTTTTATTGGAAATCATTTTATACAGACTGGCTGTTCTGTTTCCTTATTTTGACATTGCTGATGTAAATTTGCTGTTTAACACTTATCCATTTAGTCATCAAAGAGTTCTTTTAATTCCTTTGTTTTCATTTATATTTTCTGAGTTTAAAAAGTGCTTAACAGACTGTTCCTGGAAATAGTTTTGATTTCCATTTGACAGGTTATCAGCTCAATCCTTGATATCTCTTCTGTTTCTTCTGTGTTTTTATCTACTGACATTTTTTGCACTATTTCTATATCTTGATCTAATCTATTTATCTATCCAAACTCTGCTTCTCCACCATCAGTTCCGCGTCCCATTATCTCCTTCCCACCTTTGTTCCCTGCACTTTTTAAATGTCATCTGCATCCAATGATTAGGTTTTTGAATACAACATGAACCATTGGAAAAGCAAAGCCTGACCTTTAGAATTTTCAACAAATCAGTGTTGCTTTGGATAACATGGTGATAAACATAAAATCATCATTGAGTTGGTCCAAGATATTAAATGAACTACTAGATTGATAATTATTTATTAAACTGGAATATCCTAAAATGTTCAACATGTTTAAAAATCTGCAAACTATAATATGTTCCAAAATTATTTTTTCTATATAAAAATAAAATTTGGAAGTGACATCAGATGGAACATTTCCACCCACAGAGTAATAAAGCTCTGGAAAACTGAAGAAATGTTGTTGAAGATACCACTATAATGGCACTTTGACACACTTATGCAGTTGATGAAACAATTGTAATGAGGTTGATCCATTAGAATGGATAGGCTTGTACAATATAGTGGCCTTCTCTTGCAAGAAATTCTTGTGATTTTCAAATAATGCAATTTCCAGTCTATTTGCTGATTACGTAAATTGTGGATTTGTTTTGTTTTTTTCTGGGTTGATTACTTCAAACTGTCAGATAATCCTGGATTAGGAAATTCTGCTTGCTGATTTAAAAATCATTAAATCTGAGATTTTATTGTTCACTCATTGTATGTAAACTTTTCAGACAAACTGCCATTTAATGCTCATCACTAATATTGTCAAACACCGAAAGGAATCTGAATCAGATGTCCTTCCTTAAAGGGTCTTTATGAACCAGATGGCCATTTGATAACATTTTGGTAGTTTCATAATTGCTATCACTCTACCAGCTTTCTTTAAATTCCAGGTTTATTTAATTATTTTAAGTCCCCACCTTCCATATTGGAGCATGGATATTAGTTCATCTTGTGATTTAATGACAAGAGCATACCAGTGTGATGCATGTGACATTAGCTTTCAACTTTATTGCCTCAGAGAAAATAACTGCCTTAGACAGAAGATTGGCTGACTGGCAAAAGACAAAGACAAAGAAGGGGTCCTTTTCTAATTGGCTGTCAGTGACTAGTGGTGTTCTGCATAGAATAGTATTGGGTCCACTACATGGCTAGTGATCTGGATGATGGAATTAATGGATTTGTGGCCAAGTTTACGAAGATACAATTATAAGTGGAAGGGCAGAGAGTGTTGAGGAAGCAGAGCAGTTGCAAATGGACTTTGATAGATTAGGGGAATAGACAAAGAAATGGCAGATGAAATGCATTTGGGAAGCGTATAGTCATGCAGTTTGGAGAAGGAATAAAAGTACAGACTATTTTCAAAATAGGGAGCTAATGCAGAAATTGGAGGTGCAAAGGGACCTGGTGCAGATTCCCTAAAGGTTAACTCATAGGTTGAGTTGGTACTGAGAAAGGCATTCATTTCATGAGGACTAGAATATAAAAGCAAGGATGTAATGTTGAGGCTTTATAACACATTGGTCAGACCACATTTAGAGTATTGTGAGCAGTTTTGGACCCTATTTCCAAGAAAGGATGTGCTGGCATTGGAGAGGGTCCAGCGAAGGTTTACCAGAAAGATCTCAGAAATAAAAAGTTTAATGTATGAGGAGCATTTAATGACTCTGGGCCTGTACTGCTGGAATTTAGAAGAATGAGGGGGATCTCACTGAAACCTACTGAATATTGAAAGACCTAGATAGAGTTGATGTGGAGAAGATGTTTCCAGTTGTGGAAGAGTCCATGACTAGAGGACGTAGCCTCAGAATAGAAGGATATCCCTTTAGAACAGAAATGGGGAGAAATTTCTTTAGCCAGAATATGGTAAATTTATAGAATTCATTGACACAGAGTACTGTGGAGGCCAAGTCATTGGGTATATTTAAAGAGGTGTGACAGGCTGTTGATTAGTAAGGGCTCAAAAGTTACAAGGAGAGGACATGAAAATGGGGTTATGAGCACTGACGTGATATCACAAGTGGAAAATTTCACAGGCGCTGGGAAGGTTCCCAGGCAATGTGCTGCTCTCTGTGTACCACAGACAGTTCTTACAGAGAACCTCATATAAGCAATGAACAGAAGTTAATGGAAAATAGAAAAACATTGCAAAAAGTGGAAAGTGAAATTTCAATTGTATACTGAAAGAGTTGGATTCATCAATGCTGGAGTAAGCATATACCCCTTAATAGTATTCTGTTAATGAAACAAGCAGAGATCAATCACAATGAATTGAAACTGAACTGAAGGTAAATGTGAATATTCAGCAGGCTGATTGCAGAAAGTTAAGAAAAGGCATGGTTTTAAAGTTTTAAATATTTGTGGTGACAATGCATCTGCTGATCATGAAGCAGCAGAAAAATTAATTGATGAGTTTGCTAAGACTGCCACTGATGAAAATTTAACACACTGAATGGCTGCATGTGATGAAGAAGTGTGAGACAAAGACTGCTTACCGGTGTTAGAGTGAGTTTTTTTGGGTAGATGATATGTTTACACTTAAATGACTTTGGCCACCAGACTTCTATTTGACGATTTGCCAAAGTACAAAGTCCACAACAATGCGCTTCCTAAAAAGGTGTGAATACCAGATGCTTTTGGCGCCGTAGTTTGACCAGATGCTGTAGTTTTGAAGACAGTATTATCTATACGTTATAAATATTAATTGTCTTCTATGTTAGCACATAAAATGCCAAATAAATGTATTGTGGATTTAATTGCATTCCTAAAGGCTGTGGATACCAACCCAGACATGTTGGTGTTGGAAGGAAAGGATGATGTTAGGTGGTGTGATATTTTGAATGTAGCTTCAATAGGAAGCATTGTCCATGCATTGTCTATAACTTTTTAAGTAGTGATTGCCTTTGTGTTTAGCATATAAATATCGAGCCAACAATGGGCTAGCAGACCTTTCTACTGAAAGCGCCTCCGTCCGTATGATGCCTGCTGTACCTTGTTGTGTCGAATAAAGAAGCTGCTTTTATCTACCAGTGACTCCGTCCCTCCAGTGATTTCATCCACGCTACAACAGCTGGTAGCACATAAATTCAGTGTCAAAAATAATAGTAATCTCAATATAACTCATTATATATTCCAAAATTAAAAAAAACATCTGAAACAATTCTGACCCCAAGCGTTTCGGACAAAGGGTACTCAACCTGTAGTGCCATTCAAATAAACATACTTTTTGAGAGATCCCCACTGTTGTCATTCTGATGGTGCCACAACGATAAATAACAATGGACTCGAGCAATGGAATTCTGACATCCTGCAGTTTTCCAGCACTCAGTCATAGAAAACCTGTATCTGCTGAGATTGGAGCAGGTTGAGTAGCTCTATTCCTCTCAAAAGAGAGGAAATCCAGTGAAATTGAAATGTTTGTTTCAGGTCACAATATAATTTGAATTAATTGAACTGTCTTAGATGTTAACACACAATGTAAAAATATTGTTATGGTGTCACTTCTTATAATTTTGATGTTTAAGTTTTTTCAACAATTCATGATCTTTTTAACATCATTAATTTTTAATAGTTTCTGATCACTTTGGATAGCTTGTGAATGTCATACAAAATCTTTTATTACCTTTGAGTAAGCCTGGAGGCACGACTTCACCAACCATCATAGAATCCTGGGTTTGATAGTTTCAGCAGCAAGGCTCCTTGTTTATCAATGCTGGCTTCAGGGACTAAGTAGGCAGCCCATCTAGAATGCACTTGGCCTATCTTGTGCAGTACAATTTTAAACTGGGACATTATTTACTCTCTCAAGCAGATGCAAGTGTCCCATAAAGAGGGGAAAAAAAAGTCCTGTCTATCATAATCAGAATTTATCATTCAGTCACCATATGATATTTATTCATTACCATGTTGTTGTTTCTGGGAGTTTATCATGCATGAACCAATGGTGTTTATCCTATGCTCTCAGTTTCAGAAGAATTTAATCAATTCTAGAATAATTGTTGCCACCTTTTTCAGAATCATTTTCAGTTTCTATCTCTCTTGTAACTCTCTTTTGACCATCTTTTTAGTTTCTCCCTTCAAAGTCAAAAATGTGACAAATACTGGAAAGCTGAGGTAAACAAAAAAATTGAAAAGGCTCAAGATACTCAGCAGGTTAGACAGTATCTGAAGCAAGAAGAATAGAGTTAATGTTTCAGATCAACCTGTGGAAAGATTATTTACCTGAATTGTGATTTCAATTGCTTTCTCCACAATATGATGAGTCCTGTTGAATGTTTATTATCTGAAAAGTTAGACATTGAAACATCATTGTTATACAAGTTACATAAATTTATATTGAAAGCTGCTCTGTGCTTTTCACATAATCATGCTTGACATTTTATCACCTTCAGACATGCTCATGAAATCATCCTCATTTCCTCCATGTGTCAACTTAAATTGTAGATCAAAAATGCAAACTATGACCATCATGATCAGTCTCAGAACAACCAGAAGGACATTTCACTGCTTTAATTGTTATTTGAAGGATACGTAGCTGCCTTTGAAGATTGACTATTCAACTTCAGAACTTATTGAAGGCTGCACAAACACTTGTCATGGTGCACAAGGTTGTGCTCGAATGAGTAGGGAACCCACGTGAGACGCTCATTCAGTCAGTGTCTCAGTAGAAACATCACAGCCAGCAATCTATCACTGGGGGCATCAAGAGTTGAGATGTCATAGTCATAGTAATACTTTATTGATCCCGAGGGAAATTGGTTTTCATTACAGTTGCACCATAAATAATAAATAGTAATAAAACCATAAATAATTAAATAGTAATATGTAAATTATGCCAGGAAATAAGTCCAGGACCAGCCTATTAGCTTAGGGTGTCTGACCCTCCAAGGGAGGAGTTGTAAAGTTTGATAGCCACAGGCAGGAATGACTTCCTACGACGCTCTGTGTTGCATCTCAGTGGAATGTCTCTGGCTGAATGTACTCCTGTGCCCAACCAGTACATTATGTAGTGGATGGGAGACATTGTCCAAGATGGCATGCAACTTGGACAGCATCCTCTTTTCAGACACCACAGTCAGAGAGTCCAGTTCCCTCCCCACAACATCACTGGCCTTACGAATGAGCTTGTTGATTCTGTTGGTGTCTGCTACCCTCAGCCTGCTGCCCCAGCACACAACAGCAAACATGATAGCACTGGCCACCACAGACTCGTAGAACATCCTCAGCATCGTCCGGCAGATGTTAAAGGACCTCAGTCTCCTCAGGAAATATAGATGGCTCTGACCTTTCTTGTTGACAGCCCCAGTGTTCTTTGATCAGTCCAGTTTATGGTCAATTCGTATCCCCAGGTAATTGTAATCCTCCACCATGTCCACACTGACCCCCTGGATGGAAACAGGGGTCACCAGTACCTTAGCTCTCCTCAGGTCTACCACCAGCTCCTTAGTCTTTTTCACATTAAGCTGCAGATAATTCTGCTCACACCATGTGACAAAGTTTCCTACCGTAGCCCTGTACTCAGCCTCATCTCCCTTGCTGATGCATCCAACTATGGCAGAGTCATCAGAAAACTTCTGAAGATGACAAGGCTCTGTGCAGTAGTTGAAGTCCGAGCTGTAAATGGTGAAGAGAAAGGGAGACAAGACATGGCATTTCCTTCTCATTCAGGGTGGGTCAAATTCTTAGAACATGAAGCAACAATATGTCCATCATAGTTAAACCTACACATACAGAGTCGCTACAGACATCACATCCTGCATAGACCTCAATGATGGATATTTTATTTATAGGCTTATATTTTCCAAGGCTAAAAATACTTAGCAATCCATCACCTTCTATCTTGCTGTTTACCTTACGTCTTTTGTCAGGATATTAGAGTGGATTTCTTTTTGGGGCAATGATTTGTTGACACTTAAATGACTTTGGCCACCAGACTTCTGTTTTAACTGTTTGACAAAGGACCGTGGATTGAGTCCCACCACAATGGGCTTCCTAAAAGGTGTGAATACCAGATGCTTCTGGTAGTTTGACCTGATGCTGTAGTTTTAAAGGCAGTATCACCTATACATTACAAATATTAATTGTCTTCTATGTTAGCATGGGAAATGCCAAATAAATGTATCGTAGGCTTAACTTACATTCCTAAAGACTGTGGATATCAACCCAGACATGTTGGCGTCAGAAGGAAAGGATGAAATCTGAAGGTGTGATGTTTGTATGTAGCTTCAAAAGGAAGCATTGTCTAAGTATTGTCTATAACTTTTAAGTAGCGATTGCTTTTGTGTTTAGCATGTAAATATCGAGCCCACATTGAGCTAACAGACCTTTCTGCGGAAAGTGTCTCGGTACGTAGATACCTGCTGTACCTTGTTGGGTCGAATAAAGAAGCTGCTTTATATCTACCAGTGACTCTGTCTCTCCGGTGATTCCATCCACGTTACAACAAGGATATGAAGTCTAATACTTCAGTTGAGTTGAGCTTCTCACAGTTGGAGGAGAGAAGTGCAGCTTCCTCCTAGAAAGGTCTTCTGATGGTGGCCCTAGCTGAACTACCCCATATGGTGCAGAGCACCTCTCTCCTGCTATCTTCGTCTTCTGTCAGGGTTTTAGCTTTGTGCTGCATGAACTAGGGATCTGCATCAGCCACTCTGCTTTCCCCTCTTTGTAAGCTGCCATAGGCAGTATTTTACTGATGCCTGCCTGTCATTGGAATGGGTCTTTAAAGATGATAGCCCTCTGTAATTTCATACGATAAATTGTTGGATCTATGAGAACTTCCGTGGCATAAGTCACAATGTGACTTGCTCATGTCATGTTTATGTCTGAGCAGAAGTCTCAACTCTGTATCAGAAAATTACATCAGTGTATTGCTTGATTTGTATCATCTCTATGGTTTGTGCTGCAATTGAATGCATTTATGTATTCACAAACAGTGAGAGCTCAGTTCTGATTAGAAACAATGTTAACTCTTTCTCTCTCCATGCAATTGTTCTGCTGAATAGTTCCAGCATTTTTATTTTGTTTCTACAACAAATGAGGTAACAGGGAAAGAGCAGAAATGCTGGAACTATTTAGCGGATCATCTGCATGGAGAGGGTGAATTGGAATCGGATTAGATAACAGTTGAAGAAAATAGAGAAGGAAAGAAGACTGAAATTAAAAGGACAGTATAAGAGAAACAAGAAGTAACACTAGTAATTAGTGGGAAGGATTGTGTGGTTTTACTTGTTTATTTCATGGCCTCTTTGAGTTCAGGTGACATTGGGTATATATAAATCCCAATCATTAAGTATCCACACATTTTAAAATTCCTGTGGTGAGTTTAATTCACTTGCACAGCACATGTAAACAATTACTTGAAACTCCTGCTGAGATTAATGCCAAGTACTTGCTTTCACAAGTCTACTGGCGGAGAAATGCCTAGTCATCCAGTACTTCCTTGGGTTTATCACGACTCACAAATTAGCTCTTCCTCATCAACGACAGTCAGTTTTTTTACACAAAGTAATGCTTGCTTGCACTACTGAGTAAGTTGACTTTTCAAAGGCTCCCTTCAGGAAACTGCTCTAGTGTTATTAAAACAAAAAAGCATCACACCATCTTAAAAGTTTCTTACTACAGACAGTTAAGCCAATTGATCATTCTAGTCACCCCCCCCCCATACAGCCCTCCCTCTATTACCTCATTCACTGTCAACCACTTTTTATATGCTCTTTCTATTGTAAATGAATTTACGTATTTATGCACATTTTGTTCCACATCCATACTTTAAACTCTAACTTATTTTATGTAATTCATTTATTCTTTATAATTGTTGAATGTTGTTACTTTTGTTGCATGTCACACCGACGCACCATATGAAATTCCTAAAACATGTAAATGTATATGACGAATAAAGTTGATCCTCAATTAAGTCACTACATGCTCTTCAGCATACTCAAGATTATCACAACCACACTTCAACTGAAAAGTCCTCCCCTCAGGCTAAGACAGTTGCATGTTTAAACATTGACATGAAGGCAAAAACCCTTTAAATCAAATGTCACCAATTTTAATTTTCATAACTTGAAATCTCTCTTCCCATTTCATGATGCCTTGTAGTGTCTCATAGAGAAGAGAAACAACATATCTTTGCTCTTAGTGATAGGTCTCTCCTACAATGAGCCAGGTGATTGATTAATCACCAGTCCGACATTGGAGTAACACAAAATTGTCAGATTCGAAAAGCTGGCTTGATGCCCATTTCTTGTCACCAGTTTTAAGTTGAAATGCATAAGGAAGATGCACCTCTTGAAATATTGACATTCAATCATAAGAGCTAAGAATTAGTGTTTTAAAAAGAAAAAAAAAGTAGCCTTGTCAAGGTAAATATACAATAGCTCAATGTAAATTTAACCACTCATCCAGCCTTGGTGAGATATTAAGTAATGTCAACATAGATCTGAAGCCCAATTCAGTTTCTGTTTAAAACTGAGCTTCTTGTTTAATGGGAATTTCTAATGACATTGTTAAATGTGAGTAATCTGTCAGTGGGCACTTTCATTTCTGGAGTCATATCAGCCAGCCAATATCAGTTTCAAAAAATAGTTCATAATTGGAATAAAATGAATTCTGAATTTTCCTTCAACTTACCGGCATTTCCTCCGCAGGCACCACGTCACTGAGGTCTCCTATATAAGTGTACATGACTGTGTTAGTCCAGAATTTTCTAACAGATACATGTCAATAACTTTTTGACTATCTTTTGCTGTAGAGCTCTTCATGGAAGCCAGTGGCAGGATGTCTGCTTCTTGCAATTTCTCAGCAATTACATTGGTAACTTTACACATTACACCAAAGTCAAATATAACCTTCAATGTGTCAATCAAAGCGAAAACAATCGGTGCATTTTTTTAAAACCTAAATCTAGACATTGAATAGAATTTTATAGAAGCAGCTGTCCTTCATCTTATAAAGGAGTATGCTATATTTACACTCTAGTGTAACTTGGTGTGCCAAAGTATACAAAAAAGGCCAAAACTGGAGATGTAACATTTCTTTATTTTAAATTCTCAGTGTCAGAATTAAGCATCCTGAGATCAATTAAATAGTAAAAAGAAACTAGACATCTTCTTTGTCCAGGCAAAGTATTAGTCCCAATAACAGGACCGCATGGTATTTTTTTCCAGGGAAGACTGACCAGTTTGATCTTGTACAGCCAGTGGTTCCCAAGCAATCTTGGTTCCCAGACTACATCCCCAGTGCACCACTCTCATTTTTCAGCCATCACATAAAAACAATAAAGAATTTTGATTTACAATGCAAAATAGGAAAGAAAATAGGAATTGTAAATTTAATGCAGTGGCAAGGAGTTGCAAAAGTTGTTCAAACATGTTTAAAGCTAAAATAAAATAATTTCTTTACAGTAAAAACAATTTACATAAAAAATTTAGAGTTTGTATTAATTGTCTAACTTTTTACTACTTCATTGCTTTTTCACCTTTCAATGAGATTGGTGGATTTGGTGCAGTGATATCAGCTCCTCAAAATCAGGCTGAACATCACCCAGAAGGAGTCTCAGATCCGCATGTTCAGTAATCTGGAGTCTGATTTTTGGGGATTGCACTGAAACCATGTTCCACTAAATATGATATTGGAAAGGAAATGAAGAACATTTTGACCTTTTTCCACAGTGCAGGATAGCATTCAGAGATTTCTTTCTGCAACCAAACGTATTACCTTGATTCAGCTCAGTCATTTTGTAGCTACGTCAGCTTTTACCCCCACCCTTTCTGTTAATTCCTCTAACAAGTGTACAGGAATGGATTTATTACCCAATCTGGAATTTGAATCGAGGGAAGTTCCTGAAATCTCTCTAACATTTCTTTATTCAGCTCCCCCAGGTGCGCACTGTGTACTTGAAGATCGTCATCTAGTATTCTTTCTTTCTCCTCCAGCTCAGATAGGCTCAGAAATTGTGAAAGGTTGTGACGGCCAATTTTGCATTTGAATAGGGTTAACTTGGACAGAGATGTGGAGACAACTGAATTGACTTTGATAAGATTCACAACATTTCCTTGCAATTGAAGATTGACTTCATTAAACTATGTGAATAATTCTGACAAATAATCAACAAAATGCCTAATATTCTTGAGATGATTACTGAATGAAGTATTCAAGTCTTCAGAGAATATTATCACAGTTTCAAAAAGTGCATAAAAGCAGCCCAGGCAATTTCCTTTAGAGAGTTATCTGACCTCTGTGTGTAACAGCAAGCATTCAAACTATTTTCCATTCTCAATACACAAATCTCAAAATAGTCAAAAATTGAAGCATCGATTTAATTCATCACTGTGATAGAAATATTTAATGATACATGCAGCCAATCTCTTAAGGTTATGCTTTGCGATGAAATATTGCCTGAGAATTACACAGTGAATGGTATATTTGTTAGGTACAGCTTTTTTCAAGAAATGGTTTCATCCTGTCATTGATGGTTGTACAAGCATGTATGTTGAGGAGTGAAATGTCCTTCTCTTTGCTCAACAACCCAAAATATTGACTCCATCTTCATATCTCTTTTTAGCCCCCTTGCAAATCGCATCTCTTGAAATATGCCTTCATTTTTTATAAATTGAACATAACAAAGAAGCAAAGATTGTTTGCCTAGCAAAGCTGACTCATCCAAGTGCAGAGCAAATTCTGTTGTCCTAAGTATGTGGCACAATGTGCCCTCCGCACGCTCAGACACATCATTGATTCGTACTCGAACAGAGTTGTTTCTAAGCGGAATCAATTTAATTCTGGTAATTTATGCAAAACCGTTCTCAGAACCTCCCTTACTGCTGGCAGAATCATTTCTTCTCCAATTGTATGGGGCTTTCCAGATTTAGTAATGAGCGATCACTATTTTGTTGTGAAGTGCTGACAAACATGCTTTGAAGTGGTTTCCATTTCTGAAAAGTTTCATGAAGTGACCGAAAATAAGCTATGTTCTTGTTTCCTTTATCAGAGTGTATTCTCTTCAAATACTCAAGGATCCTGGATGGTTTCATTGCCTCATTTGAAAAGAAATTCTTCACACAACAGATACATTTGCTGCTGTTGCTTGGTGCTGGTATAAATCCACATTTCAGATACTCCATACTGTACTACCTACGCTTTTGTGTTTGGTCAGATTCTGTCATTTTTGTTATACATGAATTACCATGGTCAGTTAATTGCCTATTGTTTAATTCCATCTTCAAGTGCTGTGATCAATAAAGAGGCAAGTAATGATGTCATCATAGCTCAGGCCTGAAAGTACACACTGGGGCATTGATATCTTGGTTAGGGAGTGTGCTAGAGAAATGCAGTCAAGACCATTTGAATGGACAGATTCTTAATTTTATCCCATTGAATCCCATATCCTAATTCACAAGAAATGCTTAACTGTGTGATTAGAGTATGGGAATTATACTACCTAACACCACTACAGTAGTAAATGGTAATAATGCGTCGGCCGAGCCCAGAAATAACACAATTACTTTGGCGCAGTTTTCTCATCATATGCCAAATACCGAAGTGCCACATTGCTTTTCAACATTGTAACACACTTTGAGCAAAGTCTTAGAGAATGGTGGCTTAGCAGGAGATGGGGTGATTACGTGATCATTGTAATCAATTATGAGGCACTGAGGATCAAAAGCTTAGAAGTAATTCATTACTGAAATAAGTCTGTAACCCCCCCCCCACCCCACCTCTATTGCTACTGAGCACCTCCCTCTATTGCCTTTTAGAAACTCCCACCTCCCCCGGGGAGGGGGAGGGAGCAATATCTCCACTGTAGGAAAGCACTGCTGTACACCAATGACCTCTCAGAACTGGGTGGGGTCTTTTATACTAAATTTGCTCACATCCATGCATACCTTTGTATATAACAGGAATTCTGCAGATGCTGGAAATTCAAGCAACACACATCAAAGTTGCTGGTGAACGCAGCAGGCCAGGCAGCATCTGTAGGAAGAGGTGCAGTCGACGTTTCAGGCCGAGACCCTTAGTCAGGACTAACTGAAGGAAGAGTGAGTAAGGGATTTGAAAGTTGGAGGGGGAGAGGGAGATCCAAAATGATAGGAGAAGACAGGAGGAGGAGGGATGGAGCCAAGAGCTGGACAGATGATTGGCAAAAGGGGATACAAGAGGATCATGGGACAGGAGGTCCGGGAAGAAAGTCAAGGGGGGGGGACCCAGAGGATGGGCAAGAGGTATATTCAGAGGGACAGAGGGAGAAAAAGGAGAGTGAGAGAAAGAATGTGTGCATAAAAATAAGTAACGGATGGGGTACGAGGGGGAGGTGGGGCCTTAGCGGAAGTTAGAGAAGTCGATGTTCATCAGGTTGGAGGCTACCCAGACGGAATATAAGGTGTTGTTCCTCCAACCTGAGTGTGGCTTCATCTTTACAGTAGTGGAGGCCGTGGATAGACATGTCAGAATGGGAATGGGATGTGGAATTAAAATGTGTGGCCGCTGGGAGATCCTGCTTTCTCTGGCGGACAGAGCGTAGATGTTCAACAAAGCGGTCTCCCAGTCTGCGTCGGGTCTCGCCAATATATAAAAGGCCACATCGGGAGCACTGGACGCAGTATATCACCCCAGTCGACTCACAGGTGAAGTGTTGCCTCACCTGGAAGGACTGTTTGGGGCCCTGAATGGTGGTAAGGGAGGAAGTGTAAGGGCATGTGTAGCACTTGTTCCACTTACATGGATAAGTGCCAGGAGGGAGATCAGTGGAAATCCCAGACCCTTCCACACCTTCGGGACACTTTCTTCGCCGTCTGTAATGGTCCTACCCGTTATTTCATCCTCCGTCGGATTCACGCCTGCAATCGCCGTTTTTTTGACTTTGTCATGTTTCTCCTATCATTTTGGATCTCCCCCTCCCCCTCCAACTTTCAAATCCCTTACTCACTCTTCCTTCAGTTAGTCCTGATGAAGGGTCTCGGCCTGAAACGTCAACTGCACCTCTTCCTACAGATGCTGCCTGGCCTGCTGCGTTCACCAGCAACTTTGATGTGTGATACCTTTGTATATCATGGCTTTGCCATTACCATTAAATCTAGTGGTTTAGTGCTTATATTAGTGGTTAAATACACACATTATTATTTCATAAAACTGAATCTGCCATGCAACTGGTTTATTGTCTTGCAATTTCCTGCATTCTTAAAATATGGTGCTCTTAAAAGAGAAATCTGTGTTCTGAAAGTGGATACAATAGCATTCCATAAGCAAAATCTAAAAAAACGCTCTACACTTAGAATAGTTTGGTCACAATATTGGTGTTTTATATCGTCTTCTATCTGATGACATGACAGATAATATTTAAAGTTAGATGTGCCTAAATTAGTAGAAGTAGATTTATAATAATCATTATTTTCCGTCATGACAAAGACTGCACTCCTAATCCATTCCCAATTCATTTTGGTTGTTACTGGGAAGAGGGCAAGTGAAGTCTGCTGAAAAAGCTAGGTTTGCTGATGACAATTTCACAGCAGATTGTGAAGTGACATTGACAAAAGCCAAGAGCAGATAGTCTGTCAGGGAATGGTGGTTTAAGAGAAGGACAAAGCCAAAAAAAATTGAATTTAAGAAACGGATTAATAAGGAATAAGAGAGAACTAAGGAAGAAAGTTTTTGCATAATTAGTCAGCAATGTATTCTTAACATCTATTCAACATGAACAACTAAATCCAATGACTTATTATTGTTCAGAAAGAAGTATTCTTACTACTTCTGGGATGCTTATGTACAATTATAATATAAAATATCACGCTTCAGAATGCAAAACTTTACAAATTTACAAATTACAGCACAGGAACAGATTTTTGATCCATGATAGTCATATTGAACACAATTTGAATTAAACTAAATCTCAACTGCCCATACAAGATCATCTCCCTCCATTTCCTGCATATTTATTTGGCTAAAAGCCTCAAACACCACTATCATAACTGTAAATATAATATTGTGCACTGTTTGTGAGAAAGTAGTTTTCTCCTGCAATGAATCTTATGATCACTTTGAATGACAAATATTCACCTGTTTGATCAAAACAGTTGACTTCCTTAAAAGATGCTAGGAATCTTTTCACCATAGGGTCAGTGATCAGCATTCCTCTGTGTGAATTGTAGACTCGTCTTAAATTATAAATAATGTATAAAAGTACAAATGCACATCAAGACCCACGACATTCCTGCACATAATTTATCTTTTAAAATGCATTGAACAGCTTGTGTGCCAGAATTCAGTCTCCTCTTATTTGGAAAGTGGTCAGAACTATATTCACTTTGCTTTAATTCAAACACCTTTCACTCTTCTCGCAAAGTCAAGCTCAGTGGTCCCAAAGGACTTGTAGCTTTGCATCCAACAACTATTGTGGAAGGAATGCCCATATGCTACAGTGGCATGCAAACCTTTGGGCACCCCTGGTCAAAATATTTGTTACTGTGAATGGTTAAGTGAGCAGAAGATGAACTGATCTCCAAAAGTCATAAAGTTAAAGATGAAACATTCTTTTCAACATTTTAAGCAAGATTACTGTATTATTTTTGTTTTGTACAATTTTAGAGTGTGTAAAAAAAAGAAAGGAGCACCATGCAGAAGTTTGGGCATCCCAAGAGATATGAGCTCTCAGATAACTTTTACCAAGGTCTCAGACCTTAATTAGCTTGTTAGGGCTATGGCTTGTTCACAGTCATCATTAGGATAGGACAGGTGATGCAAATTTCAAAGCTTTATAAATACCCTGACTCCTCAAACTTTGTCCCAACAATCAGCAGCCATGGGCTACTCTAAGCAGCTGCCTAGCACTCTGAAAATTAAAATAAATGATGCCCACAAAGCAGGAGAAGGCGATAAGAAGATAGTGTTACGTACCCCGTAACTGGGTTGCCAAACCAGCAGAAATGGATCACTCAGTTGGAGTCTGGATTACTAGATCTAAGAAAGTTTTATTAAAGAAACAAGCAACACAGTAATCGAAAGGATAATAAATGCAACAGTTCAGCAATGATGAACACACATGTACACAGAATTAAGATAACAGGATCAATCAAGCTCTATCGTTGTCTAGGGGTAAAGGACCAATTTCAAAGTGACACAAAGTCCAGTTCAATTTAGTTCAGTTCGCAGTAATCGTTGCCATGGCGATGGACAATGTGGGGGAAGGAGAGAGAGAACAAGAACGAATGATCATTCAAAACGGCTTCCACACACAGACCTGCGCTATTGCTCACAAGCAGCTTTCGGGCGAGTCCTTTGTGATGTCACCTGAGGTCACCGACTGTGACCCCTACTCCAGATGCAGTCGATCCTCTGCAGTGAACCTGACACCCAAGCAAGGGTGGACACACACCGGGTTCCCGCTGATCGTACCTTTCCACCCTGTGCGTTTATGGCCCGGTACTTCCCACCGACTTGTGAGACACGCATCGCTTCCAGGGTCTCGTTACCTCGAGTGTCGTGTGTGTCCTGCCTTAGTGAACCTGTCCCTTTTTATCCCCCTGCTGGGGTATCGCCTGTCCATCACTTCAGACGGTTCAGGGTTCAAAGGGGGAGCCGATCTTGACAATACCCAGACTGATGGCTCCTTCATTAACATCTCCAATGGCTGCTTCATTGTGTTCCTTATCTCTCCCTCCCCTGAGGACAGGTGGCAGACCAACTGCTGATGCCACTGGTGCTAGCCCAGGCCAGCAAACATCTTAATGTATGTGTATTCTCGTCACAATAGCAAAGCGTTTTCAGGTAGCCGTTTCCTCAGTTTGTAATGTAATTAAGAAACGGCAGTTAACAGGAACGGTGGAGGTCAAGTTGAGGTCTGGAAGACCAAGAAAACTTTCCAAGAGAACTGCTCATAGGTTTGCTAGAAAGGCAAATCAAAACCCCTGTTTGACTGAAAGACCTTCAGGAAGATTTAGCAGACTCTGGAGTGGTGGTGCACTGTTCTGCTATGCAGCAACACCTGCACAAATATAACCTTCATGGAAGAGCATTCAGAAGAAAACCTTTCCTGCATCCTCACCACAAAATTCAGCATCAGAAGTTTGCAAAGGAACATCTAAACAAGCCCGATGCAATTTGGAAACAAGTCCTCTGGACTGATAAAGTTAAAATAGAACTTTTTGGCAGCTATGAGGAAAGGTATGTTTGGAGAAAAATGGGTGCAGAATTTCATGAAAAGAACACCTCTCCAACGGGGATGAATCACTCATGCTTTGGGCTTGTGCAGCAGCCAGTGGCAAGGGGAACATTTCACTGGTAGAGGGAAGAATGAATTCAATTAAATACCAGCAAATTCTGGAAGCAAACATCATACCGTCTGTAAAAAAGCTGAAGATGAAAAGAAGATGGCTTCTACAACAGGATAATGATCCTAAATGCACTTCAAAATCCACAATGGACTATATCAAGAGGTGCAAGCTGAAGGTTTTGCCATGGCCCTCACAGTCCCCCGACATAAACATCATCGAAAATCTGTGGATATGCCTCAAAAGAGCAGTGCATGCAAGACGTCCCAAGAATCTCACAGAACTAGAAGCCGTGTGCAAGGAAGAATGAGTGAAAATCCCCCAAACAAGAATTGAAAGACTCTTAGCTGGCTACAGAAAGCGTTTACAAGCTGTGATATTTGCCAAAGGGGGTGTTACTAAGTACTGACCATGCAGGGTGCCCAAACCTTTGCTTCGGGCCTTTTTCCTTTTTTGTTATTTTGAAACTGTAAAAGATGGAAATAAAAAAGTAATCTTGCTTAAAATATTAAAGAAATGTCTCGTCTTTAACTTTATGCCTTTTGGAAATCGGGTCATCTTTTACTCGCTTAGCTATTCACAGTAACAGAAATTTTGACCAGGGGTGCCCAAACTTTTACATGACACTGTACATCATTCAGTAAATGTATATCTCTCATGCCTTTTAGACAATCAATAGAAGGCACAGTTCTGAGCTTTAGCCTCTTGTTCTTTCCAAAATACACCTTCCAAATTTATACATTCAACTTACCCAGGGAGAGGAAATTTGATTGGTTCCATTTTACAAAAATAGAGAAGTTGAACTTTAATATCTCTCTTATTTGACTCTTGGAAGCTTGATGTGGCTGGGAAAGATAATGAACAAGAGAAAATCTGCAGATGCTGAAAATCCAAGCAACACACACAAAATGCTGGAGGAACTCAGCAGGCCAGGCAGCATCTATGGAAAAAGTGCAGTCGACGATTCAGGCCGAAATTTTGAAAGATAATGAACCTGTTTTGAAAGGAGAATGAATTTGTGAATAAAATAAATCAATCTGCTTCTTTTATGTGTCAAATGTCCATGACAAAACACAGTCCAGTTATGATGATGACATGTTAACAATATTGAGTTAGAAGACGGATTAGGGTTTAGGAATAGGGATGAAGGGAGTTACAATTTAGGGACAGTACAGTAAATGGAAAGTCTGGAAAGAAGTCAAAGTGCTCCACAGTAGAAGAACACTGATGACCCCTGTGGATGGATGTTGGGTCAGCAGGCACTGAGATAAAAACCAGTGATGCCCACAGTCAATGATTAATGTTGACAGGCCCTGTGGTTAATGGAAGGTGACACTCCCCCCACCCCCCCGCCCTCAGGGCTGCGAGTCCCAAGAACAAAGGTCCATGTGGTTGAAGCCCAAAGGTCCAGGACCAAAGTCAGTGAGCTCAGAAGTTGAGGCTCAGTGTTTGCATATCCTGAATTTGGAGACCCAATGTCTATGAGGCTAGGGACAACCTGCAGCTCAGTGAGTTTCAGGATCAGAAGCCCATCCGAGTCCAGAGTTTGATGCTTGGAGTTCAAAGTCCAAGTCCTGCAGTTGATACTAAAGGTCAAAGCCAAAGTCCAAGACCAAAATCAGCAAGTCTAGAAATCAAAGCCGATAGTTTATCCCCCGGGTCAGGGGACCTGGAAAACAAAGGCTCGATATCTGCAAATCTGGGCCAGACACTGGAGGTTGAAGGCCTAGAGGTAGGCTGTCCTGGGGTTGGACACCTGTCTGTGTATATGAATGGGGTTGGTGGGTGAGAGGGAGAAAAAGGGGCTTGTTTTGTCTCTGTTGTTGTTGCTTGTGTGTTCTGCTGAACATTATGGGCATGGTATGTTGGTGCTGGAATGTATGGCACCAGTTGCGGGCTGTCCTCAGTACATCCTTAGATTATGTTGGTGTTAAAGCAAATGACATATCTCAGTATATGCTATTGATAAAGAAATAAATCTGAATCCGTTGAAAGAATAGTTATCAGGTGTTCTGATAATCTTGTGTAATCAGATGTTATCTGATGCCTCAATATATAATAAATGAAGATGATTTTAATTTACATGCCAAAACATACCATTATATTACAATATTTATAAATGTTCAGGAATGGTACCTTGACAAGCAAATGGTAATGGTCAATTTTTATTTTTAATTATAAGCTGTAACATAAACACAACCGTTAAAAAGGGCTGTTTTGTTGCCTCTACATTAATATAGAACAATGTTATTGTGGGATTTTATTTCAATTGTCATTCATGTAATATTAAAAATAAATAAGAAAGCCCAAAGCTCCAACCGCTCCTCCCAGCCAGAAGATGAAGGCAGGAAAATAATTAGGTTAAGTTTCATGGCCAGCAGTAATATTGTTCTTGGCAGACATTGACACAATGTTCATATTTTTATCTTTCAATGACACTGGCTCATTTATTATGATATAAAAAGTGACCCATCAGGTCCAACAGAACAATCAAATCAACCCCATATTCTCCTCTTGTATTGCTGATACACTCCCTTATCTGACCAACAACTGCCTTTTTGACACCTACAGTAATTATTACAATTAACCTGCCTGCTTGTCTTAGGGACATGGAAGGAAATTGGAGAACAGTAACCAGGAAAATGTGGATTATTGACAATGGCAGAATTAAAATGGATAATAATTTAATCCAGGTCACCAGAACTAGGAGATGGCAGGATGAGCTGAACACATTGCCCAATTCTAACAGAGAAGCTGAACAGTCAAATCTAATCTCTGCAAAAACAAAATACCACAGGTGCTAGAAATCTGAACTAAAGGAAGAAAATCCCCAATGTACTCAGTGGACCAAGCAGCCTTTATGCACAGCAAAAATGAATTTATTCCTTATCTGATAACTACATTTTCATTTGCATTTGCACTTACACCCTTCTGAGATCTCAGAACCAGAATCAGGTTTAATATCACCATTATGTGTTGTGAAATTTGTTGATTTTATGGCAGCAGTACAATGAAAAGCATAATAATAGAGAAAAATGAATTACAGTAAATATATATATATATCATAAATTAGCTAAGTAGTGCAAAAATAGAAATTGAAAAGCAGTGAGTTAGTGTTCATGGGTTCAATGTCCATTCAGAAATTGGATGGCAGAGGGGAAGAAGCTGCTCAGGAATCATTGAGTGTGTACCTCCTTCCTGATGGTGACAGTGAGAACAAAGCATGTCCTGGGCGATGTGGGTCCTTAATGTTGGGCACCACCTTTTTGAGGCATTGCTCCTTGAAGATGTCCTACATACTATGGAAGCTGGTGCTCATAATGGAGCCGACTGAGTTTACAACTCTCTGCAACTTACATTGATCCTGTGCAGTAGCTCCCCCATACCATATGGTGATACAGCCAGTTAGAGTGCTCTCCATGGTACATCTCTAGAAATTTTCGAGTGTTTTTGGTGACATACCAAATCTTCTCAAACTCCGAATGAAATATAGCTGCTGTTGTGCTTTCTTTGTAGCTCCATTGATATGTTGGGTCCAGGTTATATTGACCATGATGTTGACATCCAGAAACTTGAAATTGCTTACTCTTTCCACTTCTGATCCCTCTATGAGGACTAGTGCTTGTCTTACTCTTTCTGAATTCAATAATCAGTTCTTTGGCCTTACTGACATTGAGTGGAAGTTTGTTGCTGCAACACCACTCAACCAGCTGATATATCTCACTGCTGTACGCCCTTTTGTCATTATCTGAAATTCTGCCAGCAATGGTATATCGCAGCAAAATTATAAATGACATTTGAGCTGTGCTAAGCCACACAATTATGGGTATAGAGAGAGTAGAATAGTGTGCTAATAACACATCCCTGATGTGTACCTGTGTTGATTGTCAAGGAGGTGGAGATAATGTTTCTGATCCACACAGAGGCCCAGGTTCTGGAGCCTTGTGATCAGAACTGTAGGAGTGACTCTGTTAAGTGCTGAGCTGCAGTCAATAAACAGCATCCTGACATAGATACTTGTATTGTTCTGGTGATCTAAGGCTGCGTGAAGAGCCAATGAGATCAAATCTGCCATAGACTTATTGCGCTGATAGGCAAATTGCAGTGGGTCCTGGTCCTTGCTGACCCAATAGTTAATTCTAGCCATAACCAATTCTAAAAGCTCCATATCACAGTAGATGTGCTACTGGATGATACTCATTAAAGCTGCTTGCCAGGCTCTTCTTGGACACTGGTATAATTGCGTTGAAGCAGGTGAGAACATACAACTGCAGCAATTAGATATTGAAAGTGTCTTTGAACACCCCTGCCAGTTGGTTGGCACAAGTTTGCAGAGCCTTACCAGGTACTCTATAGGGGCCAGTCACCTTGCGAAGGTTCAGCCTCCAAGGCAGAGATCACACGATCAGGGTAGTTTTATTCTCCTTTTCAAAGCAAGCATAAAAGATATTGAACTCATCTGGGAATGAAGCATCACTGCCAGTTATGTTGTGTTTATCTCTGTGGGAAGTAATGGTCTGCAAACCCTGCCAGAGTTGATGTACATCAAGTTTTGCCTCCTACCTCTTTTGGAATTGTTCCATTGCTCTTGAAATAGCCCTATGCAAGTCAAAACTCTTTTTCTTGTACAGACCTGGGTCTCCAGATTTGAATGCTACAGATCCAGCATTCAGCAGACTATGGACCCTTTGGTCCATCCACAGCTTTTGATTTGGGTATGTATAGTAAGTTCACGTCGGCACACCCTCATGTAAGGAAGCAGGAGGCCATTGTGATGTACTCATTCAGACACAAAGATCAATCTCTTAATACAGTCCAGTCCACTGTAGGCACTCCTGCACCTTCCTTGTCCACATCTTCTTGGTCTTCGCTACTGGTGCTGTTGTCTTCGGTCTGCAGCCTATAATCAGGGAGGAGAAGTATAGCCAGGTGATCAGATATTCCAAAGTGTGGGTGTGGGATAGCAGAGTAAGCCCACTTGATGATAGAAATATAGGTAGGGAAAGGGAGGAGGTCCTGAAAAAAGAATACAGGCAGTTAAGAAGGAAACTGAGAAACAGGACCTCAAGGGTAGTAATCTCAGGATTGCTACCTGTGCCATGCAACAATGAGGATAGGAATAGAATGAGGTGGCAGATAAATGCGGGGCTGAAGAATTGGAGCAGGGGGCAGGGATTCAGATTTCTGGATCATTGGGACCACTTCTCGGGCAGGTCTGACCTGTACAAAAGGGAAAGGTTACACTTGAATCTGAGGGGGACCAATATTCTTGCTGGCAGATTTACTAGAGCAGTTGGAAGTGGTTTAAACTAATAGTATGGGAATCAATATGATAGAGCTGAGGATAAGCCAGCAGGTTTACAAATAGATGATGGATCTAGTCATAGTCATAGTCATACTTTATTGCTCCCGAGGGAAATTGGGTAACGTCTAACATGAATGTAAGGAAGAAGAAACCAATAATTGCATACAAATACAGGCAGAGCAAAGAGTTAAATTGTACCACAGAGGCAAAATTCAAAAGGTGCTGTATTTAACTGCATGCTGCATTCGGAATAACATGGATGAATTTGTGGCACAATTACAGGTTGATCAGTTTGACGTTGTGGACATCACTGAGTCATGGGTGAAAGAAGAATGTAATTGGAAGCTTAATATCAAAGGACATACTTTGTATCAAAAGCACAGACAAGCAGGCATAGGTGAGGCTTTGTTGGTAAGAGATGGAATTACATCTTTAGAAAGTGGTGACATAGGGTCAGAGAATGTTGAGTCATTGTGGATGGAGTTAAGAAACTGCAAAAGTGAAAAAAGCATTATTGGAATCATATTTCAGCCTCCAAACAGTAGCCAAGATGTGGTGTTGAGATTGCAATTCTAATGGAGACTTCAATATGCAATGGGATTGGGAAAATCAAGTGGGTGCCAGATCACAAGAGAGGGGATGCCTATGAGATGACTCTTTAGAGCAGCTTGTGCTTGAGCCTACTCGGGGAAAGGCTATCTTAGATTTGGTACTCTGTCATAACCCAGATCATAGTAACGAGCTTAACGTTAAGGAACTCTTAGGAGACAGTGATCATAATATGATTGAATTCATACTACAGTTTGAGAAGGAGAAACATCACGATGGAATAAAGGGGATTACAGTAGCAGGAGAGAAGAACTTGCCTGGATGGATTGGATGAGGATACTGGTGGGGGTGATGGCACTGCAGAGAAGTTTCTGGGAATAGTGCGCAAGGCACAGGATAGATATGATCCACAGAAGACGAGATTCTCAAATGGCAGGGGTAGGCAACCATGGCTAACAAGGGAAGTTAACGACTGCTGAAAAGCGACGGAAAGGGCATATAAGGTAGTAAAAGTGATTCGGGAGTTGGTTGATTGGGAAGCTTTTAAAATCCAGCAAAAGGTAATTAAAAAAACTATAAGAAGGGAAAAGATGAAATATGAGGACAAACTAGCCATTAATATAAAGCAGGGTAATAGTTTTTTTTCAGTTATATAAAGCGTAAAAGGGAAGTGAGAGTTGATATTGGATCACTGGAAAATGATGCTGGTGAGATGGTAACAGTAGTCAAAGAAATGGCAGATGAACTTAATGGGTACTTTGCATCTGTCTTCACTGTAGAAGTCACTAGCAATGTGCCAGAGGTCCATGAGAGTCAGGGAGCAGGAGTGACTGCCATTGATATTACAAAGGAAAAAGTGTTTGGCAAACTCCAAGGGCTTAATGTGGATAAGTCACCTGGACCAGATGGACTGCATCCCAGAGTCCGAAGAGAGGTTGCTAAAGAGATAACGGATGCATTGTTCATAACCTTTCAAGAATTACTTGGTTCTGACATAGTCCTGGAGGACTGGAAAATTGCAAATGTCACTCCACTCTTTAAGAAGGGGGGAAGGCAAAAGAAAGAAAATTATAGGCCAATTAGCCTAACCTCAGTGATTCGGAAAGTGTTGGAGTCTATTATTAAGGATGAGGTTTCAGGGTATTTGGAGACTAATGATAAAATAAGTCAAAGTCAGCATGGTTTCTGTAAAGGGAAATCTTGCCTGATAAATCCATTAGAATTCTTTGAGGAAGTTAAAAAGCAGAGTGAATAAAGGAGAGGCAGTACATGTCACTTACTTAGATTCTCAGTAGGCATTTGATAAGGTGCCACAAATGAGGCTGCTTAAGAAGATAAAATCCTATGGCATTACCAGAAAGATACTGGCCTGGATAAAGAAATGGCTGCCAGGCAGGAGGCAGGAGGCAGCAAGTAGGAATAAAGGGGGCCTTTTCTGGTTGGCTGCCAGTGATTACTGGTGTTCCTCAGGGGTCAGTATTGGGACTCTTACTTTTCACAATGCTTGTCAATGATTTGGATAACAGAATTGATGGCTTTGTGGCCCAGTTTGCTGATGATATGAAGATAGATTGAGTGGTAGGTAGTGCTGAGGAGGCAACCTGATTGCAACAGGACTTAGACAAATTGGAAGAATGGGCAAAAAAATGGAAGATGGAATTCAATGTTGGGAAATGTATTATAATGCATTTTGGTAAAAGGAACAAAAGTGCAGACTATTATCTAAACAGGGAGAAGGTTCAAACATCAGAGGTGCAGGGGGACTTGCAAGTCCTTGTGCAAAACTGCCAGATGGTTAATTTACTGATTGAGTCTGTGGTAAAGAAAGCAAATGCAATTTTGGCTTTTATTTTAGTAGGAGTAGAATATAAAAACAAGGAGATAACGTTGAGGCTTTATAAGACACTAGTTGGGCCATATGTAGGGCCTTGTCAACAGTTTTGGGCCCCATATCTCAGAAAGAATGTGTTGTCACTGGAGAGAATCCAGAGGAAGTTCATGAAGATAATTCTGGGAATGAAGGGGTTAACATATGAGCAGCATTTGACATCTTTGTCCTTTAATCACTGGAATTTAAAAGAATTCGTGGGGATGTCATTGAAATCAACTGAATGTTGAAAGGACTAGATAGGGTGGATGAGGAGAGGATGTTTCCTATGGTGGGGGTATCCTGAACTAGTGGGCACAGCCTCAATGTTGAAGGGGCAACCTTTTAGAACAGAGGTAAGGAGGATTTTTTTTCACCAGAGAGTATCGAATGGTGAAATGCTCTGCCACAGACTGCAGTGGAGTCCAAGTCCTTGGGTATATTTAAGGTGGAATTTGACAGTTTTCTGATCTGTCAGGGCATCAAATATTATGATGAGAAGGCAGGCGTATGGGGTTGAGTGGGATCCAGAATCAGCCATAATGGAACGGTGGAGCAGTCTCGATGGGCTGAATGGCCTAATTCTGCTCCTATATCTTATGGTGGTGTGTTAGTTCCTGTGGAACTACATGTGATTTGTTGAAACAATTATTTAGAGACTTTTTCGAACTGGCCTGATTAAAATACCCCGCAATGATGGGGAAGGCATCAGGATGTTATGTTTCCTGCCTGTTGATTGCATCACTCAGTTCACCTAGAGCCTGTTTTACACTAGCCTATGGGATGTACACCTCTACCAAGATGTTCGCTGAAATCTCCCACAGCATATAAAATGGATGACACTTGATTGCGAAGTGTTCCAGGTTGGGTTAGCATGACTGAGACAGCACCTCAACATCTGTATATGGTGAGGAGTTGATCAAGAAGCATTCTCACCTCCTATGCCTTTGAAAGACTCAGCAGTCCTATCTTGGTAGTGTATCATGAACCCATCAATCTTCTTATCTCTATGATTTAGTCTGGCACTACATAATGTTTTCAACACCAAACTTCAGGCAGGAAAGAATCCAATTGAAAACAAGTTTTTTTTTAATTTAAGTGTCTGCAACACGGTATTCCTGATCAACTCAAGTGACCTTGAAGTAGGGCACTTACTTCAATTGAGATTGGGTCTGTTTCTATTCAGAACACTTGTCATAGGACGGCAAATGTGTGGAATACAAAATGCTTATCAAAACATATATAGCATGGGGAGTAAGAGAAAACTTAACAAGAAACATCAGTATAAAGTCCTACGTTATATAATGAGGACTTTGGCAACTATTTTTAACATGCTCGCCTGGATATTTTGGCCTGAATCAGCTTATTAAGTCGATAAAACCTGCGTGTAAAATGATGTCCTCAAGGTCTCATTAGCTTGACATCAAATTGAGAGTGAGCCTTCTTATTATCTTTGTGCTTTCTCACAATACTCAAGGGGTTTGGCTCCTAGTGGTAGATACTCTCCCTTGCTTGATGGAAGGTGATGTGCTTAATCGCTTAGAACTAGGGCTGCAGCCACGAAGAAAATGTGGTGTTATGATTTTTAATGATAATGAGGAAATGACAAAGCTGAGCTGAGCATTTCAGCTGATCCTAAGGCAGTTAGAAACAGCAATATTTCTACTTTCCAGTGAATATTGTGCATTTTTCTCCCGCCTTATCATTAAATCAAAGGACAGGAAATTTAATTTTTCATCAATGAATTTTCCTTGAAAAATTAACCTGAAAATCATATTATTTTCTATCATTTGCTATTAACGTTGTTGCTGCCAATGTACAATTAAAAGTGATGTTATGTGAAACTACATGCCTTGAAAATTTTCATTTAGCTTATCTTGGAGTTACACATGATGCTGACGATGGATTCTATCCCTGCTAAGGTAAGAAGGCCGAGGGATGATTTGGAGTGGGAGCTGTATTTGGAATGGTAACCATTCTGATTGAAGAAAGTCAGTAATTCTGGTAGGTGGAGCCCATAAATATTATACTTTATACTTTATACTTTATACTTTATTATCACCAAACAATTGATACTAGAACGTACAATCATCACAGCGATATTTGATTCTGCGCTTCCCACTCCCTGGATTACAAATCAATAGTAAATATTAAAAATTTAAATTATAAATCATAAATCGAAAATAGAAAAGGGAAAGTAAGGTAGTGCAAAAAAAACCAAAAGGCAGGTCCGGATATTTGAAGGATACGGCCCAGATCTGGGTCAAGATCCGTTCAGCAGTCTTATCACAGTTGGAAAGAAGCTGTTCCCAAATCTGGCCGTTCGTGTCGTCAAGCTCCTGAGCCTTCTCCCGGAGGGAAGAGGGACGAAAAGTGTGTAGGCTGGGTGGGTCGTGTCCTTGATTATGCTGGCAGCACTGCTCTGACAGCGTGCAGTGTAAAGTGAGTCCAAGGACAGAAGATTGGTTTGTGTGATGTGCTGTGCCGTGTTCATGATCTTCTGCAGCTTCTTCCAGTCTTGGACAGGACAACTTCCATACCTGTTGTCATAAACATTCCAACCATTCATTTTATAAGGAGAGTTAACATTTGCCAGAAGTTTTGTAAATCTTAAATAATTCATCAATCATTTCATATTGCATCCTGGTCAATTTGGAAATTTCAAGGTCACAGTTAAGAAGACTTGTCTGGATGTATCAATGATGGCCAATGGTTCCTCTGGTGAAGAATGGCAACATGCTAAATAAGTCTAGCTTGTGGTAGATGAAACTCTGCCTGGAAACAGATGGTAAAGACCAGAATCCAGTATGCCGAGACCTGCCTTGGAATATGACTTTCTGCACACGTATGGAAAGAGATCAAATACTACCATATCCCTCACTATCTTCAATGCACAAGACATGAGACTCGTAGATTACAGCAGTGTTGCTAGAGCTGCACGCACTATGCATTAGAGCATCAGATGCATGAAAGACCTTTAAGAAACATTGTAGATACATAATATTCCTAATTTTCAGTTGGCTGAACACAGTTTGTGTGACACACAAAACTGTTGTGCATTTCAGCCCAATTACTCGGCAAAAGAAATTGCAGCATGAGCCTCTGTAACAAGGACTTATCTGAACCCTTTCCCCTTATACTTGATTTTTTTTTCTTTAAATGTTATTTCATTTGTATTAATGAACCAATGGTCTTAATCCCTTCCTTATTTAGATCATAAAACTTGATCAGAGGTGAAATGAAATCTCAGACATTACCATCTGTAAATCTTGACACTCCATTGGCAAATGTCTTATCTTTGAGCTATCAGGGTAGTCACTCAGACATTAATAATACTTTGCACATGATGGTTATATAATTTTAGAGACTTGTGAGGTTATGCTGCATTAGTTGAATTTGCTTGTACTTCTCCCAAGTATTTGATCGGTAAATTAAAAATATTTATCTAAACAATGGTCTGCTAAATAATATCACGTATTCCTTTGCTGAACGTACATGGATTCAGAAAGTAAAACTTAACTTGATCCATGATTATGGCATAATACATTGATGCCAAATCTCTACTTCTTGTTCAAGAATGCTGTAATGGTCATTGATTCAAGTAGTCATAGTCATAGTCATATTTTATTGATCCCGGGGGAAATTGGTTTTCGTTACAGTTGCACCATAAATAATAAATAGTAATAGAAGCATAAGTAGTTAAATAGTAATATGTAAGTTATGAAATAAGTCCAGGACCAGCCTATCGGCTCAGGGTGTCTGAGCAGGTTTTGTTCGACAAACCTCAAAAGTTATTTGAGGATTGATGATCAAAGTAGACAGAGGAAAACAGATTATGATGTACTCTTGGATTTCTAGAAAGTGTTCAATAACGTGCCACACTAGAGACTTATCCACGTGATAAGGATGCGTGGAGTTAAAGGTAATATATTATCAAGGACAGAGGATAGATTAATCAATAGATGGTAGAGTGTTTATCTGTTTGGCAGTCAGTGGTGAATAGAGAGCCACAGGGGATGGTGCTGGGCCCCCAACTTTTTGCAATATACATCCATCAACAATTTGGAAGAAGGTACCAAGTGTAGATTATACAAATTTGCTGATGACATCAAGTTGAATGGAAAGGTAACTTAAAAAGTGCAAATGGTGAGTCTGCAGAGAGATATTGATTGGTTAAGTGAGTGGGAAAAGGTCTGACAGATGGTAGACAGCATTGGCACAGTGAGGTCATGCACTTTGAAAGGAAAAATAGAATATCAGATATTTATTAAAAACTGAGAGATTGCAGTATGCTGTTGTGCAGATGGACTTGGGAGAGCTTGTGCATGAATCACAAAATATTGGTTGGCAGGTGCCACCAGTTAATCAAGAAGACAAATGGAATGTTGGCCTACATTGGTAGAGGGATTGAATTAAAGAACAGTATGCTGCAACTGTAGAGGGTACTGGTGAGGGCACTCCTGGAGTACTGTGTGCAGTTCTGGTGTCCTTTCCTGATGAAGGATGTACTGGCCTTGGAGGCAGTGCAGAGGAGATTCATCAGGTTGACTTCAGAGATGACAGACTTAGCCTATGAGAAGAGATTGAGTTGTCTGGAACTATACTCGCAGCAATTCGGAATGGAATGAGATCTTATAGAAACATAAAATTGTGAAAGAGACATGTAAGATAGAGGCATGAAAGTTGTTCCCATTGATAAGTGAAACAATAACTAGGAGAAATAGCTCAAAGATTCCAGAGAATAGATTTAGAACAGCGATGACAAAAAAAAAACTAATTTTCCCAGAGAGTAATAAACCTATGGAACTTTTTTGTCCGGGGAAGAAATAGAGCTACCTCATTAAACATATTTAAGGCTCAGTTAGGCAGATCTTTGCTTGGCAAGGGAATAAGGGAATTAACATTTATGGGGAAAAAGCAGGTGGGCGGACCTGAACCCATGATCATATTGAATGGCAGAGCAGGCACGACAGGTTAGATAGCCAACTACTGCTTCTATTTCTCATGTTACGTTCATTAATACTACATGTCAGTTTCTGAGATTATATATATTTTTGTTAAATCTTTGAGAAAAATTTCACAAGTACATAAAAAAAACACAGGAGAAGAATATACAAGTGATTATATTTGAAATACCTGCACAATATTTTGCTAAGATTGCAATGATGAACTTGAAGACAGGCTATAAAGTTCTAAAGCATGGAAAATAAGCATTGATAGTTTTCTATTTAGTTTTCTCTTAATATATTTTAACATGAATGGAGTAAACTTGTCTGATCAAAGTTGACTTATGAAGTTAACAAAAATCTGCATTAAAAATAGTAAATTCCCGATGAAAATGCATGCACAATGAAACAAGGTAAATTAAGTTGGAAATCAAAAGCACCACAGTTTTGATAGAGGTTAGATATTTGTCTTCCTTGGTGGATGTGTGTGCTGCATTTCTCAATAAGCCATAATTTATTTCCTAAATGTTGTTTAATCTTGTATTTTATTAAATTCTCTGTTTTGCTGAGTTCAGTATTAGGTCCCTAGATCCATCTCTAAAAGAAATTGGTTGGGTGTCCTGTGCACTCTAATCATGAAAAGATGCACACGTGGCTTCTGAAACACCAAGAATAGTCTCATCCTTTGTTTTTCCCTGATAACGACACGCTGGGTCTCAGTATATTTTATTTAATTTCCCCTGATAGGAATCATAATATATTTTCATATTAACATCCTTTGTGTGCTTTTGGATTCATCATCTAGCGTGAAATCAAGAGGTTAATAACGGTATGGAAATCACACACAAGGCAATCATGCAAATGTATTAAAAAGAATGTTACCTGTATAGAGTAAACTCCTATAAGTGCTTGACATCTAGATCGGCGTTGAGGCAAATTAGATTTAGTTTCTATTTCTTGATCTGATTAGTTTAACTTCTGTAGCAAGAAAATTATAGCAATCAATTCTGAAATACATTACACAGTAAACTTTTATGTAGGACAGCCATAGATTAATCAAGGACAGCCAGGGCAGAATTATTAAAAGAAGGTCAGGTCTGACTAACAAGTAAACTTTTGAAGAGTGTCAATGAGGACTGTGGTTTTGAAGGAGTGTGCATGACTTTCAGCAAGATTTCCGACAAGGTCCCACGTCGCAAGCTGGTCAGAAAAGTAAAGAAAGAGCAGCAATATAGATCCATAATTATCTCATTGAGGGGAAACTGAAGACAATGATTGTGATTGGAGGACTGTTACTTGTGGAGTGCCACAAAAACATCACTTGGACACTTTGCTTTTGTTTTATTTTCATGTTCTGAGCACGTTAAAGAAGTTCGCAAATGGTAAAGATAATGGGTTGTGTGCTTGACACAGAGAAGAAAATTTTCAATGTAAAGTAAGTAAAAGTAATCTGGTCAGTTTGACAGAAGAATGGCAAATGGAATTTAATTTAGAGATGACGTGTCATGCTTTTGAGGAGGTCCAACAAGGCATGTGAATACATAATAAATATAAAAATATTGGAAAGTATGGAGGAAGAGAAGAACTTGGCATTCACATGCACACACACTGAGAGGTAGAAGGACTGTTCGGTAAGGCTATGAAATGCGTATAGAATGCTTTTCTTTATTAGATGAGCATCTTAACAAGGTTAGGATGCTAATATTGTCATTGTAGAAAAGTCTTGTTTTATTTCATGCATTTCTGTTCTCAGTACAGATGAACGATTGCACTGGAGGCGGTGTAGAGATTTAGAAGGATGTTCCCAGAACAGGACTGAAGAATTATAGCTATAAAGTTAAAGTAGATAGGAGAGAGCAATTTCTTCAGAAAAGAGGCTTTGAGGAAAATTAATTGAGGTAGATAAAATTTTGAGGAGTGCAGATAGAATAAAGTTTCTTACTCTAATTTTAGAAGTTTGTGAGGAATTGGCATGTTAACTAAAACTGACAAACTTCTGTAGATATGCAGTGGAGAGTATATGAGTGGTTGCATCACAGTCTGGTATGGAAACACCATTGCCCCAGAACAGAAAAACCTACAAAAAATGGTGGATACAGGCTAGTCCATCACAGGTAAAGCCCTCCCCACCATTGAGCACATTTACATGGAGTGCTGTCACAAGGAAGCAGCATCCATTATCAAGAACCCCACTATCCAGGCTATATTCTCTTTTTGCTGCTGTTTTCAAGAACAAGGTACAGGAGCTTCAGGACCCACACCACCAGATTAAGGAACCCCTCAACCATCAGGCTCTTGAAACAGAGGGGATAACTTCACTCATCCCGTCACGGAACTGTTCCCACAACTTATAGACTCAACTTTAATGACTCTTCATCTCATCTTCTCGACATTTATTGCTTATTACTTTATTATTATTTTATTTTATTTTCTCTCAGCTTAAGCTGGTAAAACCTGAGGTACGGACCTAGCCAAGCACACTGATTTATCAGTTGCCAGAAACTTTCGGACTACTCTAATGGCGTTTAGTATTGTGGTTTTCTGAAGATTTACATAGATATTACTCTGTAGCCCTAATTGTTTAATGCTATTATGTAGAGTCTTTGAGATTATACCAGTTGTAGATATTACTATCAGGACAATGTATATACCCAGTTCATGTTCCAAACTCTTTTAATTTTAATTCAGCATATTTCTGATGTTTTTCACTTATTGATTTCGGTAAATTATGTGTGTTTGGAATACCAATATCTACTTAAAAAGTTGTTCTTGTTTGTTTATCCTATATTATGACATCCAGATGATTATTATGGATTGTCCTATCTGTAATAACATATTGGTCATAATATAATTTATGGTATTCTGACTCTAAAACTGAATCAGGCTTGTATTTATAGTAAGGTGTGATTTTTATTATGAGATTGTATTTTAAAGCAAGATTTTGATGAATGATATTTTCTACTTGATTGTGCCTGTGTAAGTAATCAGATTGTGTTAAATTGCTGCAGGATCCTGTAATATGTTGCTTTGTTTCTGTTTTTTCTTAGCATTTTCTACATTTGTCATCTTGAATTTGTTGGCCTTTTATTCTGTATTTTGATCAGGTTTTTGTGTTAACCACCTAGTCATGTATCACCACAAGGAAACCTTCTGTTTCTGGGAAGCTGTCTCCAACTCCGAGCCGGGTGTTCGACGCTTCCTTGTCGGCATCTAGTCTGCTCAGATTGTGGTGATGTCTTCCATGAAGGGCCATGCTCTTCCACTGGTAAACTTGCTCTTCAATAGTGATAATATATTCATTTTTCTGGGTTGTGGTCTCATTTAAGTTTAGCTGTGTGTACTGCTTACCAGAACTGCATACGCCTGCATGGAGAGCTGATTATTATTATTATTCTTTCTTTTTGTATTTGCACAGTTTGCTGTCTTTTGCACATTGGTTGTTTGTCTGTCCTGTTGGGTGTGGTCTTTCATTGATTCTATTATATTTCTTATATTTACTTTGAATGCTTGCAAGAAAATGAATCTTAGGGTTGTATATGTTGACAGACGTACACTTTGATAATAAATTTACTTTGAACTTTGTGATAGAAAGAACCTATTTTCTTCAGTTAGGGAGTTAAAACTGGAATATATAAATATCAAATATTGGTAGAAATATTAGACAGAAAAGGAGGACAAATTTTTTCACCCAGAGGATGGCAGAGGATTGGAGCTCATTGTCTGTCAGGCAGATCGAGACAGAAATCCTCATTTAATTAATAATGAGTAGAAATGAGCATTTAAAGAGCAGGCCTGCAAGAATGAAGTGTTGGAAAATGCAATAAATTGGGCTGCTCTTACTCAACTGGTATGGACTCAAATACTTAATTTCTGTGACTCAATTTTTAAAAATGAATGGGATCTTTGGCTTTGGTTTTCTTCCTCTTGCTCATAAAGTGATGTCTGCTTCCTCTTTCACTTTCATTCAGAACTCTTTGTTCAAATGAATGGGATTAACAGTCCTCAACATGTGGAGAACTGTAAAGAATTTGGGATAGGAAAACTTATGCATGCATGCATTAATCTACGTTAACATTGCTTCTAAGCTATGTTAACATGTCGTTGTCTTATGAAGAAAAAAAAATGATGAACAGGAAGTCATAAACACAAGAGATGCTGGAAATCTTGAATAATACACACAAAATGCTGGTGAAACTCAGCAATTCAAGGAAATAAACAGTCAATGTTTCAGGCCTAGACCCTGCATTAACACATTTCTTCTGAGTGAAAAGGGTTGGAAGAACTAATTGGCCTTTTTATGTTCTCCCACACACAACGCTTGAAACATTGTGACTACACACATCCTGTCCCATGCATAAATCCCCTCCTTCCCAATACCACACATTTTACAGTCATATACATATTTTTGAGAGAGGCAAAAAAATCAAACAGAAAAATAAGCAATGTGGAAAATAGAGAATTCTGCTAGATTTCACTCCAGCCCTTGACCAAATGTATGCTATAACATTTCAGGCAGAATCTTTTGTGCTGAAGAAATAATAGAATAATTATTTGATATGCAAGGAGTAACCATGGGCAGTTTTCCTTTCTGTGGATCAACAGTTAGGAGAAAGTAAGAGCCTTGAGGCTTAAACGTGACATTAAAATCCAACTCACTGCATATTATACAGTTTGCAGAGTACATGGATGGAAGCTGGCATTGCTGAATGAGCCACAATTAATTGAGTCTGAAACTGTACCGCACTAAACCTAACTATTTTTGTGCATTGGCCAAGACTACAGTAAATCATTCACTAATGGCACTCAGAATATCAAGTAGTTTTTTTTTGTCTTATCGTGAAGTACAACAATGAACTTCATTGGCATGGCAGCTCCTCTGCGACAAGATGTCCAAAGAAATTCATGGTAACTATCCAGATAAAAATCAAAGAAGGGAACACTAGTACAGATGACAAATAGTTTATCCTTAGAGAAAGATTTTATTGGTCCTTCATTATTTTTGTCACATGTACCAATATACAACAAAAAGCTTTGGTCTGCCTACTATCCAAACAGATTATTTCATATGTAAGGACTGCACAGCAGTAAAAAAGGAAACAATGCAGAATAGGGTGTTACAGTTGCAGAGAAAGTGCAAAGCAGGTAGATAGAATAAGTTCAAGGTTCATGCAAAGGTGCAGGAGTGTAGGAGACTAGTAGTGTAAAGGACTAGCAACACACATCAAAGTTGCTGGTGAACGCAGCAGGCCAGGCAGCATCTCTAGGAAGAGGTACAGTCAACGATTCGGGCTGAGACCCTTCGTCAGGACTAACAGTTAGTCCTGACGAAGGGTCTCGGCCCGAAACATCGACTGTACCTCTTCCTAGAGATGCTGCCTGGCCTGCTGCGTTCACCAGCAACTTTGATGTGTGTTGCTTGAATTTCCAGCATCTGCAGAATTCCTCGTGTTTACAAGTGTAAAGGACTACTGGCTTTCTAGGGGGGACAAGGGATCACTGACATTTCATGTGGAAATGTTGCATCATAAAAATTAGATCCTTCTCTACAGTTTAAGTACAAGAGGATTTAGTTTGTAGATTTTCTCCACTGTACTGTCAAAAATATTTCTATGGTGGTTAAATAGCCTGCTCATTTCATTTTAAAGATTTTATTACTATACGTATTGGTATTATGTTTGTCTCTGCAGCTGATACCAGAGAAGTAATTAGAAGTGTTGGGCTTCATGATTTCAAGATGAGGCAGGTTTGTCCCTGATTTGTAAACACAAGCACGATTAAGAAACATTGATCTTCAATACAAGAATCAAAAGAAATTAAAAGCAAAATACCTGATGAATATGATTAACACTCCAGAGATTTTAGAATGGAATATTGATATGTATGAGGCACAGAAGCATAGTAAACAACTGCTACATAAATGCTGCTTGTGTGTGAAGTAGAGCAGATGTTAAAAAATAGTTTTTAAATTCAAGATTAGCTGTTGCAGAAGTAGCTGCTATCTCATTTCAGTGACCTTTTCACTCCTTAACCTTTAGTGCAAAGCTTATATCTTGGAAAAACTGTCTACAAGTCGATTAAAGCTACTCCATAATGACCACCCAGGAGACTGGTCAGAAGGAGCTGTTATAGACAGATGATCCCTGGAGTCAGGATTTTTCAAATCTACAATAACACCACCAAGACTGATGGGTACTATCTCTGAAAAACAGTTGGCTTCTAAGCGAGTTTCCTTTCCTTGCTGCATTTTGTAACACTGCATTATTAAAGTAAAAGCTGTTTAACCCTTTCATGGAACAATTGTATCCTCCATTCTAATAAATTTTATTCTACAGATAATTCACAGTGCGAGGGCTGTAACAGTGACTGTGATAGTACCACAGTCAGAAATGACCTTGGAATATATATTTATTTTGTAAAGATTTTTGTATTTTGATATTATTATTTATTAATGCTTTCTAGGAAGAATATTGCAAAAAGATGTCTGTACTGGAATGAAGTTGTTAATGAATGTAAGGCTCACCCACCCACTTTATTTTGACTCTTTTCTCTGCATTCGATCTTGATACAGGGGCTCAACCCCAAAGAGCAAACATTGTTTATTTACTTGCTTATTTCTTATTATTTTTATTTTTTTTCTCTGTCAGATTATGTATTACATTGAACTGCTGCTGCTAAGTTAACAAATTTCACATTAATGCCAGTGATGATAAACCTAATTCTGATTCATTCCCTCACTTTCATGTTGCTTGACCCATGATCATTTTTTTCCCACTTCGGGAGAGGATGTGATTTTAGTTGACAGTGCAGTTGGGATAGTGGGGGCAGGAGTAAGGATGGCTAGGTATTTTACTAGCAAAACTTCCAGGCCAGTTCTTTACTTTTAAAGCCAGGTTTTACTAGGATGTTCTGCAACAGATCCTCTCAGAACAAGGTGGCTAAAAATTCATAGCAGTGCTCCAGAAGGAGAGACACAAGGCACGATCATACTTGATTCCCAGTGGTATAATATCACTCATTTACTTCCTTGATGTGGAAATCAAGTTATGAACGTGACTGGCAACAGGAAGTTCCTCATCAAATTTCCCATTCAATGTGATTTGACACTCATATTCTGCTCTGACTCTATTTTGCTGGTGATATTACTGTAGTGGCCTCCAACTTGAATGACAAGGAGTTAGAGTACAAGAAGAAGATAGAAAGCTTAGTGACATGGTGTCATTACAGCAACATTTCCCTCAATGTCAACAAAAGAGCTGGCCATGAAAGTGGGTATTGGCATGGAGCACATGCTGCTGTCTACCTCAATGTTGTTGCTAAGAAGCTCAAGCTCCTACATGTGAACATAATCAGTAGCTTGCCCTGATCCAACCACATTGATATTATGACTAAGGAAGTTCACCGATGTGTCTAGTTCCACAAGAGGCTGAGGAAATTTGGCATTTCCCCATTACTCTTAACAATTTTTATCAATGCACCATAGAAAGCACAAAAAAGTCAGGATGCACCATAGAAAGAACAAGAAAGTCTGGATGCACAACAATTTGGTATGGCAACTGCTCTGCATGATCATAAGAACCGTGCAGAATTATAGACACAGCTCAGCATATCACAGGAATCAGGGTACCTTCAATGGACTCTGCATACAGTGGCATGCAAATGTTTGGGCACCACGGTCAAAATTTCTGTTACTGTGAATAGTTAAGTGATTAGAAGATGAACTGATCTCCAAAAGTCATAAAGTTAAAGACGAAACATTCTTTTCAACATTTTAAGCAAGATTAGTGCATTATTTTCGTTTTGTACAATTTTAGAGTGAAAAAAGTGAAAGGAGCACATTGCAAAAATTTGGGCACCCCAAGAGATGTGAGCTATCAGATAACTTTTACCAAGGTCTCAGACCTTAATTAGCTTGTTAGGAGTATGGCTCATTCACAGTCATCATTAGGAAAGGCCAAGTGACGCAAATTTCAACATTTTATAAATACTCTGACTCCCTAAACCTTGTCCTAACAATCAGCAGCCATGGGCTCCTCTAAGCAGCTGCCTAGCACTCTGAAAATTAAAATAAATAATGCCCACAAAGCAAGAGAAGGCTATAAGAGGATAGCAAGGCGTTTTCAGGTAGCCATTTCCTCAGTTTGTAATGTAATTAAGAAATGGCAATTAACAGGAATGGTGGAGGTCAAGTTGAGGTCTGGAAGACCAAGAAAACATTTCAAGAGAACTGCTTGTAGGATTGCTAGAAAGGCAATCACAGAACTAGAAGCCTTTTGCAAGGAAGAATGGGTGAAAATCCCCCAAACAAGAATTGAAATACTCTTAGCTGGCTACAGAAAGCATTTACAAGCTGTGATACTTGCCAAAGGGTGTGTTACTAAGTACTGACCATGCAGGGTGCCCAAACTTTTGCTTCAGGCCCTTTTCCTTTTTTGTTATTTTGAAACTGTAAAAGATGGAAATAAAAAAGTAATCTTGCTTAAGATATTAAATAACTGTCACATCTTTAACATTATGTCTTTTGGAAATCAGGTCATTGTTTACTCGCTTAGCTATTCACAGTAACAGAAATTTTGACCGGGGTGCCCAAACTTTTGCATGCCACTGTATAATTCTCAGTAAAGCAGCCAGCATAATGAAAGACCACACTTGCCCTGGGCATTCTCTTTTCTCCCCTTTGCATGGCTTGTGTCTTCTTTTCAAAAATGTTTCATGATTTCAAGATTCTATATTGTCATTTTCGGTACACAAATGTAAAGAAGAATGAAATAACTTTTACTCTGGATCCAATGCAGCATGAAAAAAAACTCTAAAGATAAAGAACACAACAACAATAATAATAATAATACAGGTTTCCCCCGCCATCCGAAGATAGAGCGTTCCTATGAAATGGTTCGTAAACTGAAATGTCGTAAAGCGAAGAAGCAATTACCATTTATTTATATGGGAAAAATTTGTGAGCGTTCGCAGACCTAAAAATAACCTACCGAGTCATGCCAAATAACACACAAAACCTAAAATAACAGTAACATATAGTAAAAGCAGGAATGATATGATAAATATACAGCCTATATAAAGTAGAAATACTTTTCCACAATCATTACTGAACTGTTCTCCGTAGTGAAAATCTCACGCAAGCACCGTCAGCAGAAAATCTCACGCAAGCGCTGTTGGCAAAAACACGGCGCAAGCGCTCTCCAGTAACCTTTAAGCTATGAAGCTGCCAAATCATACCAAATAATACGTAAAAATACATAGCCGATATAAAGTAGAAATAATGTATGTACAGTGTAGTATCACTTATCAGAATCGGGACAGCTTGCTGAGCACACTGATGATGGTGTGTTAGACTGAGTCGTCGCAGGTTGGGTGGTGCAGTGGCCCCACCCTCCAGACCGCCGAGAGATACCGAACCGCGAAGCATGCAGGGATACAGCAGTAGCCAGGAGGCACACAGCACATCTTTAAGAAAAAAGCCGAAATAAATATGCTAATTAATTATGTGTGGGGCGGCACCTAATTAATTAGCATGTTTATTTCGGCTTTTTTCTTAAAGATTTGCTGTGTGCCCCCCGGCTACTGCTGCTTTCTCAGCGAATTGCAGGGTGGTGGGACACTGGGGTGTCATCTCATCGTCTGTTTCCATTAGAGCAGGCAGCTCATCTTCTCCTATGACTGCCTGCCTCGATGTCGAAGGTCGAGGTTTGTCATCTGCTGTGGCTGATGCGGAAGGCTTGCTTGACCGCTGAGCCTCGCGCATTTTTCTATCATACAGTTCTTTATAAGGATTCAAACCATCCTGCAAATATCCCCTAAACCTATGTACCCTTTCAATATTAAAGTCGTACTTTATCATTGCAGCGAAAATCTCACACAGTCACTTTCGGTCCGTTCGCTACTGCATTCGGTTTCGATAGTTATCCTTTCCTCTTCCAACTGTATCAGCTCTTCACCTATCAGTTCTTGGTCATGGGATGCCAAAACCTCTTCAACTTCATCTTCGTCAGCTTCAGCAAACCAAACTCACTTAGTCCTTACTTCGTTCACCACGATCAAAACGCTTAATTATGTCTAGTTTTACGCTAAGTGTAACACCCTTATGAGCTCTTTTAGGATTTTCCGATACCTTAGAACTCATCTTGCTAATTGCTGCTCACAGGCATGTGTTAAAGTAATGCCGGCGAGAAGGTAGTTCCGAATCCGGGGGAGAGCGGCTGCTCGGGATGTGCGCTGCGCTTTATCGCCGCTGATTTTTTTCGCGCGCTGCTTTTTATCGTAACAGTGAAAACACCTTCTGAAAGCGAAAACAGGGTTCTAATGTAGGTCTTTCGTAACAGTGAGGTTTCGTAAAGCGAAAGTTCGAAAAGCAGGGGACACCTGTATTATCTTTCCGATTTAAATTCATAGGTCTGTAAAAGTTCAATAGCAAGATAATTAAATATAGCTAAAACAGGCAAATTTTGAGCTATGAATTCATTCTTTGTTTCCTGGCTCTTCTTTCTCACCACTCCCCCACCCGCCCCATTTTGTTTTTTTATGATTTATTGGGTTGAGATTATTCCAATAACACTTGGCCATGGGCATTTTAATGTTCTGTTTGAATTGGCAGCCATGCACCTGCTTGGGCTTGAATTGTATTTCTTAGTAAATATTTATATACTTAACATAGTAGATAAGAAACAAAACCAAGTTTATACAAACAGCTTTGTCTGGAAATAATAAAGTCGTAGTGGTTGGGGGTGCGAAGGGGTGGGTTAGTGGGTGGAGGTGTTGATCAGCCTTAGTTCTTGGGGAAAGTATCTGTTATTGAGTCTGTGGTCCTGATGTGGATGCTATATAGCCTCCTCCCTGGAGAGAATGGGACAAACAGTCTATGAGCAGAATGGGTGGATCCTTTATGATGTTACTGGCCTTTTTCCAGCACCTTTCTGGGTATATGTACTTGATGGTAGGTAGGCTGGTGCCAGTGATGTGTTGGGCGGTTTTGACTACCAATTGTAGAGCCTTCTTGTCCACTCTAGTGCAGTTTTCGTGTCATGCAGTGATGCAGCTTGTAGGGATGCTGTCTATCATTATTCTGAGGAAGGGCACGAGAATAGATGTGCATAGTCCAGCTCTCTTCAGCCTCCACAGAAAGTAGAAGCATTGGTGAGTTTTCCTGATTATGCTGGATATGTTCTGGAATCACGAGAGGTCGCGTGTGATATGCACTCCCAGCAGTCTGAAACTGCTTGCCAGCCTTGCTGTCAATGAAAAGAGGGATGTGAGTGGTGCGAGTTCTCTTGAAGTTGATAACCATCTTCCTTGTCTTGTTAACATTGAGAAAAAAGGTTATTTGCCTGGCACCAGGTCTCAGGTTCTTCCACCTCTTCTCTATCGGCTGTCTCTTCGCCTGTCTAGGTGAGGATGTAGGTTATCTCTTTCCACTGCATAATTTCTCTTTGTTCACGTGAGATTATTAATGGTGACTATATCAGGTTGTTCAGTCTTGGAAGAAATCACAATTAACATTAAGCTTGTACTCACTGCACACATATATATTCAAGAACTATCAATGACTGAAGCCATGGCTGATTATTCTCTTCCATAATCAAACAATCCAATGTTCCCTTCTGCCCTTGCTCAGATATATTACTTTATCAGAAATAAGAGCAGATCAAATGTAATTGATTATATTTAGTAGTATGATTTAACTGAACAAATTCAAATTTATCAGCAATGGTAATTAAGAATAATATCCTATATCAGTTTGTTCTTTACCTGATATTTAACGTTCAAGTTGATTTATTGCAGATAGTGTCAAACCAGATGCTAGATCTTCTGCTCATTTAGATCATATTATTGTTTTCTTTTAGTTTATGTGGACTTGAAAGTTTCTCTGGGCCTAGTCCCATGGAAATTCGAACCAGCAGGCACCCTTCTATACCAACATCATCTACCAGCTCTTGTTCCAGAACCTTGTATTGATTCAAGTGTTCATGGAGACACTTCTAAAGTGCTGTCAATAACCCAGCTTCAATCAGTCTCTTAGGTAGTGAATTCCATGTACCCACAACTGTCTGTGAAGAAGATCCCCTTCAGGTCCCCTCTACATCTATGACTCTTCAGCCGAGACAAATGTCTTCTACTTTTGGCTACCTTGTATAGGTGAAAGAGTTTCCTGCAGTCTACTGTACCTGTGTTGTAACGTGGTTGAAATCACTGGACAGACAGAGTCACCGGTAGATACAAAGCAGCTTCTTTATTCGACACAACAAGGTACAGCAGGCATCTTACGGACGGAGACACTTTCCGCAGAAAGGTCTGCTAGCTCAATATGGGCTTGATATTTATATGCTAAACACAAAGGCAATCGCTACTTAAAAAGTTACAGACAATGCATAGACAGTGCTTCCTTTTGGAGCTACATACAAAATATCACAACATCCTTTCCTTCCAATGCCAACATGTCTGGGTTGGTATCCACAGCCTTTAGGAATGTACGTTAAGTCTACGATACATTTATTTGGCATTTCCCGTGCTAACATGGAAGACAATTAATATTTATAATGTATAGATAATACGGTCTTTGAAACTACAGCATCACGTTAAAACTATGGTGCCAGAAGCATCTGGTATTCACACCTTTTTAGGAAACACATTGTCAAATAGAAGCCTGGTGGCCAAAGTCATTTAAGTGTAAACAAATCATCTACCTTAAAAAATTCACTCTAACACCTGTACCTCACATAATTATGTTTACCTTAACTACATTCTCCCTTAACCTCCTCCCCCAGGGATAGCAGACAAAACTAATAACTCAACTGAATGCCTCCATTCCTGGCAATGTCCTGGCGAATATCCTCTGCACTCTTCTGGGGTTGAAGACCTGTCTGTGTATGTGTGAGTGGGTGGGAGGGTGGGAAAGGTGTTTGTTTTGCAGTTCTTGTCTTAATTTTGTTCTATTGTTGCTTCTACTTGTGTTTTTCTGTGTGGAATTTTTGTCTTGAACATTATGGGCATGCTATATTGGCACCACAATTTGTGGTGACATTTGTGGACTGCCCCCAGCATAGCTTTAGGTTAGGTTGCATGTTGATACAAAAGATACATTTCACTGTATGCTTTGATGTAAATGTGATCAATAAATCTAAATCAGATTTGGAAGTTGTTTCTGAAAACATGCTTAATGTGAACTATATGGCTGATATTAAACATGTCAGGTATCTTCTCGTCATTAAAACGTTGAACGTGAAAACAAGTATGCGTATTCAAGCTAGCAAATTAAAGGCAAGGACATGAATAAAAGCACTAAATTCACCCCAATGTACACCATTTCCGTGCCTTAATATTACCTTTTAACAGTTCATTGTAAGTAATGTACCTTATACTCAACATGCTTCCTAACCTGCAATCAAGAAGCTTTTCAGATCCTACCATGACTCCCATTTTTGCCATCAAATTATACCAAGAGAAACAAAGGTCTGGTGATGGAAGTTCAAAAGTCAAACCAAAACAAAAGGAATTCAACAAACAGATTAATAGTTGCCATAAGACCATAAGACAAAGGAGCAGAAGTCGGCCATACAGCTATCGAGTCTTTCCGCCATTTTATCATGAGCTGATCCATTCTCCCATTTAGTCCCACTCCCCCGCCTTTTCACCATAACCTTTGATGCCCTGGCTACTCAGATACCTATCAATCTCTGCCTTAAATACACCCAATGACTTGGTCTCCACTGCTGCCCGTGGCAACAAATTCCATAGATTCACCACCCTCTGGCTAAAAAAATTTCTTCGCACTTCTGTTCTGAATGGGCACCCTTCAATCCTTAAGCCATGCCCTTTCGACTAGACTCCCTCATCATGGGAAACAACTTTGCCACATCCACTCTGTCCATGCCTTTCAACATTCGAAATGTTTCTATGAGGTCTCCCCTCATTCTTCTAAACTCCAAGGAATACAGTCCAAGAGCGGAACGTTCCTCATATGTTAACCCTCTCATTCTCGGAATCATTCTAGTGAATCTTCTCTGCCATGGTTGATGTGCCTAAAAATTATGCCCTAATGTTAGATCACCCAAGAATAAATTAAATTTGATCTCTTGAAATTATGTAGGAAATCTCCACTAGTCTGCTTTGCCATTCAATAAGATCATGGCTTATCAAATCATTTCAATTCCTTAATTTGTTTTGTGTCTAATTTAGCTCCTGTCTTCATTGAATTAGTAAATCAGCATTGTAAAGGAGTCAAATGAAAACTATTAAGATGCCATCAGACCACCAATTTTCCCATACGATCTACTAAATGGAATACTTACTGTATATGAACTGTATTTGTACTATGCCAGAGGGCACTCGCTGCAGGGAAATAAATAAAGTTAAATGCATCAAATCCCATAGCACACTACAACAGGGATGCCTGTCATGGTTATTCTCATATCTATGAAACATTCTTCACAAGTAGACTTCAAGAGTAAGTTTGCCTTTAATGTTATTTCACTGGGAGGCTGTCAAAGATTAAATCAAACAAATACATGTGATTCAAAGTGTCTTGTTTTGAAATATTGAATGTTAAACTTCATATAAGTATTGTAGCTTAGCCTGAGTTGCTCCAAGATCAATGAATGATTACTTCAAGTTTCATTGTCATTCAATCATACATGAATATTCATGAATGCAGCCAAATGAATCAGAGTTATTCCAGGGCCAAGGAACAAAACCACAGTACCAACAGACTATACAGCTCAAGGCACACACAGCACATACAAGAGGGCGGGAAAATACAGTCACACAAATAAAGTTATGGTCTCAGACCCCGAGTCCATGAATGTTGCAGCAGCGTGCAGTCGAACACAATAGATTTTGTCTTCTGCTGAGCAAACACTGAAGGCAGCACTGACTACGACCTGTAAAGTGCACTACATGGCCTTTGGCACTCCAGTGTACTGTACTGACTCTGGCACCACTCTCCTGACTGGCTGCAAACAGAGGACACTACAGTTTGAGGCCTAGTCCTTGCTGCGCCCAAAGCCACTCAGCTCACTGCCATCCACCCTGCCATTTGCCAATAACAATTTCTTTATCATTTTTATATCTACATTCATGAATTTGATGCGTTATCTAAAATATCTATATTCCTGAATTCTCTGTGACTTCTGGTATCATCATCTTATTTTAAATGTTAATGGTAATAAGTTTTGAGGGTTGCATTTCGGGATTTTCAAAATATTTTGTCAGATTGGCACTGTGAAGATTTAATGCCAAAATTCCAGGTGACGTGGTAGCTTAGTGGTTAGTGTAACACAATTACAGCACTAACGACTGATGTTCACTTACGCCACTGTTTGCAAGGAGTTTCTATGTTCTCCACATGACCACGTGGGTTTCTGCCAGGTGCTTTGGTTTCCCCCTACACTCCAAAGACGTACAGGTTAGTAGATCAATTAATCACATGGATGTGATTGAATGGCATGGGTTCATTGAGCTGAAAGGGCCTTTTATCATGCTGTATCTCTAAATAAGCAAAAATTAAAATTAAGAAATCCCCCTGTTTGGACACATATCTGTAATACAAACGTAAATCACCTTTTGAGTCTGCTAATCTTTAACCTGCCCCTGAAAATTTTAATCTCATTTTTAAAAAAACATTCTGTGGTGTTCTCATTTCAGGATTTGAGATACTGCACTGTATTCCATGCAAACGAAGCTCCAAGATTATTTTGTCCATGTGTTTTAGCTTCAACCATGATATGGATTTTGAGTACTTTGACCTAATTTATCCTTGACCCCGTTTTAGTTGGAAATTAACTATATAACTTTAAATATTACTAAATCTTCTCTCCAAAAATAACTTAATGATACGGCTGAATTTAAATCTGAGTTCTATGGTTCAATTTCCACTATTACAGTTTCTCTATCACATATAAAATAATAAATGTAAAAGGGCTAATGGCACATTGTCATTTGATTACATTGAGATCCAGTTTTATATTACTCTTCCAGTAATTTCAAGGTATGGCTTTCTGCTCCATTTGTAAAATTATCTTGATTAGATAGCCATAGGCCACGTTTTCCATGAAGTGTAGATTCAATTGAATACATCCTAGTGATGGCCTCTCAATTGACCTACTGTTGTCAACCTAATAGTAAGATATTAGCAATAGTAAGGGTGACATTTAAGAACTAATTCTGCTCTTTTTAAATATTGACTGTCAAATCAATTGCAAAGATTAGTTGATAAGACTGTAGTGCTTAATATGATGTCTTAAATGGCACATCAAGATTTACTTGGCGTCGGATTGTGTGGTGATACTTGCGGCTGTCTCTAACACGTACTCAGGGATGTTGTTTGTTAACACAAATGTTTTGATGTACACGTCATAAATAAACTTGAATCTTGATACAAGGCAGACTTCAAAACTATCATCCAAACTTGTTATCTTGTTACAGCTATAGACTTCCTTTCTTGAGATCAGCTGTTTCAACCTTGATGGAAAGTAATTTAATTTGATTCTCATTCTTCCTAATTTCAGCTCTGAATTTAATGATCTGGCAATGGATTTTGAGCAAATGGCCATTTAATAATATGTGATCCAGAGCAAGGGAAGGAAAATGTGCACCACATGCATTATACTGGGAGATCCGCCTTCAACTCTGCTTTTGAAATTTGGTTTGATAAAAGTGTACAGAGTTGTCTTACCACTATAATAATATTACACATTTGAATCACTGCCTTATCTTTGTATTCCCTCAGAGACTTCAAATTTAGGAGAACGCACTTCCTGCAAACTTCTCAGTGCTTTTTTTTACAAACTGCTCATATTGCAAAAATAGAACATTGTACAGTAAAATGTGCTGTCCAGGTGGCTAGTTAGTTAAGTTGGTTAAGCAAAGCTTGAAACTTGCTTCCTTATCTACAAGCCCAGGACTTCAGCAGAACAGGTACAAGCAGTCCCAAGGTTATGACAGGGTTCTGTTCCTAAGAACTGCTTGTATCCTTAACTATCTGTAAGTTGGAAATGAGCAAAAGAAGTGTGTTGGGGATGATTGCAGACACAGCTGTCATAAACACTAGAGATATAACAGATGCTGGGAATCCAGAACAATGCACACAAAACACTGGAGTAATTCAGTAGATCAGGCAGCATCTATAGATTCTGATTGAGAAGTTGTAGAACCTGGGCTTCTGTACCTCCCTCAGCAATTGGATCCTCAACTTCCTAACCAGAAGACCATAACCAGTGTGGATTGGTGATAACATATCCTCCTCGCTGACGATCAACACTGGCGCACCTCAGGGGTGTGTGCTTAGCCCACTGCTCTACTCTCTATATATACATGACAGTGTGGATAAGCATAGCTCAAATACCATCTATAAATTTGCTGATGATACAACCATTGTTGGTAGAATCTCAGGTGGTGATGAGAGGGTGTACAGGAGTGAGATATGCCAACTAGTGAAGTGGTGCTGCAGCAACAACCAGGCACTCAATGCCAGTAAGAGGAAAGAGCTGATTGTGGACTTCAGGAAGGGTAAGACGAAGGAACACATACCAATCCTCACAGAGGGATCAGAAGTGGAGAGAGTACGCAGCTTCAGGTTCCCGGGTGTCAAGATCTCTGAGGATCTAATCTGGTCCCAATATACCAATGTAGTTATAAAGAAGGCAAGCCAGCAACTATACTTCATTAGGAGTTTGAAGAGATTTGGCATGTCAACAAATACACTCAAAGACTTCTATAGTTGTACTGTGGAGATCATTCTGACAGGCTGCATCACTGTCTGGTATGGGGAGGGCTACTGCACAGGACCAAAAGAAGCTGCAGAGGATTGTAAATCTAGTCAGCTCCATCTTGGGCACTAGCCTACAAAGTACCCAGGACATCTTCAGGGAGTGGTGATTCAGAAAGCAGCGTCCATTATTAAGGACCTCCAGCACCCAGGGCATGCCCTTTTCTCACTGTTACCTTCAGGTAGGAGGTACAGAAGCCTGAAGGCACACACTCAGTGATTCAAGAACAGCTTCTTCCCCTCTGCCATCCGATTCCTAAATGGACATTGAATCCTTGGATACTACCTCACTTTTTTTAATATACAGTATTCCTGTCTTTTGCACTTTTTATATATCTATTCAATATACGTATATGGTAATTGATTTACTTGTTTATTTATTATTATTATTTTTCTTTCCCTTCTGGATTATGTATTTCATTGACCTGCTGCTAAGTTAACAAATTTCATGTCACATGCCGGTGATAATAAACCTGATTCTGGAAGGGAATAAGCAGCTGACATTTCGGGCCGCACCCTTCATCATCAGCTGTGATGGAAGAGCAAGAAAGCACAGTGACTGCCCACTAGCTAGCCTCTCTGTGAACTCACTAAGTCTGCTCAATGCTCTGCTCGGTTCAACCCAGCCCCTGATTATTGTGGCTTGAAGGAAGAGGTGGGCAGAGAAAGCAAGCAGAAGTGGATGGAAGGGTTGAGTGGATGAAGAAAAGGGGAGAGAGTAAAGTAAGGAAGGAAATGGTGAAGGAAAGAAATAGAAGGGTGAATGAAGTGAGAAGAAGTGGGCTGAAGGAAGTGTAGAGAAAGTTGAAAGAAAGAGGATGATGGTATTTTATGGGCAGGACTGGGAGAAAGAGAGTGAGAGATGCCAGTGTTCTCTCACTTTCCATTATAATTCCAACTTGACTGCACCAACTCTCTTTGTCTCTTCTCCTTCCCTTTGTCACATCACCCATAATATTTTTATCTCCCATCTCTACCCTGTCTATTTCTCCTAACCCATCATCTCTGTACCAATTCTCTTGATCTTTATTTTCTCTTCATGACATTGAGGAAACAATCAGTCCAACAGTAACAGAGTGGTTGGTCCAATATCTGATGTGACAAAACAGAAAAAGATATGGCTTAACTTGATGTTGTAAACCCCAGTTTGGATGGATATACCATTGCACACCACAGTGTCTGTGTCACAGCCATATATGAACACTTCAACTGATTTATATGGCATATCATGCATTTTTCACATTTGACTGAGTGTGAATTTTTACCTGTGTATTGACAGCCTGCTGAATCCAACTTGACCTCGATTTCTTTTCACATAGATGCACAATATTCCTGGATCATCGCATTATGCGTACAGACAGAATGACTGCTCATCCTATTGACATTGAAAATAATTGATTCCTTCAGATTGAATTGAACCGCTTTTTTTTGAAACAGTGTTTGAGTGTCAGGCCTGCACAGGGATGCACCTTGCGGTCTCCACCTGGCTAACCTACCACTCATTTCTACCTTATCGTCTACAGCCTATTTTAACCCAGCTCTCATCCTCAATCCTTGTTCACTTATTGAATCACTCGGTATTGACCAGTTGCTCTTAGCCTTCAGTTACCATGTTTTCTTGTTGTGTTAAGTATCTCTCGTTTTGTGTCCCCTCATGGCTTGTTATTTTGCAGTTTTATCGTAAAATTTCATTTACTGCTAAATTGTTGCCTCTGCTCTGCTTTTGGGTCAACCGTCCCCTACGTTCCCTGACATTGTGTATCTGGTTGTTGTTATTCTCGCAGGAAAGAGAAACCAGAAATGTTTCTTGAAGAACATATCTAAATTTCAGTAACATTGATAAACGAGGAGATCACATGATCACATACAGTCGGGCCTCTGTACAGTCTGTTTTGAAAATTACATTAACCTGGTAATTTATGATTTAGGTTTCTATCAAATCCCTTTGTTTCTTACTGATAATTTCAGAAGGTTTAGAATGCAATCAGCCCTAAATACAGTAGTACATGACTGATAAATTCTTGTCAGAAGCTTCAGAAGTTTTGAAATCTGCAATCTGTATATGAGTCACTAACAAATAGTTCAATACATGACTATCTATGATAACTAGCCATATAATTATTCTCTGTGTTCCATGGCATAAATCAATGCACTGCTTGATATTCACCGCACATTTGATAGAAGCTTTGAAAATACAGTCAATATTGAACATCAAGAAAGCTAAAATAAATCTAGAATTTAGAATAAGTTTTACTTTTAATCTCAGAAACATGAAATGTGTAATTATGCTTGGCTATGTCATGCCCTTCAATATTAATAACAAAATTTATTGTTGAAATTGGTGGTCAAAGCAGACATTTTGAGATTGATGCTAGTTCTGTGCATTTTGACATTATGTTCCCAAAAAGTTTGGCTACATTTGGATAGAACAGCACTGTCATATAATTGTCAGTGCAAAGTACTTTCAGATGGAGGTATCAGCATAACTAGAGATGAGCTAGAATTCTGTCTGCATGTTGCTTTGGAGCCAATTATGGTTCAAAATGAGAGAGTATAACCTAAGATTAACAGGTCCTCAGACAACTATTTTATTAGCCTTCCTTGCTGTAATTGGACTGACATCTGTTGTATTTACTCTTTTGATGCAGAGTGTGATTTCTTTCTAATATGTTAAATGTGAGGAAAAGGTAGGCAATTACATTCAAACTCCTGAAACTTTAAATTTAATGATCCTGGAGTCAGGCATTCTGCCTATTCCATAGTGTCTTCTTTATTTTTAAACTCAGTGTAGATCAAGCCATCTATACAACATAGAGCTAGCTGCCAGGTGTACATTACACTCTGCAGCCTGTATAACTGATTCCATTCTCTCTGAATTTGCTTCAAAGAATATTGATGGTGATGAATTAACTGAATCTGAGCTGGCTAATGTTATTGAGTGAGTTAAGTTAAATAAAATGCACAAAGAATTCAATAAAGTAATCTAAATCTCTCAGGGTGTGTCTGAAGCAGGTGCTTCCAACCTGGGGCCCCTTGCTTAATGGTATTGGTCTATCAAATCAAAACGGTTGACTCTAAAGTAAGTTAATTTCTCTAACCCTTATATGTAGCAAGCCCACCACATTAATGGTATCCTACCAATAGATTCTATTACTCTGTTTCCTTCTTGAATCTTTACTCACATAAGGAATCCTTCTGCAGATAATACAATTGCTTTCAAGGAAAATTAACCCTTGGTAGCTAGCTTTTCAGTGAAATCTGCCAACCTAGCTAAAGCTATCACCAACAGCAAAATCCAGTTATCAAAGTGGTAAGGGAATCATTACCACCAAATTGTATCTTGGTCTTTTCCTCTCCTCCACTAGCACCTCCTCTTTCTTTGAGATTGTCATCATATTTTACCTTTCTCGCCTTTCTTTGAAAACTTCTGTTTCACTCCCCTCCAATGTCCAACATGAGTTTGCTTCTAAGATCAATCTTTCTCTCTTGCTTTAAAATGAGCATATCCTCATTTACAGTCATTTCATTCCACGTCCTGACTCATTTTTCCATGCTCAGGTTTACTACTGATCTGCCACAAACTGATTGTGGAATGAAAATATGTATAAGATTGTACAGATCAGTTTAACCAACGAACAACTTGCATAATCTCACTAACAAGGCCATGGTTGATTAACGTCACTTGGACATGTTACTGGAAGATAGATAGCAGCATTTGAAACAAATCTCCCCAAAAAAGTTCACCTTGTGTGCCAAGTACTGACTTAAAAAGAAATACCAACTAAATCTGACAAATGTAACATGGAAACATAGAAAACAGGATCTAGAGGAGGCCTTTTTGTCCCTTAGAGCATGCTTCAAATTGAATGTAATTCTGGTTTAACCTACATTTCAAAATCATTTTCCTGCTCTCACCTAATAACTCTTGGTGATTTTTGCATCAGGAAACATGTAAGAACATAGAACATAAGAAATAGGAACAGGAGTAGGCCATCTGCCCATCAAGCCTGCTCTGTCATTCAAGATCATGGTTGATTTAGCTGTGAACTCAGCTCCTCCTACATGCCTTTGCTAGATAACCCTTAATACTCCTGAAATGCAAAAATCTGTCTAACTGTATCTTAAATATGGTTAATGAATTAGCCTCTATTGCTTCCCTAGGCAGATAATTCCACAGATTCACTACTCTCTGGGAAAATCATTTTTTCTTTATGTCCTTCATAAATCCATTCCTCCAAAATCTTGTGCTCCTTAGTTTTTTCACTCCTTTAATACGGAACTTAACCAAAATCTTTCAGAAAATCTATTTACTCCATATCTACTATTATTCCTTATCTATTTTGTCTGTTTTAACCTCAGAGAAGTCTGTCAAACATGTTTTCCCTTTCTAAAATCTGTATTGGTTTTGTCTAATCCTACTGATCTTTTCTAAGCTTTCTGTTACCTCAGTATTAATGTTAGGATAACCAGTCTGTATTTCCCTTTTCGCTTCTGTCCTTTCTTAAATACAGAGGTTTCATTTTGCCACGGTCTATTCTGTATAAATGATTCTATCATTTATAAAATTCTGGAGCATGATGACCAATGCACTTTTATTATACTCTGGGATGTGGACCATCAGAATCAGGAGTTATAAAATTTCTCTTCCTTTAATTTCTCTGTTATTTGCATAATTCATTTTTATATCCTCACCTTCATTAGATTGTATTGGAACATATATTTATTGCAGTATTATCAATACCTTTCCACTGTCACATCTTATAATGAAGCTCCCCAATCACTCCCTATACTTCATTTAGATTTTGGACCCTAAATCCCGACTGAAAAAGTTCAGTTTCAGCCTGAATGAAAAATTTTATCGTGTTATGAGTGCCCTCTTGTTCAACAATACTATCAGCTAAACATTACTGCATGTGCAATATGTAATCTCGCAAAACTTGCTCATTAGTCCTGAAGAAGGGTCTCAGTCTAAAACATAAAGGATGAGGAGAAGACGGTGGCGCGACGCAGCTCGCAGCGGCCCCTCCGGTGAATGATATCTGTTGTCTGTCAAGTAGAGTGCGGTGCACAATCCTGATTTGTTGGAGACAGACGTGAGAGCACAGAGGAACATCTGGTGAAACTTCTGAAATGCCTGTTTTGCTGCCGCTGCTACTGCGCGATCCAGAATCTCCAGAGGGAAGGCCCCGAGTCCTCGGCTTTTCTTGTTGCTTGGCGGCCGGGGCAGGGTCGAAGCGCTGGGCAGAGTTGGTGCTTGGTGCTCGGTGTCGGAGGCTGGTCGGAGGCTCGAAGTTTTCGGATGGACTCAGAGTCGGCTGCGGTCGGGTGCTTCCAATGCATTGGCAAGTTTGCGGCGCTTGGAGGGGCAGGGAGAGTTTCTCCTTTCTACAGTCTGCATGAGATGATGGGGCTATCGGGACTTGAGACTTTTTTTTACCGTGCCCATGGTCTGCTCCTTATTAAATTACGGTATTGCTTTGCACTGTTGTAACTATATGTTATAGTTATGTGGTTTTGTTGGTTAGTCTTGGTTTGTCCTGTGTTTCTGTGATATCTTTCTGGAGGAACATTGTATCATTTTTTACTGCATGCATTTCTAAATGACAATAAACAAGGACTGAGTGTCCTCATAATCTAATCTAACTGTTCACTCTTTTCCATACATGCTGCCTGATCTGCTGAGTTTCTCCAGATTTTATGGGTGTTGCTTTGGATTTCCAGCAACTGTAGACTTTCTTGTATTTATCATTATTTAATTGATTAACACATTTGTACAAAAAGGCATTCTGTACATACTTCAATGATATAGTTACTTTGGTGTGGTCAGTCTATATGTTGAATAGTCATTTTTGTTGGCTAGTAAAGTAGCTCCTCTCAAGGTAGAAAGAAAAAAAATAAACAATCAAGGATCCTTCCTCAAACTGGAAGAGTGAAGGTTTGTAGTTTTCAGAAATGAGCTGGGTGGGTGTGGGGACGTATGAGATTGATGACAAAGGACTACATAGAGATTGGTTAAAACAGATCTAGTGATGAGAGACATGAGTAAGAAGACATTAAGAAAGCATTTTGTAAAAGCAAGGGGTGAAAGGCACATGGGAAACAGAGAAAGAGCGATGTATTTGAGTTTAGAAAATTCAGTATTCATTCCAGGTTGCAAAGTGGATAGACAGAAGATGAAATGATTTTCCTCTAGTTTAGCTTTCCTATGGCAGTGAAGGGGGCCGCAGATAAACAGGTCAAAATAGGAGTTACAGTGAGAATTGAAGTAGCATCACCTGTGCATATTGAGCCTAAGTTTGCTGCAAAGACGTCACACAATCTGTGTTTGGTTTCTCTATTACAGAGGCCTTGGGTCTTGGGCAAGGTTTGATTAAGTTGTTTGTGGATTGGACTCTTCAGTTCATGTTACATGTGTTTTGGTTTCTGGTTACTCCTTTTTATTGCTAATTTGTGCGATTTTGATTGAGGTGGACTGACTTTGCGGCCTGCAGCCTACAAGCGACACTGTGCTAAATTAAACTGAATTGAGGTAAACTGGATGTTCTTAGACTGTTTCAGGGACTTCATGGTTTGATGTCTTATATTCTGTGTGTTTTCTTTGAACAAATCCCATGGTGTTTCTTTGTTTCACGGCTGTCTGTGGGAAGACAAAGCTCAGGGTTGTATACTGCATACATACATAATAAATGTACTTTGAATCTTTGACCCCACGAGCCTGCATATTTAACAAATAAGCTTTCATAACTCCCAACAGCTCCAATAAGCTTCCACTACAAAACAAATAATCTCCTCCTCTCCTCTTACAGTATTTTGAAGGGATCATTCTCTTCTGCTCCCTAATCTAGTGTTTTGTCCACACCACCTTTCCAATGCAACACAGAATGCACAATACCTGTACTTTTGCCTCTTCCCCTCCCACCAACTTCAGAGCCAAATAAGATTTGCAGATACACCAGTAATTCACTTGTACTTAACATATATACAGAAAGGTATCAGAAAAGGGCTAGTAACAATATGAAGCATCCCACATACCCTGCTCATGGTCTAATTATCCCACTCCCTTCAGGGAAGGAGCTATCAGACTCTATGCCAGGACCAGCAGACTCAAAATCAGTTACCTTCCCAAGCAGTAAGGCTGATCAACACGTCCACCCACTAGCTCCACCAGTACTTTATTATTTCTGGTCAATTGCCTTATGTACAACCTAACATCACTTCTATGTCTATAAGCTATCCTATGTATTTATGGTATTCTGTGTGATTTGTATTTATTATTATTATTATTATTATTATTATTGTGTTTGCTTTTTGTGCTGAATTGGATCTGGAGTAGCAATTATTTCATTTTCCTTACACTTGTGTACAGGAAGTGACATTAAACAATCTTGAATTTTCTAATCTAGTGCACTGTTTTTCTTTTGTTGATGAGCCGTCTCTACATTAGAAACACTAAACCTAGACTGGATAGCCGCTTTGTAGAGCAGCTGTGCTCAATCCCTGGGAGTTGTTTTGACTTTTCAATTCACCATCCTGCTCCTACTCTGACCTCTTTGCATAAGGCCACTGTTATAAGTCCAACATAAGCTGAAGAAACAATGCCTCATTTCTTGTCTGGATGAATTGCAGCCTGCAGAAATCAATGCTGAATTTTCCGAATTAAAAACTTGCTCGTTCTTTCTTTTTGCATCAGGACTGGTCATTTATGCTTTGCAATACTCTGCCCAGTTTTTATTTCATTCATTTGTATATTCTGACCTTTTCATTGCATCCCAGTGCACCACACCATACAACAGTCCACAGAGAAGTCACAAAATCAGTAGTGCACTAAAAAGACAGCAGTGCTCTTCTATCTACATAGAACATGAAATATTGAATAGTACAGCACATTACAGGCCCTTTGACCCACAACGTTGTGCCGACCCTCAAACCCTATCTCCCATATAACCCCCCACCTTAAATTCCTCCATGTACCTGTCTAGTAGTCTCTTAAATTTCACTAGTGTATCTGCCTCCACCACTGACTCAGGCAGTGCATTCCATGCACCAACTACTCTCTGATTAAAAAACCTTCCTCTAATAACCCCCTTGAACTTCCCACCTCTTACCTTAAAGCCTATTCAATGGTTACATCATTTCAGTCTATTACAAGTACTTTGTTTCACCCATTGCTGATCCCTGCCTTCCCTGATACTTAACTAACTTGCCTTCGCTCATTCTCAATTTTGATGATAAGTATTTGACTGAAACATTAATTATCTTTCCACAGTGTTGCCCAGCCTGCTGAGATTTTCAGGCATTTTCTGCTTTTCTGGCAGAGTCACAAAATTTCTCTTTTGATTAGAATTGAGAAGAGGAGAAATTTATTAATACAAGCAGGTTATAAATCTATGAAATTTTCTTCCTCAGTAACATGCTGTACTCAATTATACAGCATTTTCAAGGGTTATGTGTTAAATGACTTTCACCAACTGGAAATCCAGAACAAAGAAAAAGAAATATCTGAGCTGAACCTGAAACTGCTGACTCTGGAAAGCAAGAACTTACGGCAGACAGCACAGCTGGAAAACAGTGAAGCTCCTCTTAGATTACTCGATGGGCTAGTGGGAAGCAATCAAAGCAAACATTAGAAAATGAGAGAAGGACCCAGAAGGAAGTGCAGCAACTCCTGGGAGCATTGCAGAATCAGCTCCTGCTGTGGTTGATCAAGCTTGAAAGATGAAGCTGAGAAATAGAGAACCGGAAAGCCTTGCTATTTGCTGTCAACTCCTCCAAAATCATTCTATGAGTTGGATTCTGAGATATGCTTGTGTATCTTACGAGATGTTAACAAAGGAAGCACTGTGAACATCTGTCTTAAGGAAAAGGATAGTTTAGTGAAATCTTGCAACATGTAATTTTCAGGACCAGTTGGTCCTTTTATGCTGGACAATGTGATATGAAGGCTATGGAGAATGCAATCTGTAGATGTTCCCTAGAGGTTTATATGTGAATAATCAAGAGAACCCTGACCACCTTAACCAATAAGGCTTGTCCAATATTTTGAGCCAATGGCTTGCTACCTGGTTTTTTAGAGACAGTGTGTAGTGAGACTGTCAAGAAGGACAGGCAGATGGCAGGGTAAAATTTCAGTCAGTGGAATGAGTTCTAGTGTAATGGGAGGTATAATCAAAAAGGACTGAAGATGTTATATTTGAATGGACATGGTATACAGAATAAGGTATACCAAGCATCACTGAGTCATGGCTGAAAGAAGATTATATTTAGGAGCTTAATTTCCTAGGGCACACATTGCATTGAAAGGACAGGCAGATAGGTAGAGGGAGTGGCATGGCTCTGTTAGTAAGAAATGAAATCAAATCCTTAGAAAGAGGTGACATAGAATTGGACGATGTATGATCATGTGTAAGAGTTAAGGAATTGCAAGAGTAAGAAGACACTGATAGGAATTATATACAAGCCTCTGAATAGGCCTCAGGATGTGAGCTACGAACTACAGTGGGACATAAAAATACATGACAAAAGGGCAATGCTATAATAGTCATGGTAATTTCAATTTGCAGATAGGTTAGGAAAATCAAGTCGGTGTGGATATTGTAGAACGACTATGAGATGGCTTTTTAGAGCAGCTTATGTTTGAGCCCACTACAGGATCAGCTATTCTGGATTGGGGTGTTGTGTAATGAACCGGATTTGATTAGGGAGCTTAAGGTAAAGGAACCCTTAGGAGCAGTGATCATAATATGATAGAATTCACCCTGCAATTTAAGAGGGAAAAGCTGAAGACAAATGTATCAGTATTACAGTGGAGCAAAGGGAATTAGAGTGACATGAGGGAGGAGCTGGCTGGGATAATGCCAAAGCAGCAAAAATTGGAGTTTCTGGGAGCAATTTGGAAGGCACAGGATAGATATATCCCAAAGGCGAAGTATACTAAAGGTAGGGTGACACAACTGTGGCTGCCAAAGGAAGCCAAAGCCAATATAAAAGCAAAAGAGACCATATTAGAGAACAGAAATTAGTGGGGAGTTAGAGGATTGGGAAGCTTTTAAAAACCAACAGAAGGCAACTAAAAATGAATGCAATGATGAAATATGAAGCTAAGATAGCCAATAATATCAAAGAGGATACCAAAAGTTTTTTCAGATATATAAAGAATAAAAGATAGGCAGGAGTCGATACTGGACCACAAGAAAATGATGCTGGAGAGGTAGCAATGGGAGACAAGCAAAAGGGTGAATAAGTTGAATAAGTATTTTGCATCAGTCTTTACTGTGAAGATAGTAGCTTTATGGTGGAAGTTCAAAAATGTCAAGGGGATAGAAGTGAATGCAGTTTATGTTACTAGGGAAAAGGATGGAGTGATATTTGCAATTTTCCAGTCCTCTGGAACCATGCCTGAATCCAGTGATTCATGAAAGATGATTACTGATGCCTCCACAATCTCTTCCGTTCCCCCTTACAGAACCCTGGAGTGTAGTGCATCTGGTCCAGATGATTCATCTACCTTCAGGTCCCTCAGCCTCCCAGCACCATTTCAGAAGGTCTTTGACAAAGTGCCGAACATGAGGCTGCTTAGCAAGATAAGAGCCTGTTGTATTACAGGACAGAGCATTGGCTGATTGGCAGGAGGCAAAGAGCGGGATTAAAGTGAGTGGGAATAAAAGGGAAGTGTTTTGGCCTGAAACATCAACTGTACTTTTTTCCATAGATGCTGCCTGACCTGCTGAGTTCCTCCAGCATTTTGTATGTGTTGCTTGGATTTCCAGCATCTAAAGATTTTTTCTTGCATAAAGTGAGCTTTTTCTGATTGGCTGCCAGTAACTAGTTGTTCTCTGCAGGGGTCAGTGTTGGAATTGCTTCTTTTTTATGTTATATGTCAAAGATTCCGATGATGGAATTGATGAATTTGTGGCCAGGTTTGTGGACAATACAAAGATAGGAGGAGGGACACCTAGTTTTGGGGAAGCAGGGAAGCTGAAGGAGGACTTAAACGGATTAGGAGAATGGGCAAAGAAGTGCAGATGGAATACAGAGTTAGGAAGGGTGTAGTTATACACTTCAGTAGAAGGAATAAAAGTGTAGATTATTTTCTAAACAGGAAGAAATTTTAAAAATCTTAGGTGGGAAAGGAAATGGGGGGCCTCGCGCAGAATTTCCAAGAGATAATTTCCTGCAAACTCCTTGAGTCAGAGATGACAAAGACAAATGCAATGTTAGTATTCCTTTTAAGAAGACTAGTATATAAAAGGAAGGATGTAATGCTGAGGCTTTGTAAGACACTGGTGACACCTCACTTGGAGTATTGTGGCCATTTTGGGCACCTTATTGAAGAAAGATGTGCTGACACTGGAGAGGGTTAAAAGGAGGTTCACAAAAGTTATTCTGGGAATGAAAAGCTTGTTATATGAGGAGTGTTTGAAAGTTCTGGCCTGTACTCACTGGAACTTAGAAGAATGAGAAGGGTTATCATTGAAACCTATTGAATGTTGAAAGGCCTAGATAGAATGGAGAGGATTTTTCTGTAATGGGGGAGTCTAGGACCATAGGGCACAAACTCTGTATAGAGGGACGTTCATTTAAAATAGAGATGAGGAGGAATTTCTTTAGCCGCAGGGTTGTGTATCGGTCTTTTGCCTCATATTTTATCTTGATAGCCTGAGTGGATTTTTTTAAAATACCAGGAAAAACTAATGAGTTACTTATTATTTACAGTACACAGAGAAATATTATCCAACAAATCTGATTAGCAACTTAGCAACCATGGCTTCAAGCCTCAACATTTAAAACTAAAAGCAACTTTAATACCAAAAATCCTTGAAAAAATGTGATGAAAAGATCCTAAATTGTGACAGAGCTAGAGAACAAAGAATTGTCACTGCAGTGCCATCACATTATCTTCCTTCAGTGATGTTCCCTAGAGAGGGCAGAGATTAGAGTGTTTACTCTTTTATTTAGCAGCTAGTGCTTTGCATATGGAGAGATCACATCAGGTTCAATTGTAATGCCTCTCACAGCAAAATAGCCTGATAGCATGCATTTTCTGAGTGCGCACATGAACCATGACAAATTGGGTAATGCACTGGAAGACTATTGATAACCATTCTAAAGCCCTTGATATACCCAAAAGAAGTTCATCTTCTGTTGTAGGAAATGGCGTAGTGTTGGGTGGATCAATGCGGGCTCCTGGTTTGCTACCAATCATTTTGCATCAATTTTCCCCTCAATATGCTTAGCAGCCAAGCAGAAAGAATTGGAAATGGGAAAATAGTTGCATTTTTAAATAATTTCTCAGCAGGAAAAGAGGCAGTTTCCATTTTTCTGCTTTCCATGCAATCTTGGTAAATGACATACAGCGGCGGGGTAAAACCCACGTTCATTAGCAAAACCACGAGTGGCCACATCTGCAGATGTGTTCACAGAATGAGTCTCCAGTCTTTATTTTTTTCTCTGTTAGATGTTCTGCAATAACAAACCAGGTAGGTCACTGCTCAAGGAAAAAAAAACTGATTCTGTTGCTCAGCGTGTAATGTCCTATGTCATAAATCTGTGTTAGGGCAAATGGCTAAAGGTGACACCAAACATCTGATCTCAACAGATTGTGCAGCTGATATCTGTCAGCCTGTCAGAAAGAAACATTATTAAGGAAAAGACATATTTTCTACAGCTAATAAGATTTTTATGACACATTTGCTAAATGCAGCCAATTGTAAATGTTACCTTACTCATGCTGTGATGGAGTTTAAGAAGAATTACATTTCAAAATTGAAATCATTCATAGAGTACTATTCCATTGATACTTGCTTGTCCAGTCACCATGAAACGGAAATCAGCAAAGCAAATAGAATAGCCCATTGTGGTGCTAAATTAGTGAAAGATAAATTAGTGGCTGTTGTGCTGAGAATGTAGAGCACTCTTCAAGAGCTGATGAGTCGTAGAGCCATGTGGAAAATACTAAAGCCTAGACCTGAGGGGCAGAATCATTAACAGTCATGAGTTTTGGTTTGTTACACATCATACTTCATTCCATTCTGGTGTCTGGCATAGTCCTGTATTCCTGGAGTAAGAGTGGATTTGGGGGACAGAACTATTGATCGTCTTTGATAGGAAGGTACATGAGTAGGGTTATACTTTTACTGAGCAACTTTTGTATGTATAAAATTATGTGTCTACAATTAGATTCAGGACATATAAAAATAAATTCTGAATTGAAGCTTTTTACCTTCCCTACCCACCTGGCTTCACTTACCACATTCTAGCTATCCTACTTCCCTCCACCCGCACCCCACCCCCCCATCTCCAACCCCGTCAGCAGCATTTTATTCTGGCATCTTCCCCTTTATTTCCAGTCCCAAAGATGGGTTTTGGCCCCAAAAATTCAACTGTTTATTCATTTCCATAGATACTGTGTGACCTGCTGAGTTTCTCTGGCATTTTGTGTGTGTTGCTTCTTAATTAGAGAATGGTTTAAGGTTTTAAGGTTTTCTCAATTGAAAAAAGTATGTCTTGTGTAATGCGCATAATGTAAGTAAAGCAAGTTTTAATTTAATCAATGAGGACAAAGAAGATGTAAAACTATCCAAGAAACAGAAAATAAATCATACTCCAGGTGCTGGAAATTTGAAGTAAAAGCAGGAAATGCTGTCTTTTGTGAGAGAAAGAGTAAATGTTTCAGGTCCACATCTCATGCAAGGAAATAAAACTGGTGAATGTTGGTGACAGAATCAGAACTAGAATCAGAATCAGGATCAGAATTGTTACATGCTCAAGGAGATCTGTTTTTTTTGTGAGAATGATGTAATGGTCTTTTGGAGGTCACTGATATGATTTTCCCACCGATGTGAGGTCACGTGATGACATGTGCCCCGTGACTATATAAGGGTCGACCCAGGTGATGCAGTTAGTTTTTGAGTTTGTAGATTTCCAGGTAGAATGTGTTGTGCCTCCGTTTCTGTTGTGTGTTTGCTTTGTGACACAGTTTCATTTTTAAAACGGAAGGTGCGTTCTCTTACAAGATATGGTATTATTGGACTGGAAATTTGTGGCTGGAAGTGCCAATTTACTCAATTCTGACAGTTGAAGGGAGAGTGAAGAATTCATCGAAGTGCAGGATCGAGTGGAGTCAGCATCGTTTGGCAGTTTAATAAAGGATCGACCTTACTGAGAGTTCATTGGGGAAGTACCTGCATCGAGATAACTCTTGCCAGAAAGAACGAAGAGTTCATGCAAAAAGGTGCTCTCTCTCTCTAAAGGAATTTAAAATCAGTTGATTTAAACTGTTTATTTTCGGCATCGTGAATCCTGTGGACAGAACCAGCAGTAAAGGTGCGTCTGCGAAGAAATCCTTCTCCAGAGAAGTCTCTCCCAATTGAATGTGTAAAACTGTTGGACTTCCGAAGTTATCGCTTTAAGAACTATATCTGACTGTATCGCTTTAAGAACTGTTTTAGCATTTAACGCTTTAAGAACCAGAGCCAAGTGGAGTTGGTGAACGGCTGCGTACCTGTTTAACCTCCGGTTAAAGTTTTCCTTTGTTTTTTTTTCCCCTTATCATTTATACGTGTTTAATAAATGTTTGATTGTTTTTATATAACCTGTCTCGATTGATATTCATTGTTGCCAGTTACGTAACAGAATCAAAACCAGGTTTATTATCACCGGCATGTGGCGTAAAATTTGTTAACTTAGCAGCAGCTAAGTTCAGGATTCCCTCAAACTGTTAATTGCTGAAATAATGCCTATTCTACCAATGATTATTTATGCCATTACTTCTCTTGTTGTATCATCAGCTTCAACCTAAAAGTAAGGCAGTGTAGAATAGCTTCGAAGGAAATTTGGGATATATCTTTTTGCTCTCTATATGTTAAGAAAATTAATATTTGCAACCAATAAACATTAATTTTGTAGCATGGAAATGTTGTTGTATAAGCTTTTTTCCCTTTTGTAATATAACATGAGCCAATAAAGATTACAACTGAGTTTATAGGAGATGGTTATCTATTCACCTTCCACAGAGTAGGCAATCGAAATATAGATTCATGTGTTGCAGTGCAAGTATAATCTCTAACAAAAGGCAATAAAAAGCTTCTCTGTAATCTTATCTGATGATGAACTTATGATGGATGTACAGTTGTGATACTTAAATTACAACCATTTGCTGATAAAACTGTTGCATGTGACAATATGATGGAGCCAGATCTTCAGGTGGTTCTGTGAGAAAGGCACTGAGATTTGTAGACTTGAGGCTGTTAAGTTAAAATTCCCATTCTTTGCTGAGCTGATTGATTACAACCTGAATAGTGGTTTGTATGCTACTTTTGTCTCTTAAGTAATGGACAGAGATGGTTCTTTATTCAATAGGTGGCAGTTCCATCGAGGTGGGATGAAGAAACAGGGTTTCAGGGTTTAGAGGAGTAACAGAACACTAATTATTGATGCTAATGAACAAAGAACACAAAACAAAACCTAGTTTTCACTGCCTTTCTCCACCTTTTTAAAAACAGAATAACAGATACAAGAGTTGGATAACCTGACTTATGGAATACAATATTTCCTAAAAAATCAAGATGGGAATTATGGGAAATCTGAAAGAATAGTCCTAAATCACTATTTGTTAAGTTTCTTCTTTTTTTTTGTTTTTGAAGGAGCTAAGTTACGTGGAGCAGATTCATCTGGAATCACACTGAACTGCCAAGCAGTTGTCAGTTTTGGCACTAAGATTGATTCACCATTTGAAACAGGTATGCCTTTAACCTTACGAGTGACTTGACATAAAATTGTCAGATGTTGAAGATTTGGAAATGAGGATGAAGGAGCACTTTGGGGAATGTCGTGATGGAATTTGCTTCATTGGCATCCTTAATGTTTGCCATTATAGAGTTCTGTTTAATTATTTTAATTAGGGCTTCGATTATAATTACACGGAAATAACATATCCCTTTCTTATCATACCACATGCAGTCATCTCCACAAGCAAAGTGCTATTCTCAGATACTTACTCATAATCATGTATAATCTGCAGAATCAGGTTAACCCCAAAACTGCCTCCATGGCATGATACTCTTCATTTGATAGGAATCTTTTCTAAACAGTCAGCAATAAGATCACATTTGTATTTTGTTCCTGCAATGAAAATGGATTCAGTTCATGAAAGTAATTCTCACTCTCCCCATCTCATCAATGGTTTTGAAGCATGTTACGTTTATTGGAGTCATGTTAGAACATTCATGATCTGTGCTGCTATTTTATCTTTATCAAGGTTTCCCTCTTTATCTGTCTTAGAAACCATAATTTGTTAATGTTAATCTCACATCTGTAATCATTGATTGCCAATATCTAACTTTGACCCTACAGCAGTTTTTACTTGCTCTAAACCTACTGCTTGAATTTTATGAGAAATTCCTACTCCTCAGTCTAAAGGAACCATTGTGCAACTGGGTTTTCGATTTTCTAACAAACAGACCTCAGATAGTCAAGATGCACAACCACTCCTCCCTCCTCATCATCCTCAACACAATGCACCACTGTGCGCCGAGCCCATCACTGTACACTCTGCTCACACATGACTGCACAGATAACCACCTGAGGAATCACATTACCAAGTTCACCAATGATACAACAGTGGTGGGGTTCATCACCAACAGCAATAAGCAGAGAAGAACTCGAGGCCTGGTGGCAGGCAATCAACGTCTTCCTCAATGACAAGATGACTATTGACCTCAGGAGAACTTGCAGCACTTACACTTCCCTTTATATTGGTAGGCACAGTACTGGAAACTGCAAGCAGTTTAAACTCCTGGGGGCGCACATCTCACACAACCTCACATGGTCCCAAAACATATCTGATAGTCAGAAAAACTCACTAATGCTTCTACTTTTTGAAGTGGCTGAAGCGAGCTGGACTCTGCACATCCATACTCATATGCAGATATATACAGATATGCAGTAGAGAGCATCCGAAGTTGCTGAATCACTGCATGGTATAGAAACTCCATTGCTCTACGATGAGTAGTCAAAATTGCCCAACACTTCACTGCCATCAGCCTACCTGCCATCAAGGACATATATACAGAAAGGTGCTTGAAAAGGGCCAGTAACATTATGAAGGATCCTGGACTGGACGATTTGTCCCACTCCCATTAGCATAGCATCTACACCAGGACTGCCAGAATCAAAAATATTTAATTTACCCAAGCAGTAAGGCTGATCAAAACTTCCACCCACTGACGCACCTCCCCACACCCCACCACCATTACTTTATCACTTCCTGTCAAAGTCACTATATGTACCGACACTTCATGGATATACAATCAACCTATGTATATCAACTATTTCATATATTTCTATTTATTGTGTTTTTTTTATTGTGCTTTCATGTGCTGCATTGAGTCCAGAGTAACAATTATTTCATTCCCCTTTACACTTGTGTACTGGAAATCTTTAACATCTTGCTTGCTCCATCATTCTTCTCACCTTAATTTACATCCAACTTGCTAACTGCCCCACACGCAAACAATGCTTGCACATACTCCTTCCACCCCATCTAACATGTTCTGGCCTTTGACCTATTGCAGAGCAGCCCTTATCATTCAAGAATTGGTATCTCCACTTTCTACGACCTCCTTTACAAACCCTTACTCTTCCCATTAGTAAAAAATCATCTCTCCAAAGTATTTTCTCTGTCAGAACTTTCAGCCATCTAATCTCTTCCCCAAAAGTTATTCACCTTTACAGTTTGTACCTTATATTATTTTATTTCCTCCATTAACTACCCATTCTGTCATATTGAAGTTGTTATTACAATTTCATGTTTTCCAATTGCGTCTCATACTGAATTTATCATAAAGTCACTTAAGCTTTGCAACTTTTGGATATAAGTCGCATTCAACAGGTCAAATGTAATGAGAAGTGTAAAGGGGCATGTGACAATGCACAAGTTTTACATGATTTCTTGAGAATTGTGTAACTTTATTTGGAGAAGATTAAAGTGTATTACTTTTTGAGTTCATGGCAGAGGACCAAAGAAGTGAGAAAAGCATATATAGTACCTAAGCTAGAGAGCTGGAAGGTATCTTGTTTGTTTCTTATTTGTGGAAAATTTACTGCATTTAGTCTGGCTGGAGTTATCAGTAATGCTGGTCAAAGAAAGTCAGGCAAGATTCCTGTCCTCTCCAATTGTTGTTGATCATTGCTATGTGGAGAGGGGACATAGCAGTGAAAAGAACTCAACTATTTTCTACCCAATTATGGAGAATACTTTTACAGTTATAGCATCTCACTTTAGTGATAATCTTTTTAAGTGAGATATTAGAAATGAACTGTCATTTGTGAAACCAGCAAGAGACCAAGATCAAACAGGCAGAGTGGAAGAGACTGAATTGTGACTAGACTTAAAGAATTTTGCAGTGTATGTGATCTCAACAAAGCTTGTTGGAAAATTGAAATATAATCTTATATGAAGAACAATTGTTAGTGGTGAAGCAAAATAATGTCAGTGAAATGCTTAATTCATTGTTGACTTCCTGTATATGTAGCATCATACTAAAGGTAAGGTGCTAAGGTACTTAAAGGCGTAAGATACTGACCTAGATGTTGGAGTCCTGGACAGTTGATTCAAAGGCATGAGTTTTGATCCCACCAAGGCAGCTGGAGTATTCATTTCAAGTAATTAAATAAATCTGAAATTAAAAGCTAGTTTTAGTAATGGTAACCATAAAGCCACCAGATTGCTGTAAAAATCCATCTGGTTCACTAATGTCCTTTGGATGAGAAAACCTGCAAATCTTACTCAATTTAGCTGCTATGTGATTTCAGATTCATCAAAGTGTTTGATTCTTAAGTGCTGCCTTAGGAATGATCCATAAATACCAACGTTGACATTCCATGAAAAAATATTTTTTTAAAGACCAAGAAGGCTATAAAGTGCATCAAAGTAGTTGGTATTTTTCTAACACAATGTCTACTCCTTATCCTGAACACTTAATATTTCTCCTGTTTCTATGGGAACCCAAGTTAATGAGACTGTACTCTCAGTGAAAGAGAGTTCTGCATCTTTTCCATGAAATCCATGAAGCCTTGTTACTCATCCTGGAACAAGTTACACATGATACCTTGAAAGGAGGAAATATCAGTTTGTCAAAGTAACAGGTCATGTAGAAAACAACAATTTATTCATTTTGACCAATATGCAGAATGAGCTTCTGCAATCTTTCTTTCCTTTATTGCCAGTGGCTCCTGGTCTGTTACTTTGTATGTTGCTCTAACTGACAATTTACAAAACATCTCGCAAATGTCACCATGATTGGCAGCTTATGCCACGGGGGTAAGCCTTACCTGACAGCTGGTGTTACATCACATAAAACTTCATTCACTGCGTTCTCTTTTCCACCCACCCATCCAAGCTGACCCAAGCACTCGCAGCAATGAGGATAAAAATATCAAACACGATCAGTTATTCCTCCTCAGTGGTTGATACATTTTGACATATTTGCAGGACAAACAGAAAATTGAGTTGACATTATTACACCTCTTAGGCAGTGATAGGAATCTGTGTACAGGCCACGGATTTCTGACATATATTTGTTCAAAATACTAACCTGCTTGTTTAGCTTCTTTTCAGAACAAATACAAGCAGGGTAATGGAGATGTGGATTCCTTATATAAACAGTCAGTTTGATTTAAATTGTAACAATTGTTGAAGAGTCAGAGGAGGAGCTTCCATCCTGTTAGTCTGTCAATCTGTCAATCTGTCAGAAACAATTTAGGTTCCATATTGAATTTGAAGTTAGGTGTATGCCAGTTTCACCTTTCCCAGATGAATTTGCAGAAATTCTTTTATTTTGTTTTCAGAGTTTTTTTGGTTTTCTTTATTTCTGTTTCTCCTTTTTTTCCCTAAAAGTCACAGCATCTGGTTGATGTTCAGTGTTGAAGGACACCTCTAATATAAACACTTCTAGTTTGACTCATATGAATGAGTATTGGTAGGCTACTTCACCATGGAACCCATCACATACGAGCTTCGTCTTAGTGGGCATATAGTTAGTAATTATGAGCTCAGCTGTGTCCCTTTATTAACTCCAATCAGTTACAGGTCAACAACTAAATAACTCATGAAATTGCTTTTAGCTAAACTTCTTGCTCTCAGTTGACTATTTCTCTTTGGAAAGTGTTGGTTAATACAAGTGCAGCATTTTTATTTCATTGCAAGCTAACATTTTTATGCTCAAAATTCTCTCTTGTGTATTCAGTGTTTTAAATACAGTTGGCAAAGTTTTTCAGTCAAGAAAAATAATTTGGCTGAACTTTCTGGTTGTTGAATACTTTGCTCTGTGAAAGCATCAAAGTTAGATTTTACAAAATGTTCTACTGACAGAATGTTCTATAATCCTCTTAATGATGTGGCTCATTATTTGTCCAAGGTTAACAGAACTAGAAAATACTGCTGCAGCTGAGAAACTGAAGAAAATGTCGCAGTTTTATAAACTACTTAATTTTTATTTGCTGAGGCAGAGTGAGTAAATGTAACCAGAATATGAAAGCTCGATTTGCATTAAAATAAATCTAACTTGTTTTATTAGGAGTATACCCTTTGGAGATGAGATAAAGTGCCTGAGAATAAGGTTAGAAGTAATTCAAATATCAAGTTAACACCTCCATAATTAAAAACTGCAATCCATTTCAGAATGTATAATATTTTTAGTCTTCTGTGTAAATACTAATTTAGCATTGCACTTTACACAAAGCCACTGTTATAGAGTATAATACATAGTACATGAAATGCAGAGAAAAGTATGATATGTGTTAATGCCTGCAAACCCATGATCGAATATTAAAATATTTTTCCTTACAGAACTATGGTAGTGACTATGGATCTAAAATGGCATTGTAGTTTTTGTCAGGTGGCATTTTATGTGGAGTTATGGTGAAATTAAAAAATTGTATTCAAGGTACTTTAAAAGAAACATAAACTTCACAGTTTAACTCAATTTCTGTCATCAAACCTTACCATAAGTTTAACCTTTAGTTGCAAATTTGCAAATAGATGATTTTTTTTTATGTTGACCTTTATCCATATGGTAACTGGACAGTGATGTTTCATGTTGAATGTTACTTGCTTTTTGCAAGTAACTGAAATTCCAATAGTACAGAGTAAAATGTAGAAAATAATTCACCTGCATTTTTCATCTTCCAGAAGACACACGAGGCTTGCCAGATGTACAACAGTCAAGACAGAAAGATAAAGCTAGAGGGACTTAGTCAGAAAATAAAATTAGATAAGCTCATGAGCCTGAAAGCTGATAAGTCCCAGTGATCTAATGATCTGCATCATCTGAGTTTTGCGATAAGAGTTTTGAAAGAGGTTGCCTTTGAAATTGTAATGCTCCAGTTAGGATCTTCTGAAGTATTCTCTATTTGTACTGTGGATTGGTGTTAGCAAATGTAATTATTTAAGAAAGAAGGAAGAGAAAAAGAGAACCATTAACCTGCTAGCCTAATCAGTGGTAGGAACGAAATGGTGAAATTTATAATTAAGGAAAAACAAGTTAATGAGATTGAGCAGAATTGAATATTTTTAAAGGAGCATCACAATAGGCTAATTTGATGATTTGAGTTCATGACATATGCTAGTTAAGGGGTAACCAGTAAATCTGGTGCTTTTCTGTATTCGAAAGATTTTTGTTAAGGTCTCACAATAGAATCTGGCCAATAAGATTGGACTGTGTAGAACTGAGACACAGTACCGATGTGAAAGCAAAGGATAGATAACATGTTCTCAAGCCGGCAGACAGTGACTGATGGATATGGTTTGGGCTCAAGCTATTCACAATATGTATCAAGTATTTGAC